>NC_138975.1:141780357-142411071 GCF_055761805.1 Camellia sinensis
TCAACTCATGTTTGTTTGCAAAAATGGTTTGAATTTGCTACCTCAAGTGTGCTTAAAGATTGCGAATTTGCTACTAACATAATGGGCTTAAAACATGATTTGTCACTCAACAAAGTGGGCTTAAAACGCACATTCGTTGAATCGTTCCAATTCAAATAACAAGCCTTCATCCACAAGCATTCAATCAGTTTAGCATTTAAGCACATAGCCTCATGGCAAGCATGCGAAACATGGCAACATTCACACTTATGCAAGTATGCTAAAACATAAAAACTCACCTAGTACTCCAAGCTAAGAAGATATGAGTTAGAAAACTATGCATGATTCCTAACTATACAAGATGCCTAATGCAACACATGCAATAATGCAATTAATAGGCTTGGCTACTAATGTGGCATATGAAGAATATTAAATAACATGCAATTAAACATGTATTCAAAGAATTATTGAAATGGCAATGCAGTTTGAATGATACGCTGAGCCTCGGTGCATGTAATACAAGATCAATGGATGCAAGCATGCAATATGCTAAGTTGAAATATGTCCCTAATCTAACCATCAAAAGCGATTAAACAAAAAGGAGAAATACGTGAGGTTGGAAGACATACACGCACGCACACTTATTACAATATTATGCCCTCACGAAGGAGGGTCCAAATGAATAAGCCAACCAACTACCTACGCTAATTAAGCTAACTAATTATTAAAAAACTCGAATTAATTAACTATTTTAGTTAACTAATTACAAAATGAAATCGAATAACTAGTTAAAAAAACTAATTAATTACAACTCTTAATTAGCTACAACTAACTAATTACAACACGTATTTAAGCTAGATATTTAAATGTTAAATAAGCTTGGAATGCAAGGGAAGCTCATGCACGTGCTCGATTTCCACCCTAAAAGCCACCGTTTTGCTGCTGCAAGCCTCTGTTTGCACATTTGAACACTGACAATGCTGCCCACTTCCAGAATACCTCTGCTCCACTTTACCAACACACTATGTAAATTTCACTGATGGCCGACAAGGGGCCTGTCGGCTACCATTGGTGGCCGGTCGGCTACTGGTGGTGGCTACCAGCCACTGATAACTTGGACTTCCTTGCTACAATAGAGAGTAAACAAAGCAAAACAGTGATTTTGTCAAGGGTTGTTTGCACACTTTGCCTCTTTTTTTCACGGGGAAATCAAAGAAGGGACAAAATTTGGTTCATAAACCGTTAATCAAGCAATTTCATTGCATGATGGCTTGTGAAACCAATTGTGCAAGTTTAATAAATGCAAAAATGAGACCAAAATGACCATCACCCTATCATGCATGATCAAGGGCAATGGGGACCTAGAAAAATGGCACATTTCATCACTTTTGACTATGAAATGTCCCATTTTCCTTGTGTTCAAATTAATGTTCGATTTGAGCACAAGCAATGCAACACAAAGAGATGTTTATCTTGCCACTCTTACTTGCCAATTTTGTTTACACATTTTAGTTACCAAATCATTCATTAATCAATTTGTCCATTGGTGAGTGTCTTCTAAGATAAAAGAAGTGTCAACCAAGGGATAGTTTAAGGCATGAGAGAAGCTTCATGCCATTGGTAATGAACCCTCAAAGGAGGATTAAACCATTAAGCATGAGCCTCAATCTCAAGCTTAAACAACCCTAAGGTTGAAACAATCCTCAAAGCAAATGAAAAAGTGAAGAAATGAGGGAGATTGCAGAGAGTATGAGTGCTGGAATTAGGTGAGAAAAAGCACTAAAACATGCAATCAACTCAAACCAATGGTGGTTAAAGCCTTAAAACACCAAGCTAATGAAAGGACTTACACTACAACTATGCAAAACAAGATTTAAAAGTACCAAACAACCAAAGTAGTGGCAAAACAACTCAAAACAGAGTTCAAAACATGTTGGACTTGAGCCACAAAAAGCTAAAACATTAAGCTTAACTAACTAGGCATGCAAACAAGACACAAGGAGGGGAGCTAACCCCTCCGATTTTGGACTTCAAAATGAGTTTTTTGCCACTGAAAAACCTCTGAAATTTAATGGTTAAAAGGTCCAAAAAAATTGGTTTGAAAATGGTGAACAAAGGTACAAAAACTTTACAAACAAAGTAGTAAGAAGGGTGAACCGCCCCCTAACTGAAAACGGCCTCAAACCAACACTTCAAGGCCATAAAAACAGAGTTTTTTACAGTTCAAAACCAGCCCCAAAACAGCCCAAAAACAATAGAAGAAGATGGCAAAGCAAGTATCCAAAACAAGCTAACAAAGCAAGTGTTATACCTTCTGAAGCCAAGACGCAATTTGGCCAACAATTCAAGCCAAAACCTCCTCTTAGAGCTCAAAACAAGTCCCAACCTACCTCAACCCAAAGACTAGCAACTTTTGTTAAGGATTGATAGACAAAAGTGGAGTGTATCCAAGCAACTATGCACAAAATTACTAGAGAGAGAAAGAAATGTAAAGAGAGAGAGAGAGAGAGAGAATTTTGTTCCAAAATTGCTAACCCTCCAAAATGGGAGAGGAATCCCCCTATATATAGAAAAACAAGTCGTGAGCTTAAAAACATCTTACCATACACGTGTAGGGAGATGCAGCTCAATGTGCTAACTGCTGGCACAACTGCTAACAAATATCTGGAAAAAGACACTGGTGGTCGTTGGCCACCACTAGTAGCCAACGGGCCACCACCGATGGCCGATCGGCCACGCCAATGGTTGACAACCATGAGCCATGACTGACAGCCTATGGTGGTGGCCGACAGGTCACAAAAAATTCCAGACATGAAACACCAAGCTTTTGTGCTTTGTTTTGGACCAAAAGCTTGGTGTTTCTGGACAAACTTTAAAGGCTCAAAGACAGGGCGTTCCACAGAGGACTTGGGGCACTCAAAGCGAACAAATGCAATCGTAATCATCGAATGCACAAGTGATGACGTTTAAGTCTTGAGGTCGGTCAAAAATGGGGTGTCTACAAAAATCGAAACCTTTTGCTGAAGAAATCAAATAGTTACACAGCGTAACACTTCATCATCGAGCGTTCAGCATGAGGCGCCTAAGTCTTAAGGGCGATAAAAATAGGGTGTCTACAGATGGCCCCCATCGTTTTTAACATGTGCCACCTTCTAGGGCTTTCACCTGTTGGTGGCGCTTTTGGCCCTCACTACGCAGACCTTAAGGTTTCCTTCTCTATTCCCTCTTTTAATTCTTCTTACAGTGATTTTGTACCCTCTGAGAACAAAAAGGAAGGTCCTGTGACCAACCATGAGTTTTTCTCTTTCATTCTTTATTGGCTTTGTAAATTCCTTTTCTGTACTTCCTCCTAGAAAATAATGCCTGAATTTGTCCCCATTGCTAAGGCTCTGGCTTTAAGGTAGAGAATAGCCTTGCCCCCTTGTGTTTTGGGCCATGTGTATGGGGTTTGTTCCTAATTTTGCAAGAGGCCTCCAGAGCCTAATCAAGGGGGTCCAATTTGGATCCTGAAACTCTGGCTCTTTGCATACTTCACTGACCTCCATTCCAGTAGCTTAAGATTTTTGGTACAAGATCCTACTACTTATAGAGAGAAATAAGCCAAAGTTTCTTTATATCCATCTAGCTCTGTTTACTACTTTTCTTTCTTTCATTACCTACCACTGGCCGCTCGGCCTTCCCTCTTCTGCCCCTTTGAAGCTGCTATAGGGCTAGCATGGTTGAAGGATTTTTTGGCTAATTCTTCCTACTCCAGGCCTATTCACAAGGAAATATGGGCCTCCATTCTACTGCCAAGGGAGCTTTTTATTTACACTTTGAATCCTTGAGCTTACACGTGTATCTTTGAAGCCTACTGCCCTGCCCAATTTGCAAGACAATTTGGGCTTAGCCAAGGGATTCTTGTCCCACTTTGCAGCCACTCAAACTTTGACCTTGACAATAGAGACCTGAAGGTACCGAAATCCAAGTTAGATGGAGCTATTGTCAAATTCAGAAAAGATCTTTCTAGCTTCAAATTCGTGCCTTTTACTAGCTACAGCAGGGCCATGACCAGGTTCAAGACCTGGTGGTCTGTCAATATGGAGGTGCAGATTGCTACCCCCACCTTGGATTTACTAAAGAACTTGGATCTGCCATCCTAGGGTGGGCAAGCCAAAGCCAAGGAAGCTTGCATTACCATTGCCTCGAACCCCACTGCAACCTCCTCACTCAGAGTTACCAGGGATGCTTTAAAAAAAGGTACTTATTATGCCCTTTCTCCTGTCTTTCTTTTCCTTCCTTTATATTAATCTTTTACCTATGGTTTCTTTTGCTAGTGTAGGAACTTCATAGAAAGCCCCATCTCAGAAAGCACAAACTTTTGCCACACTGAAGAGCAAGCAGCAAAAGAGAAAGGCCCACATCAAGCTCGAGCCTGTGGAGGAGGCCCCTATAAAGTCCCTTCAGAAACAGAAGAAGAAGAAAAAGCCCCTTTGAAGATAAGGAAAAACCAACTTCCCCTGCTACCCAACTTCCCACAGATGCTGTTCATGAAGCAACTGGTAAGGTAATAGAGAAGGAACAGGCCAAGGAGGTCATTGTTTTTCAAAGGTCTGAGAAGAAGAGGCAGTTGAAGATTTTGAAAGAGGAAGCTGCCGTTGTTGAGGCAACACAGTAGAAAGCTACAAGGAGGAGTAAAGCTGCTAAACATCATACCCTTCACAACTCTCCAATTGTCATTACTACGATTACTAGTAACTCTCTTTGTTTGTCACAACATATCTGGTTTTGCTTTACTTTTTTAGCTTTGTTTTTATATCTCCTTTTGATATGCAGTAGCAGCTAGCTTACCTATAACTTCTTCGCTGCCTTCTTTTTCTCCTCTACAAAGTATTGAGGGACCATTCTTGAGCTCTGTAGATTTGAAAAAGGCCTTGAAAGGAAAAGGGAAAGCAGATACCGACTTTCCAATGAGTGTAGAGCCACTGCAGATGATATTCCCAACCCCTGCCTTTACACTTCTTCTGGCTTCTTCCTTGATTCCCTTCAAGCTTGACTTGTCAATCATCATTTCCTGTCCCTCTCCTAATCCTGTTGAATTCCTTAATTGGCCCCTAGTGACCATTTCCTCACCTTTTCCTGCTTCCACACCTCTCAAAGTCCTAGCTAGGCCTTTAGCTTCTAAGAGTATGCCTGTTACTCCCCTTTTCTACACCAGGAACTAGTACCTCTAGAGAGGGCACTGGTAGCCTACTAACACTTCCTTTAACACCCTACTCCAGTCCTCCTTCCTTGGACCTGTTGGTAGCTAGGACTATTGATGCTACTGAGGCATCTTCCTGTCCTTCTCCTCCACCAATTACTTCAACATTGCCTTCCACTAGTAGCTCTTCTTCACTCCCCTTATCAGAGGAAGAGATAGATATCTTTGAAGCTCAACTGGCAAGCTTATTTGGCATATCTACACTAGTGCTTCCATCTGGCAGTGAGGCTGAGCCCTTAGATTTAGCTGACTCCTTCCTAGAGATAATCAGAGGCTCTTCTGCTGCTGAATCCACCATTCCTCTTCCTCGGGTGGATTTAGGCATCTGTTTGGAGTTGATTAGGACTTTCTCGAGGATCCCATTCGAAGCCTTAGAAAAACCAACAATCAAGAATGGGTTCCTCAAGTGTTACCAATTCTTTGTGCAAACAAATGCTACCTTCTGAGGTCATTTATCTCAGGTAGCAGCAACCATCGAGTTCTATGTCAATATTCATCAATTGGCCAAGGTTGTAGAGAAAGAATTTCTCAAAGACAAGGAGTTTGTTTCTCATGTTCACTCTGAAGTTTCCATGCTGAAAAGACAACACTCCTTTGCCACACAACTCCAAGCTCAGCTACTACACAGGAAAGCAGAATTAGAGAAGGAACTAGCAGCAGTCAACTTGACCTTGGAGCAGAATGCACATAGACTACATTCCTCTCACTAGGGGCTATCCAACCGCAGGCAGGAGATGAACACTGCTATTCAGCTGTTCCCGTTACTTAGAAGTAGGGAACTTATTGTAAAGGAACAGTTAAAGCGTTGTAATGAATTTTGGGCCAAATTGTGGCATGATGTACTTAATTTATTATGAAATGAAACATTATTATTTACCCAAATGTCTCTTATTTCTTATTGATGTTTCATATGATGATCCTATATTCTTTGTGTTTCCCACACAGTTGGGTAATATTGTTTCAAAGATCTACCATTGATTTTTTTGGGATGCACATACCCATTTAGGTTCTTCAAATGGTAGGCTCCCTCATGTAGGATTCTATAGACTTGGTATGGCCGCTCCTAATTAGGTAACCACTTGCTAAACTTGTGGTTTTTAATTCTTACTGGAAGTATTATTTTCCAAACCAAGTCCCCTTCATCAAAGCTACGGTGTTGGACCCTTTTATTATAGCTTTTGGATGCTTTTCTCTTTTGTGGAAAAACATTGTTTAGTGCCAAAATTCTGGCCTCATCTACATTTTCCAACTCCAAACACATACTTTGATGATACTCCTGGCATTTGACCCTTAAAGACTTTATATTGATCTCAACATGTAATACTACATTATGCCCATATACCAGGGCATAAGGGGTAATTCCTGTGCTTGATCTTTGAGAATTCCTATAAGCCCATAACACATCTAATAGTAAGTTATGTCAGTCCCTAGGATTGTCCTCAACAAGCCTCTGTATTCCTTTTTTCAAGGATTTGTTCGATGACTCTGCTTGGCCATTTACTTGTGTATAATAGGAGGTGGAATTAATAAGACTAATTCCAAATTTTGCTGCGAAAGTTTTTACCAGCTTTCCATCAAGCACAATCCCATTATCCACAGTATGGTTTGTAGAATACCAAACCTGTGGATCAATTCCTTGATGAAATCAACTACTTGCGTCTGGTCCACAATTTTATAAGGCTTAGCCTCAACCCACTTTGTAAAGTAGTCTGTAACTACTAGAATGAAACAGTGTTGTTTCAAAGAAGGTGGATAAATTTTCCCTATCATATCCATTACCCACCCTCTGAATGGCCAAGGCTTCACCACTGCATGTAGATCAATTATTGGAACATGTCTTATCGTACCATGCTTCTGGCATGCTCGACAACTTTTTGCATACTCTATCCAATCCTTAAGGATGGTTGGCCAAAAATACAAGTGCCTTTGAAGAAGCCATCTCATCTTAACTCCAAGATGGTGAGCACCACAAATGCCCTTATGCACCTCAGCCATGGTAGTCAATGCTTCATTTGGTCCCAAACATTCCAATAAGAGACCAGCTGCCCCTCTTTTGTAAAGAGCATCCCGTACACTATGAATTGCATGGACTATAGCTTAAGCTTTATGCTGGCCTATGAAGACGGTTAGTCAAATACTGAGTGAATGGATGTCTCCAATCCTGCTCTTCCAAATCATTCTAATTGGCTTCTACCAATAAACCCCGTTTGGCTAAAGGTAGTATTAACTTCTAATATGTTGCTTGGCCCATATCTATCTAAATATTACTATCCTTTCTTTTGAAATTTGAAGCTTTCTGGGCCACATTATTAGCCTTGTGATTCATGAATCTTGGGATATAAGTTACATTTGCCACTTGGAAATGGGAAAGCAAATGTACAACAACAACATAGTGTGGTAACATGCTTGCACTTTGACATTTAAAGATCTCTTTTACTTGATTAATTATCAATTGAGAATCTCCAAATATATCAACTGTATGAGCTTGTAAACTAATAAGTATCTCAAGTCCCATAATCAAGGCTTCATATTCAACTTGATTATTGGAATAAATATTTTCATCAATTTTGAGACCATGTGTGGTTTACGCTCCTTAGGGTGGTTTACGCTCTTTGGGGTGATTTAATTACAACACCAATTCCCACCAGACCATTAGCCTTTGATCCATCGAACCACATCTGCCATGGTTCCGAGTCTGCTGTGTCAAGTTCCATTGTTTCTTGACACTCTAATTCATATGGATGATCAGCCAAGAAATTGGCCAATACCTATCATTTCGCTGCCTTTTGGGGAACATATTCGAAATGGAACTCTGACAAAGCCAAAATCCGTTTTCCTATTCTTTCCCTTAATATGAGTCTAGATAACATGTGTTTAACCAAATCTATGGTTGCAATTACTAAGACAGTAGTAGGCAAAAGATAATATCATTTTATTGCTGCAAAGTACAAGGCTAAACACAGTTTTTCAATAACTGAGTATTTACATTCACAAGAGCTTAAAAACCTACTAAGGTAATATACTGCTTGCTTCTTGCCTTCTTCATTGTCTTGAACCAAAAAGACTCCTAATGGTTTTTTAGCTATAGCAATGTATAATTTCAAAGGTCTGTCCTTCTTTGGTAGCAGCACTGGAGGTTTGGCCAAGTAGGCTTTTATTCCTTCGAAAGCAGCTTAATGCTCTACTGTCTACCTAAAGTCTTCTTCATTTTTTAACTTCAACAGAGAAGAAAAACTTCAGTTTTCCCAGTAGCGTTAGAAATAAACCTTCGAAGAAAATTAACCTGACTAAGGAATTTTTGCAAGTCTTTCTTACTTGATGGGGGTTTGGCCTCAATGATGCCTTTGGCTCTGTTTTGATCAATCTGTATTCCCTTCTTGTGTACTATATACCCTAAGAAGTTTCCAACTGACACACCAAAAGCACATTTGAGTGGATTGAGTTTTAGCTTGAATTTCCTCATTCTTTCAAAGGCTGCTGTCAAGTGGACCAGATGCTCTTCCATAGACCGAGATTTCACCACAATATCATTAATGTAACACTCCAAGTATCCCCCAATGAGATCATGGAAGATGGTATTCATTGCTCTTTGATATGTTACTCCAGCATTCTTCAAACCAAATGGCATTTTAACCCATTTGAAGGTCCCAATGTTTCTAGGACACCTGAAAGTTGTCATGTGAACATCCTCCTCTACTATGCATATCTAGTTGTACCCAGAATGGCCATCCATCATTGACAAGATTCCATGTCCTGCTAAACTATCTACCAGCAGATCCACTACAAGCATGGGGTACTCATCTTTTGGAGTTGCCAAGTTTAGATTTCTGAAATCAGTACAGACCCTCAATTTGCCATTCTTCTTAATCATTGGCACTATGATAGATAGCCATTCAACATACCTGGTTGTTTTGATAAAGCCTGCCATGAGGAGCCTAGCAATCTCCTCCTTTACCTTTTGAATCGCCTCAGGACTCATTCGTCTAGGCTTCTACTTGTATGGTTTAAAATTTGGCTTAATTGGAAGTCTATGTTTCACTAATGACCTATCTAATCTAGGAAGATCATTGTAAAACCAAGCAAACCAATCCTTATATTCTTTCAGCAGGGCCAATAACTGGTTCCTGGCTATAGGATCCAACTAGGCGCTTGAATAGGTAGGTTATTGTATTAATGCATCCCCTAGATTGATCTCTTCTAAAGGATCTTGCATCTGAGTGCTTACCACTGTCTTTTCTTCAGCTTCTATTGGCTTCGAAACAACCCTCTCATCCTGATCTATCACAACCTTTCCTAGCTCAGCTTCTTTGTTTTCTTCTTCATAGATAAAATCTGTCCATAGAGCTTCTTCTTCCTGTATCTCCTGGACTTTCGTCTCAATGTCAAATGCACAATATTTGCTTAAAGCCAATGGTTAGGCCTCTTGTTACTCATGTTTGCAGCAGCCAATCATCGTGGCTTCCCTTTCTTCCTTCTGAACCTTCTGGACTATTGCCTTGATGTCCAATGTGAAGAGCTTCACCAAAGCCAAAGGTCTGGCTTCCTGATCCTCCTACCTACAATTAGGCATTGTTGGTATCCTTTATAATGTAGTCATATTCATCATCAGCACTCTCTCTGTAACGACCTGGACATGCACTTGGTTAAATAGTTATTTAATTGCATCTTTATATGTTAATTAATTACATGTTTGATGTGAAATTGCATGTCTAATGGTGTGGATTATAAGGATTTGACTTTATATCTATTGTTTGTAGGAAGACCTGTTAAAATTACAACTTTAAATTGAAAATTGAAGACCTTAGAGGCACTAGAAACCAAAATTGATTAACTATTTGTGATCAACATGATGTTTAGAGCCTAATATGAAGTTTTGTAAGATCAATCACTTGCTTTTGGCATGAGTTTTGAGATTTGAAAAGGAAATCTCCATGGATTTTGAGCTTGGAACTCAAAAGAGCATGTTTTATGCTCTTACACTTTATTTGATCTTTTACTTGAAAAGTTGAGGTTTGATTTGAAATCATGGTTTTTGTTAAAGTTAGACCTATGAATTTGATGGTGTTTTTGGGGGGTTTTTGGCCTTGATTTGCATAATTTTGGAGTTGGTTTTTGCAAAAGAGAAAGGTCCATTTTCAGCAGATTTTTGAACTAGTTTTACACCCAGATTGCTCGAGCGGCCTTGTCCATCGCACAAGCATCCAAGTCTATTTTTCTTCACTTTGTATTATGCTTTTTTGCCGCTAGTGCAGCCGGGTCTCCACACGAACACTTGGATCTAAATGCTAGTACGGTCGAGTTTTCGCACAAGCGGTCGAGCCACCGCACGAGTGGCCGGGCCTAAATGGCATTTGTTTGCACGAGTGGGCCAGGCCACCACACGTGCACTTAGCAAAGCCAGCTCAATATTGTTTTCCTTTCTATTTTTCTAACTTCTAAGCCTCTGTTTGCATGGTTTTCAAGTGTTTTTCATATGCATGTACATTTTATGAGCATGCAAGAAATGAAAGAATGAATAGGATTGAGTTAGTGAATAAGGTACGAATAAGTTATGAACCGAAAGGATAAAAGAACCGACTAAATGACGTGAACAAATTATGAAATGTTGTACGTAAATATGATGTGTAGGTCGGTTGCACGAGGAGTATCATTCGGCCAAACACGGTGAGTAATGTCTTTGTAAAGATATTTTCGTATGAATTACTCTGAAACCGGTTAGTTATGCTTTGAAACTTTGAATGGTGAACAATATGATATGTTCCTGGAAATGAGATTTTGATAAGAATGAATGAGATTCTTTTTTTCATTACTGAATATGATACCCATGAACATATGCTTGATTGTTTAAAAATCTCTGTTATGGTTATGTCGATCCATTGTGGTCGTTATGTCTATGTCAACCCATTGTGATTGTTTTGTCTAAGTCGATCAATTGTGGTCGTTATGTCTCTGTCGATTTGCTACGATCGTTATGTATATGTCAATCCATTGCGATCATTTTGTATATGTTGATCTGCAGTGGTCATTATGCGTATGTCCTCGATCCATTGTGGTAGTTTTGCTCATATTCTGTTTGGTATTACTGTTAAGCAGGCCTTTGGTAATCATGGATTACTGACCGGTTACGACACTAAACCTATAGAGGTAGGTTTGGGTCATGATAGAGTGGTATCAGAGCACGAGTTATACTACACACACACGTCCAAATGAGCTATAGGATGTCCTAGGAAAACAATTAGGACATTACATGAATATGCGTGGGTATGTATGGACTTGTGATGTGCATCTATAATATAATGTGTAAATGTAAGAACTACAATTCCTATGTTTATTATCACCCTATTTACATATAGACCAATGGAGAATGCAAGGCACACAGATGAATTAGAATCTTCTACTACGAGAATGGATCGATGGGAAAGGATGGTTGAGTTATTGGCAGAATCTTTGTGTAACAACCCCGACATGTGATTAGCTAATAACCTATGATTAAGAATGCCTAATAAGTAATGAAGAATAAATCCTGAATTAATTGCATGTGTGTTGCATTATTTGTGTTTTTATCTATCTGTCGTAGAAATATTTGTTTGTATTTCTATCTTGTTCTGCGAATTGAAGGCCTTATCAGCATCTGATCATGAAATTGACCTTGGTTATGTGTTATTTGGAATTTTTAGAATTTTATGATAAGATTAATTGGAATTCGATTCGGAACGAATCAATTAGGATAATTAATGTCAATTAATTAGTTGTAAGACTAACTTAATTAACTTCTTAATCAAGCCTATATAAGGCACAAGAAACCTCTAGTGTATACTTTACACTCTTATTTTCCTCACTCTTGAAGCCACAAACGTGAGAGAGAGAGAGAGAGAGAGAGAGAGAGAGAGAGAGAGAGAGAGAGGGCAATAAGAAAGGGGAGAATTGCTAGGAATTATTGAAGAATAGGAGAGAATTTGAAGGATTAGGCTTCAACACTTGGAAATTCAGAGCTTCAAGGTAAAAAAAAATAATTCAAGTCTCTAGATGTAATTAAACCACTATGGACACCCCATTTTTGACCGCCTGCAAGGCTCAAGCGCTTTGCTCGGGACACTCGATGATGAAAGTGGTATTGTGCATGCTTCAAGGTTTCAACGAATAAGTCTTGTTCAAACTTCGAAACAATCCCAAACCTTCCATATTCCCATTGATCATACCCAAGAAATCTCTTTTTATACCTTGTGCCACTTTGTGTTGAAACTGAAACAGAAAACAGGGGAACTTCATTGAGGCCCGGCCGTGTCTCATTGAGGGCTGGCCGTGGCTATTGATGGTCGGCCAGGCTTCAGTAGCAAGAAACATTGTTTTGGGCGGGAGGCCACCAGCTGTCTATTTTTGAAGACATTTATCACCTTTTGTGCTCAAATTCTATAAATGCAACCATATGCCTCTGTTTTGGGGGTTGAACAATTGAAAGAAAGCCTATACACATAGAGAGAGCTCCTCCTTCCTCCTTTTTCCATTGCAAGTACCTTTGAGTTGACCTACCAACCTTGTATGATCTATATACAGCATACACAACCTTGGCTCATGATCTTAGAGCCTTGTTTGACCCTTGAGAAGCATAATTCAAACTTAAGAGTGTGTCAAGTGGGAGTTTGATCATCGACCAAAGCTTACTCCATTTTGAGGGGTATAAGCTTGTAACTTTTGTTCTTGCTTTTGCTTTCTTCATTTCTATTTATTTCTTGTATTCTTGGGCTGTTTTACACCTATTTTAAGAGTTGGAACTTGGGTTTGGACAAGCTACCAAAGGTGGTAAGGTTAACACCCTTACTTGTAGCTTAACCCTTGGTTCTTTTACACTCTTTTTCTTTGGTTTTGAACTGATTTTCAGAGTTGAACTGAAGCCAAAAACATGATTTGAAGTCTTGAAATTTGAGGGGTTGCCATCCCTTCTAGTTCTTTTGCTTAGATAGCTTTAGTGTCTTTGCTTTTGCTTAGCTTTTGAGCTATTTTCTTACATTTTTAGCCACTGTTTTGGGCTTGTTTTAGACTGTTTTAGGGCTGTCTTCCTCTATTTAATTGGTTTAAGCTTTGATTACTTCATTTGGTGTAGTATTGGTCTTTGTATATAGCTTGCATCATGTTGTTCTTAGCCTTTCTTTGTTTAATTTCTATGATAATGACCTCATTTTAAGAATTAACTTGCCACTACTTTATCCCATTTAAGATTCGTTTCAAACGGTTGATGGTTATTCAACATATGAACTAGAGACTCACGCT
Source organism: Camellia sinensis (assembly GCF_055761805.1). Lineage (NCBI taxonomy): Eukaryota > Viridiplantae > Streptophyta > Magnoliopsida > Ericales > Theaceae > Camellia > Camellia sinensis. The sequence goes on from NC_138975.1 coordinate 141,793,847, forward strand.
TAATGGCTTAAACTCTATGGGAATTCATTGTCAATGGCGTAATCTCTTTTTCATGTTGAGAATTACTTCCCATTTGATGCTTCTCTCCTTTTTAGAGGACTTAATCATCACTTTCGACAAATGGACTAAAGAATGGAAATGACTAAAAGAATTGGCTTAAAAGCAATCAACACACATAAAGAAAATGAGTCATCTTGCTTAGGCTTGGTCAGACGTTATGCCAAGTTATCGAGTCAAGAGTGGTCATGCACTAATTCATGGCGTCTTGATGATTCTTGAAGCGTCTCTACCACCCTCTTTGAGTTCATTCCATGATAAGAGGAAGGGGTGGTCATATCCATTGCATTTCATTGATTTTTGTCCAAAATTATGTCCAGAATCATTAAGCAATCAATTTGCCTATTGATGGTTTTGGAAACAATTCTAGCCTTCTCTCGAGGCTTTTCCATGACAGAGAAGGAAAGAAGGGACAAACAGAACTTGAACAACTCTGTCTGCACTGTTTTCACTTCAAAACACAAAATAGAGTTTTGCACAAAATTAAGGCACGGCCAGCCTTCTATATGCTCAGCCGGGCTTCATTAAGGGTCGGCCGGCCCTCAAAGTTTACTCAGCAGTGTATTTTTGCAGAAAACAAAGGGCAGTGGCTGAGGTGAAACAGAGTAGAACTGGGGAAGACAAAGCTATTCTTGAGCACCGTGCATGTGCATGCATGCAATTCTTGAGCATCTTTTCTTATATTATGATTATTGTAATTAATTAATTTAATGTTGTTTATTGTAATTAGTCTTGTTAATCATTAAGTGTTGTAATTATTCATTATTGTTTATTTCTAACTGTTGTACTTAATTAGTTTAAATAGCTACTTTATTTATCTTGATTATCCTTGTTGTAATAACATAGTTAGCCAGTTAATTATCCTAGCTTATTCATTCATTTGGTTTTGTAATAATTAGATTAATTTGGACTTTTGGACTTTGATTCGCATCCTCTTGCACGAGGGCAATGTTGTAATAATGTGTATGTCTTCCAACCCCATGTCTTTCTCCCTTTTACTTACTTGCTTACAATGGTTAGTATAGGAACATCATTTTCCAATTAGCATTCTTATGCTTTGCATCCATTGTCTTGCATGCATATAAGGTTCGGCTTATCATGCTAACCCGATATCAATGTCCAAATTCATTTACTTGAATACGTGTTTTCTTGCATGTCTTGAGTGAAATCATATGCCTTGTTTATAGTCGAGCCTATAAAATACATAATGTGTGTGTCGCATTAGTCATATTGCATAAATTAGGAACACGCATCTTTTGCTAATTATTTTTCTTTGTTTTGGCTCAGAGTACTAGGTGAGCTTTTATCGTTTTAGCATCTTGCATCGAATGTTTGTGTTGCCATATCTAAAGCATGAATACCATGAGGCTAATTGCTTAAATGATGGAACTATTTAAATGCCTGTGGATAAGCTAGTTGCTTGACTTGGAATAATTTGATTAATGTCCATTTTAGCCTACTTTTTGAAGTGGCAAATTCACAAAACAATTTCAAAACAAAACATGAGATTAAGTGTTCAAATTCTTGCAAACTAGTCTATACCTTGTGTGTGTATCACATAGTAAAAATAACTAATAAATCAAAACAAGAGCAGATAATGTAAAAAAGAAACACATCATGATTAGTAAAGGCCGATCTTTGATCGGGCGAGTGGGGTGCTCAATTCATGACATTCCCCTCTCGTACCTAAGTTCTCGAGCCGAGAAACTTTGGTGATGATGAAATAATGGCCTTTGGCACGAGTCTTGAGTTTCCTAAATTTTTCAAAAATATGTAGGTGGCGACTTTGAAATCTAGCAAAGCAGTCCATTTTTGGCATTTGATTCAAACATCAATTTTCCAAAAAGAATTGCTGGATTTGGACTCTTTTTGTGTTTTCACTATTTCACATTGCACTTGTGAAATCAAATTTAGAACCACAAGTGGAGTCCGAACTGTAAGGCTATTTGCCTTGAAAGGAGCGTGAAAAGTCAGGCTACAACCACTTACCACATGAATTCAAGAGAGTTAGGCTGACTAATGCAAAAAATGAACTAATAAAGTAGGAAAGGAGAATATTAGAGCTTGCATGTGCAATTCATAGTATTTTGAAGTTAATTTCAAGTAATTCTTCCATGCATGTCATATTTTCAACTTAATTTTGAGATTTCATCATGTTTTCCATCAATCTACCTTGTTTGAGCATGATTTGAAGGGTTTAAGTTCAAAGAAATTACATGCATGTTTGTATCATGAATTTTAAGTTTGGTTTTGCAGAATTGGCTTGCTTTTGGGCTTTGATTTTGCGAAATGATTTTGAATTCACGATGTTTTACAAGTTTACACATGTTTCCTTAAGCTTTTGGCCTAAAAGAACATGATTTGCAGCTTTGAATTTGAGTTTTGAAGCTTGAAGAGCAATCTGGAATTCTAGAATTCAGAATCTCCACTCGAGCAACAGAACCTGTGCTCAAACGACCACTCTTTGCTTTGCACTTCTGCTCGAGTGTAAAACTCATGCTTCCAGAAGTTTACAAAATTTTGTAGACTGCTCAAGTGACCAGAGTTGCGCCCGAGCGGAGACCCTGTTCACTTAGTCTCACGCTCGAGCGACCATCGAGTAGCCATCGAGAGGAAAATTCACATAACCAGTACTTTTGCAGACTTTACGTACCTCTCGAGTGACAGAAGTTGCGCTCAAGCGGACTGCCTTGTTTTTTAAAATTTGACAAAGTGTTGAACAACATGTTTTGGCATCCTCATTGCATCCTAAGCATTCCTAGGCCATGATTAGGACTTAATAATAAGAAAAAGGATTAGAAACATACCAAGATAAGAAAGAACTAAGTCAAAAAAATTACAAGTGTGTGTTTCAACATGTATCCGTTCTGTGTTTGTCTAGGTCACGTGCCATAAATCACCTTATCTGTCTGCTATATCTGTTTTGCTATTGGAGCCATCTGTAAGTAATAACTTTATAAAGCTATATTTACATTTAAGTATTTTTCTATATGATATGACAAGTAATGATCTGTTTTCTAAAATGTTATGCTCTGTATCAATGAATGATTGTCCATATATTAAAAAGTATTCGTGGCATCCTTAGCACATGGCCCTTGCCCGAGGGTAACAATATCGTGGACTATAAGCTCATGGCCCTTGCCCAGGGGTAACAATTTCGTGGTCTATAAGCTCAAGGCCCTTGCTCAGGGGTAATAATATCGTGGTCCCATGGCCTTCGCCCGAGGGTAATAATACCATGGCTTAAGTATGTTATCTGTTCCCGGTACTAGAGGTTCCTTTATGGAACTAGTCAAGTATGACCCTTAATACTCTGTATCTGATCTGTTAGCACTAATGGGTGTACCACATATGAGCATCTGTGAAATTGAATAAGTACATACTTCTGAACTCTGAATAAGAATATGAATCTATTTCCAATCCGAACTCCACCCTCTGAATCTGATACGGGACATCATTCACTAAACCCTTTACTCTATTATTATTTATTGGGTTTTCGCTCACTATTTATATTATGTATGTAGGTGGTCAGGAGCAGGACTAGGCTCAATGATGGCTGCCTAGAAGTTTGTTGTCAGCCAACCTTTGTGCCTCCCGGGGAGGTTCCCGTTTGAAGAAGTCAAGTTTTTGTGGATCATGTTAAGAATTTATTTTGTTTTTGTTTTGTACATTGGGCTAAGTCCTTTTTGATAAAATCTGTATGGTGATGCAGGACTTATGTAATTTTGACGTCATATGTATATATTTAAGTTTTAAATATTTTGTCCTATGTATGTCTGCACGACTCTATGGACACTATATTTTATATATATTTGCTTCCACTAGCCCCTTATATTTTGTTATTCTGTTCAAATGCCTTTGATAATCCTAGGATTACTGGCCAGTTACAACGCTAAACCTATAGGGGCAGGTTTGGGTCTTGACACTTTGAGACAACAACAGAGACAACCATTCCCGCCTCCTCCTCCACCACCTGTTCAAATGAAATTGATCAATAATGACAACATCATTGCTCTAACCCAAAAGTTTAACAAGATGAAGCCGCAAACCTTTTAGGGAGGTCTTGACTCTTTGAAAGCCGAAGCTTGGGTTTTAGAGATAGAAAATTTGTTTGAGGTTTTCCTTTCTTCAGAGGTACAAAAGGTTCTACTAGCCACGTTTACCTTGCAAGAGAAAGCAAAACAGCAGTGGATGCTTGTGCAAGATAATAATGGCTCTATGACGTAGGCTTAATTTAAATAAGTGTTCTATGAAAAATATTTCCCACAATGTGTGAGAGACCACAAAGTGACAGAATTTGAACAGTTGAAGTGGGGTACCATGTCAGTGGCTAAGTATGAAATTCACAGAGTTTGCGCATTATGCGTCGCACATGGTCAATTCTAACTATAAGAAAGCCAGAAAATTCGAGGGTGGACTAGATGTTGAAGTGTTGGACCGGGTGAATGTTCTTAAACTGACAAAGTATGTTGATGTTTTGGATAGAGCTCTTATGGCTGAAGTAAACATTGTAGCTCTAAAGCAGGCCAAGATAGCGGTAGTTGATTGGAAATGTAAGAAACAAGACTCTGATGTGAATAAAGAATCAACACCTTTGATGAATAAGAAATGAAACTTAGAAATGTCTAGTAATCCCAGTCAAAGTGAACTTGCCCAAAAAAATGGTTCAGTACCAATTTGTTTAGAGTGTGGGAAAAGGCACCAAGGAATCTATTACCGAGCTTCTGGGGCTTGTTTTGGATGTGGGAAAATAGGACATATGGTAAAAGATTGTCCTCAAGTTGAACAAAATGTTAATAGACCTACCGCAAGCATAACTGGTTCCGTACCAATAATGAGACCTACTTTGACAAGGGACAATATTAGGCAAGGGAAAGTATTTGCACTCGCCTCAGGAAATACGCAGGAGACTCTGCTATTTCAAGTAAGCCATCAATATGATGTTTTGTATAAGCCATCAATATGATGTTTTGTATAAGCCATCACTATGATGTTTTGTATAAGCCATTGATCTGTTATAAATGTTCCGTGTGATGTTACTCTTTGATGGTTGTAATTTTGGTAGTAATCATTCTGGATGAAGTTTACACACGATTTACATTCTGTTTGATTTTGATAATAATCGTTTTGCATGATGTCTATACATAAAAGACGTTCTAAATAAGCTCAATATGTCATCAAGTGTGATGTTATTTATGAATCATCAATAAAGGTGTTCTAAATAAGTCATTCTATATAAATGTTTTGCATAGTAATTTAAAAAACGCTTTTGAGTACCATAAAATTTGTTACGTTGTGAAAGGTTGGATGAATTATAGGTGAACAGATGCATTGAATCGAATACCAAACTCACTTATGAATTGAGTTTCTGTAGCAGAGTTAAGTGGAGAATAATATGAATTTAAGACATATGATCAGAATCTAATATAAGGTACTTAAGTTTGGAGGACCAAACTTTCTAAGGTGGGGATAATGTAACAACCCGAACATGCACTTGGTTAGATAGTCATTTAATTGCATCTTTATGTGTTAATTGATTACGTGTTTGATATGAAATTGCATGTCTAATGGTGTAAATTATAAGGATTTGACTTTATAGCTGTTGTTCGTAGGAAGACCTATTAAAATTACAAATTTAAATTGAAAATTGAAGGCCTTAGAGGCATTAGAAACCAAAACCGATTAACTATTTGTGATCAGCATGATTTTTAGAGCCTAATATGAAGTTTTGTAAAAATCTGATTCAGAATGAATTAATTGGATACATATGTACATCTTAATTAAGTTTAAGACACAACAAAATATCTGAGGAAGAGAGAGAGAGAGAGAGAGAGTTCTAGAGAAAAGCAAGAGGAAGAAGAAGAAAGGAAATCGAGGGCCAAATCTTCATCAATCAACCATCTAAGGTAGTAATTCCCTCCCAATTTCTTGAAATAGAGTTATTTCACTCATCAGTTCTTGAAATTTAAGTTGAATTAAGTTGACCATGAATGAAGAAGAAGTTTTGTAATGCTTGAGAATATAATGAACCTACATGACCATCCAAGGTAAGAATTTCAGAAAAAGCTTAAGATATTGACATATATAGCACTATTCATGATCAATCACTTGCTTTTGGCATGAGCTTTGAGATTTGAAGAGGAAATCTTCATGGATTTTAAGCTTGGAACTCAAAAGAGCATGTTTTATGTTTTTACACTTTATTTGATATTTTACTTGGAATGTTGAGGTTTGATTTGAAATCACAGTTTTTGTTTGAAGTTAGACCTATGAATTTGATGGTGTTTTTGAGGTTTTTGGCCTTGGTTTGCATAATTTTGGAGTTGGTTTGAACTGGTTCTGTACCCAGATCGCTCAAGTGCCCTAGGGCATCGCACGAGTGTCCAAGTCTATTTTTCTTAACTTTGTATTTTGCTTTCTTGCCGTTAGTGCAGCCGGGTCTCCGCACGAGCGGTCGGATCTAAACGCTAGTGTGGCGAGGTCTCCGCACAAGTGGTCGAGCTTAAATGGCATTTGCTCACAAAAGCGGGCAGGCCACCGTACGTGCGGTCAATAGGGATGGCTCAATTTTATTTTCCTTTCTATTTTTTTGACTTTTGAGCCTCCGTGTGCATGGTTTTCAAGTGTTTTTCATATGCATGTGCATTTCATGAGCATGCAAGAAATGAAAGAACAAATATGATCGAGTTAATAAAAATAAGAACCAACTAAATGACATAAATGCATTATGAAATGTTGTGCGTGAATGTGTTATGTAGGTCGGTTGCACGAGGAGTATCATTCGGTCGAACACTGTGAGTAATCTCTTTGTAAAGATATTTTCGTATGAATTACTTTGAAATTGGTAAGTTATGCTTTGAAACTCTGAATTTTGAATAATACGATATGTTCCTGGAAATGAGATTTTGATAAGAATGAATGAGATTCTTTTTTTGATTATCGAATGTGATACCCATGAACATATGCTTGATTGTTCGGAAATCTCCGTTATGATTATGTCGATTCATGGTGGTCGTTATGTCTCTGTTGATCTGTTGCGATTGTTATGTATATGTCGATCCGTCGCAATTGTTCTGTATATGTTAATCCATAGTGGTCGTTATGCCTATGTCCTTGATCTATTGTAGTCGTTTTGCTCATATTCTGTTTAGTATTATTGTTAAGTAGACCTTTGGTAATCATAGATTACTGGCTGATTACGACACTAAACCTATAGGGGCGGGTTTGGGTCGAGACACTCTTGTACCAAGTGTTTTAGTTGTGCCAACTCCTCATCAACCGTTAATTCGGCTGTTCCATTAAGCTTCCTCAATATGCTTAGGGAACCACCCCTTCAGTATGTAACTTTGCTTCTGCAAAATCTGCACAAACAATGAAAGGTTTCTGCATTTATCTCTTCTATCTCCTAATTGCTCAAAGCTATCATCACCTTCTGATGTAAAGTGGAGGGCACACATTTGTTGGTGTGGATCCAATTTGTACCAAGCAAAGCATTATACTTAGCATAGTTGTCTATAACAAAAAAGACAATCATATAATCCCTTGTTCCCACACTCAAATTAAAGGGTAATATGCCTTAGGCCATCTGTTTGTCCCCAACAAAACTAGCGATGGTCGTGCTTGTTGGGATCAACCTGCGATTCGTTTTGCCTAACTTTTTCAAAGATGAACAAGGAAGCAAATTTACTGCTGCCTCCTTATCGACTAGTACCTTGTTCATTTCTATTCCGTTGAAGTATGTCTTAATGTACAGAGGTTTAACATACTAAGTTATTGATGATGTGGGATATTCAAAGGGGTAAAATAGGTTAACTATGCTTACCTCTTCACTTTCTTCATCAGCCTCCATAGACCTAGTTGCTTCAAACTCCTTCTGAACTATGCTGGCTTCTGAGTCCTCGATGGAAACTTCTATAGGGTCATCCTTCTGCCCCTCCTGATTTCTTTTTTCTGTTTGAAATTCCTGAGGCAATACATATACCATATTGATTGATATTGGAGAGAATGAGCCAAACTGCACCACTAGTTGTATCTGCTCCCCTTCAGTGTTGGCCTGACTAGATGTCTGGGATACATCTTCCATATACATTCTGGAACTTCTGAGTTGGTAGGCTCCTTAACAGCAATCTGTTCTTGATCTGTCTTGAACACAACCACTAACGGTTCAGCCATGAAGGCTTCGAACATATCTTCTTTGACCAATACCTGTTCTTGGCCTGGTTCATTTTTCTCATCTGTCTCATTGTCCTCATCACTCTCCATTAAGGCCTTTTCGAGGCCTACTAAATTTGATTTCTCTTGTCTTTAGTTCAATATGGACCTTGGCCAACTCCTATCTGCTGGCATTATTGTTATTTTTGGGACAAGGCTTCAAATTCTCTTCTTCTCCTACTTGACCTCATGATTGTACCAAAGGCCCTCACCAGCTCCTTTAAGATCCCTCTGATATTGAGTGAACCTTCACTGGATTTTTCTCCTCTAAGATCTAGAGATCACAAGTACCATATCTAGTTCTTTGTTTTTGGGTTTTTAAGTAGGACGCAATTATTGGAGGCCACCAAAGGAGGTTTGATCATTCTGTCTCTACCTATAGAGGCCTTCCCTTGGGTTGGTATCATTTTAGGTTTATTCTACATGACAAACTAATTTGGTACTCCTGGCACCCATGAACCCACTGTGCTGACCGTAGAGCCTGCTGCTTTTATCTTCAAAGGCCAATCACTGGCCTTAGTTCCCTATTTTGAGCCAAGCTCAGGCTTATTCACAGGCTTACTGGCCATTCTATAGTAGTTTGGTGGCCTGGTTTCATACAAAGGTCTCTTGCCTTTCGACAGATTTATGGCACCAAGTGGCCCATCCAAGGATGATTGTTGTTTAAGACCCCTTAGATATGCCCTCTTGTTGTGGGCATTGATTGGCCTATGATCTCTCTACACATCTTTGTAATACTGTTTCCCATCAACTAGAAGCCCCTTCAGTCATTTGTAACTCAACCTGTATTTGGGACGCATCCGTTGCATAACAGTTGCTTCAAGTGAGTCATTGTAACAACCCCGATCTATAATTAACCATTGATCCATAGTTAAGAACTCTAATTAAGTGTTTAGAATGAAATCATGTGTTTATTGTGTATTTTGTCTACTATTTGGCTTGCTATCTGTTACTCATAGAAATATCTGTCTAGAATTTTGCTTTGATCTAGAAATTGAAAGCCTTATTGGCATTCGAAACCAAAATTGGTTACATTAATATGCTATTCGGAATTTTTAGAACACGTTGGAAAATTTTATTAAAAATTGATTCGGTTTACTTAATTAAGTTGTGTTTGGTTGGCCAAATGTTTTAATTACTGTAATAAGCCTTATACCTATATAAATGTGGTTTGTTTGAGTCTAGAACTCATTTGTGAGCTCAACTTCACCATTTTGATAGCAAAATATAAGATTGTATTCTAGAGAGAGAGTGAGTTCACTTTTAGAGAGAGAAAGTATAGGAATTGAAGAGGAATTGAAGGCTTTGGCTTAAGTTCATCAATATTGTGCAAAAAATCTAGCTAATTCAAGACCTTTGGTGAGAATCTAACATTTAATCCTAGAAGATTATGTGTTTTTGTGATGAATTCATGAGCTATATGTAATCAATTGCATGTTTTTAGTTTAAAGAAGCCAAGAAGATGAAGTAACCATGCATGCATGTATAGTTTTGTCATGATGTGTCACTTTGGATCATGAATACGTTGTTTAAGTTGAGTTTTCAAACTAGCTTATACATATATTCAAGAATTGAGTTGATTTGAAATTAATCTTCATGATTTGGGAAGCTAAGAAAAGGAATTTGGTAAGGATTTCCTTACACATGCATAAATATGAAGAGTTTTACCATGTTGAGTAGAGTTTGAGCATTCAAGGTGTTATTGTGAATTGATTGGTACATGCATGTTTGAATTATCATGTTTTGAACCTTGATTTCATGTTTTGGAAAATAATTTCTTACATGCATGGAGCTTATGAGCTCAAGTTTGTTAAATTCATGAGTTTTGCAGAAAAGAGCTTGAAAGGTTTTACATGCAAAAGTGTTTGAGTTCAATTGGTAAATTCGTGACATTTCAAAACAAATGGTTTTTAAGGAGTCACGTTGTCGACACCCAATTTTTTACCGCCCTTAAGACTTGGGCGCCTTATGGTGAACACTCAATGATGAATTAGTACGCTGTACAACCATTCAATTTCTTCAGCAAAAAGCTTCGGTTTTGAGTTTCAGAGCTTGAAACATTGCACCTCCTATGGATCAAAACCTTATTTTTTTTCTAGCCTGACCACTCAGAGGCCTGCTGGCCAACAGGTGGCCGGCCGTCCCCTTACATGGTTGGCCGGCCATGTTTCCCAATAGGCAGATATTTACTGCCAGCTGTCCCCCCATATGCATGCCTTGCACCAACTAGCTCCATACAGACATTTCCGACTAAGGAACCTATTTTTCTATAAATAGGTGACCACCCCCCTTGGTTTTAGGTTAGAAAAATTCTCCAAGTGCCCAAATCTTGCAAAACACTCTCCCTCTCTATCTTACAATATACACACACTATACGTACACTTCCTAAACCAATATTTTGAGGCTTGTTGCTGAGATTACAGAGCTGAAATTTCAACCCTTAAGAGTGAACACCTTATGGTTTGTGAACAAAAGAGTGTCTTCTCTTCAAAGATATCACTCTTGCCATCTTTTGCCTACTCTTCACTCCTTTTTTTTCTTGGTATTTATACTCTATTTTGGACTATTTTTGTGGGCTGAAACTTGTGATTGAAAAGCTACTCAAGGTAGAAGGGTTAACCACCCTTCCTTAAACCTTATTCCAAGCTTATATCCTTGTGTTTCCCATTTGTTTCTCAACTTTTAGCTACTAGTTTTCAGAGTTTTCATAGGCTAAAACATGTTGTTTTAAGGTCCAAAAAGTGGATGAGTTACACATCCCTCCTTAGGGTTGCTTACTAGTTTTTATTCTATATTCCATTTTGCTCACTTTTTTTAGCTTTTCAAAGTAAATGCAGCACTGTTTTTACCCTTTTTGGGGCTGTTTTAATTGTTTGCTTTGTTTATACTTAGAATATCATGATTATATTGTTATAAGTACTCATAGATGTGGTGGTTTAGGCTTTAGACACCAATCTATTTGAGTTGATAGCTTTTTATTTCATAGTTTTCATACATATACTCACACTTGTAATAACCATCTCTACAACCTCCCTCTTTTCTTGGTTTTCTTTCTTTTTTTAAGAGTTGTTTCAAACAATGGATCATTATTCAAGGCATGACAAAGAGTCCTTTCATGCTTAATGGTTTAATCTCTTCGAAGGTTCATTACCAAGGCATTATATCTCTCTCATGTTAAGTGCAACTTCTTGTTTGATACCTCTTTTCATTAGTGAACGTAATTATCACTTTTGGACAAAAATGAATAAAGAATGGAAAGGTAATAAAAAAAGGGCTAATAAAATGGAACTAAAATTGGTGAAAATGTGACTAAAATCAAATCATGTTCAATCGCCCGTTATATTGAACCTATTGTGTCTTGACTCATTGCGTACTCTTTAGGGACATTCAATGATTCAAGAAGTGATGTACCCCCCTTTCCTTGAGGTAACTCCATGATAGGAAGAGATGTTGTTGGTCTTTCATTTCGTTTCATTGATCTTTTTGCCACATTGGTTCATAGATCATCACGCAACAACTTTGTGCCAATTGATGATTTGTGGTTTGATTCTACTCCTCCCTTGATCAGTTTCATGATAGGGAGAGACAGAGAGGATAAACATCTCCTGGAAACACTCTGTTTTTGCTCTGTTTCAATTCTGTGGTAGTAGGGCAGCACCTAAAAATAGTGGCCGGCTAGCCACCTTTCCATCCGACTGACCACTTTTCAAGACCAGCCAGCCATCATATTTTGGACAAACAGTGTCATTTTCATGATAGAACAGAGCAAAAGCTGAGGCAAAAATAGAATTATTTTGTAACTGCAAACAGAACAGACAAAGAAGTTTTCGGGAAGATGTTCTCAGTTGCACGTGTGGTTCTTCGACTCCTTTTCGAATTCATTAGCTTGTAGCTCTTAGATTAATTAATGTGTTGTAACTAGTTAATTAAATTCCTTCAAATTTGTAATAATTAGTTAAAATTAGCTTATTCATTCATTTGGTGTTTGTAATATTTAGCTAATTAGGACATTTATTCAGACCCTCTTGCATGAGGGTAAACTTGTAATATTGTGTATGTCTTCCAACTCTCATTCTTTCTCTCTTTTATTTATATGCTTATGATGGTAGCATCGTGTTTTACATTTTCATATCATTGCCATGCCTTGAATCCATTTTTGCATGCATTAGGTTCGGTTCATCACTTTAGCCATATTGTCGTTTCTTACTTACTCGAATACATGCACTAATCACATGCTTTGAGCCATATGCCATGTTAATAGACCAAACCTCGTAGTTACATTTTGTATGTGTTGCATTAGTCACTTGCACAATAGAGCATGCATTTTTATAACGGTTTCATTTCTTTTGGCTTGCCTCGGTTGAGTACTAGGTGAGCATTTCTTGCTTTAGCATATTACATGTATGTTCAGATTGCCATATCAAGCAGGTTTACCATGAGACTAAGTGCTTAGTGATATATCTCTCAAATGTCGGTGGACGAAGGCTTTTTTGCTTAAGTTAGGATGATTTGATTAACGTACATGTGGGCTTACTTTTTCAAGTAGCACATAATCATAACTCTTTTCAAAACAAACATGAAATCAAAACGTTCCAAAGTGGGTGACTTAGTCTATATTTGTGTGTTTCACATAGTAAAAAGAGCATAATAATTGGAACAAGAGCATATACTGTACATAAGAATCACATCATGATTAGTAGAGGCCAATCTTTGATCTGGTGAGTGGGGTGCTTAATTTGTGACCTTCCCCTCTCATACCTAAGTTCCCGAGCCAAGACACTTTGGTTATGACGGACAAGTGGCCTTTGGCGCGAGTCACGGGTTTTCTAAATTTTCTAAAAATATTTAGGTGACGACTCTGAAATCTGGTAATGTGGTCCATTTTTGACATTTTTGATTGAAAATGGATTTTCCAAAGATTTGTTGGATTTGGACTCTTTTGTGTTTTCATTGTTTCACATTGCACTTGTGAAATCAGATTCAGAATCACGAGAGTCCGAACTGTAGGGCTCTCATATCTGAGGAGACTAAACCCCTCCGAGGAACACGAAAAGCAAACTACAGTTTCTAGCTACTCCTCTGGGGAAAGTAAAGAACTTGACTTAGACTTCATGATGTGAAATTTTATTTACAGATATATGTATTTTGCATCTGCATCTGCATCTGCATCGTTACTCTATGACACTGTGTTTTCCATCTGTTATTCCTGGACGGTTTGTCGGAGGCTTGCCTAAAAAGCTTGCCAAAAGGCTGGCTAGTCGTGGGCTCTGCCATGTTGGAAACACAATCCTCGGATCTGGACTACCATCATACCATTTGATTCTCTTTTCACTCTTCGGTGTTAAGTGTGAGAGGTATATTAGGTAGTCTCATTGAGGTAACCTTTTTGACTATTTGGCTCACTACATATAGTAATGCCATAGTGACTGTTCCAAACTAGGACAGGATTCTCACTCGTATGTAGGATCTTATGAAACTACTTGCGTGAAGTAGTGAAGCCCTACTTCATATCAAAACTAGGACAAGGTAACCCTACCCCCTCATAGGAGTGTTTTGGCTCTCTTTAACTAGTATGTGCTTTACAGTGAAACTGTACAAGAATGCTCATATCAGTGGCATAGTTGGTATCTGTTTTAGGGCAGAATTAAATGGGGAGTACAGTCCTGCAGCTTTGATCATATCTGTTCTGATGACATCTTAGCTAAGGTGCTGTCGGATTTCTGATTTTGTTTTGCTCTTTCTTTATTTCTTTTGCAAGGTAGTATAAAACCATAGCTTCAAAAAGTTTTGATATCCCCCAAGTACTCTGGACCCATGTCAGAAGACTTTGCAAGGCCAGAGACCTTGTTTGGGGATAGCCTGTGTTTGCCTCATTGTCACCAGTTACAAGGTGAAGGAGGATCAGACAAAGTTCACCAATTCAGTTCTTGTAGCAATCTGCCCTCTGCTCACTTATATTCAGTCCACCTCAAGAACAGTCATCTACTCCAGGAATGGCACAATACCCTTCATTAGATTTGGAGGACTTGGTAATCCGTCTACAGCAATCAGTCGACTCACTCGAGCATGATATGGCTCACCAAACAGAGGTCACAACTAGGTTACAGCAATAACAACAGCAGCCAACTGCGGCTTCTGCGTCGCATGTACCCACCACGGCTATTCCTGTGCCCGGTACCACAACCAATGCTTCTATGGCTCAAGATCCACAGGCCGAGAGTGTTCTGGTTTTTCCTATCCTAGCAGAACCCATTCCAATACAGACTTCTAGAGCTCCAATTTACCAGGCTGAGGCACCATTTAAATTCGAGGTTAACCCAACTGCGCTCAAAATCAATAATTTGGAAAAACTGTTTAAGAAAGCATAGGGGGTTAACTCCATTCCAGATATAGAGGATGGGTATGCCGAATCTACAGTTACTCTACCAGAGCGGTTCAAAATACCGCATACATACCGCTTCGACGGTGCCGGAGACCCAATGGTATATCTAAGGCTATTTTTAGATATCCTACGACCAATGGGTTTGACTAGACTGTAGAAGTTATAGCTGTTCAACTGAACTATGTCGAGTATAGCTGCCATCTAGTATGCTAAGTTGGAGGATTCTGTGAAGCAGAATTGGGAAGAGTTGGCTGAGTCCTTCATTGCTCAATACTCTTTTAACACGCAGATCGAAGTCATAAACCGCGATAATGAAGCAATGCGTTAGGAGCCAAAAGAGGGTTACTCCGAGTTTGTAAATAGGTTGAGGGCCAAGGCATCCATGATAACCACTCGACCTTCAGAGAAAGAAGTAGGTTAAAGGTAGCTGGCACATCACTGATGACAAGATGCTGGCCAACAGGCCGTTTGTTCGCTGTTCTAATGCTGTCGAGGGTAGCACAGCTGCAAGGCCATCAGAAGTAAGTGTTGTCACCACAACCAAAACTGCTGACCCCTTTGCCAACATAGGCCCACAAACTTCCAACCAACTCAACCTCTAGGTAGAACTTTCAGCCAGCTCTACATGACTCATGCCATGCAGGTGCTAATCAAAAAGAGACATCTAAAATCGCTAGAACCTTGCCCACTCCCGACCATCTTTCACCAAAGCACGATCCCACCAAATACTGTGTTTTTCATCAACAACACGGCCATGAAATTGATCGATGCTTCTACTTGCATCATAAGATTCAAGATCTCATCAACAACAAGATTATAGCTCCACTCCAAAATCCAAATGTGACTGCCAACCCATTCCCTGCCTACAACCAAGCCCCCTCCACCCAAAAACATCCACTTTATCCATACACTACCCATCTCCTATGACCCCAGCATCTATATCACCCCCTTTTACCTATCAAAACCGATGTTGTTCATTTCTGAAGGCACAGACTTGTACATGATGGACACATCTCATTCACAACCTGAGCCTCACAAATTAGTGGTGACAACAACGTCTGTAGCAGAGGAGGTGTTGACCTCAGAGGAAGGTACTAGTCTGTCATTGGAATGTCTCGAGAACTTATTTGAGAGGGGTATGACCCGAGCCACTACATTGTTCATGCTACTCAACCCAGGCCTGAGGTAGTACTGCCGGCCTCAATTGACGTTAATGTGGTTTGAGAAGACGGCCTAAGCGAAGGGTTGGCTGACTTTGTAGATCTTGAAGAAGATTTGGACAACCTACAATTCTTTGACAAACAAGATCAAGGCAATGTGCAGATTAGTTAGTTTGATCTAAGCAGGTCGACTGATAATGCCGGATGGTTGAATAATGAATCTGACAAGGAAAAAGAAATTGGAGTTAAACTGGAGGGAAAGCAAGTTAGGATAGTTGTGGTAGCTGAGAAGACTAAGGGGAAGAGGATACTGCCAGAAGATACTTGTGCGAGAAAACCAACCTAAGAATTGAGTGTTATGGAAACTACAAACACTGAATGGGAAGCCATATTGGGGCAATTTAAAAGGGAGAGGATCGAGGATAACCAAAAGATCACGACATCTTGCCGCCCGAAAGAGGCTACTTGTCCTGTAGAAGTGATCCAAGTTGAGCTAGACAACTGTTTGTCGGCAGCTGATAGTGAGTGGTGGGAAGATAGCAATCTGTATCTTGTCCATACCGACAAAGACTAGGGAGATCACATCCCGAATAGTACATGGTATTCTGAAGAAACAGACCATATCACTAGAAGTGGATGGTATTTCAAACCTCCATACTTGGATCAGGTAGAACCATTAGGAAAGGACTAGAAGGTTAAGAAGGAGAAGGAAAAGAAACTAGAAAATGAGCTGGTTCTGAAACAACTTAAAAAGATCCAAGCTGATATCTCCATCTGGGGCCTCCTTATGACTTCGCGAGTACATCGATAGGCAATATTGTCGGCAATGAATAAGGCTAAATTGTCCATTGATACTACGCCAAAGCAGCTTATGGGCCTGATCTTCCCAAGTAGCACCAAGCCATTGCTTACTTTCTCCAATAAAGAGTTACCTCCAGAAGGATCGGCTCATAACAAGCCACTGTACATATCCGTTGAGTGCAAGAGAAGTGGGTGCCAGTGGTTTTACTAGACACTGGCTGTATTATCAATGTCTGTCCTTCTCGCACTGCCTATGCGATAGGCCTGAAATTGGCAGATTTCGTCTCCACAGCCCAGGTGATACGGGCATATGACAACACAAGTAGAGAAGTTATGGGGACAGTGAAAGTGCAAGTCCAAGTGGGCCCTTCTAAGCATGAGATTGAGTTCCATATCCTTGATGTGCCAGCTACCTTTAACCTACTTCTAGAGAGGCCTTGGTTATATCACATGAAGGCTGTGTCCACCCTCCATCAAATGCTAAAATACCTTCATGAGGGAGAAGTGGCAACCATTTTTGGGAACTCATCCATTCATCCACCACTAGAGATAACTACACCATTGCTGGAAATCAATCACGTGATGAGGGTGTATTTCTCTCGGGATTCACTCTGGCAGAAGCCCGAGTGGTGCAGAGAATCTTAGTCGCGGAGGAAGGCATGTATGTCAGTGCTCAGTCCATCTATTTCATGAACATGTTACGGCATATTTCAGGAATGGGGCTCAAAAAGAGCGGGCGAAAAGGTATGGCGACACTAGTTGAAGTGCCACATAATTCGCATGCCTTTGGGTTGGGCTATGTACCCACTAAAGAGGACTGGAGAAGAAAATGTGAAGAAATAAGAGACAGAGCCAAGGCCAAAAAAGCCGAGAAGCATTATGAGTTGGTCCATAGGCCAATCTGGGGAACACTGAATAGGCGTTTGTTAGGGAATGACAAGATTTCCCTTTATGCGGCTTTTCAGAGCCTTGGGTAGACTCCTCAATAAAAAAACGTGTCTCCAGATTCAAAATTTTCTTTGACCACTAGCTCTAAGACAATGATGAAGAGGGGGCTAAACCAAGCATCAATGCTAGCCAGAGTAGAGAGGATGATTCAAACAACAATGAGGCTGGAGTAGGGACAACACTAGCCAATCTCCTGACAAATCCCGCGACTAACACGGAGAACTTGGAGGATTAACACGAGAACTTGGGGGATACCTTTACTATTTCTATGATCCAAAAAGAATCGGTTGTAGATTCCTCTAGTGGTATTCTGGACGCATTGAGGTCATAATGCCTCACTTAGCAATTGGAGAAAGGCCTTATTTCCAGTTCTAAATCGGATGATGAGCCAGAATCTGATTCCACCGAGTCTATTGAGTCAGAATCAGATTCGAGTCAGTCTGAGGAGTCTAAGCCTAGCATTTTCGAGGGTGGTAACTCAGATTCCAAGGTCCTGTCTAGGTCATCTTTTGCTTTCTCTTTTGAGTCTGTTGTAACCGAGGAACCAAAACTTATAAATAAGAACGTTGCAGATTTCGTTTACTTCTCTAAGTCGTTGATTTATTGCATTGACCAAGATTTTCAAAATTTTAACAAAAATGAAGAGGAAGAAATTTCTCAGGCTTTGAAAAAATTGATTGATCGAGAAGATGAAAGGCGTGCTAAGCCCTACATAAATGTAATTATTGCAATTAATGTGGGCACTGAGAAGGATCCCAGCTTGGTCCAGATCAAGTCCACGTTGTCTTCGGAGGAATGCAAGCGTTTGATTGCTTTATTAAACGATTTCAAAGATGTTTTTGTGTGGTCTTACAAAAACATGCCCGATCTTGAAATTATACAGCACTAGATCCCTCTTGACCCCGAGGCCCGACCAGTCAAGCAAAAACTGTGCAGAATCCATCCAAATTGGGTGTTGAAAATTAAAGAGGAAGTCACCAAGTAGATTGATGTAGGTTTCTTGATGGTGTCTAAGTACCCAACTTGGTTGGCTAATATTGTTTCAGTTCCGAAGAAGGATGGCAAAATTAGGGTTTGCATCAACTTCTAGGATCTGAACAGAACTAGCCTGAAAGATGACTTTCCATTGTCGCACATCGATGAGCTGGTAGACTTCACCGCAGGCCATGCGTTGTTATCATTTATGGATGGGTTTTTCAGGTATAATCAGATTTTGATGGCATGAGAGGACAGAGAAGACTGCATTCACCACATCGTGGGGCATCTACTGCTACAGAGTTATACCTTTCAGGTTGAAGAATGTCGGGGCTACATATCAGAGGGCTGCAACCACAATCTTGCACGACATGATCCATAAGGAAGTCGAGGTATACGTGGACAACATGATTGTAAAGTCCAAAGAATGAGAAGGCCACTACACCACGCTGGAAAAGTTCTTTGAATGGATCAGGAAGTACAGACTGAGGTTGAACCCACAAAAATGTACTTTTGGGGTGATTACAGGGAAAATGTTAGGATTTCCGATCACATAGAGGGGAATTGAAGTAGATTCGTCCAAGATCAAGGCCATCTTAGAAATGCCACCACCAAGGACTGAAAAGGAGGTGCACGACTTTCTGGGAAAAGTGCAATTCATAAGACGGTTTATCTCAAAATTAACCTTGACTTGTGAACTACTATTTGGTCTTTTGAAAAAAGGGAAGAAGTTCTGATGGGATGATTGATGTCAGTTCGCTTTCAAACAGGTCAAGCAATACCTCCAAAATCCACCTATATTGTCGCCACCAGAGTTAGGGAAGCCACTGATTATGTATTTTTCCGTAACAAATTCAACCATGGGATGCATGCTAACTCAAGAATTATAAACTAAAGTGGAGAAGTCCGTCTATTATCTGAGCAAGAAGATACTGGATTACGAGACTTGCTATACTCCCCTGAAGAAAGCTTTCTTAGCTTTAGTTTGGGCAATTATGAAGTTAAGACACTACATGTTACCTCACTCTATAATTCTGATTTCGAGATTAGATCCCATCAAATGTCTTTTTGAGAAACCAGCGCTTATCGGTAGGCTAGCTCGTTGGTTGTTTCTTCTATCCGAGTTTGATCTCAAGTACATCACTCACAAGTCTGTCAAAGGGAGAGCGGTAATGAAATTTCTGGCAGACCACCCAATAGAAGGAGATTAGAATGTAGAATATATGTTTCCAGATAAGGAGATTCTGTAGGTAAAAGAAGAAACATAGACAATGTACTTTGACGGAGCCGCTAATCAATACGGTTATGGGATAGGCGTGTTGCTGATAGAACCCAATGATTTCCATATATCCCTAGCTTTCAAACTCCGATTCAAAGTGTCCAATAATGAAGCAGAATACAAGGCTTGTATTGCTGGTTTGGAAGCCGCCCTAGAACTAGGGGCAATAAGGTTGGACGTCATTGAAGACTCAAACCTGGTCGTTTTTTAAGCCAACAAAGACTAAAAGGTCAGGGAAGAGAAAATCAAGGTTTATCATCAAACCCTAGACATTCTGATTTTGAGGTTTGAAAAGTTGACATTTACACATGTACTGAGAGAGAACAACCAATTCATTGATGTATTGGCAACTCTTTCCTCCATGGTAGACATCCCGCTTAGAGTCAATATCTGTCCGATAATCATCGAATAGGAGTATGCGCCAGCTTACGCAACAATAGTCACGATAGACGATGTTCAGGACAAGAACCCCTAGTATTATGACATTTGGAATTTCTTGGAAAATGACGAGTACCCACAAGGGGCAAATGCCAAAGATAAACAAGGAATACAACTTCTGGCCATTCATTTCATTATCTGTAGAAACAAGTTGTATAAGAGAGGGCATCTGGGAATGCATAAGCTCTGCATCAAAGAAGAAGAATCGAAACGTCTCATGGAGGCCATCTATGGAGGAGAGTGTGGAGTACACATGAATGGTGTGATGCTAGCCAAGAAGATCCTCAAGCAAGGTTATTACTGGTCAACTATAGAGGAGGATTGTATTAGCTTTGTGCAACGATGCCACAAATGTCAAATCCATGCCAATTGCATGAACATTCTGCCATCAAAACTTTACAACATGACTTTACCATGGCCTTTCTTAGTCTGGGTAATTGATGTTATTGGGGCAGTCTCGCCAAAAGGCTCAAATGGATATGAGTTCATTCTAGTGGCGATCAACTATTTTACCAAATGAGTGAAAGCTCAGTCATACTCTGTGTTGAAGGCATCGCACGTGGCCAAATTCATCAAGAACAATATCATTTGTAGGTATGGAGTACCAAATGGGATCATCTTAGACAATGGCTCGTATTTTAAGAAGGAGGTGGTAGATCTGCTTGAGAAATACAACGTGGCGTTTCATAAGTTATCAACGTACAGACCACAGACTAATGAAATTGTTAAGACTGCAAACAAAAATGTTAAGAACATACTACAAAAGATGGAGGATACCTATAGAGATTGACTAGATAAACTGCCTTTTGCACTCTGGGGATATAGAACGTCAATTCGGACATCCACAGAAGCGACCCCCTATTCTCTAGTGTATGGGATGGAAGCTGTTCTGCTCATTGCTGAGAATTATGGCCAAGTGTCAGATAGTGAAGGCGGATTGGTAGCAGAGCATGTTCGAATAATTGATGTTGTTTGACAAAAGGAGGTTAAAGGCATTATATCACGTCCAAGGATATCAACGCTGAATTTCTAGGGCCTTTAACAAGAAAGTCAAATCTAGAAACCTCAAGGAAAGAGATATGGTGCTAAAAGACAACGGGGCTCCCATTCATGACCCTAGGGGCAAGTTCAGACTTAATTGGACTGGTGCTTACATCATCAAATCTATTTGGATAGGAGGAGCAATTATCCTTATGGATTTAGATGGCCTCGAGTTCTTGCAATCGATCAATATGGACAAGTTGAATAAATACTATCCCTAAGAGGCTCGCTAAGCCGAAAACCTGAAAGGCCGACCTAGGAAAAAGTTAGAGTATGAAAAATTAGAAAGAAAGAAAAATAGAGTTCGCAAGGTTGAAAACCCGAAAGGGGGGCTTTGGCAAAAGTTAGAGCCTAAAAGGAGAGAGTTAATACTCAAGCGAACCATAACCGAACTACGTAAGGCCTGATTCTCATCTTTGGGATACGTAGGCAACTTCATCCCGAAGTTCGGCCACAACCATATTCAACTCAACTGTCCTGTCCATTTGTTGATTTTTTCCATCATCTATTAGCTTGGTTGTGTTACCTCTATTTGGTAGAAAGGCCAATTGCAAGATAAAGTAGTGATAATGAATGCAGTTGAGAGCAGTTATGATCTTCTAATTTGGGCTTGTACATCTTAAGGATTGATTCTGCATGTGTCAGATAGTGACTATTTCCGAAATTGTTTTGAAAACTTTTAATGATGCTGATATTCTCAATATTCCACCTTTTTATAACAACAGACCATTTTAGACCAAAAAGAAAAAATTTCAATACTCACAACTTTAATTCCATGATTTCAATGCAAGTATGTTCTCCAACTCTCTGATTAAATCAAAGTTGCTTTTACATCATAAAACTTGAAAAGAAAGGTCAAAGCAATAAACTAGGGGCATAGATAAGTCAAGTGGTCCTATGTCTTCTGTCCGTGCTCATGGACGTCTCTGCAGCCAATGATGGCCTAACCTGCACCTCGTCCTCAAGCCAAGCCAAGCATTTGCTAGAAAGGGTGTAACTGAAGCTAGCGGCAGGAATCAGAAGCTCTCTTGTCCTCCAAGCAGTGAATGGAACCAGGTATTCCACCATTTCCTCCAGACAGATCTGATCATGTCCAAACTGGAGTTTGAACCTGAATGGAAAATAGAACACGCAGTGCATGAGGCCAATCAATTGTATACCTGACTGACAGGACATGTTGTAGTCCATCTCAGCCAAATTAAGCCAGGGACAACGCCAAATGATGTCAGCCGTAAATCTGCTGCACATCCAGTCGCACCACAATCCCTCTGAAGGAATGTC
Source organism: Camellia sinensis (assembly GCF_055761805.1). Classification (NCBI taxonomy): domain Eukaryota; kingdom Viridiplantae; phylum Streptophyta; class Magnoliopsida; order Ericales; family Theaceae; genus Camellia; species Camellia sinensis. The sequence goes on from NC_138975.1 coordinate 141,816,420, forward strand.
CACTAGTCGCTGGTGAAAAAAGTAGGATCTGGCCGAATACTCAGGGCAAGGGTCCACCACTTTTAGCTTATCCATTAACTAAACCTGGGAAGGAATGAGAAATAAGAGAGATTAAAGAATAGAGAGATGTACGTTGAGAGAAAAGTAAGGAAAGGATTTTGAGAGGAAAAATAAAGAGTGAGTGCCAAGTGATGTGAGAAATTATAAATAAGGGAGGGTGGGAACCACTACCTAAAGAAGCAGAGGACTCCCCGCAAACCAAGTAGTCTCTCACCAATAGAAATCATCTAAACCCATCAGGATCTCGACCAATGCCAAACCAATGCAACTCTTACCCTCCTTCAGACGTTAGGCCACTTCGATTAACTAAATGCTGGCTTCGCCGCAACTAGGGGCAAGAAGGAAGTGTGCAAGCAACATAAACAGAGGGCATGTTAACGATAACCTCGCTAGAGAAGGTCACCTCTGTCTCCAATGCCAAAAAACCAATGAATCAAGCTGGGTATATCCAATTTCCCGTCATCAGCCAAGGACCGAGCCTCATGTAAAGTAAGCCCACATATCTGTTCAAGAGCTCGTGCATGGCCAAAAAGGGGTTAAGGCATAATCTCCGCATCGCACCGGGACTCCATTAGAGCTTGAAAATCTTCAAGGGTGGGACACATCTCTTGTGCTTCGAAACGAAATACATGTGTAACTAGGTTCCAGCATCGAACGGCGGCATGAAGGAACGAAAAACAAAGCGAAGTACAACTCAACAAAAAAAACTCGTTAATGCCAAAACCATGGAAATTTACCTTTTCCGTGCCATCCAAAGTGGCTATCCAATCCTTAAGCCTCTTGGCAAGAAATATCTCCATTGTCAGAGAAAACAGTAGCAAAGAAGAAATTCTGTTGAAAAAACAGCAAAAGAAGACCTTTATAAAGGATAAGGTTATGTGAGTGGCTGATAGCTATTGCTAGCTGTCCAGCCACATGCCTTAACCATCCGACCACCTTTCCTAGCTGACCTACCATTCAAGTGGTCGGCCGACCATATGTGTTGGCCAGGCAGTTGACAACAGTGTTATGTTTGGCCCCTCTTTGCTTTGAGGTCTTGTTTTGAGTATTTTGTTTCTAGAAAGTGTAAATAGCTGTGTTTAGGTTGTATTTACTTTGTTTTTCATTTATCGAGTTGTATTTTTCATTTTAGGTCAGTTGTAGGCTCAATATCCGACTACGAACATTGATCAAATACAAGCATTTCGGTCTCAAATTCAAAGTACAATCAACTTTATGCAAGTGTGGTGCCATTCTCGAGATGCAAAAATAAAACTCCTTTTATAGAACTGCAGGGTTTTACCCCAATCATAGTTTTTACAAAAGAAAAAAGTGTTTCAAAACAAAAGTAAAGACCTATCTGAAGCTATACAAGTGCTAAACTACCAAAACGAAAGAAAATACAAAAGTTAGTATCGATCACATCAAGCTTGAGAGGCCCTCTTCGTCCTATTCTGTGGAGAGGACTCAGGGGCACTATCACCGTAAGCGCTACTATCATCAGAAGAATGAGTCTCTGAGTTGTCACCATCCTCTCCACTCCTAGACCCAGAGCCAGTCTCAGCCTCCTCTCTATTCCCTGACTCCGAGCCAGCATCATCATTCTAGCTCTCGAACTCAGAGCGCATGCTCACTGTCTCCTCGGTGCTGCTAGTCTCATCATCATCCCCGCTTAAAATTGGCTTCGATGAAGAGCAAGTCTCCTCTTCCTGAGACTCTCTACTCCAACTCCGAGCACCCCTACCTTTGCCCCAACCTCGACTCTCATTCTTGCTGCGTGTTAGGGCCTGTCTACCTCTCCTCTCCACCACCGGAGGAGGTGCCGCTAGTGCCACTGGTGCAGGTGGAGGCTGAAAACAAGAAACAGGAAATTAGTATAGAACAGTGCAGAATCAACATGAATATGGAAAAGTAGTACAGTGTGGTACAGAACAGCAAGAATATAGCGAAAGAGAATCAGTGCAAGTCAGAGGAATGAAAAAGGTAGAATACCTGATAACCGTAGAGGTTAAACAATGTCTCCCTCCGCTACACCATCTGGACTAAAGAGGTGACCAATCCAAGGAGACCGTCCATGTACTCCAATGGCACCTGTGAATGAGCTTGAACATTAATATACAGAAAAGGGAAATGTGAACTACAAACTGCGAGGCAAAGTGCATACCTGCTACACGTTAGGGTCCCTGACGTACCCATGCTCCCCCTTTGGTGGATCGACCAAAATCTGATAGGCCGTCCCACTTAGCCGCCAACATGGGATCGCGGTCGGGATCACTGGCAAATCGGCTACATGAGCAATAGTAGAAGCAACCCCTCTAACACTAGGCTCAGTAGCATAAGCAGCATCTCCAGCGTCTCATGCGCAAGCTCCAGTCAGGAGTGGCATCAGATAAGCCTTGATAAAGGCTGTATAGTCTCCAACTCCTCAAAAGAGATCGGCATCTTGCCCAGCCATATACTGTACGATGGCCTTGACTGGGAGACCATCAGTTGTCCTCATGGACGGTGGAGGCAGAACATGAACAACAGGGACAGGTAGGTCCTAGATCTGGCACATGAACCTCTCCTTGAGATACCAGGTCCTGTAGAAGGGACCCTCCAATAGGATCCACATCCGAAAAGAGTCCCAAGACCCTGCATAGTCGTCCTGTGTCTCGACCGGCATCATCAGCCACGGCTGCCAAACGACCTGCAAACAAAGAATCCACCAGTGTTAGTTGTTGCCAGTTGTCTCAACTATCAAAGTATGGGCTGAAGTAATAGAATTGAAAATAGAAGTGGAATAGAAGTGAGTATAGTACCTCTCGTGTTGTCGTCGTGTCGAAGTATCGCGGTAGTAAGCAAATGCGGTATCGTCGCAGCGCTTGGGGTGACACCTGCCGTCATACCGCCAGGAGTAAGGCACGGCTGCCTCTACCTCATCCCTTGGAACTGCGGCAAGGGCAGGGAAATATGCGTATACCCATAACTGCAAGGAGAGATTAGTTTGTGTGAGTTAACAGAGTAAAAACAGAGATAAAGACAGAAAGTGCAAAGCAAAAAGCATAAGGAACAAACAGAAAGTGCTGTGTGTACCTCCCAAGCTCTCTAATAGCCTCCGACCATGTTCCCTTTCTTGTAGGAACCGGAGCCCATGTAGCCATATAGGGTGGCAAGGCTAGCACCACCCCAATTATAGAATCGGACTTGAGGTAATACCACTAAGGCGCCCACTACGTACAGGCCTATGGTATTCCACATGTTCGCAAACAAGATGGTACCGAGGAGATATATCAAGAAGCCTCTGGTGTAATGCTCAATCTCCTCCTGGGTCTCTGGATGGCTTCCATGAAAGTGATCGTAAAATCGGTTGTATCTGACCATAGCCGACCTGTCCAGAGGAGGGCGTACGCTGAGCAAGTGAATCCAAGCAACTCCCACTAGTCCATGTCAAGGTCAAAAAGAATCAGATCACCTCCTACTCTCAAGCCAATGATCATCGAGAAGTCTTAGGGAGTCATCGTCATCTCCCCGATGAAGGAGAAATGGAAGGAGTTGGTGGTGTCCCACCACCTCTCTACCAAGGCACCGACCAAGGCCCTGCTAGCTGACAATCGCACAAGTTCAAAGCAAAAAAGGTCAAAGTGAGCATCATCAACTAGCTCACGGACTCAAGCAGAGAGCTCCTGATACCACTTTCTAGCTGTCACCGCCCTGTAGCCTCTCTAAGAGAGAGCATCACCCTATGATGAAAAGAGGAAAATATGTCAGATGCATAATAGAAAGAAAGGCTGTAATGAAATGGAAAAACAAGCAAAGTGCATAAAAGAAAAGGTTCTTATCTTAGTGGCGTCATGAGAAAGGTGAGAGACACGCTCCCTCAACAGAAAGTCCTCAGGTGCACCCAGGGCAAAGTCCTCAAACCGCAACATGCCATCAGGGGCCATCGCATTCGTCTGAGGGTGGTAAGTAGCAAGGTCGAATGGCCTCACCCTCAGTGGTGGTAACTCGGGCTTTAGGCCTTGGAGGGTAGATCTCCTCTTCCTCAATGTTGGCGGTAATGTCCTCCGCCGCCCTGTCAGCCTTGTTAGTTATATGCTCCTCCAACTTGACAACAGGTGGAAGTACCGGTACCTCATGAGGGGCACTATCATGAGGAATGTCATCCGCCATGGAGAAATATGGGAGAAAATAAGGAAAAATGTGAAAAATTCCAAAAACCAAACCCTAAGAGAGAGAAAAAGTCAAAACCCAGAAAAAAGTGAGAAACCCAAGAAAAACATGAGAGCAATGAGCCTAAAACAATGAGAACCCACAAAACTCAACCATATCAAATTTCAATCGGTTTAAAATGTAGAGCACTACACGTGTTTTGTGAATGAAGTTCGCATAAGGCATTGGGTAATACGAATAAAGCGCAAATCTAGAGAGATGTAATACTTAGAGAGATGGGTGGAGTGTTTTTGGAATGTTTGGTGTATGAAAATGAGGCTTAGGTGTTGTTTTAAACAAGCCATGAGGTAAAAACCCTGTTTTGCCCCCCGAATCTGGGTTGGGTGGCCGGCCGACTAGTTGGGTGGCCGGTCGTCTAGGTCTTGTGGTCGGCCGACTCTGCAGCTGGTCCAGAGTTGGTTTTTGCTGAGGCCATGCCTATTTTTTGCATGGAGAGTCCTATATTCATCCTAAAGTGAAGAATTGAGGAATTAGGATTTGTCTCAGTTACAGAAAATTCCGAAATATGATTCCGGATACACTGGTTCGAAACTTGTCATTCCTCCGAAGTGGGAACGTGCCCTGATCTCAAGTTTGAGCAAGTGGTATCCTTTTGAAGCATTTGAGATTCTCTGAGCAGTAAGTCAGAGATCTTTACGAGGTGTTTTTAATACCACTTTCTATTTATCTGTTCACAATTATGTTGTCTATCATGTTGCATGAACATGCATCGTATTTTATTTCGCATCCATTATATCGCATTATGTTTGCATTCATGCACATCGTGCTTTTTCTTTATTTGTTGTGCCCACCCTTGTCACACGAGTGTGATTTGGCTTGTCCCCTCCTTTCCCTTTCTATGTGACGCATAGTTTAGCTTATACGATTTGTCTTACCTCCTCTCTGTGTGAAACGCAATTTGGCACCACCTCCTTTGTTTTCTTGGTTAGAACATTTCCTCTCTCTATATGAAATACGGTGAGATACACCTATTGGTTACACCACCCTCCCGTCCTTTCGCATGAAATACGTTAGGACGTCGCTTTCCTCTTTTAAAACCTTCCTTCTCTCCCTGCGAAATATAGAGAGATACGCATGTTGGTTATACCACCCTTGTTTTCTTGGTTAAAACCTTCTCTCTCTCTCTCTCTCTCTGTGAAATATAGAGAGATACGCCTGTTGGTTACACCATTCTTGTTCCTCGGTTAAAACCATCCCTCTCTTCGTATGAAACATGGTGAGATACGCCTTTCACGTGAAACGTGTTAGAATGTTGTTTTCTCTTAGTTACAGCCTTCCCTCTCTCTATATGAAATACAAAGAGACATGAATATTGGTTGCACTGTCCCTTTTTCCTTCTGTATGAAACGCGTTAGGATTTTGTTCACTCGGCTACAGCCTCTCCTCTCTCTGTATTTCATACAGAGAGATATGTCTATTGGTTGCACCATCCCTTTTTCCTTTTGTGTGAAGCACGTTAGGATTTTGTTCGCCTGGTTACAACATTCCCTCTCTCCGTATGAAATACGGTGAGATATGCCTGTTGGTTGCATCGTTTTTCCTCATTTCACGTGAAACATGTTTGAAATTGTTATTTGCTTACTCCTTTCCATGTGAAGTACGATTAGATTTGTTTTGAGGATTGTTTCATTTGTATGTTGTCATTTTGATTATTGCTCATTACATTGTCTTGCATGATCATGGATTTTCAATAATAACCAGCTTCGCGAGGCGTATAAGTCCATCTTTTCAACTGTATTCTTTGTGAATATCATTTGCATCTTGCCCTTGAACTACACTGGTTTGATTCCTTGCAAAGGGATACCTAGGCAACTTTCAAGTTCAACCAATTGCATTTACGTTTTGATTGCTTTGCCCAAGTCTTACAGCCTTGTCAAATGGGTCGCCTTTGGACTTTGACATTCACTCACGTCATTTCATGACTTTGAGCTCTGTCAAAGAGGGGCAACTGTAGACACCCCATTTTTGACCGCCTTTAAGATTGGGCGCCTCATGGTGAACATTCAATGATGAATTAGTACGTTGTACAACCATTCAATTACTTCAGCAAGAAGTTTCAGTTTTGTGTTTCAGAGCCTAAAACCTTACACCTCCTATGGACCAACACCTATTTTTTTTTTCTAACCTGACCACTTAGAGGCCTGTTGGCCAGCAAGTGGCCGGTCGTCCCCCTATATGGTTGGCCAGCCATGTTTCCCGACGAGCAAATATTTCCTGCCAACTCCCCCCCCCCCATGTGCATGCCTTGCACTAGCTAGCTCCATAAAGATATTTTTGACTGAGGAACCTGCTTTTCTATAAATAGGTAACCACCCCTCTTGGTTTTAGGTTAAAAAAATTCTCCAAGTGCCCAAATCTTGCAAAACACTCTCCCTCTCTATCTTGCAATATACATACACTATACATACACTTCCTAAACTAATATTTTGAGGCTCCTTACTAAGATTATTGAGCTGAAATTTCAGCCCTTGAGAGTGAGCACCTTGTGGTTTGTGAACAAAAGAGTGTCTTTCTTCAAAAATATAACTCTTTCCATCTTTTGTCTGCTCTTCACTCCTCTTTTTCTTGGTATTTATACTCTATTTTGGACTATTTTTGTGGATTGAAACTTGTGATTGAAAAGCTACTCAAGGTGGAAGGGTTAACCACCCTTCCTTGAACCTTATTCCAAGCTTATATCCTTGTGTTTCCCATTTGTTTCTCAACTTTTAGCGGCTGATTTTCAGAGTTCTCAGAGGCTAAAACATTTGGTTTTAAGGTCCAAAAAGTGGAGGGTTAGGCACCCCTCCTTAGGCTTGATTACTAGTTTTTAGTGTATTCCATTTTGCTCACTTTTTTTAGCTATTTCAAAGTAATTTCAGCACTGCTTTTGGGGCTGTTTTAATTATTTGCTTAGTTTATACTTTAAATATCATGCTTGCATTGTTGTAAGTCTACATAGATTTGGTGGTTTAGGCCTTAGACACAAATATATTTGAGTTTATTGCTTTTTATTTCATAGTTTTCATACATATACTCACACTTGTAATAACCATCTTTGCAACCTCCTTCCTGTCTTGGTATTCTTTTTTTTTTTAAGAATTGTTTCAAACAATGGATCATTGTTCAAGGCATGAGAAAGAGACCTTCCACACTTAACAGTTTAATCTCTTTGGAGGTTCATTACTAGGATATTACATCTCTCTTATGCTAAGTGCAACTTCTTGTTTGACACCTCTCTTCATTAGTGGACGTGATTATCACTTTTGGACAAAAATGAATAAAGAATGGAAAGGTAATAAAAAGGGATAATAAAATGAAACTAAAAGTTGTGAAAAATGTGACTAAAATCAAATCGGGTTCAATCGGACGTTATATTGAACTTATTGCGTCTTGACTCATTGCGTACTCTTTAGTGACATTCAATGATTTAAGAAGCGATGTCCACCCCTTTCCTTAAGGTAACTCCATGATAGGAAGAGGTGTCGTTGGTCTTTCATTTCGTTTCATTGTTCTTTTTGTCCCATTGGTTCATAGATCATCACGCAACAACTTTGCAACAATTGATGATTTGTGGACTGAATCTACTCCTCCCTTGATCAGTTTCATGATAGGGAGAGGCAAAGAGGATAAACATCCCCTGGAAACACTCTATTTTTGCTCTTTTTTAATTCTGTAGCAACAGGGCAACACCTAAAAACAGTGGTCGGCCAACCACCCTTCCATCCAGTAGACCACTTTTCAAGGCCAACTGGCCACTTTATTTTGGACAAATAGTGTCAATTTCATGACAGAACAAAGCAGAAGCTAAGGCAAAAACAGAATTATTTTCTAATTACAAACAGAACAGAATTTGGCCCAAAACAGAAAAGTTTCCGGGAGGATGTTCTCGGTTGCACATGTGGTTCTTCGACTCCCGTTCGAATTCATTAGCTTATAGCTCTTAGATTAATTAATGTGTTGTAACTAGTTAATTAAATTCCTTCGAATTTGTAATAATTAGTTAAAATTAGCATATTCATTCATTTGGTGTTTGTAATATTTAGCTAATTAGGACATTTATTTGAACCCTCTTGCAATAGGACAAACTTGTAATATTGTGTATGTCTTCTGTGACGACCTTGACCGCCGTAATATTATATTACATTACTTTGATATGTATGATTGCATAATTGTTGTGTTAATGGGTGTATATAAATATTTAATTTTGTGATTATCTGTTGATACATGGAATATCTGTTCACTTAGTGACTTAGAATTACAAGTTGAAAGCCCGAAAGGCTTCAGAAACCAAAATTGATTAGCCCAATAGGCTAATTAGAATATTTAGAATTTTATGGCAACTTTTGTCAAAATTTGATTCGGACCAAAATAATTAGAATCAATCAAAATTGAGTAGGATTAGTTATTCATAAGCAAGCTTAATTAGCCTAAGTTAATCACACCTTATATAAGCCTAATTCATGTCTTGAAATCACATTATACAACATTGAGCTAAGATTTTGAGAAAGAATGAGAAAAAACTCAACAATTCTAGTGAGAGGAAGAAGAAATCGAAGGGAATTGCTAGAGACTTGAAGAATTGAACTAAAACAATACTTGAATTCAATATTAGGTATGAAATTCATCCTAAATTCTTGGAATTAAGTCATGTAAAAACTAAGTTCATGGAGTTATATGATCATTTGCATGAATTTGAGTGGGTTAAGCATGAATTACCATGAATATGATGAATTTGAAATGAATCACATACATGCATACATGATCCTTCATCTATGAGTTAAAATTTATACATACATGAAGCTTATGAGACATGAACTTGAAGATTATCCATGGTTTCACACATTTCATATCACGTTGTGGTGTTTTGAAAAGAAGAGAGTTTAACCCATAACATGCATGGTTTTAACTTGATAGTGTAAGCTTGAATTTGGACAATTGGAGCATGATTTTGAATAAATGGTTTCAAATTGACTATATTTTCAAGTTCTACAATGTTTCTCCATGTTTTTGTACCAAAAACACAAGTTTTGGACCTTTAAATATCAAGTTTGAGCTTCAAACACAATTCTGGAAATTTCAGAATTCGACTTGTCTGCTCGAGCGAAGAAAGTGTCGCTCGAGCGCAAAAATCAAGCTCCCAAAAGTTTTGTAGAGAATTACATAGTAGCTCGAACGGCAGACTCTGTGCTTAAGCGTACCTTGTTTTGCATTGCTCATCGCTCGAGCGACAAATATCTCGCTCGAGCGTAAAAATCACGTAACCAGTACTTTTACAAAGTTTTGCAGACCACTCGAGCAACCAAAGTTACGTTCAAGCAGAGGCCCTGTTTTCAATAAATTTTGACTAACTCTTTTAAGTGCATACTTGCATCCTTATGTCATTTTTAGTACTCTTAAGCACCAATTGGACTCATATAAACATCGAATGAGTTAGAAACACATAAGAAGGGTTAAATTAAAGCGAAATGGAAATGGAATGATGCTTCAATTGTGTTTTTGTTATGTGTTTTGTATAGGTGGGTGTCTGAGGCCTAGTGACAACTTAACTCACTGTGAGTAATAACTTTATAAAGATATGTTCAAGTTATATTTATTTTCGAAAATGTTGTTCGTATTGAAATCGAAATATGATTAATTGAATGGTTTATTGAAGTACTACTAGTTACTAATGAATGAAGTTCATTATTCGAAAGTATATTCGTGGCATCCTTTAGTGAGGCCCTTGCCTGGGGGAAACAATACCAAGGCCTATTGGCCCTTGACTGGGGGAAATAATACCAAAGCCCATTATTTAATAGGCCCTTTCCTGAGGGAAATTAATACCACGACTCAATTTTTCAAGAGGCCCTTGCCTGGGGGAAATTAATACCATGGCCCATTGGCTCTCGCCCGAGGGAAACAATACCGTGGCCCATTGGATTAATTAAAACATAGAGATCTCTGATGTTAAACCTTCATGGTCACATTGAATATTGAACATTGATTGACCATCATGGTCCCATTGTTATTAAAGCGCTATTACTCTTCTTGATGTGCCACATGATTTGAATGAAACGGCTATTGATGTTGAGATTGTCTAAAAATGTGAAATTGATATTTGTAATGTTATTGAACTTCATTCGCATAACCTCTTTATTCTGTTGTTGCTCATTGGGCACTATCACATATTTATATGTATGTTCATGTAGGTGGACAAGTTGAGCATCAAGGGTAGAGATTGCCTCGGAGCCACCCCATTGTTAGCCTTTTGTAGAGCTTCCGAAAATGAGCCAGCTTGGGCTCATGTGAAGAAAAGCAAAGTCTAAACCCCTTTTTATTATGAACTGCTATTTTGAACTTATAGTTTGATTTTTGGTATATGGGTTTTTGAGTTAGCATAATAGTCAGGTTTGGATGTGGACTGGATGCTTGTTTTTGTTTAGAACCTTTGTAATGTATGCACTTACATATGGTATGGTTGTACAGTTCCAATGTGAAGTTTTTCATATATGCATAGCTCAATGGATTACTTTTATCTTTTAACTTGTTTCCGCTAAGCCCCATAATTTATATTGAATTGATTTTGTTAATAAAGGCCATAGGTAATCTAAAATTACTGGCCGGTCATGACGCTAAACCTATAGGGGCGAATTTGGGTAATGACAGAGTGGTATTAGAGCACGAGTTAAATCTCACTCACTTGTCCATTGAGCTATAGAGAGTCTAGAAAAGATTTCAGGATTGCATTCATGTGCATTTGAAATTTTTAGTGAGATGATTTCATGATTATATATGGAATTGTGTGCATGAATATATATTGTGTTTGTCATAATACAAAGTTTCACATAGAACATGGTGAGAATAAGAGGTGATGTGCTACAGGAAGCAACCTCCTCAAGATTAGATAGAATGGAACAAATGATAAAGGACATGGTTGAAGCCATAAAACAACAACAACAACAACAACCACCCCCACCTCCAATGTCTGTACCACCTCCAGCTCTAGGGTGTCAAACAGGGGGCTGTACTATTGCTTTGACTAGAGAATTCAAAAAGATGAAGCCATCAGTGTTTCATGGTGGAATTGAACCATTGAAGGTTGAAGCTTGGGTCTTAGGGATTGAGAAGTTGTTTGAAGTGTTCCCATGTACCAAAGCTCAGAAAATATAACTAGCTTCATTCACATTAGACGATGATGCAAGGCATTGGTGGATGTTGGTTCGAGATGAGAATAAGGATGTTACTTGGTGTAGCTCGACTTTTTTGCGCCCCTTTTCGGAAGCTTGAAATCAGCCTTACAGTTCGGACTCCCGCAGTTCTGAATTAATCTCACAAGTGCAATATGAAATTGATAAACACCAAAGAGTCCAAATCCGGCAAATTTTTTGGAAAATCAATTTTGAATCAAATTGTCAAAAATGGACTGTTTTGCCAGATATAGAGTTAACACCTAAATATTTTATTTTTGAAAAATTTAGAAAACCCGTGACTCGTGCCAAAGGCCACGTGTCTGTTATCACCAAGATTGTCTCAGTTCAGGAACTTAGGTACGAAAGGGGAAGGTCATGAATACATTTGAGCACCCCTACTCGCCCGATCAATGATCGGCCTCTATTAATCATGATATAATTTTTATTAACATTATATGCTCTTGTTCTGATTAGTAGGTTAACATTACTATGTGATGCGCACATACACAAGTATAGACTAAATCACAAAAATTGGAACATCTCGAGTTATGTTTGTTTTGAAAATTGTTTCAAAATACGTGCCACTTGAAAAAGTGATTGCATATGAACATTACTCAAATTATTCCAATTCAAGCAATAAGCCTCCATCCACAGGCATACAAGTAGTTTAGCATTTAAGCAATTAGCCTCATGGCAAGCATACAAATCATGGCAACATCAACATTCATGCAAGATACTAAAGTGAGTAAAGGCTTACCTAGTACTCCAAGCCAAACAAAGCAAAATAATTAGAAAATATGCATGTTCCTACCTTTATGCGATTATGGCTAATGCAACACATGCAATATGCAACTAATAGGCTTGGCTACTAATTTATGACATGCAAATCAATTTTGCTAATATGTGGTCTAAGCACGTATTTAAAGAATTATTTAAATGACAATGCAAGTTTGAATGATGAACCGAGCCTCGGTGCATGCAATACAAGTGGATGCAAGGCATGAGAATGCTAACGAAACGTGATGTTCCTAATCTAACCATCATAAACGAATAAGTAAAAAGGTGAAAGACGTGGGGTTAGAAGACATACACATTATTACAAGTTTGCGCTCTCACGAAGGAGAGTCCGAATAAACTAAGCTAATTAAAGCTAAGCTAATTATTACAACAAATGAATCAACTAACTATTCTAGTTAACTAACTAATTACAAAACGAAATTGAATAACTAATTGACTAAATAATTAGTTACAACACTTTACAAAATTAACTGGCTACTACTAATTAATTACAATAAGATTAATGTACAACTATAATAATTATAATGCTAACGAAACGATTAATTGCATTCGACAAAATGCATAAGTGAAGATGGATGAAGGTTGCATGCACAGCTACTCTGTCTGCCCAAGCCGACTCTGTTTCACCTTTAGCCACTGCCTCTATTTTCTACAAAACGGCACTACTAGCTGCACACTGAGGGTCGGTCGTGCATCACTGATGGCCGGCCTGGTATACAGATAGTCGACTGTGCCTCAATTTTGTGCAAAGCTCTGTTTTTGTGTTTTGAGGTGAACCAGTGTAGACAGAGTGTCCTCAAGCTCTGCTTGTCCCTTTCTTCCTTCTCTGTCATGGGAATGCCTCGAGAGAAGGTTGAAATTGATTCCAAAGCCATCAATGAGCAAATTGATTGCTTGATGGTCTTGGATGCGATTTTGGACAAAAATCAATGAAATGCAAAGAATGAGACCACCCCTCCCTCTTGTCATGGAATAAACTCAAAGAGAGAGGTTGCAACGCTTCAAGAATCATCAAAATGCCATGGATTAGCATGTGACAACTCTTGACGCAAGGAATTTGGCATAACGTCCGGCTAAGTTCAAGCAACTCCAACCATTTTCTTTATGTGCGTTGATCCAATTTTAAACCAATTTGTTTAGTCATTGCCATTCATTAGTCCATTTGTCCATGGTGATTAAGTCCTCTAAAAAAATAGAAGCGTCAAATGGGAAGTAATTCTCAACATGAAAGAGAGATTACACCGTTGACAATGAATCTCCGTAGAGCTTAAGCCATTAAGTGCAAAACCCTAGTTCATGTATTGAATAACCATCAACCACTTGAAACAACTCTCAAATGAAAGAAAGGAGTTGCAAGTTGATCATTATAATGAGGTTATTAAACATGGAAATGAGTTAAACAAAAGCTAGAACAACATGCAACAAGCTATACAAGTAAACTTAGGAGACAACAAATGAACTAATCAAAGCTTGAAGTAATTAAATAAATTAGGACAGCCCTAAAACAACCCCTAAAGTGCAAAAAACAGTGGCTAAAACCATGAGAAGATAAGTAAAAAGAGTAGAGAAAAAGCTATGGAACAAAGCCTAAGGAACCCCTCCACTTTTTGCAATTTTAAATCACATATTTCAACCTCAAAACAGTCCAAGAACAATCCCAAAACAGCCCAAAAATAGTGGCTAAAAGTGTGTAAAGAGCACAAAAAGATAAACAAAAGTAAGAGATATAAAGCTAGTAAGTAAAATTAAGGAGAGGTGGCTAACCCTCAACTTTTGAGAATTTTAAATCATGTTTTTCAGCCTTTACAAACTCTAAAAATCAGTATATAAAGACAAGAAAAATAGAGAAGAAGAGTAGAAGAAGACGAAAGAAGAAAGTGCAAAATTATACCTTTGAAAAAGAGGTAAGCTCTTAGTTAACAAACTTGATTCCAACACCCTCAAGTTTATGAAACTTAGTTTGAAATCTCAACAAAGCTTCAAGAACAAGCTCCAATGGCGTATGTATTGTGTATGTATAGCTAAAAAGTGATATGAAGTTTGAAAGGGAGATGGATGTTCCTAGCTCTCAAAAACCTTCAAAGCTTTTGAAAATATTTCCTAACCCTCTAGGTTATGAAAATATGTTGTAAATTCTCTACAAGAAAGCTTCAAATCCAAGCTTTAATGGTGTGAAGAGGGTGAAAGTTGATTTGGAGAAGAAAAGAGGCTTGAAGGTTCAAGGAGGTTCAAGGATAGCTCATCAATGTCTAAGCCTCTTGGAAGGTTTTTTCTAACCTTAAATCTGAAGGAAGAGGTTCTATTTATAGAATTTGAGCCAAAATGGTCAAAAATATCTTCAAACAAAGATATTTATTCAATTTCCGCCAGTTGTCTGTCTGGCACCATCGAGACCCGGCCGAGCCTCAAAACACACGGTCGGGCCTCAATAATGCATGGTCGGGCCTCAATAAACAAAGAAAGGTAAAAAAAAAAAAAACACTCTGGAGAAATTTTCATCGAGGCCCAGCCAGGCCTCAATAAGGCACGGCCGGTTCTCAATGGACCCGGCCGGGTCTCAATGACTGCACTTCAGTCCCAACTTCGAACGGGCATATCTCCCTCATCCAAACTCGATTTTAGGTGATTCTTAAGTCTAAATTAAAGCCCCAGAAGTCAAATTTCCAATGGTGGCAACCCCACATCTAAATTATAAGTGGTCAGAGACATATACCTATTTTAGTAAAGGCTGCTCATTTCTATCTTAACCAGATTGATGCCTAACTTCTCCGAACTAGTTTTCTTCCCTCCCCTCCTATTTTCTTCAGCTCCAAACCTATAAATAAGATGTTTTGAAAGATTTTTCAAAGAGTTCACCTTCCTTCCATGTATCTCCACTTTGTCCTTACTTGGTTTACCGAAAAGTGCAATGTTTTAAACGAAATGCGAGCCTCGGACATCGTGGAAGCATTTGGAAAAAAAAAAGATTGAAAACAGGGTTTTAAGGTCTAAAATAGTTTAACCAAAATAGGGTGCAAGGTTTGGGATAAGAACTTGAATTTGAATTTCTTCGCTAAGAATTCAAAAGATTGTATAGTGTAACTTTCATCATCAGGTGTTCGGAATAAAATGCCCAAGTCTTAAGGGCAGTCAAAAATGGAGTATCTACACTTGGACTCCTTTTCTAGAGATCTTTTACGAGAAATACTTTCCGCAATGTGTACAGGACAAAAAGGTGTCTGAATTCATGGAACTCAAGTAGGGAAACAAATCAATTGCCGAGTATGATGCTCAGTTTACAGAATTAGCCTGTTTTGCACCCCACATGATAGATACAAACTACAAGAAAGCTAGACAATTTGAGGAAGGTTTGCGTGACCCAATCCTAGACAAGATCAATGTACTCAAATTAAAGACATATGTGGATGTGCTTGATAGGGCACTAATAGCATAGAGAAATGTGGCTAATCATAAACAGAATTTCAAATGAAAGGGTAGAAGACAGAATTTTAATAAGGGGACAACATCAACAAACAAGAAGTTTAAGTATGGGAGTTCTAGTAATTCGGGATCAACCCAAAGTGGAAACTTAATACCTACTTGCACTGTTTGTGGAAAGAAGCACCGGGGTGTGTGCTATCGCACTATGGGGGCCTGTTATCAATGTGGAAAAGTAGGACATATGGCAAAAGATTGTACACAATCACGTCAGGGTGGCAACCAAGGCGCCATAAGTTTAATTGGACCAATTCCTACAATGAAACCAGTTATAACACCATCTACCACAAGAAATTAACAAAGGCAAGGAAGGGTCTTTGCATTAATTCTGGGGGACACTCAAAATACAGAGGCAGTGGTGTCGGGTACAATCTCCATTTGTGGTAAACTTGATTATGTCTTAATTAATTCAGGGTCTACACATTTGTTTGTCTCTATAGTTTTTGCTGAAACTTTGGATAGACCTATGGAAACATTGAGATATATATTATGTGTTTCATCACCTATTGAGGGATCCATGTTATGCTCATTTGTATATGCTGCATATGAATTATTTCTCAAGAATGCTATTTTGTATGCTGATTTAATACCTTTAGACATGAGACATTTTGATGTTGTTTTGGGTATGGCTTGGATAGCTAAATACCATGCAACTATTGATTGTGCTTTAAAACAAGTGATATTTTGACTTCCCAGACAGGATGAATTTTATTTCGAGGGAAAAGGGGTAGTTCCACTACCATACCTTATATCTGCAATAAAAGCCCAAAAACTAATGAGTAAGGGTTGTCAAGGGTATTTGTGTAGTGTAATAACTGAATCAACCATGGACATTGCTCTAGACAATATACCAATGGTGAGGGATTTTCTTGATATGCTTCCGGATGAATTACTTGGACAACTTATTGATAGAGAAATTGAGTTTACAATTGATGTAATGCAGGGTACACAACCAATTTCTAAAGCTCCCTACCGTATGTCCACTATTGAAATGAAAGAATTGAAAGCTCAGTTGCAGGAATTGCTTAATAAGGGATTTATTCGTCCTGTGCCGGTTCTTTTTGTAAGGAAGAAAGATGGGACCCTCAGACTATGTATTGACTACCGAGAACTCAATAAGGTTACAGTGATGAATAAATATCCATTGCCATGTATTGATGATTTATTTGACTAGTTGCAGGGGGCCCAAGTGTTTTCAAAAATTGACTTGAAATCAGGATACCATTAGCTGAAAGTAAGAACTAAAAATATTGAAAAGACTGCTTTCTAAACCAGGTATGGACATTATGAGTTTTTAGTCATGCCTTTCAGAGTCATTAATGCACCCGCAACATTTATGGATTTGATGAATAGAGTCTTCAAACCTTTCTTGGATGATTTTGTTGTTGTTTTCATCGATGATATTTTGATTCATTTGAAAAGTAAAGATGAGCATGAACAACATTTAAGAATGACTCTTCAAACACTTAGAGAAAAACAACTGTATGGAAAATTGAAGAAATGTGAGTTCTGGCTTGATAAAATAACATTTTTAGGGCATGATATTAACAGAAATGGTATCTCAGTTGATCCTCAGAAAATAGAAGTAATTATTGATTGGCCTACTCCGATTAATGTAACAGAAGTTCATAGTTTTATGGGACTAGCTAGTTATTATTGAAGGCTTGTTAAAGATTTCTCAAAGATTACAGTGCCATTGACCCAATTGACTTGGAAGGGAGAACCGTTTGAATGGACAGACCAAAGAGAATCTGCATTTCAGGAACTAAAAATAAGATTGACCACAGCTCCAATCCTTACTTTACCCTCAGGTATGGAAGGATTTGTAATTTATAGTGATGCATCTTATAAGGGTTTAGGTTGTGTTTTAATGTAGAATGGTAGGGTGATTGCTTATGCCTCCCAACAATTGAGGCCACATGGGAAAAACTATCCAACACACGACCGAGAACTTGCCGTAGTTGTGTTTGTATTGAAGATATGGCGTCATTACTTGTATGGAACAAAATGTGAAGTGTACACTAATCATAAAAGTTTGAAGTACTTTTTTACACAGAAGGAACTAAACACGCATCAGAGGCGATGGCTTGAATTAATCAAAGATTATGATTTGCAGATCCACTACCATCCGGGCAAAGCCAATACCGTGGTAGATGCACTTAGTAGAAAGAATGTGGGGAATCTTGCTTATTTACTCACAAATCAGAAAGAGTTACTACTAGAGTTTGAAAAACTTGAAATTGAAGTGGTGCCTTTTGAACAAGATAGCTTGATAGCTACAATGTCTGCACAGCCTGCCATTATTAAGGAAATCAAACAAAAGCAAATGAATTATGAGTTTTTAAAGAAGATTTGTGATGAATTTGACACCAAGCCTAAATCGGGGTTCACAATTGAAGATTTCGTGTTGAAATTTCAAGGGAGATTATGTATTCCTAATGATGCAGATTTGAAAAGGAAAGTTTTGGAAGAAGCTCATAAGTTAGTGTTCGCTATGCATCCAGGAAATACCAAAATGTACCAAGATTTGAAGTTAATGTATTGGTGGCCCAACATGAAAAGAGAGGTTGTCAACTTCAATTCTAAATGCTTACAATGTCAACAAATGAAAGCGGAGCATCAGAAACCGGTAGGCTTGCTTCAGTCCCTCCCTATATCGGAATGAAAGTGGGAACATATAACCATGGACTTTGTTGTTGGCCTACCTCGAACACCTAGAGGTATGGACTCTATTTGGGTTATAGTTGATAAACTGACTAAGTCTGCTCATTTTCTTACTGTAAAGACTTCTTTTAATGCATATAGACTTGCCACCATCTACATTGATGAGATTATTTGATTACATGGGGTCCAGTGCCTATTAGATCATATAGGGATCCTAAATTTGTTTCTAGATTTTGGCATAGTCTACAGGATGCAATGGGGACAGAATTAAGGTTTAGTATAGCATTTCATCCACAAACTGATGGGAAAACCGAGAGGACTATTCAAACCTTAGAAGACATGCTTCATATATATGTTTTGGATTTTCAGGATAGTTGGGAAACATATTTGCCATTGGCTAAGTTTGCTTATAACAATAGTTTCCACACTAGCATCGATATGGCACCATATGAGGCACTATATGGAAAAAAGTGTAGATCACCTATTTGTTGGACATAGGTTGGTGATAGGGTTATCTATGGAACAAAACTCGTGCAAGAGACAATTGAGAAAATAAAAATTATTCAACAAAGGCTCAAAACTGCACAAAACAGACAAAAAAGTTATACATATCAACGAATAAAGGATTCAGAGTATGAAGTGGAGGATCATATATTTATCAAAGTAACACCGATGAAAGGGCAGGCAAGGTTTGGCAGAAAAGGAAAATTGACTCCTCGCTATATCAGGCCATTTCTAATCCTTGAGAGATTGGGTCCTCTTGCCTACCATATTGCTTTGCCGCTAGGAATGGAACTAGTGCATAATGTATTCCATGTATCCATGCTTTATGGGTATCTTAGAGATCCATTCCATGTGATTGATCATCATCGGATTGCTTTAGATGAGAATATGATTTATGGAGAATGGCCTGTGCAAATCAATGATCGGCAAATGAAGCAATTAAGGAACAAAACTATTCCTATGGTGAAAGTCGAATGGAAAGAACATTATGGAAAAGAGGCCACTTGGGAAAAAGAGGATGAGATGTGGCAACGATATCCGCATTTGTTTTCGTTTGAAGGTAACTTAAGTTTGGAGGACCAAACTTTCTAAGGGAGAGAGACTGTGACAACCCCGACCGCCTTAATATTATATTACATTATTTTGATATGTATGATTGCATAATTGTTGTGTTAATGGGTGTATATAAATATTTAATTTTGTGATTATCTGTTGATACATGGAATATTTGTTCACTTAGTGACTTAGAATCAGAAATTAAAAGCCCGAACGACTTCAGAAACCAAAATTGATTAGTCCAATAGGCTAATTAGAATATTTAGAATTTTATGGCAACTTTCGTCAAAATTTGATTTGGACCAAAATAATTAGAATAAAATAATTAGAATCAATCAAAATTGAGTATGATTAGTTATTCATAAGCAAGCTTAATTAGCCTAAGCTAATCACACCCTATATAAGCCAAATTCATGTCTTGAAATCACATTATACAACATTGAGCTGAGAGTTTGAAAGAGAATGAGAGAGAACTCAACAATTCTAGTGAGAGGAAGAAGAAATTGAAGGGAATTGCTAGAGATTTGAAGAATTGAACTAAGACAATACTTGAATTCAATATTAGGTATGAAATTCATCCTAAATTCTTGGAATTAAGTCATGTAGAAACTAAGTTCGTGGAGTTATTGGATCATTTGCATGAATTTGAGTGGGTTAAGCATGAATTACCATGAAAATGATGAATTTGAAATGAATCGCATACATGCATGCATGATCCTTCATCTATGAGTTAAACTTTATATATGCATGAAGCTTAGGAGACATGAACTTGAAGATTATCCATGGTTTCACACATTTCATATCACGTTGCGGTGTTTTGAAAAGAAGAGACATCAATCCATAACATGCATGGTTTTAACTTGATAGTGTAAGCTTGAATTTGGACAATTGGAGCATGATTTTGAATAAATGGTTTCAAATTAAGCGAAGAAATTGTCGCTTGAGCGTAAAAATCAAGCTCTCAGAAGTTTTACGGAGAATTACATGGTAGCTCGAACGGCAGACTCTGCGCTTAAGCGTACCCTATTTTGCATTGCTCATCGCTCGAGCGACAGATATCTCGCTCGACCGTAAAAATCATGCAACCAGTACTTTTACAGAGTTTTGCAGACCGCTCGAGCAACTAAAGTTGCGCTCAAGCAGAGGCCCTGTTTTCAGCAAATTTTGACTAACTCTTTTAAGTGCATACTTGCATCCTCATGTCATTTCTAGTACTCTTAAGCACTAATTGGACTCACATAAACATAGAATGAGTTAGAAACACATAAAAAGAGTTGAGTTAAAGCGAAATAAAAGTCGAATGGTGCTTCAATTGCATTTTTGTTATGTGTTTTGTATAGGTGGACATCCGAGGCCTAGTGATAACTTAACCCACTGTGAGTAATAACTTTAAAAAGATATGTTCAAGTTATATTTATTTTCGAAAATGTTGTTGTTATCGAAATCGATATATGATTGATTAAATGGTTTATTGAATTATTACTAGTTATTAATTAATGAAGTTCATTTTTGAAAGTATATTCATGGCAACCTTTAGCGAGGCCCTTGCTTGGGGGAAACAATACTAAGGCTCATTGGCCCTTATCTGGGGGAAATAATACCATGGCCCATTGGCCCTTGCCTGGGGAAAACAATGCCAAGGCCCATTGTTTAATAGGCCTTGCCTGGGGGAAATTAATACCACGGCTCATGTAATAACCCTGTCCTATACTATGTTAATTAATCATGATTATGTTTGTAATTATGTGCTTAATTTGAATTTGGGTGTAAATTGCATGATTATATATGATTTTGGTTTTGTATCTATTCACCGTAGGAAAATCTATTAGAATCTGTGCTTTGAACTGAAAATTGAAGGCCTTATCGGCCACAGAAACCAAAATTGACTACGCCATTGTGATTAGCGTAAATTTTAGAGCCTACGGTAAAATTTAATTGAAAACTAATTCGGAACGAATTAATTAGTTTAAATCGAATTAATTAAGCACCATTGATTAGTTCTAATTAAGTGTGATTAAGGAAAGCCTATATAAATGAGCCATACATGCTTAAGCTCTTATTTTTTAGCCCAAATCAGATCCTACACTCTAAAGAGAGAGGGTGAACCGAATTTAGAGACAGAAAGGAGCCATTCTTGAAGATATTGCAAGAGAATTCAAGAAACTAAGAGGATTAGCTCAAGATTTGGCTATCATTGGAAGAATTGAAACTCCTAGATGATCCGCTCGAGCGGGGAGCCATGTAATTTGACTCTCAGCTCGAGCGACCGAAGTCACGCTCGAGCGTAAAAATAAAGTAGCCAGTACTTTTGCAGACCAAAGGGGTCCGCTCGAGCGGCGAAAGCTGCACTCTGTAGACACCCCATTTTTTGACCGACCTTAAGACTCAGACGTCACCGATTGAGCGCTTGGTGATATTACATAATGGGCTCGTTCAGAAGTTTCAGAGTCGCGGCCGTGAGCCCTGCCTCCGGACTTCTGAACCCTCTTTTGTGCTTTGCCTCAGTTTGCGAACCAGGCTCGATTTTCACTGTTTCTTTTCCTGAGGGGAAAGAGAGGTCCCGTAGACCATCTCTCAGTGGCCGTGGGCTACATTTTGTGGCCGCAGGCCATTTTGCCCATTTCGGAGTCCGGTTTCCGGTTTTTCGGGACCGTTGGCCGTGTGCCTCGGTTCGGGACCGCCTAACCATCTCCGTTTGTTCTATTTTTTTGGCATACTTCCTTTCTACTCCCTTTTGAGGGACACTGGGGTCTGAGAAACCCACTTCGTGGCCGAATGCCACGTTCGGTGCTTACTAGGCAATTTTTGGGGCCTCGAACTGCGCGTTTTGGCCCCCGAGCATTCGTTTTGCATCGGTTTTTGTTCATTTTTGGCAGGTACCTCTGTTTTATCACCAGGAAGACCGTAGAAGGGTGGGAGGCCAGCAATTGTCTCAACAACCAGTTTTTACTTCTCCGGCGCCCTCCGACGCCTGTTTTTCTCACTTCCGAGCTGATGTTGAACAACCTGGAGCCACTTTCTTGAACTTTGACCCACATACTTGTGATGTACACACATGGGAGGACCCTAAAAGTTGGTGGCCGGCCACTAATTCCATTTGACCCTTTTGAACCCCTCCTTCTGAGCCAATGTTGAATAACCTGGAGCCACTTTCTTGAACTTTGAACCACATATTTGTGTTGTACACACATGGGAGGACCCTAAAAGTTGGTGGCCGGCCACTAATTCCATTTGAACCTTTTGAACCCCTCCTAAAAATGGCTTGTTCTCTCTCCTGTTTTAGAGTTTCCAAATTCGAACCACAGGGTTGTGAAGAGGAGACCTGGGAGACCACCTTTTTGTGGTGGCCGGCCACTAAATCCATTTGACCTTTTTGACCCCTAGCCGGCCGGCTAGGGGGGGCGGCCGGCTGGCCACCTGGAGCTCCAAAAAGTGGCCGGCCATGTTCCTTGCAACACACACTTTACAGCTGTATAGCTGTATCCCCCAGAAAATATCTCAATCCGGGGGATATTTTTTGGGGGAAAACTTGCCTCATTTTCCCCCACCTTTTCCCTACCTTTACACCCTCTTTTTATTCCTTATAACCAGCTGCAAGCCTTTGTAGAAGGGGTTAGAAAAATTGTCTTCAAGTCTTGCATCCAAATCTCCCTCTATCTCTCTCATTTTCTCAAAAACATCCAAGTTCTACACCTCATTTCTTCATCAACACCAAACACCATCACCACCATTCCATTTCCAGCATCAAGGAGGGTTTCTCAGAGGCAAAAGGTGCTGCAACTTGGTCCAAGAAGCAACCAAAGAGTGGTCTACAAGGGTGAGTTGCCATTTCCCCTTTTTGAGCTTATTTTTGGTATCATTTCTTAGCCATATATGCTTTTTGCTTTGAGCTCCGGCCATAACTGAAAGTGGCCTTCTTTTGAGCTCTTTTTCACTTTTTCTTAAGGGCTCAACCCTGTTTGAGCCCCCCATCTTGCACTTGCTTCAATGTCTTCCTTAAATGCTATTTTCTTGCATGCTTTGGCAGCCTATTGTGCTTCGGTTTTTAGTCTTTTTACAGTACTAAAAATAGTCTTATTTTGGTCCATTCTTCATGTTTTATTAAGGGCCTTTTATGGTTTGGGACCTCCATATGCTACTTCATGTTATATCCCTCCTTGGTCCCCTTTTCTTGCATGCTTTGGAAGCCCATTATGCTTTCATTTTTGGGCGTTTTACAGAACTAAAAACAGGCTTATTTTGAGCCCCTCTTCAACATTGAAGAAGGGCTCAACACTTTTTGGGACCTCCATGCTACACTTGCCTTTATACTCCCTCTTTGGTCCCCATTTTTGCATGTTTTGGCAGCCTATCATGCTTCGGTTTTTGGCCTTTTTACAGTACTAAAAATAGTCTTATTTTGTCCCATTCTTCATATTTCATTAAGGGTCTTTGGCCGTTTGTGGAATATTTTGTATACTTTGTGTTATAGCCTCTTTTGAGCCTCATTTTGCATTGCATTTCTAGCATGTTTGTATACTGTTTTGGGTTTTTTACAGTTCTGTAAATATGCATACTTTTGGTCCCTCTTCAATGTTGTAGAAGGAAATTTTTCAGTTTGGGCTGTGCATATACCACTTGCCTCTTTGGCCACCTTTTGGCCCATTTTCTTGCATAAGAGCTTAGCCATATCTATATTTGTTTTGGGGATTTTTACAGTTCTTTAAATGTGCATATTTTTGGTCCCTCTTAAATGTTGTAGAAGGGAATTTTTCAGTTTGGGCTTTGCATATACCACTTGTTTCATTGCCCTCTCTTGGCCCCTATTTTTGCATGCCATTGTTGCCCTATCCTTGCTTGTTGTTTGGCCATGGTTTGTATTGGAAAAATGCTTATTTGGGGGCTGTCTTGCTTCTGTCTTTTCATTCCATGTACTAATTATGCATGCTTTGTATAGCTGTAGTTCATTCTCTGTGCCTAATTTTGCATTTCGGGAGAGATTCCATGCATCGGGTGTGTTTTCGCCTCATTGCGGGGCTGTTTTCCCCCACATTTCATTGCTGAAAATCCATTAGCATGCTTGCATATCATTTTCCATGCTATTGCATTGCGTATGCCATTGCCTCGGTTTGCGTGCCCGTGTGCACGCATTTCGAGGCACTTCATTTTCATCCATCGGCCTCTTATGTGAGTGTAGCTGAGGTTCTCTCATGTTAGTATAAGTCCATGTTGCATTCTATATGCCATTTTAGCCCTATTGCATTGCGTATGCCATTGCCTCGGTTTGCGTGCCCGTGTGCACGCATTTCGAGGCACTTCATTTTCATCTACCGGCCTCTTATGTGAGTGTGGCTGAGACTCTCTCATGTTAGTATAAGCCCATGTTGCATTCTATATGTCATTTTAGCCATATTGCATTGCGTATGCCATTGCCTCGGTTTGCGTGCCCGTGTGCACGCATTTCGAGGCACTTCATTTTCATCTACCGGCCTCTTATGTGAGTGTGGCTGAGGCTCTCTCATGTTAGTATAAGCCCATGTTGCATTCTATATGCCATTTTAGCCATATTGCATTGCGTATGCCATTGCCTCGGTTTGCGTGCCCGTGTACACGCATTTCGAGGCACTTCATTTTCATCCACCGGCCTCTTATGTGAGTGTGGCTGAGGCTCTCTCATGTTAGTATAAGTCCATGTTGCATTCTATATGCCATTTCCATGTCATTTGCATTGCGTATGTCATCGTCTCGGTTTGCGTGCCCATGTGTACGCATTTCGAGGCATCTTATTTTCATAGCATTGTGCATACTAGGTTGTATCTTAGATCGCATTCTATCATTGCCTCGGTTTGCGTGCCCGTGTGCACGTATTTCGAGACATCTCATTTTCATAGCATTGTGCATGCTAGGCTGTATCTTAGTTGCATTCATGCATATCATGCATATTGCATCGTGTCCGGAATAGGAGTTAGCCTGGGCACGGGAAACGAGGTACGTTTCGTACTCCGAGTGACGGAACGTGTCTCAATTCCCCAGTCACCGACACTCCGGATTACCCATGATGGAGTTAGGGTTTGTTGTGTTTATACGTGCATTCATTCTATATTGAGTTGCACATTTCGACCCCTCTGCCATCATGCATCGATATGCGTGATTGGTGGCACGAGGATCGAGACATGCATATATCTGTGAAAATACATTGCTATGCCCCTTTCCTGCTCTCTGTTGCAGCAAAATGAAGAATCAGCAAACTTCCGGAGTTTGGCACGGTTTGCAAGAATAACTGCTAAACAGAGGCTGATTGGGGCATCCCGGTGGATTTCCGCGCAAGGCAGCCCAGACATGCATCATTCATCAGAAGCAAGGCAGTCCCTGGCTTGCATGCCAGTTTTACAGTTTTCTTAGTTAATTTGTTAATTAATTAGGAATTTGTATATTATTCGGACTGTAATATTTGGACTGTACTATTCTTTCATTTGGGACTGTATTATTTATTCGGACCCTCTGCGCGAGGGCACAACTGTAATAAGTGTGCGTGTGTGTGTTGTATGTCTTCCAACCCCACGTCTTTCTCCCTTTTATTTATCCGCTTATGATGGTTAGATTAGGGCATATTTCAATTAGCATACAGTATGACAGCATGTTTGCATCATTCATCCGTTTTGCATGCACCGGGCTCGGCGCATCATACTAACTGCATTGTATTTTCAATTCCAAATTGAATACATGTTAGCTGTAGCATTCCATATGCCATGTTTAGAATAGCCAAGCCTACTATAGGTTGCATTTTTGCATGTGTTGCATTAGGCATTTCTGTATACTTAGGGTCATGCATGATTTCTAATGTGATTTCCATTTTGGCTTGGAGTACTCGGTAAGTTTTATGCTTTAGCATCCTTGCATGCGTGTGAGTGACTGCCATGAATAACATGCTTGCCATGAGGCTAATTGCTTATGTGATATAACTGCCTGAATGCCTGTGGGTGAAGGTTGGGTTACTTAAATTGGAATAAATCATCAAATGTTTTAAGCCTACCTGCGGGTAGCAAACCATTTTCAAAAAGCGAACATGAAATGTTTTGTTCCAATTCAGGCGATCCAGTCTATACTTGTATGCTGTGCGCATCACATAGTAACCTAGGCTAATAAACGGAATAAGAACACACAATGTTTTCAAAAATAGATATCATGGTTAGTAGAGGCCGATCTTTGATCGGGCGAGCAGGGGTGCTCACGAAGTGACCTTCCCTAATCGTACCCAAGTTCCCGAGCCGAGGCAACTTTGGTGATGACGGACACGTGGCCTTTTGGCACCGAGTCAGGGTTTCCTAAATTTCCCAAAATAAAATATTTAGGTGGCGACTCTGTATCTGGCAAAGCAGTCCATGTTTGGCACTTCTTTCAAAAATCTGTTTTCTCAAAACAATTTGCCGGATTTGGACTCTTTGGTTCAGATTGAGAACCGTGACTACAAATCGAGTCCGAGCTGTAGCGAGGTCCCTCCGCGGGCTTGTTACACACTCGAGCGGGGATCCCTGTTTGAGATATTTTGAAAAGTGGTTTTATGATTTATTTTCTATTCCCTTTCATTTCTAAGCACTCTTAGGCATGCATTGAGCATTGTGAATGAGTTAAAATGATAAGAAATGAGCCTAAGAGGAATGTAGGAATTAAGAACGGATTGAATCGTTTGTGACCCATATGTGTTATGTAATGTGTAGGGTCGAGCTCAAGAGAAAATCCACCAGCAGAACACTGTGAGTAATATCTTAGTAAAGATATTTTCAAGTATGTTACTTTCCAAATGCTATTTCTGTGTAAGCTTCATAGATTTGTTGATTTGAAATATGAATGAGTATTCTATATGCCTAATTTTGTATGAGGCCGTTTGATATGTTTGATATATTTGAATTTGGCCTAAGGCCGTTTGCCATTTGATACGTTTGATATGTCTGAATTGGGCCTAAGGCCGTTTTCCAATTGATATGGTTGAATATAAAGATGGGCCAAAGGCCATTTGACATGAATGATTGGGCCAAAGGCCGTTAGACATGAATGCCAAGATGGGCTAAGGGCCGTTTGAATATGCCGTTTGATATGTTTGAATTGGACCAAAGGTCGTTTTGAATAAAGAGTTGGTTGGACCATAAGTCGTTTTGTATGGATGGACCCAAGGTCATTTTATATAAGAATTGGACCTGAGGTTGTTTTGCATATGGATATGATGTGTTGGACCCGAGGTCGTTAGCTTTGTTGAGATTGTAAATCTGACGTGAATGAGAATAGTGGTTCAAATGTTTACATTATAAGTATGACTCATTTATGAGCGAATCTCATTCATTAACCTCTTTATTTTGATATTATTCTCTAGGCGTTAGCTCAATCTTATTTATATGTATGTAGGTGAGTAAAGGGACGTTCAATCCCAGCCTTAGTGGAATTTAAGAAAGGTACCCGAGTTTGTGAAGCCAGCCCAGGTGCCTCACGCAAGAGGCTTTGTTTATGATCTTTTGTATTTCTTTTACTATTCCTATTGGTCATGATAGACCGCTTATGTGTATAAGCTTTTGGTTTGGCTGACTATGTGTTTGAATGATCCTGGGTATACAAGATGTTAACTACTGGTTTGTGGTGTGAGTTATTAAGTATATGCGAAATGTTTTGGTATGCCATGTAAGCATAGCTCATTGGACAAAATTTTTAAGTTTGCTTCCGTTTTGGCCCCTTAACTCTGATGAAACATGTTTTATTTGGTTTGAGGCCGTAGGTAATCTCATGATTACTGGCCGATTATGACCTTAATCTATAGGGGCGGGTTTGGGTCATGACAGAGTGGTATCAGAGCACGAGTTAATATCTCACGCACTTGTCCAAATGAGCCATAAGGTGTCTAGAAAAGACTTAAGATGCATCCATTTGATAAGTACATGATGTAAGCATTGAGAGCTTGTGATTATATGAGATATGAATTGTTGCATTAATGTGTACAGTAAGTTTTGTTTGCTATAATGCACGTACATGAACATATGAATCATGAAAAGTTGCTTATATGCATTCGATTCTACAAATGGGTGTCTATATGGAACATGAATATGGTTTAAATGTATAATTACTTAGTAAGTGTTCAGCACGCGATATCTGATAAGTATGCAATCATCTGTTATGTACCTATGTGTATCTGTATTTATTTCTATATTGGGCATTCCTGTATTTGGCATGGCTTAATGAGAGTTTGCATAGATCATGGATAAAGTAAGGGCATACGAGTTGGCAGACTCTTCCACAACTCGACTTGATAGACTGGAAAGAATAGTACAAGAAATGGCAAAGATCTTAAGACAACAACATCAGTTGCCGCTACGGCAAGAACTTTTGCCACCACCAGCGCAAGAACACCAAGTGAATGAGTTGGGAGTCACAAAATATGTTGAGGTGCTAGACTGAACACTGATGACCGAAGCTAACATGAACCGATCTTCTAAATGGAAAAGCAAGAGACAAGGCTTTTTCTCAAAGAAAAAATCATTTAAAAGGCAAAATACGGGATTATCGCGCACATCAAACTCTACAAGGAATATAGCACCAACGTGTAACGAATGTGGTAAGAAACACCGAGGAGTTTGTTACCGAATTTCTGGGGCTTGTTATAGTTGTGGTGAAATGGACCATATGGTAAGGAACTGTCCCTGGACTGAACAAAATGTGAATAGATCCTCTGCCTCAGTTGGATTCGTACCAATGGTAGGAATTGATAATCAAGATAGAGTAAATGCACTTGTCCCAGAAAGCACTCAGAATACTGCAACCGTTATCTCAGGTATTTATACTGTTTATAAACGCATGCCTATATGTAGACTGATTCTGGACTGGTACATGTGTACATCTTTGCTTGGGATATTATTTAATTCGATTCAGCGCATTCTTTTATATCTGCTCTATGTGTATCTAGATTGGTCGACCCACAGGATCAATACCTTATTTACTGTATGTATCTGCCCTATTTGGGAAATTTGTGAAATACGTATTGGGATATTGATTGACTCTGTACATGCACATATATATCTAAACCTATGCTCAGGGTGATTTGTTATATCATTGTCTTCAATGACTAAACCACTGGAATTATGACTCTGTGATTGTGTGACTGAGTTGAGCACCCCGAATAATGAACTCTATAAATGGTGAGATCATGTATTTGATTGGTAGAAAATTGACTAGACTATGTCGCTACATTAGGCTTGACTCGTAAACCTATGCTTTTGTGACTGATTTGGAACTTTTGCGTAACAACCCTATATTATGTGCAACCGAGGAACTTTGTTTAATGTGTTACTGTGCACCATGTACTGGCATATAAGACCTATTTGGGAACTGCTATATTGATTATGATACATACCTCTTGATATGAACAACTGCATGCATATGCAACTACACATGAACTTATGTGGACAATGCCATATTGTACATGACCTGAAATACTTTGATATGAACAGTTGTGATGAATGATTCTGATATGACTTTGAGAACTGATGAACTTAGGACAGTTGTGAAACTATTGACTATGTACCTAAGCAAACGAAGTATGCCTTACAGAACCAATTGTACCCTATTTGAGAAAACTTTTATCTGATTCGATCTGATAGAACTTTTGTTTGATTTAGCCTGATAGAACCCCCTCCTCCCAATTTGATATAATTTGATGGGAGCTTTCTTTGATTTAATTTGGCAAGACCTTTGCCGGTATTGATTTGATAAGACCCTTTATCTGATTTGACTTTGTTAGGGGGGATTACGAATTGCTTATGAATAAATAACCAGATTATTCTTGGCAAGAAAACTGATAGACCCAAAACTTGAATCCGTTTGGAATACTTGACTTATTTAGAAGACCTTATGTGGGCTATCAACAAACCGATCTAACCATCAACACCACTAAGAACTAACCTTTAATTACTGGAGACATACATGCTATAAATGAATAGAATTGTGCAAATCCAGTGATTGGATGTTCAAGGAATGGTTGCTTCTATGTTACTGAATTCTTATCTATTTGACGCTATGGGAATCGTTGACGACAAACCAATTTGATTATAAACAGTACTGAACATTTATCTTTGGCTGGTCGAAATATGTTTTGTTTTGTATGGGAGAATAGTTGCTTTAGTGTTATCGGATGTTGGAAATTTATGTTACGGTAATTGTTAACCGCGAATAGTTTTGATTGTGAACACTATTGGGACCAGAAAACTTCGATTATTTGAAAGTGTGTGAATTTAGTGCGCCCTGTGAATGATTGTTCAGTGCCATTATATTCTGTAATTGGGGCTTTGAGGATGTGTAGATTGTGCTTAACATGTGATTGACTCCTCCGATATTACCTTTGATGTCATGGGATTAATATACGAATTGTTTTATGCTCATCGACGACTATCAGATAACATTGAAAGACTTGATGGGACAGGAAATCAAACATTGAACTGAATTGTAAACTGTGAACTGTTGAATAATTGAGAACACATGTATTATATTAGAAATTGACTTCTTCAGTATTATTGTGCTTTACAATCAATGCTATAGGGATATGTGAACTACGTACATAGTATGGTTAATTGCTTTGTTGCTACCTTTGTTGACTCGGTAATCAGTATCTGGATCCACTTTATATTCCTGAAGACTCTTGATTGACCTTGGATAATTGTGAGAAGTCACTGAACCATATACCGAATTGAATCGTGAATCACAGAATGATTGAAGAATGAATTGAACTTCTGTGACAAGGGAGTAGATAAAACTCCTATGGTAAAGATAGCCGACATCTAAAGTAAATATGTTAGTGACCTATCATGAAGAAGGAAATTATTGAATCTGTGTGTAAATGTTTTTTGTGCCAATGAGTCAAAGTCGAATATCAAATATAGACGAAACTACTTCAACCTCTCTCTATTTCGGAATGGAAATAGGAATATGTGACTACGAATTTCATTGTGGGGCTACCTTGGACACCCAAGGTATAAGTCTCGTTTGGGTTATTGTATATGGAATTACTAAGTCTGCTCATTTCCTCCCTATAAAATTTTCATATGATGCTTATAGACTAGCCACTGCTTACATCGATAAGATTGCTCGTTTGCATGGGGTCCCAGTATCTATTGTTTTAGACAGGAATCCTAAAATGTGTATGAATTCTATCAAGCCTTCAAGAGGTAATGAGAACCGAATTATGATTCAACGTCGCCTTCCATCCGCAAGTTGATGTATAATCAGAAAGAACTTTTTTTTTTTTTTTGATTTTGGATGAAATGCTCCAAATGCATGCGTTAGATTTTCAGGGAAGTTGGAAAAATCTATCCATCATTGGCAGACTTTGCTTGCGGCAACAGCTAACACTCTAGTTTCGCTGTGGCACCATACAAGCCTTGTATGGAGGAAAAGATAAGTCTCTGACTGATTAGGAACAGAGCGTTGCTTGATTTTGAGATTGAGCAAATAACTATCAAAAGGATTGGAACTGTTGAATAAAAAGTATTCCGAATTATTTTCGACTAAAGGTAAAATAAGTTTGGAGGACCAAACTTCCTAAAGAGGGGAAGATTGTAATAACCCTGTCCTATACTATGTTAATTAATCATGATTATGTTTGTAATTATGTGCTTAATTTGAATTTGGGTGTAAATTGCATGATTATATATGATTTTGGTTTTGTATCTGTTCACCGTAGGAAAATCTATTAGAATCTGTGCTTTGAACTGAAATTGAAAGCCTTATCGACCACAGAAATCGAAATTGACTCCGCCATTGTGATTAGCGTAAATTTTAGAGCCTACGGTGAAATTTAATTAAAAACTAATTCGGAACGAGTTAATTAGTTTAAATCGAATTAATTAAGCACCATTGATTAGTTCTAATTAAGTGTGATTAAGGAAAGCCTATATAAATGAGCCATACATGCTTAAGCTCATATTTTTTAGCCCAAATCAGATCCTACACTCTAGAAAGAGAGGGTGAACCGAATTTAGAGAGAGAAAGGAGCCATTCTTGAAGATATTGCAAGAGAATTCAAGAAACTAAGAGGATTAGCTCAAGATTTGGCTATAATTGGAAGAATTGAAGCTCTTAGGTGAGTAATCAACCCTTAATTCATGAGTTTGAGTTTGTAACTATATGAATTCAAAGAGAATATGTGAACAAGAGCAAGAATTGAGTGGTAATTGATGAATTTGGAGTCAATGAATGCATGCATGTAAGAAATTGCTATGAATTTGCATATTTGAGCATAAAATGTATAATCCATGTTGAATTTTGATTGAAGTTCATGCTTTTGATCATCTCTTCACCATTTAAGTTGAGAATAGAGGTTATATCTCACATGCAAGAGCAATTCATAGAGGTGTGAGTTTTGAATGCGTGAATTTAATGTATTGGAAGTAAGTTTGGTATAATTTGGGTTTGCATGTGATTGATTCATAAGATTTGAGCTTCATAATGTAGTAAATTGGTGTTTGTATCATGTTAGTAGTTGTATATGAGAGTTATGGGTTATAAAATGCAAGCTATGTTAATTTGAATGCAAGTTTGAAGCTCAAACTGGTTGCTGGAAACTCCAAAATTCGGCATGTCCGCTCAAGCAGGGAAAGCGCCGCTCGACCGTGAAATACTAGTTCCCAGAACTTTTGTAGACATGGACATTCACTCGAACGGGGAGCCATGTAGTTTGACTCTCAGCTCGAGCGTCCGAAGTCATGCTCGAGCGTAAAAATAAAGTAACCAATACTTTTGCAGACCAAAGGGGTCCGCCCGAGTGGCAAAAGCTGCGCTCGAGCGGGGATCCCTGTTTCAGATATTTTGAAAAGTGGTTTTATGATTTGTTTTCCGTTCCCTTTCATTTCTAAGCACTCTTAGGCATGCATTGAGCATTGAGAATGAGTTAAAATGATAAGAAAGGAGCCTAAGAGGAATGTATGAATTAAGAACGGATTGAATCATTTGTGACGCATATGTGCTATGTAATGTGTAGGGTCAAGCTCAAGGGCAAATCCATCGGTAGAACACTGTGAGTAATATCTTAGTAAAGATATTTTCAATTATGTTTCTTTCCAAATGTTACTTCTGTGTAAGCTTCATGGATTTGTTGATTTGAAATATGAATGAGTATTCTATACGCCTAATTTTGTATGAGGCCGTTTGATACGTTTGATATATTTGCATTGGGCCTAAGGCCGTTTGCCGTTTGCCGTTTGCCGTTTGATACGTTTGATATGTTTGAATTGGGCCTAAGGCCGTTTTCCAATTGATATGGTTGAATATAAAGATAGGCCAAAGGCCGTTTGACATGAATGATTGGGCCAAAGGCCGTTGGACATGAATGATTGGGCAAAAGGCCGTTGGATATGAACAATTGGGCCAAAGGCCGTTAGACATGAATGCCAAGATGGGCCAAGGGCCGTTTGAATATGCCGTTTGATATGTTTGAATTGGACCAAAGGTCGTTTTGAATAAAGAGTTGGTTGGACCATAGGTCGTTTTGTATGGATGGACCCAAGGTCCTTTTATATAAGAATTGGACCTGAGGTTGTTTTGCATATGGATATGATGTGCTGGACCCGAGGTCGTTAGCTTTGTTGAGATTGTAAATCTGACGTGAATGAGAATAGTGGTTCAAATGTTTACATTATAAGTGTGACTCATTTATGATCGAATCTCATTCATTAACCTCTTTGTTTTGATATTATTCACTGGGCGTTAGCTCAATCTTATTTATATGTATGTAGGTGAGCAAAGAGACGTTCAACCCCAGCCTTAGTGGAATTTAAGAAAGGTACCCGAGTTTGCGAAGTCAGCCTAGGTGCCTCACGTAAGAGGCTTTGTTTATGATCTTTTGTATTTCTTTTGCTATTCCTATTGGTCATGATAGACCGCTTATGTGTATAAGCTTTTGGTTTGGCTGACTATGTGTTTGAATGATCCTGGGTATACAAGATGTTAACTACTGGTTTGTGGTGTGAGTTATTAAGTATATGCGAAATGTTTTGGTATGCCGTGTAAGCATAGCTCATTGGACAAAATTTTTAAGTTTGCTCCCGTTTTGGCCCCTTAACTCTGATGAAACATGTTTTATTTGGTTTGAGGCCGTAGGTAATCTCATGATTACTGGCCGGTTATGACCTTAATCTATAGGGGCGAGTTCGGGTCATGACAACTCAATTGTTCAAGAGGCCCTTGCCTGGGGTAAATTAATACCGTGGCCCATTGGCCCTCGCCTAGGGAAAACTATAACGTGGCCCATTGGATTAATTGAAACACAGAGATCTCTAATGTTAGACCTTCATGGTCACATTGAATATTGAACATTGATTAACCCTCGTGGTCCCATTGTTATTAAAGCACTGTAACTCTACTAGATGTGCCACATGATTTGAATGAAACGGCTATTGATGTTGAGATTGTCTAAAAATGTGAAATTGGTATTTGTAATGTTATTGAATTTCATTCGTATAACCTCTTTATTCTATTATTGTTCATTAGACGCTAGCTCACTATTTATATGTATATTTATGTTGGTGGACAAGTTGAGCATCAAGGGTAGAGATTGCCTCGGAGTCACCCCATTGTCAACCTTTTGTAGAGCTTCCGAGAAGGAGCCAGCTTAGACTCATGTGGAGCCAAGCAAGTCTAAATCCCTTTTTGTTATGAACTTCTGTTTTGAACTTGTAGTTTGAGTTTTGGTATAGTGGTTTTTGTGTTAGCATAACTGTCAGGTTTGGATATGTAGACTGGATGTTTGTTTTTGTTTAGAACCTTTGTAATGCATGCACTTACTTATGGTATGGTTGTACAATTCAAGGTGAAGTCTTTTCATATATGCACAGCTCAATGGATTCCTTTTATGTTTTAACTTGTTTCCGCTAAGCCCCATAATTTATATTCAATTGATTTTGTTAATAGAGGCCGTAGGTAATCTAAGATTACTAGCCAATCATGATGCTAAACCTATAGGGACGGGTTTGGGTCGTGACATCTTAGAATCCCTATTCTTTCTTCCTTTTATTTATATGCTTATGATGGTAGCATCATGTTTTACATTTTCATATCATTGCCATGCCTTGTTTCCATTTTTGCATGCATTAGGTATGGTTCATCACTTTAACCATATTGTCATTTCTTACTTACTCGAATATGTGCATTAATCGCATGCTTTGAGCCATGTGCCATGTTAATAGACCGAACCTTGTAGTTACATTTTGTATGTGTTGCATTAGTCACTTGCACAATAGAACATGCATTTTTCTAACGATTTCATTTCTTTTGGCTTGCCTCGGTTAAGTAATAGGTGAGCATTTCTTGCTTTAGCATATTGCATGTATGTTCGTGTTGCCATATCAAGCATGTTTACCGTGAGGCTAAGTGCTTAGTTAATATATCTCTTGAATGCCAATGGATGAAAGCTTTTTTGCTTAAGTTGGAATGATTTGATTAATGTACAAGTGAACTTACTTTTTCAAGTAACACATATTCACAACTCTTTTCAAAACAAACATGAAATCAAAATGTTTCAAAGTGAGTGACTTAGTCTATACTTGTGTGCTTCACATAGTAAAGATAGCATAATAATTGGAACAAGAGCATATACTATACATAAGAATCACATCATGATTAATAGAGGCCGATCTTTGATCGGGTGAGTGGGGTGCTCAATTCATGACCTTCCCCTCTCATAACTAAGTTCCCAAGCCGAGACACTTTGGTTATGACGGACAAGTGGCCTTTAGCGCAAGTCACGGGTTTCTTAAATTTTTCAAAAATATTTAGGTGGCGACTCTAAAATTTGGCAATACGGTCCATTTTTGACATTTTTGATTGAAAATCGATTTTTCAAATATTTGCCAGATTTAAACTCTTTTGTGTGTTCACTGTTTCACATTGCACTTGTAAAATCAAATTCAAAACCACGGGAGTCTGAACTGTAGGGCTATCGTATCCGAGGATACTGGTCGTAGGTAAGCTTATGATTACTGGCCCGTTACGACGCTAAACCCATAGGGGCGAGTTTGGGTCGTGACAGAGTGATATCAGAGCATGAGTTATACTGCACACACAAGTCCATATGAGTTATAGGATGTCCTCGAAAGGAAATAGGGACATTGCATTATCATGTGTGAGTATGTGCAAATTTTTCTGTACATGTCTGATAAGAAAATGAAATGAGACCTATGATTACAAACAAAGAAGTTATGTGAACTAACATGTCATGTTAATTTCGATATTCAACATGTAATTCATGTGAACACAAACATATGAACGTGAAAGACTATGTGACCTATGTGAATCTATTTGAGTTGAAATGAAAATGAAAAATGAAATCAGTGAGAACTTTTCCTATGTTAATAATTACTTGTTTATGTATAGACAAATGGAAAGGACAAGTAACGTGGACGAAAACTTCCAATGCTAGAATTTATTGACTAGAAAGAATGGTTGAAGTCCTAACTAAATCTGTGAGGCAACAACAACAAAGGCAAATACATGTACCTCCTTCACCTTCCCCGGTACAACTTGAACTAGTTAATAATGATATGATAACTTTAATGCAGAAATACAATAAGATGAAGCTACAAGAATTTCTGAGGGGTATTGAACCGCTAAAAGCCGAGGCTTGGGTTTTAGAAACTAAGGAAATATTTGAAGTATTTCCATGTACTGAGGCACAAAAAGTTTTGTCAGCAACATTCACACTTAAAGAAAAAGCTAGGAGATGGTGGATGTTAGTACGGAATGATAATGAGGATATGACATGGGATAAATTTAAAGAAATTTTCTTTGAAAAATATTTTCCCTAATGCATGCGAAATAGGAGGTATTCGAATTTGAACAACTAAAACTAGGCGATATGATTGTGGCCAAATATGAAGCAAAATTTACTGAACTAGCCTGATATGCACCACACATGATAGACACTGACTACAAAAAGGCTAGAAAATTTGAAGGTGGGCTTGACCTAGATGTGTTTGACCAAGTTGACGTTTTAAAATTGTCAAAGTATATAGATGTTCTTGATAGGGCCTTAATGTCTGAGGCAAACATAGCAGCCTTGAAAATATCAAAATCGTCATCATCAACTGAATGGGAGAGTAGAACCAAAAGAAACAAAAAGTTGAAATGACCAGTAATTCAATGACCTCCGCGAATGAAAAATCTAAGGCAAAAACTTTTGACAATATAAGTTGTGGAAGCAATGTGAACAATGATATACCTATCTATAAACAATGTTAGAAACAACATTGGGACATTTGTCACTACCTATCAGGAACTTGTTTTAAATGTGGACAAAAAGGACACTTGGCTAAATTTTGCCCACAAGCTCGTCCGAACAACAATAGGCCGAATGCTAGTATGACTGATTCCACTTCGGTACCAAGAACAAAAGCAATTTCTATTCCCAATGAGAGCAATCTTAGGCCAGGAAGGGTTTACACCCTAGTTCCAGAAAATGCCCGGAACACTGAGACGACTGACGCAGGTACTATTTTAATTATGTGCAAATGTATGTGTGAAATTCGATTTGGGAATTCATATAACCTTTGGCATGAGATGAATTGATAATATGCTAACTGAACCAATTGAATTATTAGAATCATGAGCCTATGCTCCATGCCCTAATTTTTACTGATGTGTGAAATACTGTTAGAACAAATGGGATAGAACTCTAATTATTGAACATTTTTTTTGAAACTCTACAGATTTGACAAATTACCTATGCTATGAAAAATGTTTGGACTTGTATATATATATATATATGTGAATACCTTTGCTTGGGACGTTAATTGATTCAGACTCGATACACTTTTTTGTATCTACTGTATCATGAAATCATTGCCTTAACTATTGTATCTGGGGAGATTGTTATGTGTTCATCTGTACATCGAACCAGTGAATCCGCATTAGGAGTGTTATTAGACTCTAGACATGCACACATATGACTATACCTTTGCGCATAATGATTTGTCATGTTGACTAGACTATTGGGACTATGACTTTTGGGATTGTCTTACTAAGTGGACACCCCAAATGATGAACTCTATATTCTATAAGACTGTATACCATGATTGCTAAAAATTGACTAGATTAGTGAGCCTATGCTTTAATGATTGTATGATTGATTTGGAACTTCTGCATAACAACTTGCTATTATACGCCACCGAGGAACTTTGTATGATACATTACTGTGTATTGTATGTCTACATGAAAGACTTATTTGGAAACTACTATATTGACTATCTGAACTTTTGTTTGATCTGACCGAATGGAACTTTCATCTGATGTGATCCAATAGGACTTTCATTTGATTTGATCTAAGGAGACCTTTACGTAATTTGAGGACCATTATCTGATTGATTACATTGATGAGGGATTACGATTTGCTTATGACTGAATGACTAGGTTATGGTGCTAAAGGAAAATTGACTGAGAACTTGAATCAATTTTGAACACCTAGGAAGAATATGAACTGTCAATAGCAAACTATGTGATTATGACATCTGATTAATTGCTTCAGTATTACCGTTACTGTCATGAGCTTGTTTGATTTAGAGAATGGTTGTTTCCATGTTACTATACTTGGAATTTGATGCTATGGTATTGGTTAACAGTAGACTAGTTTGACTGTAAACCCTAACTACTTAGAAGTATATGAAATTCGTATGTTCCATGATTGATTGCATCTGTATTAACGTGTGATACAATTGAATCTGTGGAAATCGAGGCTGACGAACAGTATGTGAATAATTATTTTAGAATTGCGTTTACTGCTACGGGGTTAATACATGAATATGCCTTGTATACCTGATAACTTCTGAATGACTTCGAATAACTGTGGTGGATTGCTTAATCAAATACCAAATTGAACAATGAACTATTGATTGACTGGGGAACGAATCAAGTCTTTGTAACAAGCTGGAAAACAGTGTGAACCTAAGACGTCTGATCCGTATCTGATATATAGATATGGTAACTCAAGTTTGGAGGACCAAACTTTTTAAGGTGTGGAGACTGTAACAACCCTGATCCGTAATTAACCACTAATTCGCAATTAAGAACGCTAATTAAGTGTTTAGAATGGAATCATGTGTTTATTGTGTATTTTGTCTGCTATTTGGCTTTCTATTTATTACTCGTAGAAATATTTGTCTAGAATTCTGCTTTGATCTGAAAATTAAAATTGGTTACATGAATATGTTATTTGGAATTTTTAGAACACGTTGGCAAATTTTATTAAAAACTAATTCAGTTTACTTAATTAATTTGTGTTTGGTAGGCCAAATGTTTTAATTACTGTAATAAGTCATTATACCTATATAAATGTGGTTTGTTTAAGTCTAGAACTCATTTGTGAGCTCAACTTCACCATTTCGATCGCAAAATCTAAGATTGTATTCTAGAGAGAGAGTGAGTTCACTTTTAGAGAGAGAAAGTGTAGGAATTGAAGAGGAATTGAAGGCTTTGGCTTGAGTTCATCAATATTGTGCAAATAATCTAGCTAATTCAAGACCTTTGGTGAGAATCTAACATTTAATCCTTGAAGCTAATGTGTTTTTGTAATGAATTCATGAGCTATATGTAATCAATTGCATGCTTTTAGTTTAAGGAAGCCAAGAACATGAAGTAACCATACATGCATGTATAGTTTTGTCATGATATATCACTGTTGATCATGAATACGTTGTTTAAGTTGAGTTTTGAAACTAGCTTATACATGCATTTAAGAGTTGAGTTTATTTGAAATTAATCTTCATGATTTGGAAAGTTAAGAAAAGGAATTTGGTAAGGATTTCCTCACGCATGCATAAATATGAAGAGTTTTACCATGTTGAGTTGAGTTTGAGCATTCAAGGTGTTATTTTGAATTAATTGGTACATGTATGTTTGAATTATCATGTTTTAACCTTGATTTCATGTTTTGGAAAATAATTTCTTACATGCATGAAGCTTATGAGCTCAAGTTTGTTAAATTCATGAGTTTTGGATAAAAGAGCTTGAAAAGTTTTACATGCAAAAGTGTTTAAGGTCAATTTTGGTTAATTCATGAGATTTCAAAGCAAATAGTTTTTAAGGGGTCATGTATATATGTTTTCTAAAGTAATTTTGTGTTTTTGACCAAGCCATGCATGACCCTAAGCTTTAAATTGCATGTGTGGAGCTTAAAACTCTGTTTTGAAAATCCAGAATTTTTGCAAGTCGCTCAAGCGAACATGGTGAGCATCCAGTACTTTTGCAGAGTTTGGAAGTTAGCTTGAAAGACAGAACCTGTGCTTGAACGACCACCATTATTTTTTATCCTCAGCTTGAGTGTAGGAAGTCGCGCTCGAGTGTAAAAATTAAGCTTCCAGAAGTTTTACAAAATGTTGCAGACCGCTCGAGCGATCAAAGTTACGTTTCAACGAAGACCTAGATTTCAAAAATTTGACTAAGTGTTTCAAAGTACATTTTGGTATCCTCATTGCATCCTAGCCATTCCTAAGCTTTAATTAAACCACAATAATGAGGATATATAAGTTAAGAGATTACAAAGAGTGTGTTTCAAGCAATGTGATAAGAAAGAATAAGAATCAATGTAAAGTAAGCTAAGTCATAGTGGCCATACGGACATGTTATGATGAAATATGTTTTGTGCTATGTACATTTGTGTTTGTAGGTCAAGACTCAAAGATTCATTGACCGTTTCTAGAAGCCCACTGTGAGTTAACGTTGTTGTAAAGATATGTTTATATGAATTATGTTCGAAATTATATATGATAAGTTATTATTTCTAAAATGATATTTGTTTACGTGAACGAATGTCTTATGTTTGAAATATGTTATGGCATCCA
This sequence comes from Camellia sinensis, assembly GCF_055761805.1. Lineage (NCBI taxonomy): Eukaryota > Viridiplantae > Streptophyta > Magnoliopsida > Ericales > Theaceae > Camellia > Camellia sinensis. The sequence continues at coordinate 141,857,656 of NC_138975.1, forward strand.
TAGATATTCCTAAGTTATGGGGAAAGGCATGTTAATGCGGGTCATAACATATATGTAATTACGAGATCTCGTTAGCCACTTATCAAAGTGGTGATGTGTTTAATCGGTATCCGAAATTGATTGCTCTAGTCGGATGACGATATGATTTATTTTATTGGATGTACCATTATTATGTTTAGATATGAGAAATGATTATGTTATGATCTGTTTTATGACTATGATACGTTCCGAATTCATTCACTAACCTCTTTACATTTATGTTATTCACTAGGCTTTAACTCACTATTTGTATATATGTATATGTAGGTGAGCATGTGCAGGACCAAGCCTAAAGACTTTTGATTAGACTTCTGTTTTGTAAAGCCAACCATTGCACCTCACGTGGAGGTTTCTGAAGTATCGCGTGTTATAAGCTCTGGTTGTTTCTGTATATGAGATTTTGTTTGTTTTTTTGGTTGTCCTTAAGATACTATAGTTAAGTGTGTGGGTATGATGCGAGAATGATTTTTGGATATGTATATAAAGTTTTAAATATTTTGTTTCATATAAGTCCGCACAGCTCATTGGACGATTATATTTTTGTTATTTGCTTCCGCTAGCCCCTTATTTTGTGATTCTGTTTCAGAGGCTGTAGGTAATCTTAGGATTACTGGCCGACTACGATGCGAAACTCATAGGGGCGGGTTTGGGTCGTGACAGTCATCATCTATAAGCTATTCGTTGGGATCATCCTTTTGGCCTACGAAGCTCTGCCCACTTGCTGGTGAAAATTGTGCACTCTTTTTAAAGGCATTTTAGCCAGCCACATGCATTTGCACGCTAACCTCGTCCAATTCTTTTAAAGAAACGTTCTTCTCCACTTTTTGGGCAAGGAAATCTAGTGTGCCAACATTGGCTGCAGTTTCTCTAATATCTGGAAAGGGGTCAATGTCAATTCCCATTGCCTTTTCTGTCTTGGCTGGGAATTTCAATCTTCCTTTCTGAATCTGCTCTTGAATCCTGTCTCAAAAAATAATGCAGTTTTTAGTTGAATGAAACCAAGAATTATGTCATTTACAGTACATTTTGCCTTTTATTTCTTCTGAAGTTGGGATCTTAACTCCCTTAGGCAATTTTAAAAAATGTGCTGTTAACAAATGATCAAATATGTCATTTGTTTTTGATATATCAAAAGAATATTTCTTGTGAAGATCTTTCTTTTTAAACTATTGATCGATAGTGGTATCCTTCTGAATTAATGCTTCACAAATCATAAGTTCTTGTCCTATAATCTCTGCTGCATCAATTTCAAAAATAGGGTCCCTATAAGAGGTCCCATAGGATGTATTACTTTGATCCTATTTTTTTTCAAGAAGAGTCTCATATTTGGTAACTTCATAAGTTAATTATACTAGGTCTCAAAACTCTGTTAAGTCAAACTTCTTTCGAAGCCCTAGCCCATTTTGGACCAATCTTACAAATTCAGGTTTAGGTAGTACGACCCTACATTGTTTCATGTCCTTTTAAATCTAGCAATGAATTGAGCAACCTTCTTATCAGGCCTTTGACTCAACCTTGCCAAGTCTACTATAGATACTTCAGGCTCTATTTGGAAAAACTAGGCATGAAACACCTCTTCCATTTGTTGCTAAGTCTGGATAGAATCAGGTATAAGGTTTGTCTGCTATGCGGAAGCTACCCCAGTTAAAGAGTTTGGAAAAAGCCTTAATTTCATGTAATCATTGTTGGTAAATTCACCACATTAGCCTGTAAACCGAGCGATGTGTTCAACAGTTGACTGGTTTCCATTTCCATAAAAGAGGGCAAAGTCTGGTATCCTAAATCTCCTTGGGTATTCGTGTAACCTATCTACCCATTCTGGGTAAGGTTTTTTGTAAATAGGGATCTGGACCCCCCCCCCCGGGCCATGGGTCTACAAATCTCTCTAACAATGTCAGCAATTTGATCCCTATAAACCATATTTTGTGCCAGTTACGCCACTATTGGAGAAACAAACACAACGTTTGGAGGAACTCCATGTGCATGAGGCCCTCTTGGTCCATGTAAGGGCATATTTGGGACTGGTTGTCCCTGTTGTGTTGGTTGATGTTGAGGGTATAGCTGCCCTATTAAGGCAGGCATTTTTCCTACGAAAGGTACTGCAAAGAGAATTACAAGAGGAGGAATTGGTGTTGTTTCTCTTCCAACCGCAAAAATTCCTTCCAATCTCTCGGGTGTGAATTCAAACACAAGATTGGTGAACACCCGTACGCCAGACATGGGTTCAAACATAGGATTTGAAAACACTCACGTGCCATTCCATTGTGTCAATCTAGACCCACCAATATGTATGGTTCCGCTGGTAGGCATTGGTGTATTTTGACTTGCTAGTGGTCTAGGAGGAGCTTCATACCATGATTGAGGCACAGGTGATGGTCTCTCATGGTTTTGATTATTAGTTTGACTACTAGTCTGTCCATTATTTTGCATAGGCTGTTTATCTCGAGCTAATCTATGCTGAAGAGGATTAATGTTTTCTTCAACTTGCCTTGTGACAGGTGATTGATAAGCATTCATTTGATCCAAAAAGGATGTTGCCCATCTTTCCATTGTATACATTAATTGTTGTCCCATAGCATCGACTAACCCTCCCCATGGATTCATTGGTTGGATAGAGGGAATAGTTGATGGTCCAGTTTCATGGCCCTGTCCAATATTCTGGACATATGTTGTATGCCCTGAAGTGTTGGTCTGTTCGACCATTTGTGGAGGATCCGTTGAGGCAGGCACGTCCATGGAATGTGATACTACATTATCCTCTAGGTTTTGTATATCTAAATCTCCTTCTACACCTTCTTCAAGACGCTCATTTTCTTTTTGTCTCCTACATCTAGCTATTACAAAGGTCTTACCGAGAGTGCCAAAAATATATGTTGACTTTTTTGACTTTCAAATGTTAGAATTGTAATTCAAGCATGCCAACAAGGATCAATAAGTCCTTACAAAAATTAATAAATGCCAACCAATGAATCAGACGATTGCTTCGAAATTTTTTCAGCCTTCATGAAGGTAACTTTACTAATGGCTTAGTTTTTAGGAGAAAATTAACAAGACTAAGTGAAATAAAAGAAAGAAAGAACAATAGTGTCAGAAATCAATCTTTCATTAAGTAACAAAAATTTACAATTGTAACTTCACGCTTTCACAGATTCAAAGGGATTACAGCAACAGACTATAAGAGAATTACTCCTAGAAATTTGAAGTGCAATACAGGGATGTAAAGACCATAATTTAAAGGACTAGAAATATAAAGCAAATGAACTGGTCTCTGGATCTAGTCCCTAGAGTCTTTACATTATCAACACTCCCTCTATTTATAGGCTCTGAAGATAACCGCCGAAATGGCTAATAACTGTCGAAGTAGGTGATAACTGTCGAAATGATCTCCATGATCACTGAGTGTGGCCTTGAACAGTTTGCTTCCACTCTTTCACTCTCATGGTTGTGCTTCCCTCCTGAATTTGAATTTAAACTGTAAGCAACCGTTTGGCCACATCACCTTGAGTATCCTAACTGTTCCCATGTATCGCGGATCCATTGCCACTGCTATAAGTTGCCACGCGTCTGTTAATGATTGGAGACCGTTACTTATTCTTCAAATTGCCCTTTATGATCCACGTGTCAAGCTATGATAGGTCTGTACAAAATATACAGCCAACAACATCATTCTCAATCAATTCCGAGTATTGGCTATGCATCATTCTCAACCAATACGATGTGACAATATTGATAAACCGTTGTTATGTAGTTGAGACAATACTGTGACTTGAGGTTTTTCATTTGTCAGGAATACCATGTAGACAATGCCACGTGATACTCTAAGACGTGCTGTCAACTAACAAGGTAACAGTCAGCCTCTTCATCTCCATTTTGAGGTACAATGCCTATTCTCTGTTGTTCTGTCCTCAAAAACTCCAATGCACAAGTTGTTCTACTTTCTTCCTCCTTTTGTCGCATGCCTTGACGGAGTCTACAAACAAATACATCCAAAGCTTCCTTCATCCATGAATGTGAACATATTTCTCTTGCTTCTTTAACCCTCATCTGCACAATATCAATACATAGCAATCAATGATTAGGGCTTATTCTATTACAAACTTGTGACCAAACAATTGAAGCTCAAAATGCACAGAAAGTTCCATAAATGTGAGACAAGTTGTTTACAAATTGTTTGTAACTATACATGGGAAGGTTTTGGGGTTGGGGCTTGGGCCAGGTTACAACTCAAGTTCATCTTCCCCGTGTTATCGGGTCCATTTAGAACTGTATTGTTGGACTGCCCAAAGGTAGTAGTTCTTATAGTCATGCCTACGGGGAGTTGCTACACGTTGGTTGCCCCTCCTACCCTTTCATATTGAAAACAAACAAATAAAAGAAAAGGATTGCATATTTAAACTTACCCATATTCTTCGCCTCGCATTTTTCTCTGGCCAAACATCTAATTGTTCCTCAACAAGCAAAGGGAACATGTATGCATCATGAAATGTGCCTTGACTTTTGCTCTGAAAGCTCCATTTCCCCAATTGATTCTGCAAACATTAATGGAATTCCAATTATTATTAGAAAAAAGAAAAAAGGCATGAAAATCTTCATCATCAAGAATAAAAAAAAATAAAAAGAAGAGAGAATGTTAAAGTATGGAGATACTTACTTCAAGAATGCCGACTACACCAGCTTCCTCTTTGGTCTCTCGAAGAGCTGCCTCTTCCATAGTCTCATCAATTTCCCAACCACCCTGAAAAATTACATTCCAATATAAATGAATAAACAAAAACAAAAATGTTTCCATCTTTAGGGTTTTTTTTTTTTTTTTTTTAAGAGTAAAATTGTTGCTAAAAAACAAATAGATGCATTTGACAAATGAGAAAAATATGTGGATCTTTTATTTTTGTTTTTAGTGAATTTTTTTGTTACTTTCTCATCATTCTAAACTAGAAGAACTGAAAAGTAAGAAAATTTAATTAATTTTCTAATTTTTTGAAAATAAAAACTTCAGAAATAAATTAAGCACTTATGGGTTCAGTTGAAAAGGTGACTATTTTTTTATTCCACCTAAATCAGCTGAAATCAAACAACAATTTCTTTAATATCCAAAAAAAAAAAAAAAAGACTTTTTAAGCCAAACCCAAACAAAGTCAAGCAACAACTCAGACAAATGGCAAGGGAAAGTACCTTTGGAAAAAACAAATGGTGAGCCTTTGGAGAGCTGATGAGAAGAACTTCCAAATTTTCAATAAGGGACCCTTGAAGTAGATGTGATTGGTTGCTTATTTTATACCTGTAGGGTATGCATCTGCACAATTTCAAAAATTATTGGTTAGGTCATAGTTTCAGATCAAATCTCCATTAGACTTTGAAAATTTTGATAATTGTAATTCCCATCAATTTTCTCAGCAAACAAACAAAGGAAACAAGAAGAATAAATCTCAATTAAGCTGTGATTGGATCAAGAATTTGAGGCGATTTAGAAAGAAAGGAAGGGGAAAAAATTTATTATTATTTTTGTTACTTTCTTTTCACAAATTTCTTAAATTCGTGATTCAAACACAACTAAAAGTGATAATGACAAATACAAGTAAACATAAAAATCATTATTAGTGACCACTATTTTCTTCATCTAAGAAAGACCCAATTGAATATTTTCTCGGATCAATTTTTCCAAATAAAATTTCCTTCCAATTCAAGGGGAAAAAAAAAAGCAGGAAAAGAAAATTCTGAGAAGGAGAAACCTACCCTACAACTTGGCGACAACCATTATAGTACCGTTGGAACTGCCTGCCCGTGCGAGAAGAAACCAATGACTCCATTTTCTCTCTCTTTCTCTGTTATTTCTCAGAGTAAGGATTTTCCGGGAAAATTTCTAGGAGATGAAAAGGAAGGAAAAGACACCAACCCCTTTTATGAGTAAGGAAAGAATAAAAAATTGGATACTTGAAAGATCCAACTGCACTGTGTTTGGTATATGTACTAAAATTGGATTGTTGGTTTTCATAAACAGCTATGGCCCGAGGTTTGTCTTCTCTCTCTGTTGTTGAAGAGGAGGTGAAGTGTGTCCACTCCTTTTTATAGATAGATGTTTATGGAGACAGCAGGAAACAGAGTGAAAATTTTGGAGAGAGAGAAAGTGGAGGAAAGGCAAGGCTTGGCTGCAAAACTCACGCGCACAGATGGCAGTTGAAAAAACGGTTAGTTTTTTTAATCAAATTATTAGAGGATTATTATTATTTTTTTTTTTTTTTTTATTTGTCAAACTACCATTCGTTGCTTTTACACTTTGCATAAGTTTATAAATACAATGGGTAGATAGGTAGAGAAACTGCTCCCTCCCTCTGTCCTCTCTGTCAATCAAAGCCTCTTCTAGAGTTTTTTTTTCTTGTCATGGCCCGAGTGAGTGCAGTCCTTCCCTTTTTCTTATTCTTTTTTTAATTTACGTGAGTGATTTATTTATTTTTAAATTTGATTTTTTGGCTTTTTCATTTGCGATTTTCTACCATTCAGGCTTACACTGTCTCCATGGACTGCAAATTCAGAGCCGATGCTAGAGTTACTTGTCGGTCCTGTGCTACAAGTTGTGAAAATATAATTTTTAAATTTTTTTTTAATATTTTTATATTTTGTTTTATTATTTTTTTCTCATTTATAGAGGTTTTTCTTCATTTTCTATGGAAATTTGGGTTTGTCTCTGTTATTGGTAGTCGCAGTATGTTGCAATTATGATCGTTGGTTGATGATCGCGGTATATTTCTGGCTATGGTTATTGGATGTTCAAGTGTTCGGGTTTGAAATACTGAACATTTGCTGTAATTCTTTCTAGAGTTAGAAATAATCACTCTTGATGTATTTGTTTTTGTCTATCAATAAAATTTAACTTTGGCAAATAATAAAAAAAAAATTAAATATAAAATTGACCACAAAAACAAGATAAAATAATTATAACCATACATATTAGATAGGGTCTGTCATAAAATAAATAATTTCATTCCATTTGATTTACCTATATTTTATGTGATTATTTGTCTGTCAATAGATTCATTGATAATAATTATGTTAAAAAATATGGTGGCATCACATTCATTAAAAGTTTTTTTTTTGTTATAAACAAATATTGATATATAAATAAAATTTTTATAAATAAGTTATATACCAACTTGGGTGGAAAAAAAAAAAATGTAGACCACAAATGGTAAAAGTGGATAAGCATGAACTTGAGTAACTCAATCATCCTGTAACCACAAAAATAATGAGTAAAAGTGGATAAGCATGAACTTGAGCAACTCAATCATCCTGTAACCACAAAAATAATGAGTCATTGATCACTGAGGTAATTAGCTGGGAAATATTATGATTCTTAAATTAGTAAATGCAAGTTCTGTTACTATAATTATAATTATGTAATTAAATAAGATAAATAGATTTATGATTTATTAAATTAAATAATAAAATATCAAATAAATTTATATTTGATAAATTACATTCTAGAGCATGAAACATGAATAACATAAATATATATTTAATAAAATTATTGAAAACAAACAATCAAATCAAATTTTGTATGATACCATAGTGTCCTTAAAATAGATTAGCCGCCTCACTGTGGATGCTGGAGGAACATCGACTTCTGTCTCGTAAGATAAGATGGTTTAGACCGGCTAACGCAAAAGCACTTTCTGTCAGTTTTGGCGAACCGACAATAGCAGCACTCTCTCACACATTCTTGAAACATTCATAACTCCCTTTCTTCAAAAAATTTGGATGCCCTAAAGAGCTTATACCCTTTTCAAAATCTTGAGGTTTAAATACCCATCAAAACTTTCCTTTACAATTAATGTGGGATTGGTAGTTATACACAATTCCCAAAACCTCATTTATAAAGCCATCTTTGTGAGACAATTTCTCCTTTAATTCTCAATGATTTATTGTCATTCTTTTTGCAAAAAAGCTAGAGGCCCCAAAAATTCTAAAAAAAGTTTTACCAAATGTCTCACATGGGTGTGGGACCCACATGTGTGGGTCCCACACCTATGTGAGACATTTGGTAAAACTTTGGGTAGAATATTTGGAGTCTCTAGCATTACTCTTCTTTTTGTAGTGTAAAGACCTTATTACAAAAAAATCTAAACTCATTTAATTCCACCTTAACTAATGGTTGGGACCTACTTTAATTTCACATTAAAGTTACCAAAAACTCATCTTTTCCAACAAGTTCAACCATAGATATTGAGTATAATCATGAACAATTGTGTGCTTGAGTTTTGGAGGTTGAATTTCTTTCTATATGCTGTTTATTTTATTATTAAGATTTTTGTGACCTGTCTACGTTATTTTGTCCTACTATTCAACAACGTACTTTATTATTAAGATTTTTGTGATTTGTCTCAATTATTTTGTCTTACTGTTCAACAACATTTTGGAGAAAAGTGATAGCATTATTTCTCTTATCATAGACTTCTCATTGACTTAGTTCACCCTTTGCTCAAACCTTAACCGTTTGAACCCTAGATATTGAGTATAACCATGAACGATTGTGTGCTTGAGTTTTGGAGGTTGAATTCCTTTTTATATATTTTTTATTTTATTATTAAGATTTTTGTGACTTGTCTAAATCTGAACCCTAGATATTGAGTATAGTCGTGAACAATTGTGTGCTTGAGTTTTGGAGGTTGAATTCCTTTTTATATATTTTTTATTTTATTATTAAGATTTTTGTGACTTGTCTACGTTATTTTGTCATACTGTTCAACAACGTACTTTATTATGTGATTTGTCTAAATTATTTTGTCTTACTGTCCAACAACATTTTGGAGAAAAGTGATAGCATTATTTCTCTTATCGTAGAGTTCTCATTGCCTTAGTCCACCCTTTGCTCAAATCTTAACCCTCTGAACCCTAGATATTGAGTATAATCATGAACAATTGTGTGTTTGAGTTTTGCAGGTTGAATTCCTTTTTATATATTTTTTATTTTATTATTAAGATTGTTGTTACCTGTCTACGTTATTTTTCCCTACTGTTCAACAACGTACGTTATTATGTGATTTTTCTAAATTATTTTGTCTTACTGTTCAACAACATTTCGGAGAAAAGTGATAGCATTATTTCTTTTATCGTAGACTTCTTATTGACTTAGTCCACCATTTACTCAAACCTTAACCGTCTGAACCCTAGATATTGAGTATAATCATGAACGACTGTGTGTTTGAGTTTTGGAGGTTGAATTCCTTTTTATATATTTTTTATTTTATTATTAAGATTTTTGTGACATGTCTACGTTATTTTGTCCTACTGTTCAACAACGTACTTGATTATTAAGATTTTTGTGATTTGTCTAAATTATTTTTTCTTACTGTTCAACAACATTTTGAAGAAAAGTGATAGCATTATTTCTCTTATCGTAGACTTCTCATTGACTTAGTCCACCCTTTGCTCAAATCTTAACCGTCTGAACCCTAAATATTGAGTATAATCATGAACAGTTGTGTGTTTAAGTTTTGGAGGTTGAATTCCTTTTTATATATTTTTTATTTTATTATTAAGATTTTTGTTACTTGTCTACGTTATTTTGCCCTATTGTTCAACAACATACTTTATTATGTGATTTGTCTAAATTATTTTGTCTTACTGTTCAATAACATTTTGGAGAAAAGTGATAGCATTATTTCTCTTATCGTAGACTTCTCATTGACTTAGTCCACCCTTTGCTCAAATCTTAACCGTCCGAACCCTAGATATTGAGTATAATCATGAACAATTGTGTGTTTAAGTTTTGGAGGTTGAATTCCATTTTATATATTTTTATTTTATTATTAAGATTTTTGTGACTTGTCTACGTTATTTTGTCCTACTGTTCAACAACGTACTTTATTATGTGATTTGTCTAAATTATTTTGTCTTACTGTTCAACAACATTTTGGAGAAAAGTGATAGCATTATTTCTCTTATCGTAGACTTCTCATTGACTTAGTCCACCCTTTGCTCAAACCATGACCCTCTGAACCCTAGATATTGAGTATAATCATGAACAATTGTGTGTTTGAGTTTTGGAGGTTGAATTCTTTTTATATATTTTTTATTTTATTATTAAGATTTTTGTTACCTGTCTACGTTATTTTGCCCTACTGTTTAACAACATTTTGGAGAAAAGTGATAGCATTATTTCTCTTATCATAGACTTCTCATTGACTTGGTCCACCCTTTACTCAAACCTTAACTGTCTGAACCCTAGATATTGAGTATAATCATGAACGATTGTGTGCTTGAGTTTTGGAGGTTGAATTCCTTTTTATATATTTTTTATTTTATTATTAAGATTTTTGTGACTTATCTACGTTATTTTGTCCTACTATTCAACAACGTACTTTATTATTAAGATTTTTGTGATTTGTTTAAATTATTTTGTCTTATTGTTCAACAATATTTTGGAGAAAAGTGATAGCATTATTTCTTTTATCGTGGACTTCTCATTGACTTAGTCCACCCTTTGCTCAAATCTTAACCATCTGAACCCTTGATATTGAGTATAATCATGAACAATTGTGTGTTTGAGTTTTGGAGGTTGAATTCCTTTTTATATATTTTTTATTTCATTATTAAGATTTTTGTTACCTATCTACGTTATTTTGCCCTACTATTCAACAACATACTTTATTATGTGATTTGTCTAAATTATTTTGTCTTACTGTTCAACAACATTTTAGAGAAAAATGATAGCATTATTTCTCTGATCGTAGACTTCTCGTTGACTTAGTCCATCTTTTACTCAAACCTTAACCATCTGAACCCTAGATATTGAGTATAATAATGAACAATTGTGTGCTTAAGTTTTGGAGGTTGAATCTCTTTTTATATATTTTTTATTTTATTATTAAGATTTTTGTTACTTGTCTACGTTATTTTGTCCTACTATTTAACAACGTATTTTATTATTAAGATCTTTGTGATTTGTCTGAATTATTTTGTCTTACTGTTCAACAGCATTTTAGAGAAAAATGATAACATTATTTCCCTAATCATACACTTTTCATTGACTTAGTCCACCCTTTGCTCACCTTAACCGTCTGATCTTCATTCTAGATATGATTACTAACTGAATAATTTTCCAAACACTTTGACACACATTCTACTTGACTACCATTTTTCTTACTTAGCTGAGCAGCATAGTCATGCAAAAAAAAAAAAAAAAAACCTCCCACAAAAAAGATGTAATTTCTTGTATCCTTTTCATTTCTAATCAAACTGCTAATCATTCTCTTCATAATATTAAAAATATTATTACCACATCATTTTAAATATATTTTATGTATAAACCTTTTAAAATATATTTAAAATTTCTAAAAAAAAATTCTCATAATTTGACATACAACAACACGACATATATTACATCTTAATTTTTGATTTATCATAAATTAAATCATATAAAACCCCACTTTCTTAATAATCATTGTGTGTGCATTATGGAATTTATATTATAGATTTGTCAACATTTTTCAAACTTTTTACTTTTAAAATGATTTTTTATAAAAATAAAATAAAGTAAATTGGGGAAAAAGTGGGGTGGACGGAGGGACATGAGCGTGGGAAGGGGATGGTGGATTTATCATTTCGTGGAAAGGAAGGGTGTGGGACTGAGTAAGAGTTGCGTGAGTGAGAGCTTTCAAAACCCGTACGTGTTTATTATTATTATTACCATGTCAGAAATATAAATAAACAAATAACGCGTTATTTTGGAGTCGTTTTCGAATAGGTCTCTCTCTCTCTCTCTCTCTCTCTCTCTCTCTCTCTCCTCAACTATGATTATTATTATGAGTCTCACTCGGTTTGATTACTTGGTTTGGTCCACACACGGAACATCCCTAACTCGTTAACTCAGCCCTGAAAAACGGCTGAGCCACGTTTTCAATCATCATGGAGAGACCTTAATCTTGGGTTTAGTTTAGGTATTTGAGAAAGGATTTAACAAAAGAAAAAAATGAGATGCGTGAAATTAAATAAAATATAAATATATGTTATTTATATATTTTTTTTCTTTTTAAGGGGTTGTTTGGGGTGTTCTAAATAAGTGTGTTTTTCGTCTTTTTGACTAAAAATTTGAGAAAAAAATATGAATATTTGGGTTAATTTTTTGACTTTTTATGAAAAAATGTGTATTAAAAAATTGTTTAAATAAGTGTGTAGGAGAAGTTAGTGAAGTAGGCCGTATAAGTTGGGCAGTACAGTCTGTTGGATAAGAGATGGGAAAAGATTGTCTTCTTTTCGGACTTTAATTAAACGGTGTTATTCGGCCCATTGAAGCCCACCACGGGTCCCGTTTTTCTAATCGGAACCGTTCAATGTGTAGAAATCGTCGAGTACTATATGTTTGTAAAAAATCACGTTGATTGCATATCGATAACTATCTGATCGTGTTAGTTTTTTTTTTGTCAACTGTTAACTATAATACCATCTATTTTTTTATACAAAACTGATTTGATCATGTAGTTAGCGATATTCGATAATTGTGATTTTTTACTAGCATATAGTACTATACGAGTTTTACATATTGAACAGTTCGAATTATCAAAACGGGACCCATGGTGGGCCTCCACGGGCCCAACTTTACCATCCAACTTAGTGAATATACACATATAATTTTTTTTCTTTTCCCTTTCACTGCTTTTGCTTTGACGTCAGTACCTAAAGTGGCATGAAATTGATTTGTATTTTAATATTATGTATATTAATTTTTTATATTTTTTTTTTGGTGAATAGTGATAACTTTTTAATTTTTTTGATAACTTTTTAGCTTTTTGACTTTTTTTAAATTTCCCAAACCAGGTCTAAATTTCTTCATGTTGGCTATATATTTTGTACAAACCTATCATGGCCTGACACGTAGATTATAAAGGGCAATTTGGAGAATCAATGAAGATCTCTAATCATCAACAAGCACGTGGCAACTTGTAACAGTGACAATGGATCCGTGAGACATGGGAATAGTCAAGACACACAAGGTGACGTGGCCAAACGATTTCGTACAATTTGAATTCAAATTCAGGAGGAAAGCTTAACCGCAAGAGTGGTATAGTGGAAACAAATAGTTTAAAGCCATGACTAGTGATCATGGAGATCACTTCTACAGTTATCATTTCGACGGGTATTAGTCACTTCGACGATTATCATCAGAGTCTATAAATAGAGGAGTATGCTGATAATGAGACCCTGGGGACCAGATCCGGAAATCAATTTATTTACTTTATATTTTCCAGTCCTTTATTTCCAATCTTTTACATTCCTGCACTATATTTCAAATTATTAGGAGTAGTTCTAAGTTAGTCTGTTGCTATAATCCCCTTCGAAGCTCTAAAAGTGCGAAGGTACAATTGTAAACTCTTGTTTACTTAATGAAGTTTGATTTTTGACACTATTTTTTCCTCTTTCTTTTACTTTTGTGATCAGTCTTCTAAATTTTCTCCTAAAACAAGTCACCAGTAAAAGTCCTCTTCATTGAAGATAAAAAGAATTTCGAAACAATTATCTGATTAATTGGTTGGCATTTACTATCTTTGTAAGGAATTATTGATTCTTGTTGGCACGCTCTAATTACGTTTCTAACCTTCGAAAGCAAAAAAAAACCAACACTTCCAAATCCCCTAACCAAATACAGCGTAAAGACTTGTATAGAGTCTGAACCCAGACTGGCACGTGCAGTGGCGGAGTCAGGAAATTAAATTAGAGGGGACACTTCTTAATTATAATTTTTTATTTAAAAAAAAATCATGATCAACATCAAGATAATAATAATTTTAAGTGCTAAATTTAAGAATAAGAAATTAAAAATCATTATTAATAGGAACAAATCAAAATTCTATAATAGTGTGTAATAGCTCAGTGCGAGATGGTGATGTAAGTTTGTAATTTTAGCCCAAATTATTATAAAATATATTTAATTTTTATTTGACAAAAAATATTAAAGAGATGATATTGTTTATAAATTATGTGTTTTGAATGGAAATTATAAAATAATCTTAGAATACCATATGTCGTTACCTGTGTGATGCTCAAAATATGAAAAATCACAAATCACACTAGTTTGTCAACTACTTGAAAATAATGAGTTAATTATATTCAATCCATAAAATTTCTCATTACAGTATTGGTTTAGACTACTACATAAACAATACAATATAGTACTCCTAAAGTATCAAATAACTACTTATTGTGAACAATACAATAAACTATTAGCCAAAGAACATGTTAAGAAAAAAAAAGAATACATTTTGTATATGACCATAAAACAAAAACCAAAAAAGTTCAAAATTGAGGGGGACACGTGACGCCGCCCCTAGATGTGTGTTATTGAGTTTGTGGTGTTCATCACAGATTTAATTTCGATAATTCGAATAGTTTAATATGTAAAATTCATCGAATATTTCATCTCTGTAAAAAATTATATTGATCGGATATCGATAACTATTTAATCAGATCATATTTATATTAATGATAAATATAACTTTAAAATAAGTTATTGACAAAAATATATTCTGATCAAGTAGTTATTGATATATAATATACGTGATTTTTTTATAAAAATAAAATACTTGACTAGAACTACACATCAAACAATTTTGATTATCAAAATTAAATGGACCTCACAAATCCAAACAATATCGTCCAATAATCTGAATTCCATCTTGTTTATTTTTACAATAATATTATAATAATTATATCTGCGTTTGCTTGCATAAGATGTTTTATCATTTTTAGAATCTCTCTCAATTTTTATGTGCAAAAAAATCTGCCCAGCCCGGCACAACACTTTTGGGTAAGTGTGAGAAGATTATTTAAATGGATAAATTATATTTTGCCCTCTTTGACTTGTTTTTTTTATTTTTAAATTTTTTTTCACTTTGATTTTTTATATTTTTTTTCTAATTTATTGTTAAAGTTAATTTTTATTTAAAATCTGATAAAAAAAATATCAGGATAGCTTCCACATAACATAAAAAAAAAAAATAATAAATGTATTACTACAATAGAATTTGAGTTTGGGTTTGTATATGAGGTGTGAGTTATTAAAAAATATTTTTATATCATATAATTATCAATGTGTCATTTTTTGTTTAACTTTGGATATAAATTAGCTTTTAGAGTTAAAACATGAATGGCCAAAATAAAAAATAAAATAAAATAATTTTAAGGGTCAAAGTGCAAAAATAATCAAATATAAAAGAGACAAATTATAATTTACCCTTATATGTGAACTGTACACAAAATTAGTAAGTTAAGATAACAATTATTTGGTGGTCATGAGGTAAGTTCACGTGATGTTTTAATTTCATTTTTGTTAATTAAAACAGTAAATTCAATTTCAATACTTTTGTTTTGTTTTTTAGGAGACAGAGCATTGCTCATAACCACCAAATCTCTTGGTTAAGGTTGATTATTTCTAAAACGTATACGTATAGGAGACGGCCAAATAATATAAATAATTGACCTGTTGTGTTGTGTTACGTTATGTTATGCTAAAACATGTATAACAATAATAAATTAGTTAGGGGTAAATTACATTTACCTCCCCTCAGGTTTCTGACAAATACAGGGACCTCCCCTGTGGTTTGAATAATTACAGTAACCTCCCTTACTTTACCTGACAATGTCAAAATTCCCCCAAACCGTCAATTTTGCACAAACAACGTTACTTTCCTATACAAAATGACCATATTACCCTTTTATTTAAGCGCGAAAAGACAAAATACCCTTGATTGTTAACATCTCTTCACCATATTCAACTTTTTTTTTTAAATTTGTTTTTCGTTTTTGTTCTCTCTCATCAGATCAAAACGAGAGAGAGAAGCTCCTCCTCGCCGGCGCCATTGGGGCATCTTCTTTCTCTCCTCCTTGCCGTCATCTGTCATTTTCTATCCTCCACCTCCACCTTTCCTCCTTCTCCTTCTTCTTCCTCCACTCCCTCTCTTCCGCCGTTCGTCGCCCGCTTTTCTTCTCTCCCTTCTCTTCTTCTTCTTCTTCTTTCAAAACCCTAATCCTAGATCTATGGTTTTGAGAGTGGTGGTGGGCAGTGATAGAAGCAGTGATGGAAACATTGTTGGGTCACAATCTGGATTTGGGGCAGTTAGTTGCAATATAGATTGGGATCAAAAAAAAGAAAAAGATGAGGAGTAGGAGAAAGATGAGGAGAGAAAAGGGGTAAGTTGTTTAACAGATTTGTGTGGTGGGTTTAGTCATTTATGTGATATATATATATATATATATATATGTTTGATTGAATAATAAAAAAAAAAACAGAGAATTAAAAAAAAAAACAGAGAGTTGAATCAGAGAATTAAAAAAAAAACAGAGAGTTGAATCAATATATATATATATATATGTGTGTGTGTGTTTGATTGAATAATAAATAAATAAAAAACAACAACAAAGAATTGAATCAAATATATATATATATATATATATCAAACATAAAATAGAGAATTGAATCAATATATATCTCTCACACACACGTATATATATATATCTTTATGTATATATATATATGTTTGTTTGAATGAAAAAAAAAACAGAGAATTGAATTAATATATATCTCTCTCTCACACACACATATATATATATATATATGTATATAAATATCTTACATATATATATATATATATCTTTATGTATTTATATATATATATATGTTAACATATATATTGATCGTAGCCAATATATGTGATTGAATGGAAAAATCTATATATATATGTTCAATTGTTTTAATATATATATATATATATGTTAACATATATGTTGCCCTCAAAGTTGTTGACCTGGATTACTTTCTGATATATATATAAAGATATATATATATATCTTTATGTATTTATATATATATATATATATATATATGTTTGTTTGAATGAAAAAAAATAGAGAATTGAATCAATATACATCACACACACATATATATATATACCTTTATGTATATTTCTGATTTTGTGGGAGGTGTTGCAATGGTGAATGGTGCTGCTGGAGTTGAAGGTAAATTAGAAGGCAATGAAGTTGTAGAACTTGGATGAATTAGAAGGTAGTGAGGGCATTTTTGACATTTCATAATCTATAATGAGTGACATCAGCATTATCTGTTAGATCTTTTAACGGCAGTCACGGTTTGGGGGAATCTTGACATTGTCAGGTAAAGTAGGGGAGGTTACTGTAATTATTTAAACTACAGGGGAGGTCCCTGTATTTGTCAGAAACCTGAAGGGAGGTAAATGTAATTTACCCATTAGTTAGATTAATTTTAGAATGATTTTGATATAAATTTGAAATGACTTGATATCAATACAACTCAACACAATCCGATTTCCACTCCTACTTTTGAGGGCCTTGAGCAAAATTTTAAAAAGAGCCTTTCATATTTAAAAATATTTATTAATTTTTACATTGAATTTCTTTAATTAATTTTTTCTGTATATCTATTATTGTAATTGAGATTGATTGATTTACAATCTTTACTATTAAGGGTCATTGACACGAAGATTCTATTTGTTGGGCTCTTAAATAAGATTTTTTTTTTTTTTTTGGGTGCATGGCTTTTTTTTTTTTTTTGTGTGTACTAGGAAAGTTTATTCAGTTTTTATTGTTGGGACTTACGGATAAGATATTGTTGTATTGGCCTATAATTTGGCAATGAATAGTAGTAAATTTTCAAATTATAGTAATAGTATTTTAATAGTCACATGTTATTTTGACAAATCTCACTCAATTTTTTCTCCAACTTTGTAGATGTTTGAATATAGATTTTTTAGTGATTTTTTTATTTTTTATTTGTTGTCTTTTGTGACATTTTTCAAACTTTTTCTAAAAAAAAATTAAATATTTACATTGTACCCGACTACACAAATATAAAAATTAAAAAATTGAAAATTTTGAATTTTTTTATATAATTCACCCTACCAAAAAAACATACGACTACAAAAAAATTTTAAAAAAAATTATTAACTACATTAAAATTACATGGACCACTACATTACATTGCAAAATAAAAATTATATTTAAAAAGAAATAATAAAAATTACACTGACAAATAAATGACATTGCAAAATTAAAAAATAGATTCTCCCCGTAATTATTCATCAGAAGGCAGGAGAAAATAGTAATTTGGGTTGCTGATATGTGCAGACCACTTGGCGAAAATCTTATTTTTGCACATTATCTAATACGCTTTTGTTTGAGGGTCCAAATGAGAAATATCCGTAGTCATTATCAAATGTTCTTCCTTTTTTATCTCAAGTTCTTTCATCTCTTACAATGCTTTAACCCTTTTTTCTTCTCTTTCAGTTTTTTTTTCATTTTCTTCTCAATAAGATATTGGTTAAATGTCTCCAACAAATTGTTAAATTTGTGGATTTCAACTTTAACAACTTGACTTTTCCGAAGTAATTTTTTTTTGTAGATTTCCTATGCATCGGCCTTTTACCCCTAACAGAGACACTACTCTCACCAAATGAATTATTACCAACAGTTGGATTGTTACCAACATTTGGACTATTATCATCTTCAAGAGAAAAACAGTTATCCATAGGGGATTCGGGGGCTGAATTAGGAAAAAACGGTATATGTATCCTTGACTTTACTGTGTTCGTAGGATTTATATATTGCTACCTGATATTATTTTGCAACACTTGCCAACAATGTCCAAAAGCAAATTATCTTTTTTCATCTTGAGGGTACAAAAGTTTTGTTTGAAGCATCTGTATGGATAAAATATTAAATTACTTAATTAGTTAATTTTTTTATGACATGAAATAAAAAAAAAAACTAACATAATAAATGAAGATAAAATCTTACTATATCACCCTGAGACATCCCACTTAGATGTTGATTTTCGACTTGCGCTAAACATCCACAAAATTTGTTGTAACATTTCATGATTATACCCCATCAAGATTGGATAGGCACGTGTGTTTTTGACTGATCATTTTGAAGTGAGCAATAATTTTCATAAATTCTCCCCCAAAAATGGGCATAAGATTGCGAATTGCCAACAATTGAGTCTTCAAAAATGTGACACCAAGCTTTACAAAGTGTCTGTTGGCTTTTTTGGCTTTCAAAGGTTAGTATTGTAATTTTAAGCATGCTAACAAGAATCAATCAGTCCTTACAAAAGATTAATTGCCAACCAATTATCAGACGATTATGTTTTAGTTCTTTCAGCCTCAATGAAGAGGGCTTTTACTGGTAACTTGTTTAGGAAAATTTAGTAAATAACAACTGAGTGAAGAATAATTTCAGAATTTCATTAAGTAAAATGAAAAACTTACAATGATCTGACCCAACCTCGTAGAGGTTTACAGCAACAACCTATTTGAAACTACTCCTATGAGTGAAGTGCAGTACAGGAATTTGAAGTACAGAAATGTAAAGAACTGTAAAAACTGGAAGGGAAAACAAAGTAAATAAAACTGGTTTTTTTATCTGAGTCTGGATCTTTCATTTTGGGGCCTTCACTGCTATTTATACTTCTCCACGATAACCGTCGAAGTGGGCTTCCAACCGTCGAAATGTCCTCCCATGATTGTTGAACATGCTCTCTCACAGTCAGTCCCACAACGCCATATTGCAGTTAGGCTTCCCTCCTAATTTTGAATTTGAACTTTGTGAGTAACCGTCAGGTCACATCACTTTATATCCCTTGATTGTTCCAGTGCCACACAGATCTATTATTATCAATACTGGCTGACACGTCTGGCTGACATGTGTCTGACTTTGATTGGCAACTTGTATTAACTTCCTAAATTGCCCCCTTCATGCCACGTGTTGAATTTTGATTGGCTTTTACAATTTATACAACCAACATTACCCCCCGCACTAATATACCCATTACTTGGTGATATTAGTGGATCAAAGCACTTTACCACGTCCTAGGACGTGCATGGGCTTTGCATCTTCTTAGAAATGCAACCGACGTCCCTCATTGCAGTGTTTGTACTACATTAAATTATCTTCTATGCCTTGAACATTTCCCACTATCTGAGCATTCGAAAAGGCTGATACAGTTTGCATGGCCAAACAAACCTTTTCTTACATAGATCAAGCATACGAAAAGTTGTTAGATAATGATGTTCGCCCTCAAAAGAATTTTCATGCATTTATTAGCCACACCTGTCCATCTCTATTTATTCAAGTCATGAAAGTTTTTGCAATTCATCGACCTTTGGATCAAGAACCTATTGTTCACAATTCTTTAGTCTAAGACTTTGCAATAATAGATATTGGAAGCTCTTCTTCTACCACAAAACCTTTTGCGTGGGATGAGGCTGTTGCTTCCTCTTCTTCTTCTAAAGCTTCTGGCTGGGGAGTTTGGCCTACTCCTACTTAACCTCAAACGAGGGAGTGCATCCATCATTGATTTCCTGAATTCGATGACCCTCTTGCAGTCCATCCTTCCAAGCGTAGCTCTGTAGTGTACCCGTATATTCCTTTCAACTGTCTACTCAGTCTTGAGCACAACTTGCTTTTAGCATGGTAAACTTCTACTCTGCCATCCCGAATGGTGCGAAGGGCTCCACACCCTGAAGAAGCCTTAGGAATTAGTCCTGCACTCCTAGCCAAAAGAGCAAAAATTTGCTCCTCTAATTGGCTTGAGTGCGTGAACAAACCTAAATTCCCATCTTCTTTCAAAGAGGCTCCCACTGCTCCTTTGCTGCCCCCCAACCCAAATTGGATTGAGGAATTGAGGCTCACCATCTTTGAGAGTCAACACTTCACTCCTTATCAAGCTCCAGTTTCCCCAACTGCTTGCCAGCAATATAGGGCTCAGACCCTGCTTGCCGCTTTTTCCCATTTGTCCTTCGAAGTCCTGCGAAATGATATTCCTCATAAAAACCTGTTATGGGCTTATGACATCATTTCTCGCAGCCATCTTCTCAACCTTGTAGCCTATGCAGAGCTCCATGCTTCTCTAGACCAACTTCCCCTCATGCTCAATTGGTATATCAATGCTTCAATTACCAATGAAGTATTGAATGAAACCGTTGCTGGTCGAATCCAAATTCAGTATGAGATAGAGAATCTCCTCGAAGAATTTGAGAACTTCAAAAACCCAGACTTAGAGTATAGAGAAGATGCCATTATGGGCGAAGCACATGAGGAAGAGAAGATGGATGAGGCAGAGAAGGCTCTTAGGCACATAGAATTTGAAAGGAAAGCCCAACAACTCTTTTTCCAATTAAAGGCTCATCAATTAGATAAACCAAATTTGGATAGGATAGAAGATAGATTAATAAAAGAGTATATGTTTATTGATTTTTGCTGGACTAAGTTTTACGACCTTGTAACTTTGTTCATTCCTTATTTTTACGAAATTGAGAATGTAGCCAAATAAGTCTTCCCAATGTAAATATTTTATATCAAGAAAGCTAGGCTTTTCTTTCTTTATTCAGCATGGTCTGATTTTATATTCCAATTGCATACTTGTAACCATTCTATTTGCCCAAAGCAAACAAAATCAGAGCTTCGAATTTACCAATTTTGTCCTTCGAAACCTGATTTGAACATTTCCAATGGAATACTGAAAACCTAATTTGAATTTCTCCAACATATGGAGTATAGTTGACAATCCTTGCCTTAGGTCTTCTCATTCTAGTCATATGGTTAACACCATTAACAACTTTGAATTAACAATCTTTGCTTCGAAAAAACAGTCTACGTGTTTCAAAGTATGGAAACTTCTCTTAGGGATTGCACTGTTTTATTCTAAAAGAGTGAGTCCCTTTGTGTTCTTTCACTGCTTAACCAGATATTGGTTTTTTGCAACTTCGATGTCCAAAACAAACAACTTCTAGCTGCAGAGTACTTCAAATTTTACTTCGAAGGATTTTACTTTCAACAAGAAACCTAAAAGCAAGTCTTTAATCCTCTTGAAGCAAACAAACACCTAAGCATTCTTGTACTCTTAGGTATGAAACGTGCTTCGAAGTCAACTTCCTGCTTTCGAAGCCCTAGCTGGATGTTTGTCATCTGGCTTTGGAGCCAAAACTTGGCTTCGAAGCCAAATATTTGATTTTGAAGCCAATATGAGTGTTTGAGATACGTTTCCCTCCCAAACGATCACTCTTGAGAGAAACTTTTCGTATCCGTACCTTCAGTACTTCTTTATGAATTCTACCCATTTAAACTGATTGGGCATTTTTCGAATAGATAGGTTTAAAAACCCTTTCCTTTCGTGCTTTTAATTTACTTGCTCGCCCAACACACAAACCCTTCATTTCTGTTGATCTCTCCTCTTCTTTACCCTTCGTCCTCTGAAAAATTCTATCAATGGCTTCTTCCTCCTTGAAGATACCAGTCGTAGAACGTGTGAGTCCATCCGTAGCCTTAAAAAGGATCATTGCTGAAGAGTGTGAGAAATACAAAGCTGGCGAGAAAAGTGCTATTGATGGCGTATTTTCATTCCCCGTCGCCATGAGCAACAAGAATATGTGCTTGGGCCTATTTTTAAAGAGGTCCCTACTCAGCTTCTAGCTCTGTACCCACGTTTGGAGGACCATTGCCTCCTTTATGAAGGCAGTCTTGATTGGAGAAGCTGGAGAGTGAACCGACTCCATTGCTGCTAGCCCACAGTAAGACCAGAATGGGAGGAATGGTATGATCGGGTCGTCCCTGCTAGGACACTAGATCTCCAGGAACTTTGCCTCTTCGACGCCCTTTAACTGTCCAGGTTCACTATTTCGGAGGACCCATTCTTAATACCTGATGCTCTTTGTTTTTGGAATTCTGCTTTCAATTTCTTCTAATTTAGATGTGGTATGATGGCTCTTACTGTCCTTGACATCTGCCATCTGTTAGGGTTATCCCCTATTGGTACTCCCTTTGGTCCAGACTACCCTGACTTCAACATCCCTTTTTCTCTTCCCCCTCTGAACTCATCCTATAGTGACTTTGTCAAGGCTGAGAACAAAAGGGAAAGCCTTGTGACTGATAGGGAATTCTTTTCCTTTTTATTATATTGGCTTTGCAAATTCCTCTTCTGTACTTCTTCTCAGAGGATTATGCCTAAGTTTTCCCCTCTTGCCAAAGCCTTTGTTTTGCATAAATAGGTGGCCTTAGCTCCATATTTTTTGGGCCATGTCTACAGAGCTTGTTCCCTCTTTTGTGAAAAACCCATGGATGCCAATCAAGGAGGCCCATTTTGGATACTCCAATTCTGGCTTTTTTCATACTTCACTGATTTGCGCTCTAAATGTCTAAAGTTTTTAATGCCAAACGCTATCACTTATGGCATGAAGTTAGCCAATGTGTCTCTTTATCTTTCCAACTTTGCCTTCTACTTTTGTTTTTTTCATCAACTCCCAGCTTCCCCTTCTTCTCGCACCTTATTTTGTCCCTTCGAAGCCAATATTGGCCCAAGCTGGTTGAGGACCTTTTTGAGAGGTAGGTCCTACTCTAGGCCTCAGCACAAAAATATGTGGGCTTCTATTTTGATCCCGAGGGAGCTATTCATTGGCACTATGAACCCTAGAGCTTATAAGTGCATCTCTGAGCCCTATTACCCTGCCTAATTTGCTAGGCAATTTGGACTCCTTCAGGGGATCTCTATCCCTCTCTACAGTCAGTCTAACTCAAACCTTGCAAGCAAAGAACTGAAGGCTCCAAGATCCAAATTAGAAGAGGCAACCTCCAAGTTTATCCAAGACTTAATTGATTTTGAATACCTACATTTCACTCCCCAAAGCAATGCACTAAAAAGATACCAGAATTGGTGGATGGCCAATATGGAGGTGTACTTAGCCATTACTTCTCAAGATCTGTTAGTGGTACTAGATGTGCCTCAAACCAAGTCCAAGGGGACTGGAGTTATTACTTCCTCCACTACTCATGCTACCCCAACTCTTACTCCTACTACCACAAAGTCTGTCCTCGCTGCCTCACCTCTTCCTAGAGTCACTAGAGCTGCTTCGAAGAAAGGTACGCACGACTACTTCTTTTCTTTTCTCTTCCTTTATGATGCTTTTGTTTTTTACTTATAGTTCCTTATTTAGAGTAGGTGTAGCTCGACTTTTCACGCTCCTTTTGGAAGACAAATAAGCCCTATAGTATTAGACTCCCAAGGTTTTGAATCTGATTCCACAAGTGTAATGTAAAATAGATAAATACCAAAGAGTCCAAATCCAGCAAATCTTTTGGAAAATCGATTTTGAATCATATTGCCAAAAATGGACTACTTTGCCAGATACAGAGTCGCCACCTAAATATTTTTTGGAAAATTTAAAAAACCCATGACTCACCCCAAAGGCCACGTGTTCGTCATCACCAAGATTGTGTCGGCTCGGGAACTTGGGTACAAGAGCGGAAGGTCATAAATTGAGCACCCTCACTCGCCCGATCAAAAATCGGCCTCTACTACTCATGATGTGAATCTTATTTACATTATATGCTCTTGTTCCGATTATTAGGCTAGCATTACTATGTAATACACACACAAGTATAGATTAATTTTCACGAAAGTTGGAACATTTGATTTCATGTTTGTTTTGAAAAAGTGTTTTAAATATGTACCACTTGAAAAAGTGATCTCATATATATACATTAATCAAAATATCCCAATTTCAGGAAATAGCCTTCATTCACAGGCATTCAAACAGATATATCAACTAAGTATTTAGCCTCATGGTAATATGTTTGATATGGCAGCAATCACACTCATGCACTATACTAAAGCAAAAAATGATTACCTCAAATGTCCGAAGGCGAGTCAAAAGAAAGAAAATAATTAGAGAAAAAGAATGCATGATCCTAAATAATGCAATATGACTAATGTAATACATACAACGTGCAATTAATAGGCTCAGTTACTAGCATGGCATGTGAGTCAATCCAAGGTATGTGATAGCGCATGTATTCAAGTAAGGAGTTTGAAATTGACATTTGAGTAATATGATGAGCTGAACTTTTATGCATGCAAAACGAATGGATGCAATTCATGGAAAATGCTAAGGAAAACATGATGCTACATACTATCCATCATAAGCAGATAAATAAAAAGAGAAAGAATAAGGGTTGGAAGACATACACAAATTATTACATATTTGTCCTCACGTAGGAGGGTCCGAATATCCGAGTGTCTGAATTAACTACTTATTACAAATCCAAATAATTACGACATATTACTATTGAAGCATTAAATCAAAGGCATGGGAAGCGAGGAGCCGCACGTATACGAATAAGAATATCCTCCCGGAAACTCTCTGTTTAGTGTCTAGTTTCTGTTTTGTTTCGCAATCAGAAAAATAATTTGTTTTCATCCCAGCCTCTTTTCTATTCTACCATAAGAATGGCCACTGATTTTTATACTGCCTTGCTGCCACAAAAAAGAAACAGAGCACAAACAGAGTGTTTCCAAGGGATGTTTATCCTCTCTGCTCCACCCTATCATGAAACAAATCAAGGGAGGAGTAGAATCGATCCACAAATCATCAATGGTCGCAAGGTTATTGCGTGATGATCCATGGCTTGATGGGACAAAAGCTCAATGAATGAAAAGAAAAGACAAACAAGACCTCCTCTCTATCATGGAGTTACCTCTAGGGAAGTGGTAAACATTAACTCTTGAACCATTATCATCACTGAGAGTATGTAATGATTCAAGACTCAATGGGTTCAATTAACGTCTGATTGAACCCAACTTGATTTTATTATCTTATTTTACCTCTTTTAACCCATTTATTAGCCCTTTTAATTACCTTGTCATTCTTTAGTCATTTTAGTCCAAAAATGAGAATTAAGAGAAGCGTCAAACAAAGAGTTGTTCTTGGCATGAGAGAGATGTAATGCCCTAGTAATAAACCTCCGAAGAGATTAAACCATTTAGCATGGAAGGTCTCTTTCTCATGCTAAAAACAACATATATGTGACTTCAATTTACCACTTTCAATTAGATTACAACAATATACAATATAGCAAAAAATAAAGCAAAAGAGCAAAATAAGTAAGAAATGCAAGAAAATGAAAGGTTTGTGAAATTCACCTTTCAAGGAAAAGACGAACTCCTTAGTTCACAAACTCCCTCTTGATCACCCTCAAGTGTAGGAAGTGTGTTCTTAAATCCTTAATTCGAAATTATGGAGTTTATGGTGTGTGTTGACTCAAGATTGAAATGTTTTCTCTTTCTTCTCTCTAACCCTTTCTAACTCTCTTGAATCATTGTTTTTTTTCTGCCTCTTGAATCAATTTCATTTTTGCCCCTGAAATCTCTCCATTCGGTTGCTTTATATAGGCAACAAATAGATAATATAATAATATAAATTTATATAATATATATCGATATATAATATAATAATATAAAGTATGTAAAGATTATATATATACATATATATATTTATATATGTTTGCTGAGATTGATGTCGGCAGTCGAGGGCTGACCGACATCAATATAATTTTTTACTATTTTTCTTTTATTATAATCTAATATATAAAATATCTAAAATATATAATTTATACCAAAATACTAAACATATAATATAATAATATTAAACACATAATATAATAATATTTTTTTATTATTATTTTCTTTTATATATATATAATATATAATTTATACCAATTTATATAAAAAAACACCAAAAATATGAACAAACACATAAAATTATGCAAAATTACAAAAATACTAAACTAATGAAATATTTAGTATTTTAAAATAATTTGGCCATAATGGTGAAAGTTGAGATTAAAGTTCAAATTTCATCTCTCTTACTAAGGACTCTGTGAGAAACACATTCTAATTGTCATCATCGGGTAATCAAAAGAAAGCACTCAAGTCTTAGGGCCAGTCAAAATTGGGGTGTCTACAGTAGGTGCCTCACAGGGAGACTCTCCTCAAAGAGTTCAAGCTTTAAATCTCCTCAAGAGCAAGCATTAATAA
The DNA here is from genome assembly GCF_055761805.1 of Camellia sinensis. Lineage (NCBI taxonomy): Eukaryota > Viridiplantae > Streptophyta > Magnoliopsida > Ericales > Theaceae > Camellia > Camellia sinensis. Next base: position 141,884,582 of record NC_138975.1, read on the forward strand.
CAAAGGAAAAGAAAACTCTTGCTTGATCCTAAAGATGAGGTACCTGAGGCTCACGTGGAAGAAGAGGAAACGGAGAAAAAGCAGGAGACACCATTAAAAAGAAAAAAGAAAATGACAGTCTCTCCCTCTAATTTCACTGGGGATTCCATTCATGAAGCATCTGCTAAAGCAGTGGAAATGGAACACTCCAAAGAGATCATTGTATTCCAAAGGGCTGAGAAGAAGAGACAACAGCAAATACTTAGGGATGAAGCTGCTGCTGCTGCTGATACACTCTAAAGAGAAACTGCGATGAGGCAACAAATTGTTGAACATTATACCCTTCGCAGTTCTCCAACCATTGCTACCACTTCTGAAACTAGTAATTTCCTTTTATGTCTGTAGTTTCCTTTCTCCAGTTTTCAATACTGAAACTTAATATTGCTTCGTATTTCTTCTTTTGCAGCAACCACTACTCTACATTCTCCTTCAATAAGGACTTCTTCAGTTTCATCTGAAGTTGAAAGACTATTAGAAGTATCCTAAAAAAAAAAGACTGACACTAAAGTGCCTCTAAGTGTAGAGCCCATTCAAGCAATACTCTCACTTCCTGGTTCTACACTTTTCACACCTTTTTTGAGGCAAAGCATTCCTATATCTTTATCCATTGGCTTAACTCCATATTTTCCTCTTCTAACCTTTAACTCAGCCCAATTTATTCTCCCTACAATCCTTGCTGCTCCTTCATCTCCTAAGCAGATCCCAATTATTACTTCATCTCCAGTGATAGCTGATTCCCTCAGAGAAGATACTGGTAGCTCACCAATTCTTTGTCCACCATCACTATCCAGCTCCAACCCTTCTTCTCTTGACCTACTAGTGGCCAGGACTATGGAAACTACTAGGGACACTTTATCCTCCTCTCTTATCCCTATGCAGCCATCTCTTCCTTCCACTAAAGCCCCTTCTGCACCACCAATGTCAATAGAAGAGATGGACATTTTTGAAACTAGGCTGTGTCAGGACCCCATTCCGCCCTTAGTAGAATGGTGTCGTGATGGCCAGTAATCCGAGATTACCAAAGGCCAACTTATAAAGATTCATACATAATCAGAGTATAAATATATGGGGCCTACATGTGCGGAAGCAATAATTTAAATCTAATTAGTCCATAAGAGCTGTGCATAGATTAAATGAAATGACATACATTTTATCAAGGTCTTACAACTTAAATACAAATAAAATAAGTACATAATACATCTTGATCAACAGGCTTCTCAAGCCGACATAAACAAAAGAAGTAAACTACAAGTCAAGAAGTATGATCTTCAAGATGCTACAAAAATGCGAATCCAAAACTAGTTGCAAATAATCATCTAGGCGTTGCCGCCTTCTTTTTCATCACCTACATATATATAACGAGAGGGTGAGCTTGGATACTCAGTAAATGATATTAGTAATAAAGGTTTGAATGAATGATATCCGAGATCTTTATCAAAACAATACATATCATAGCTTGTAACAAAACATGGGATGAACCAAGTTCATCAATCAAATCTTTCAAAGCTTCTTGGATGTTAATAACATCTACATAATACAAAACGATGACATTCCGGACAAAACAAGGGAATAATCGACCCAGAATCGATTTGACAAATCTACCCGTACACCAGACCGTCGGTGGGGCCATCCGTTCATAGACCGTCGATGGCAGAGATCTCTCAAACATGATACTACATGGGCTTAGAGTCCCCTAGCATGAGAGGACTTTCCAAGAATGTCATCAAAACAAAGCTAATACTTGATATAAAACTAGGGATAATCATTCATGCTTGATCAAATACGTTTCAAAACGAAGCAAAGCTTTATCAAAACTTTATAACATAACTTTATTAAAAATACCACTCACTTAGCTCTTCAGACGTTGGGGTCAAGGCAAGGGTCCAAGTCCTACAAACACATGGCAAGGTTTACTGAATGCACTTCAAGAAGACAAGAAAGGATGCTCAAAGATGGATATGAAATGCACTCTCAAGACAAACCTTATAAGAATGCGAATGATCCCGGCGTCTCCTTCAAAACTCGGTCAAGTCAAAGAAAAGCATGCTAGAAGTTAAAACACTATTTTTCATCCCGGGAAAACATGCTGGGTACCGACCAGGTCTTTGCTGAGGTCCCACACCTCTTGGCCGAGGTGTGATTACCAAGGCTTCGGCGAACGGCTGTCTGCCGAGGTGTTCATGCAAGATAGACTAATGGTGCAAGTGGTCATGCAAGGTAGGCCAAGGTGAGATACGATGCTTGGCCTAAGTGTGAGATCTAGGCAAGAGTAGTCCCGGTGACCACACCTAGGAAAAGGTAAGGTCTGGAAATCTGGGTTTCCTTCCTTGAAGAACATGAAGAATATGAATGCTAAAATCATAACTTGTTATTACAAAATCTGGGATTTCATGCTATGAGTTCGAAAACATGGACCTTGGTACCCATACTTGAAGATTTTATGAAAACAAACACAAAAACATGGATCTTAATGCAAATTTTCGGATCAAAACTAGAGTTTTCTTCAAGAACTCAAGAACACCATTTTCTCTTTCTAGAACCGAACTTTAAATCAATGCATGGCTTATGAATCATGCTAGATCATGCAATGCAATCGGATCAACATATAAAATAACAAGAGTAGATCAGGAATCTAACCTCAAGACACGGATCTAACGGTTCAAGGTGTGAAGATCAAGCTTGGAATTCTACGCCCTCTCTAAGAACCTCTTTCTCCTCTTCCTAGAGCTTCTCTCTCTTCAAAGACAAGGATATGACAAATGATATATTTCTAACTCTGCCAGCTGACTTAACCCTCAGCTGGGACACGTGGCAATGGCTGGTTGGCTCTCCTCAAAAAGGTGACTGAATGACAAGACAAGTGCATGACAAAGTGTGTATAACAAGCAAGACGACATGGGCACTCCGGCAGGTAATGATCTCGGCTAAGACAAGACTTCGGCAAGTAAGGGAATAATGATCTCGGCTAGGAAGGATAACACTTGGCCTAGCTGTGCCATGCCTTGGCCTAGATATGTCACACCTCGGTCTAGGTCATTCCAGTCCAGGAACAAGATCACTTAGGTGCAAGGATCAAAGATCTAGGATGCCTATATAATAACATCTCGGCCTAGATAATACACATCTCGGCCTTGGTGATGAACACCTCAGCCTAGATAATGACATCTCGGCCAATATGTCAGGGTGAGAGTGGAGGTCAACCAAAGTGGTTCCAAGATGGTCCTAGGTGTAAGAAGTTCAAATGTGTAACCTAGGCTTAAGATGACCTTGGCTAAACTCACACCAAGCAAGGAACAAGGCATGCAAGCAACACTTAGGCAAATCACATAAGCACAAAACAAGACAAGGACCTTTACTTAGGCAAAACAAGTCAAAGTCTACAGATGCAAGCTTAACAAGACAAAACCATGCAAATGCACATGAACATGACTAAGATATGAATGTGGGTTATTACAGGCTGGATAGCCTTTTTGACATGTCTTCTACCATTCCAACAGCTAGTTATGAAACTGAGCTATTGGTTCTGGCTGATTCTCTCTTGGAAATTTTTTAGAGTTCTTCAACCATCAGTAGGGCTTCCTCACCTTCACTAGATTTGGGCATCTGTTTGGAGTTATTGACATTGTTCTCGAGGATCCCATTCGAAGCCTTGCAAAGACCTATTATCAAGAATGGTTTCCTCCAGTGCTACAAGGTCATTGAGTAATCCAACATGGCTATTTCAAGTCACCTGTCTCAAGCAGCAGCTACCATTGACTTTTATGTCGATACCTGCCATGTTACCAAAGCTATAGAGGAGAAATTGTTAAGAGACCAGGAATTTGTTTCCCATATTCATGCTGAGGTGTCTGAATTGAAAGAACAACATTCATCTGTCTCTCAATTTCGAGCCCAACTTTTGGAGAAGAAAGCTCAATTAGAGGAAGAGTTATCAGCAATTAACCTGGCTTTGGATCGAACTGCCACAAAGTTGGAAATCACCAACCAAGGACTGGCTAATCAAAGGTAGGAGATGACTACAACCATTCATTTGTTCCCATCCCTTAAGAGTAGAGAATCAATTATAAGGGAACAACTGAAACATTGTACTAACTTTTAGGCCAATCTATAGCTACATGTACTCAACTCCTTATAAAATGAATTCTTTATTTATTATTTGAGTGTTTTCATGCTACTCTTGTTTAGCATTTTCTATACTCCTTGTGTTTCCCATACAGTTGGATAATAAGGCTTCAAGTACCTGCCATTAATTTTTTTAAGGTGTACATACCCATTCAAATTTTTCAAATGGTATGCTCCCCAAGGCAAGACTCTATGAACTTAATATGGTCTTTCCTAATTAGGTGATCATTTGCCAAACTTATGGCTTTTAATTCCTATTGGGAGTTTTGTCTTCCACACCAAATCACCTTCATCAAAGCTAATGTGCTTGACTTTCTTATTATAATTTTTGGCTACTTTATTCTTTTGGAAAAGAATGCTATTTAATGCCAAAATTCTAACTTCATTTACATTTTCTAATTCCAAGAACATGCTCTGATGGTACTGTTCAGGAACTAACTGATCTTGGCATCTCACCCTCAAGGACTTGATGTTAATTTCTACAGGCAACACTGCATCATACCCATATACTAAGGCATAAGGAGTAACTCCTATACTTGATCTTGGAGAAGTCCTACAAGCCCGCAATACATCCAATAGCAAGTTATGTCAATCCCTAGTATTGTCTTCCACAACTCTCTGTATTCCTTTTTTCAAAGACTTATTAGATGATTATGCCTGACCATTTGCTTGTGCATAATAAGGGGTGGAATTAACAAGACTAATTCTAAACTCTGCCAAGAATGACTTTACCATCTTTTCATCAAATATAGTCCTATTATCCACTGTTATGGTATGTGGGATGCCAAACCTGTGAATCAAATCTTTAATAAACCCAATAACTTCAATTTGGTCTACAGCCTTATATGGTTTAGCTTCGACCCACTTAGTGAAATAGTCTGTGGCCACTAAGATGAAACAATGATGCTACGAAGAGGGTGGATGTATTTTCCCTATCATATCCATAGCCCAACCTCTAAATGACCAAGGCTTCACAACTGCATATAAATCAGTTATTGATACATGTCTTATCATGCCATGCTTTTGGCATGCCTGGAAACCTCTAGCATATTCTATACAATCTTTAAGAATGATGGGCTAATAGTAAGAACGCATTCGAAGCATCCATCTCATCTTCAAACCAGACTGATGAGCACCACAGATGCCATCATGAACTTCAGTCATGGCTGTCAATGCCTCCTTTGGCCCTAGACATTCCAAAAACAACCCATCTGCTCCCCTTTATAAAAAGCATTATCATACACTATGTATTGCATAGATTGTAATTTGATCTTTCTGTTGGCTTTCGAAGATTGGCCAGTTAGGTACTGCATTATTGGATGCCTCTAATCTTGATCCTTTAAGTCATCATGATTGACTTCTAACACCACATTCCTTTTAGTTAAAGGTGGTATTAATTTTTGATATGTTACTTGAATTATGTTCATTTGGGTGTCATCCCTTCTCCTGAAATTTGAAACTTTCTAAGCTACATCATTGGCTTTGTTATTCATGAATCTTGGGATATAAGTCACATTTGCTATCTGAAATTGAGAAAGAAAATGTAATGCAACAACATAGTATGGCAACATGCTTGCACTTTGACATTTGAAAATTCTTTTCACTTGGTTGACCACCAATTGAGAATTACCAAATACATCAACTGGGTGAGCTTGTGATCCAATAAGCATTTCTAGTCTCATTATTAAAGCTTCATATTCAGCTTGATTATTGGAACAAGTAATTTCATCAACTCTGAAACCATGTGTGGTTTCTACCCCCTGTAGTGACTTAATCACCACACCAATTCCAGTTAGACCATTGGCTTTTGATCCATCAAACCACATTTTCCATGGCTCAATATTAACCGTACCAAGATCCATTATCTCTTGGCTTTCTGTCTGACATGGATGATATGCCAAGAAATTAGCTAAAACTTGTCATTTTACTGCCTTTTGGGGGGACATATTCTAGATGAAATTCTGATAAGGCTAGTATTCATTTGCCAATTCTTCCTTTCAATATAGGTCTAGATAACATATACTTAACTAAATCTGTGGTTGCAATTACCAAGACAATTATAGGCAAAAGATAGTATCTTAATTTCATTACAGCAAAATACAATGCAAGGCGCAGCTTTTCTACAATTGAATATTTACATTCACAAGAATTTAAAAACCTAACAAGGTAATAAACTTCTTGCTCCTTGCCTTCTTCATTGTCCTGGGCTAAGAAAACTCCCAATGATGTTCTGTTGCAACAATATACAACTTCAAGGGCTTATCACTCTTTGGCGGCATCAGCACTGGAGACTTGGTCAAGTAGGCTTTAATTCTTTCGAAGGCAGTCTGATGCTCTGCTGTCCACACAAACTCATCTTCATCTTTCAACCTTAATAAGGAAGAAAATACTTTAGTTTTCCCTACAGTGTTAGAAATAAATCATCGAATAAAATTAACCTGTCCAAGGAACTTTTATGCTTCTTTCTTACTTGATGGAGGCTTAGCCTCAATGATGGCTTTGGATTTATTCTGATCAATCTGTATTCTCTTCTTGTGTACTACATAGCCCGAGAAATTTCCAGTTGATACATCAAAAGCACATTTGAGAGGATTGAGTTTCAATTTGAACTTTCCCATTCTTTCGAAAGCTGCTTCCAAGTGAACCAAATGTTCCTCCATGGACTGGGATTTTACTACAATGTCATCAATGTAACACTCTAAATACCCTCCAATGAAATCGTGAAAAACAGTGTTCATTGCCCTTTGATATGTAGCCCCAACATTCTTTGGGCCAAATGACATTTTAACCCATTCGAATGTGCCAATGTTCTCAGGACATCAGAATGCTGTCTTGTGGACATCCTCCTCTGCAATACAAATTTGGTTGTAACCAGAATGCCCATTCATCATAGATAAAATCTTGTGCCCTACTGAACTATCCACCAATAAGTCTACTATGGGCATGGAATACTCATCTTTTGAAGTTGCTAAATTCAGATTTCTAAAATCGATGCATACCCTCATTTTACCATTTTTTTTAACCACAGGCACAATATTGGACATCCATTCAACATATTTGGCTATTCTAATAAAGCCTGCCTTGAGGAGCCTAAGAATTTCCTCCTTAACCTTCTGAATCACTTCAAGACTCATCCTTCTTGGCTTCTGCTTGTATGGCTTGAAATTAGGTTTCATAGGGAGCCTATGTTCCACTAATGACCTATCCAATCCTGACAGTTCATTATAAGACCATGCAAAACAATCTTTATATCTCTTTAAGACCATCAATTACTAGTCCCTGTCAAGAGCACTTAACCGAGCACTGATTTAAGTGGGTTACTGTGCAGAACCTTCTCCTAAATTAATTTCTTCCAAGGGGTCTTGTATTTGAGAACTCACTAATACTTCTCTTCTGATTTCTTCTACCCTCAAAGCAATTTCTTTGCTTTGTTCTACCCCTACTTTCTTTGATTCAACATCCTTAACTTCTTCCTCATAGACAAAGTCTGTCCATAAGGCTTATTCTTCCTGTATTTCCTAGACTTTTGTTTCAATGTCCAATACACAGTATTTATCAAAGGTTAAAGGCCTGACTTGTTGTTGTTCTTGCTTACAGCCAACTACCATGGCTTCTTTCTCTTGTTCCTGAACTTTTTGGACTATTGATTTTAAGTCCAATGCTGAAAACTTGACTAAAGCCAAGGGTCTGGCTTCTTGGGTTTCATCTTCTTGCCTACAACCAGGCATCATTATCATCTTTGATGACGAATTCTTCATCAGCATTCTTCTGTACCATGTGCTTCAGGTGTGCTACTTCCTCATCAGTCGTCACTTCGGCTGAACCATCAAGTTTTCTCAATATACTCAGTGGCGTCACTCCTTCAGTATACAACTTGGCTTCTGCAAAGTCAGCACAACCGACAAAGGGTTGAGGGTCTGCATTGATCTCCTCTGTCTCTCCATTACACAAGGCCATCATTATCTTCTGATGTAGAAAGGAAGGCACTCATTTGTTGGTGTGAATCCAATCCCTGCCAAGTAAAGCATTATACTTAGCATTGCTATCAATAACAAAGAATGCTGTCATGCAATCTCTGGTTCCCACACTCAGGTTGATGGGCAAAATACCCTGAGCCATCTGCTTATCCCCAGCAAAACCAGCAATGGTTGTGCTGGTTAGGATTAATCTAGGGGTTCCTTTTCCGCAGTTTCTTCAAAGAGGATTTCAGAAGTAGGTTCACTACTGCCCCATTATCCACCGATACCCTATTCATCTATATCCCATCGAAAAAAACCTTGATATACAAGGGCTTGACATGCTATGTCATGGATGTTGTAGGAAACTCAAAAGGATATAAGAGGTTAATACTCACTTCTTCCTCACTCTCGTCCTCAGTTTCCATCGGTGTGGCCATTTCAGATTCATCTTGAACCATACTAACCTGTGAATCTTCACTAGAAACTGGAATAGGGTCAATCTCCTGACCTTCTTGGTTTCCATCTTCAGCCTGGAACTCCTGTGGTAGTATATGCACCATATTCACTAACACTGGAGGAAATGAGCCAAATTGAACTACTGGTTGTACTTGCTTCTTTTCTAGGCTAATTTGTTCAGTTATTTCAGAAGCATCTTTCATGTTGCATTCTGGCACTTCAGTACTAGTGACTTCCTTCGAATGGTCGGTTCTTGCTGGTTTTTCGATCAAAAATGTCTGCTCAGCCATGAGGGCTAAAAAATATCTCCTCTTTAACCATTTCTTTCCTTTGGCCTAGGTCAACTTCTCCTTCTATCTCACTGTCGCTTTCCATCAAGGCCTTTTCAAGACCTGTTAAGCTGGATCTTTCCTTGGCTTTCAATTCAGAATGAACTTTAGCCAACTGCTCTTTGTTGAAACTTCTTCTGTTCTGAGGAGTCAATTTTGGACTATGATCCAATTTTGGACTTTCTCTTTCCTCTGTATGGCCTTTTAGCTGGGCCAATGAAGAACTCTCTCCACTTTCCTTCAGATCTTTTGGCACTGAGTGTACCTTCGCTGGATCTTCCTCTCTTGGGACCTAGAAATTCCTGGAACCATATCTGGTTCCTTTGCTTTTGGGTGCTTCAGTAACACCCAATTATTTGGAGCCACCAAGGGAGATTTAACCATTCTTGTCACGACCCAAACCCGGCCCTATGGGTTTAGCACCGTAACCGGCCAGTAATCCGAGATTACCGAAGGCCTGCAGAACAGTAGAATAGTAAAACAGAGTACAGGGCCTGGCAGAAGCCAAAACAGTAAATAAACAATGTCCAATGAGCTGTGACAGTCTATATGCAAAAAGACTTTTTATACATTTGTACGTAGACAGTGCAGAACAGAATGCACAATATTTACAATCATTCAGACTAGGGACTTCATCCCTTACATAACAGTACAGTAACATGCAGTCTACACAATCCATTCGGTTATTACAAAACAGTAAGACAGTACAGAAGGAGGAATTGTAAAACACCCCTAAGCCTTAACACGATAGGCTCGGAACCTCACAGTGAGGCACATAGGCTGGCTTGACAAAACTAGAGTAACTCTGACGCTCCTAGCCGCGGTCTGGTGCCTGAACACCTACATATATATATGAGCAGTGAGCTAAAGCCCAGTGAATAACATAATGCGTAAAGAGATTAAGAATGAATGTCCTTACAGTATGAAAACAGTTCAATTAAACAGTATTTCAGTTGTTCAGTTAGTACAGTCATATGTGGTACACCCATTAGCATAACAGTACAGTAAGCAGTAGGTCTTAAAAGACCGAACAGTAATGATGGCCATCAGTCAGTAAACAGTAGTGGTTCCAACAAGGGAACCGACAGAGATTTCTGTCACAGTAACAGTAAACAGTAGGTGCTAAGGATGCCACAATACAGTTCAGAATATAGGACATACATTCATTCAGTTAACAGTATCAGTTCAGAAAACAGTATAGTTCAGTTGTTCAGAAGATAATCATTTGTGAACATATCTTTACGCAATCGTTACTCACAGAGTTCTGGGTTACAGTAAGCTAGAGCGTGCCTCCCTAGTCGCCAACCCTACACAGTTAACAGATTGAACACACTAAGCTACACAGCTGGGAAAGATAGTAACTTAACCCCTAATGCCTCGGTGTGTTCTACATCTATATCCTCAGTAAGATGCCTTAAACTAGGCCTAAGAATGCCTAGAATGGGATGAGGATGCAAAGACGTACTCAAAAAGCAGTTTCAGAAGTTTCAAAAAAACAGAGTCCCGCTCGAGCGCAGGTTTACCCGCTCGAGCGCAGGTTTACCCGCTCGAGCGGACATGCAACAAAGGTACACGCTCGAGCGTCAACTCTCCCGCTCAAGCGTACTGTAAAAGTACTGGATGAATTCAAATGCATCAAAACCGATTCAAATGCATTCAACCAATTTTCATGAACATGGAGAACATGCAAACATGCATGAATTCAAATCAATTCAAAGCTCAATTTCATGCTCCAGTGAGCCAAATCTTTCAAAAACATGATGAATTCATGGTCTTTTGTAAAAATATGGGCATGCATGTACAATTTGATGATAGATAACTTCAAAACTTCAAAATAAAGGCATGCATGCACGAGCTAGGCTCCAATTTAACATATATGGACCAATTCAAGGCTCAAATCACTAGAGGCTCAAAAACTAAGCATGAACAAGTTCAAATACAGTAATAGAAGGTTAAATTCTCTTACCTAAGTCTAGTATTCAAGGCAAGGAAGCTCAACTATGCAAATCTCCTACAAATTCTTCAAGTTTCTAAGCAAATTGTGAAGAACTCAAGCTTTCTCTCCCTCTCTCCCTCTCAAGTCGGCAAGAGCAAGGAAATGGCTGAACAAAATGTTGCCTACGTGTCTAATGAGGCTCAAATATATAGTATTGAGTGGGCCACTAAGGGTTAGTTTAGTAAATAGGGCCAACTTAAGCAATTGATCAATATTTAATCTAATTTAATCATACCTAATCAAGTTTTCAGACAAATACACCATAAAATCACATTAATTATGATGGTCATAAAACATCAATCAATTTCCGGTTTGGCCGCCGATAAGGCCTTCAATTAGCAGTTTAAACATAAAACGTGAACAGATCAAGTAAACAATCAAACAGATAGAATACAGATTAACACACATACTCAGTCAATTCAGTTCCAGTTTTCAGTCAGTCAGTTCAGTACTTTAATCAGTTCAATTATCAGTCATTATCAGTTCAGTTATCAGTCATTATTAGTTCAGTTATCAGTCATAATCAGTTCATTTTGACGGTAATCAATGTTTATCGGTAAGCAGTGATGAGGGTTATTACAGTCTCTCCTTCTTATAAAGAGTTTAGTCCTCTAAACTCGAGTTACCTTCGTTCTGGAAGAAAACAGGATTCAGTGGAAATAGTTCAGGATATCTTTTAGCCATGTCATCTTCCCTTTCCCAAGTGGCATACACGCCACCATGGTTTTGCCAGTCGACCTTCACTAACGGGATCTCTTTGTTTCTCAACTTCTTGATCCGTCTGTTCACAATCTGTATGGGCCGTTCCTCGTAAGTGTAGTCATCACTCAGCACTACACGAGTAGGCTCAATTACATGGAAAGGATCCCGGAGGTAGTCTCTCAACATAGGAATGTGGAAGACGTTATGCATATGCTCCATTTCAGGAGGAAGCGCAACTTGATACGCCACCGGATTGATTTTCTCAATAATCTCATATGGTCCGACGTACCTCGGTGCTAACTTGCCTTTGACTCCAAAACGAGTCTGGCCTTTCATCGGTGTCACTTTCACAAATACGTGATCACCCACTTCATACTCTCTGTCTCGTCTTCTGACATCAGCATAACTCTTCTGTCTGCTCTGTGCAGTTTTCAATCTCTGTTGTATCAGTTTCACTTTCTCGGTTGTTTCATATACAATCTCGGGCCCAAGCAAAGGCCCGTCTCCAACTTCTACCCAGCAAATCGGAGATCTACATTTTCTGCCATACAATGCCTCGAAAGGCGCCATACCAATACTTGAATGGTAGCTGTTGTTGTAGGCGAATTCAGCTAATGGCAAATGGCTTTCCCAGTTTCCCTGAAAATCAAGGACACACATTCTCAGTAAATCCTCCAGAGTCTGGATGGTTCTTTCTGACTGGCCATCCGTCTGAGGATGATAGGCACTACTCAGTCTCAATTCAGTACCCAATGCAGTCTGGAAGCTTTGCCAAAATCTTGACGTAAACTTCGAGTCCTTGTCGGAAACAATGGACACAGGCACTCCATGCAGTCTCACAATTTCATCAATATAGAGTATAGCCAATTTGTCCGCATTATAAATTGTCTTGACAGGTAAGAAGTGAGCAGATTTAGTCAGTCTATCAACAATAACCCAAATTGAGTCCATACCTTTACTAGAGCGAGGCAATCTCACAATAAAATCCATGGTGATATGCTCCCACTTCCATTCCGGTATTGGTAAGGGCAGTAGCAAGCCTGCGGGTCGTTGATGTTCGGCTTTAACTTGTTGGCAATGAAGACATTTGGATACAAAATCGGCAATTTCTTTCTTCATTCCCGGCCACCAGAAATTCAATTTCAGAACTTGATACATTTTCGTATTCCCTGGATGGATAGAAAATTTTGAGTTGTGGCCCTCTTGCAGAACTCTTCTTTTCAGTTCAGTATCGTTCGGTACACACAGTCTTTCTTGAAATTTCAGTACATTATTCTCAAATTTGAATCCCGGTCTCGGTTTAGATTCTCTTTCTTCGATGATCTTCTTCAAGAAGTCATCCAGTTGCTGTTTCTCTTTAATCTCTTCAATCAATGCTGGTTGAGCAGAAATAGCAGCTAAGGTTCCACCTTGTTCTCGTAAAACAATTTCAATTTCAGACTTTTCAAGGTCACAAAGCAACTTTTTCTGCCCGGTAAGCAAACAGGCTAGATTTCCAATTGATTTCTGGCTCAATGCATCGGCAACGGTATTGGCTTTTCCCGGATGGTACAATATCTGTAGGTCATAGTCTTTGATCAGTTCTAGCCATCTCCGCTGTCTCATATTCAGTTCTTTCTGTGTGAAGAAATATTTTAGGCTCTTGTGGTCGGTGTATACTTCACACGTTGCCCTATACAGATAGTGGCGCCAAGTTTTCAGTGCAAATACTACTGCAGCAAGTTCCAGATCGTGGGTCGGGTAGTTCTTTTCATGTGGTCTCAGTTGTCGGGAAGCATAGGCAATTACTCTCCCACTCTGCATTAAAACACACCCCAAACCCTTATGAGAAACATCACTAAATATGGTAAAACCATCCGTACCTGAAGATAAGGTAAGAACCGGTGCAGTCACGAGTCGAGTCTTCAACTCTTGGAAAGCTGATTCCCTTTGATCAGTCCAGTCAAATGATATTCCTTTCTGAGTCAGTTGAGTCAATGGTAAGGCGATTTTGGAGAAATCTTTGACAAATCTTCTATAATACCCGGCTAGTCCCAAAAAGCTTCGGACTTCTGTCACATTTGTTGGTCTAGGCCAGTTCACTACAGCTTCAATTTTCTGTGGATCAACAGAAATTCCGTCTTTGCTAACAACATGCCCCAAAAACAAAACATGGTCAAGCCAAAATTCACATTTAGACAGTTTAACATACAGTTTCTGTTCTCTTAAGGTTTGTAGGGCAAGTCTCAGATGATGTTCATGTTCTTCTACACTCTTGGAGTAAATCAATATGTCATCAATAAATACAACAATAAAATTGTCAAGGTATGGTTTAAAAATTCTATTCATAAGGTCCACAAATGCAGCTGGTGCGTTCGTGACTCCGAAAGGCATAACTAAAAATTCGTAATGTCCATACCTCGTTCTAAAAGCAGTTTTATCAATGTCATTTGATTTAACTTTCAACTGATGATATCCGGATCTGAGATCAATCTTAGAAAACACTTGCGCTCCCTGTAACTGATCAAATAAGTCATCAATACGTGGCAATGGGTATTTATTTTTCACAGTTACCTTGTTCAATTCACGGTAGTCAATGCACAGTCTCAGTGAGCCGTCTTTCTTCTTTACAAACAGAACAGGTGCGCCCCACGGTGAAGTACTGGGCCTGATGAACTTTTTGTCTAATAGTTCTTGCAATTGCACCTTCAGTTCTTTTAGTTCAGTTGGAGCCATTCGGTAAGGAGCTTTAGATACTGGCTGTGTTCCAGGAACCACATCAACGGTAAATTCAATCTCCCTGTCAGTCAAATCCCCTGGAAGATTATCTGGAAAAACGTCTGGAAATTCTCTGACTATAGGAATACAGTTCACATTAGCATTATCAGCAGTAGACACAGTCAGTACAGAACACATATACCCTTTACACCCCTTTCTAATCAGTTTAACAGCCTTCACAGATGAAATCAAATACGGAGGGGGTACTACCCCAATCCCATTAAACACAAATTCAGGTAGGCCAGGTGGACGGAAAACTACTTGTTTTGTTACACAGTCTATGGTGGCATGATATTTCGTTAACCAGTCCATCCCCAATATTACATCAAAGTGATCAACGTTCAATGGTAGTAAATCGATAAACAGATATGCATCTCCAACAATAATTTCACAAGCAGGGTACATGTATGCACAGGTCATAGATCCCCCAACGGGTGATGATACAGCTAACAGATAGTTCATAGGTTCTAAGGGTCTATTCAATTTACGCGAAAAAGCATGCGATACATAAGAATGCGTAGACCCCGAATCAATCAGTACATAAGCATTCTGAGTACAAATAGAGAGAATACCTGACACAACGGTCTCGGTATTCTGGACGTCTCCCAGTACTAGGGCGAACACTCGGCCCTGCCTCATAGGCTCTTTCCCGGTAGCTTTGGGATTCGGTTTTGGTGTAATAGTTGATGCCGCTACGCTTGGTGTAGCTTTACTACTAGCTTGTGGAGCAGAGGGACAGTCTTTAACCATGTGGCCCACCTTGCCACACCTGTAACAGGCTCCTGATATCTTGTAACAGACTCCCTTGTGATTTTTACCACATTCAGAACAGGGTGGTATTGTACGGTTTCCTTGACTAGACGTAATCGTTGACCCCGTGTTCTGTTTCTTGTTCAATGGACCATGCTTGCCTTTCTTGAACTTGAAACCCTGCCTTTTACCCCGCCATTCAGGCGCTGGCGTTTCAGTCTTTAGTGCTTCAATGTTTGATTCAGCCATCAAGGCTCGATCAAGAACATTTACATAGTTTGGTAGCTTCAAAACATTAATCCGATCAAGGATTGCAACATTAAGGCCGCCTTCGAACTTTCTGGCCTTCTTGTAATCAGTGTCCACCATATGCGGTGCATATCTCGCAAGTTCGGTGAACTTTGTTTCATATTCAGCA
The DNA here is from genome assembly GCF_055761805.1 of Camellia sinensis. Lineage (NCBI taxonomy): Eukaryota > Viridiplantae > Streptophyta > Magnoliopsida > Ericales > Theaceae > Camellia > Camellia sinensis. Next base: position 141,900,110 of record NC_138975.1, read on the forward strand.
ACGGACATTATGCCCTGTTTCAGCTGTTCAAATTCAGTCACCTTTCTATCCCTAACACACTGAGGGAAGTACTTTTCGAAGAAGGCTCCCTTGAATTGAGCCCATGTCATAACTGTATTTTCATTACGGATAAGCATCCACCACCTTCTAGCTTCCTCTTGTAGAGTAAAGGTAGCCAACAGTACTTTGTGTGCTTCAGAGCACGGAAAAACTTCAAATAATTTCTCTGTTTCGAGAACCCATGCTTCAGCTTTTAACGGTTCAAGGCCTCCCTGAAAGGATGGCGGTTTCATTTTGATGAACTTCTGGGTCAGAGCAATTATGTCTCCATCATTAACATTAGCATTCTGTTCCGGTACAACCGGAGGAGGAGGAGGAGGTGGGGGCTGCTGATTCAGTTGTTGGTCCAGTCTTGCAGTTATCAGTTCCATCATTTGTTCCAGTCTGGCCATTCTAGCCTCAGAGGATAAGGATTCAGTTTCATTTGCAGTGTTTGCGTTATCCATTTCACTATAAGCAGTTATAACAGTTTTAAACATAAGCAGTCATTTGTTTAACAGTTTAACACATTAGCATGTATTCAGTCAGTCATATCACACACTTATCATGCTCATGAGATGCCCTCATTACTTTTCTAGGACACCCTATAGCTCATTTGGACACGTGTGTGCGGTATAACTCGTGGTAAGTATCGCTCTGATACCACTCTGTCACGACCCAAACCCGGCCCTATGGGTTTAGCACCGTAACCGGCCAGTAATCTGAGATTACCGAAAGCCTGCAGAACAGTAGAATAGTAAAACAGAGTACAGGGCCTGGCGGAAGCCAAAACAGTAAATAAACAATGTCCAATGAGCTGTGACAGTCTATATGCAAAAAGACTTTTCATACATTTGTACGTAGACAGTGCAGAACAGTATGCACAATATTTACAATCATTCAGACTAGGGACTTCATCCCTTACATAACAGTACAGTAACATGCAGTCTATACAATCCATTCGGTTATTACAAAACAGTAAGACAGTACAGAAGGGGGAATTGTAAAACACCCCTAAGCCTTAACATGATAGGCTCGGAACCTCACAGTGAGGCACATAGGCTGGCTTGACAAAACTGGAGTAACTCTGACGCTCTTAGCCGCGGTCTGGTGCCTGAACACCTACATATATATATGAGCAGTGAGCTAAAGCCCAGTGAATAACATAATGCGTAAAGAGGTTAAGAATGAATGTCCTTACAGTATGAAAACAGTTCAATTAAACAGTATTTCAGTTGTTCAGTCAGTACAGTCATATGTGGTACACCCATTAGCATAACAGTACAGTAAGCAGTAGGTCTTAAAAGACCGAACAGTAATGATGGCCATCAGTCAGTAAACAGTAGTGGTTCCAACAAGGGAACCGACAGAGATTTCTGTCACAGCAACAGTAAACAGTAGGTGCTAAGGATGCCACAATACAGTTCAGAATATAGGACATACATTCATTCAGTTAACAGTATCAGTTCAGAAAACAGTATAGTTCAGTTGTTCAGAAGATAATCATTTGTGAACATATCTTTACACAATCGTTACTCACAGAGTTCTGGGTTACAGTAAGCTAGAGCGTGCCTTCCCAGTCGCCAACCCTACACAGTTAACAGATTGAACACACTAAGCTACACAGCTGGGAAAGATAGTAACTTAACCCCTAATGCCTCAGTGTGTTCTACATCTATATCCTCAGTAAGATGCCTTAAACTAGGCCTAAGAATGCCTAGAATGGGATGAGGATGCAAAGACGTACTCAAAAAGCAGTTTCAGAAGTTTCAAAAAAACAGAGTCCCGCTCGAGCGCAGGTTTACCCGCTCGAGCGGACATGCAACAAAGGTACACGCTCGAGCGTCAACTCTCTTGCTCGAGCGTACTGTAAAAGTACTGGATGGGTGAAATCTCCACTCGACGGGCGCTCAACGCCCGCTCGATCGTGAGACACATGCCTCCGCTTGAGCGCCCATCCTACGCTCGAGCGGACTGTAAAACAGTGCAGAGAAATACTGGATGCTTGGATTCCACGCTCGAGCGTCACTATTCCCGCTCGAGCGGAAGTGCAAAATCTGGGAATTCCATATTGCACCTCCAAGCCAAAACCAGGTTCAAATGCATCAAAACCGATCCTCTTGGGCTGAATTTTTCTTATAAACTCATAGTAAAACATGATTCAAAGCTCAATTTGAGAAATCAAAGCCCAAGGGTGTTTAATCCAACTCAATTTCAACCAATTTTCATGAACATAGAGAACATGCAAACATGCATGAATTCAAATCAATTCAAAGCTCAATTTCATGCTCCAGTGAGCCAAATCTTTTAAAAACATGATGAATTTATGGTCTTTTGTAAAAATATGGGCATGCATGTACAATTTGATGATAGATAACTTCAAAACTTCAAAATAGAGGCATGCATGCACGAGCTAGGCTCCAATTTAACATATATGGACCAATTCAAGGCTCAAATCACTAGAGGCTCAAAAACTAAGCATGAACAAGTTCAAATACAGTAATAGAAGGTTAAATTCTCTTACCTAAGTCTAGTATTCAAGGCAAGGAAGCTCAACTATGCAAATCTCCTACAAATTCTTCAAGTTTCTAAGCAAATTGTGAAGAACTCAAGCTTTCTCTCCCTCTCTCCCTCTCAAGTCGGCAAGAGCAAGGAAATGGCTGAACAAAATGTTGCCTACGTGTCTAATGAGGCTCAAATATATAGTATTGAGTGGGCCACTAAGGGTTAGTTTAGTAAATAGGGCCAACTTAAGCAATTGATCAATATTTAATCTAATTTAATCATACCTAATCAAGTTTTCAGACAAATACACCATAAAATCACATTAATTATGATGGTCATAAAACATCAATCAATTCCCGGTTTGGCCGCCGATAAGGCCTTCAATTAGCAGTTTAAACATAAAACGTGAACAGATCAAGTAAACAATCAAACAGATAGAATACAGATTAACACACATACTCAGTCAATTCAGTTTCAGTTTTCAGTCAGTCAGTTCAGTACTTTAATCAGTTCAATTATCAGTCATTATCAGTTCAGTTATCAGTCATTATTAGTTCAGTTATCAGTCATAATCAGTTCAGTTTGACGGTAATCAATGTTTATCGGTAAGCAGTGATGAGGGTTATTACAATTCTACCCTAGTCTCCAACAACACTTCTCTGGATAGGCATTTCCTTAGGTTTGTTCTGCATAACAAACCAATCTCAAACCCCGGGTACCCATGAACTCACTAGCTCAGTTGCTGAACTAGCTCTTTTTGCCTTCGAAGCCAGCTTCGAAGCTTCTTATGGAGGCCACTGCTTAGTCCTGATCCTCTGTCTTGGGCCTAATTCAGGCCTTCTGTCAGGGTGATTACCTTTCATCTTGTTTCAGGCTAATCTAGGAGGCCAATCTCTAGCTCTGATTCCATAACTTGAGCCCACTTTAGGCCTCATCTCAAGATGATTTCCCTCTATCCTATAGTAGTTGGGTGGTCTGAACTCATGTAGAGGTCTCTTGCCCTTGGAATGCACTCTAGTGGCTGATGGTCCAGCCAATAATGGCTACAATCTGAGACCAGTTGGGTATGGCCTTTTATTGTAGGTATTGGTTGGTTTAGAACGTCTCTGCACATCCTTGTAATACTATTTCCCATCAATTGGGAGCCCTTTCAACCATTTGTAACTTAACCTGCACCTGGGACACATCCTTTGCATGACAGCTGCCTCTAGGGAGTCATCATCCAGTGCTTCCTTACTAGAGTCCTCCCTTTGGTTTGCAAAGCTCTGCCCATTCGCTGATGAACCTCTAGTATCTTTCTTATCAGTAGTCTGGTTGGCAACATGCATCTACACATTAACCTCTTCCAATTCCTTCAAGGATAAGTTCTGGAAGTCTAGCATAACAACATTGGTTGTAACTTCTCCACTATCTAGGAATGGATTAATGTCAATCCCCATAGCTTTTTCTACTTTAGCTGGGAATTTTAAAATCCCCTTTCGAATTTATTCTTGGATCTTATTCCGAAAAATAATACAATTTTTAGTTGAGTGAGACCAAGAATTGTGCCATTTACAATACATTTTCCCTTTAAGTTCTTCTGGAAAAGGAATTTTAACTCCTTTTGGTAACTTTAGGAAATTTTCTACAAGCAAATGATCAAAAATGTCATCTACCTTTGTTAAATCGAAAGAGTATTTCTTATGAAGGTCTTTCTTTTTAAACTGTTGGTCTATTGTAGTGTCTTTATGAATTAATGCCTCACAGATCACAGGTTCTTTTCCCTACGATCTCTGCTGCATCAATCTAAAAATTATGATCTTTATAATAAGTCTTGTATGATGCATTACTTCAATCTTGTTCTTCCTCAAGTAGTGATTCATATCTAGACACCTTATAGGTTAATTCCACTAAGTCTTGAAACTCAGTTGAGTCAAACTTCTTTCGAAGCCTAAACTCTAAACCATTTTGAGCCAATCTCACAAATTCAGGCTCTGGTAGAATGACCCTACACTTGTTTCGTGCTCTTTTGAATCTAGCAATAAATTGAATAGCCTTCTCACCAGGCCTTTGACTCAACCTTGCCAAGTCTGCCATGGAAACTTCTAGCTCCGTTTGGAAGAATTGGCCATAAAATGCCTCCTCCATTTGCTGCCAAGTTTGGATAGAGCCAGATGTAAAGTTAATATACCATACAAAAGCTGCCCTAGTTAGAGAATTTGGAAAAAGTCTTAACTTCATGTAATCATTATTGGTAAATTCACCACATTGGGCAGCAAACCTAGCAATGTGTTCTACTGTTGATTGGTTTCCATTCCTATAAAAAAGAGCAAAGTCCGGTATTGTAAACCTCCTTGGGTATTCATGTACACTATCTACCCATTCTGCGTATGGCTTTCTATACACAGGAGTTTGAATCCCCCAAGTCATAAGTCCGCACATTTCTCTGACAATATCAGCAATTTGGTCCCTAGGAACCATATTTTGTGCTTGTTAGATTACCACTGGAAGAACAAACACAGGATTTGGTAGAAAACCTTGTGTTTGGGGTCTTCTTGGTCCATAGGGAGATATATTTGGGAGTAGTTGTCCCTATGGTACTGGCTACTGTTGAGGGTATGGTTGACCTCTCTAAGCCTGTCCTGCGAAATGACCTGCAAAAGGTGCTGTGATAGGAGGAACAAGTGTTGTTTCTCTTCCAGCCGCAGGAAACCCTTCTAACCTCCCGGGTGTGAATTCAAACAAGGGATTAGTGAACCCCCTTGTGCCAGGTATGGCTTCAAACATGGGATTTGGAAACATTCTCATGCCATTTTCTTGTATTGGCTCAGATCCACCAAGACTGAGGTATAGGTGATGGTCTTTCATAATTTTGATTACTAGTCTGACCATTAGTATGTCCATTACTTTGCATAGGCTGTTTATCTCTAGCCAATCTTCGCTAAGGAACATTTGAATTTTCCTCCATATGCCTTGTGTTAATTGGTTGATGGGCATTCATTCGATCCATAAAGGATATTGCCCATCTTTCCATTGTGTTCATTAACTGCAGTCCCATGGCATCTACTAGGCCTCTCCATGGATTCATTGGCTGAGCAGATGGAATAGTGGATGGTCCAATTCCATGGCCTCGTCCAATATTTTGAACATGTGGTGCATGTTCTGAATTACTGGTCTGTTCGACCATATGTTCTGATGAGATAGGTGCTTCCATAGGATGTGTTATCACATTATCCTTTGGATCAGGTACCTCTACCTCTCCTTCCACACCTTCTTCCAAGCGTTCATTTTCTCATTGTCTCCTATGTCTAGCCATTTCAATTAGTCCCACTGGGTGTGCCAAAAATATATGTTGGTTTTTTTGGCTTTCGAAGGTTAGTATTGTAATTTTAAGTATGCTAGCAAGGATCAATCAGTCCTTACAGAAGATTAATTGCCAACCAATTATCAGACGATTGTCTTTTAGTTCTTTCAGTCTCAATGAAGAGAATTTTTACTGGTAGCTTGTTTAGGAGAATTTAGTAAATAACAACTAAGTGAAGAATAATTTCAAAATTTCATTAAGTAAAATGAAAAACTTACAATGATCTGACCCAGCCTCGTAGAGGTTTATAGCAACAAGCTATTTAAAACTACTCCTATGAATGAAGTGCAGTACAGGAATTTGAAGTACAGAAATGTAAAGAACTATAAAAACTGGAAAGAAAAACAAAGTAAATAAAATTGGTTCTTTTATCTGAGTTTGGATCTTTCATTCTGGGGCCTTCTCTGCTATTTATACATCTCAATGATAACCGTCGAAGTGGGCTTCCAACCGTCGAAATGTCCTCCCATGATTGCTGAACATGCTCTCTCACAGTCAGTCCCACTACGCCATATTGCAGTTAGGCTTCCCTCTTGATTTTGAATTTGAACTTTGTGAGTAACCGTCAGGCCACATCACCTTATATCCCTTGATTGTTCCAGTGCCACGCAGATCTATTATTATCAATACGAGCTAACACGTGTCTGATTTTGATTGGCAACTTGTATTAACTTCCTAAATTGCCCCCTTTATGCCACATGTTGAATTGTGATTGGCTTTTACAATTTATACAGCCAACAGTGCTACATCTTCATCAATAGTGAATGATTTTCCTCTCTTTGTTTTTTATGAACCTTCCATAGTGATTATGTGAAAAAACTATAAATAAAAATGTAACTTAGAAGGTTTGTTGTGACATGAAATTGAGAAAAAAAGAGAAGAAAAAGAAAGCAATAATTTGTAAGGCTTGCTGTGAAATAAAATTGAGATTGAGGGTTTGTATTTATAAAAAAATAATAATAATAATCGCTTTTTTTATAGGCGTTGAAACATAAAAATATGAGCATGTCTTTTTTATAGCCATTGTCTTTTCTTTTTTTTTACAATTTTTTTTTTCTTTTTAGGAACAAAAAGAGTTGGTATGCAATTCCAAGACACCATCCAAACTGTCGGATGAATTCTTAATCTACGGCTGAGATTCAATCTCAAGAATCTTCATCTTCATCTTCATCTTCATCTCTCTCTCTCCGATTTTGACCCAAGACTCTCTATCTTTGTCTATTTGTCTCTTTCTCTCTATTTTCATCTGTCTCTCTCTATACTATAGCCAATCTTTGCTTCTCAGATCCTTCTCCTCTCTCTCTACCTTCCTTTTCGACCCCATTCGCTATCTTATTCACCTTTTGGGATGTGAGTTCAAATATCGTTAGAGATGAAATTATAATGTATCGATTTCATAAGTTTCTATTTACTCCATCTACCATTTGTTACAGGTTTACCGGTAGAATCACTTAGCGGCTCCCTTTTTTTCCCATATATTTAGAAGTAGGCTATATATATATAAAATTATCAATAAATCTTAATAGTTAGATTTAATTTCTATAAAATCTTATAGAAAATAAATTTTGTTAAAATCGTCGCTAAAAATAAATTTTTGTGATAATTTTTTACATATGTTGTTAAAAATTGATAATTAGTGTTTTTTTTCATAATTTTTATAAATTGTCGCTAAAACTTATAATTACAAATATTTTTCTGTGACAAATTTTTTAAACTATCACTGAAATTTGAAAATTAGTAACTGTTTTTACGATTTTTTAAATTGTCGCGAAAACTTATAATTTGTGATATTTTTTATAACAAAATTTTTAAACTGTCATTAAAAATTAACAATTAATAACATTTTTTTAATAATATTTGATAAAAAGATATTATAAATTTTTATAAAATCTATTAAATAATAAATTCATATATTAAAAACCTACGTGTAAATTCTCATATGTTTAACTAATCCATATCGCTCTAATAATAAAGTCCTTCCATTATTTTGATTTAGATGATGCTACCGTCATCAGTATAAGTATATATTTTGTTAAGAATAAAATACAACCATATAATTGCTTCCGTGATTATACCTTGTTATTGGAAAAGGCAAATCATGTGTGTGGTCCAGTCATGATGAATGAGAGAATTGAATGAATCTAGAACATTCCAGAATTTTTAGACCAGAAACCGAATAGAACTAAATTAAAATAAAATTATATATATATATATATATGTACGGGGAGGAAATAATTCTCTTCGTATAATCCTGTTGACCAAGTCCACGCTCCTCCGTACGACGTCGCTTTGTCACCTGAAAACACAAACGTGAGCTAGCCGGCGGGTGTGTGCCGGAAACCTCTCCGATGCCTAAGTCAGAAAACTTGACAAATAGACAAAGCTCTAAGTTCTCAAAAAGATTGTGTTCAATTACCTCCTCCAAGGTGATGCTTGTGAGCTTTTATAAGTTTCCCGTGGCACAATCCTAGTAGGACTTGCACTTCTCCATGCAGAGTCCTCCTAGGATTCATTCTCCTAAGGATAATGCTTATCCTTTTACACCCTCCCCCACTGCTCAAACCAAGTGGGATGGTTTTCTTTACGGCCGAACTTCCTTTTGACCGAAGTAAACTTGGCTATACCGAGCCACAGAAGGCCGAACTATCCTTAGCTCGGTCTTCTCCTCCAACTCTTTACTTCGGCTGCCCTGTTCGACCTTGATGCGCTTAGATCAAACTTCCAAGTAACAAGTTCGGACCGACCTAACCAATATAAGTCACGACCGGACTAATTCCGACACCGGCCTTCTTAGAACATACTGCGACCGGACTAACTCTGAGACCGGCCTAACTGTGAATTGCCTCCAGACCGGAGTAACTTTACTCTTCCTCGGGCTGAAGTAACGATCTCTTCTTGAGCCGGAGTAATTTCGCCTCCTTGGGCCGAAGTAGCTTTGTCTTCCCAAGGCCGGAGTAACTTCGCCCTTCTGGGCCGGAGTATTCTGTATGGCCTTTTTACCTAGTCCACTGCGTTTTGGGCCTCAAAATCAAACCCGAAGTTCGGCCCAATTTTCCCAAAAATTACCCTCTCAATTGCCCCTTAATTCCATCTGTGCAACATGATTGGGATTACCAGCCTTCTGGCCGAACTAGAGTTTGTCATGCTTTTTCAGTCGAGCTAAAAAAAAAAAAACCCTTTAGCCTTTCCAGCCGAGCTAAAAACCCTTCAGCCTTTCCAGCCGAGCTAAGTTTACCTCGGGTATCACTATGTCCGGTCAAAACGTCTCTTCAATCACAGCGACTGTAACGCTTCCAATTCCAGTGACACGTGGCTAGCTCTGATAAGCTGTGGCCAACTGTCACGCCGTCCTTCAGAATTTTTGTACTGTTCCCGCTCCTTTTTGCCGCCTTTTTCTCTCTCCCCTTTACATAAAACAGCCCTTTCGATTCTGGAATCGTTTACTCTGTTGTTTTCATCTTCTTCTCTCTCTGTGCCTCTGCTTCTCCAGCCTCTGAGCCTCCTGAATCTGTGTTCTTCGTTGGTTCCGTTGCTCCTGTCCTCTGCTTCATCTTTTCCTGGTAAGCAATTCTTTTTCCTTTCCTTTGTTTTGCTTTCATATTTCGTTTTCCATGCTCTGCTTGCTTTTGCAAAACATTTTTCTTCTATCTCTGATTTGCTTTAGTACTTTCTATGAAGAAACCAGTAGAACTTGTATGTGTATGTCATATACCCTAGAGAAAAAATTTCGATTTTGATCCAGAATCACGTCCCGACCGAACTTGGATACTGTTTGTGTCATGTATGTGAATAGATTCAGAACATAACCGGACTAGAACTTGTAGGAATATCAGTAGTTTCTTTTGACCCACTCTAGCCAAGATAGGATCACCGAACAAGCTTGCTCATACCGAACTAGGTACTTCGGTCTATAACCGAGCTTGGATTTTGGGGCCAAGCCGGCTTTCTCAGTTCTTAAACCGAACTCAGAAAGCCGCCCCTAAGAGCTCAACCGAAGTAATTTTCCTCATACTGTAACCGTTTTAGGCCTTGGGACTAGACCAGCTTTCTTAGTTTTTTAGACCGAACTTAGAAAGCTGCCCCTAGACGTTAAACCGGTCTAATGTGCTCAAAACCGTGCTAACAAACATTCTGAAGAGCCGAGGTAGAACCAGCCCACTAAGCCGAAGTAGGATTTGTATATCTTGCTTATAATTTGTAGCGCGGTCCAATCGATCTGTGCTTAACCCCTTTGTTTTCTACCTTGCAGACTTAGGTTGCCCAGACACTCCTGCGTGTGCTCAACCGAGCTACTGAGCCAAATTTTTGTACCGAAATAATTTATTCGTAATTTATACAACAAATGGGTAAGTATAGATATTTAGTCGAAACCCCTGGTGGTATGGCCGAATTTAGGCAGGACTACCAGATTCCTGATGATGTCCAACTGGTATTGGCCAAAAAAGATGCTACCCCCTGGAACAATGAAGGCTTTGTGCCTTTTACCCTTCAATCCATAATAGAGACCGGACTACGGTTTCCTGTCCAACCGCTAATCTGCGAATTTCTTAGACAGACTAGGTTATGTCCCACCCAACTATCCACCAATACATACCGTATTATAATGGGGATAGCCGCATTAAACCACCAAACCGGACTGAATCTTGGTCTAGCCGAGATCTTTCATCAATACTCTATCGGCTCAAAGAATGCTGGGTGGGTCTACTACCTTAGAATTCGCCGCCGCCGAGAGAAGATAATCAAGCACACTCCGGACAAAGATCTTAACGATGACGATTTCTTTTGGGTCTCTGGGAACTTTGAGGATTTTCGAGCTCAAATTCCTGGCCGACCCATAAATTGGAAAATGGGAGAGCCTGGTAATTTTACTTCGGTCTTCTACTTTGTAAGTTATCTCGGTTGTTTAGTCTGTTAGCCGAACTAACACTTCTCTCTTTTTTGCAGATTTTGCCTATCTCCATTCCCTGTACAGCTATCCTAACCTCGGAGTCTTGCGAGCCGCTTTTCGGGTTAAAGAAAGGGATTGGGCCAAGCTTCTAAATTTCGAACCGACCTACCGTTACAGCGGTCGACGGAAAGCAAAGGTGACTGACTTCCTTCTTGAAGAGGCACCGGAACCGGACCCAACTTTGCCCGAGATAAGACTTGTCCCTCTAACCGCAGAAGAAGAGATGGCGAAAAGGAGCAGGGTCAGGGCCCTTCTAACCGAAACAGCTAGGCCCGAAGTGGCGCCTCCCAGCCAACCGCAACCTGCTGTTGTTGCCCTTCCTTCCCAACAGCCATCCTCTTCCCGCCGAACCAAACGCGCCCGAACTTCCGAACCCGAACGAGTTCTGATTGATGAAGAAACTCCTACTCAGCCGAGCTTGCCACCGAGCCCCCAACCGGAGTCATCCGACCGAACTATCGGCTGTTGGGCACCGAAACTAACTTTCAACGACCGAGTCATTCTAGACACAGACTCGGTCGTTGCTGAGAAAGACCACCTGTTGGCCATCAACCTGGCCAAGAGCGTGTGTCTGCCCAAAGACATGGAACACCACCAGAAACAGTTAACCACCGAGCTGAAGTCCATCCGGTCAGCCACTAAATCAATGATTCTGGTAAGTAACTTCGGTCGCATTTCTGTTTTTCTACTCAACTTTTTCTTCGGCTAAATTGAGGTTTTTGCTTTGTCAGGCCATCCAGAAAAACCAAATCGCCCACAAGAAAGTACTGGAGCTGAGGAAAGTGACTAGGCAAGCAGCGGCCGAGGCAGAGGCGAAAACGGCCGAACTAGAAGAAGCTCGCAAGGAACTGGCCGAACTCCGGGGTGAGGTCGGCCGACTGACCGGAATGGTTAGTTCGGCCGAAGCTGAAAAACAAAAGACTGCCATAATTCTGAAGGACAAGTACTTGCGCGAGTTGCTAAAACTTGAACGAAAGAAGGATGCCGAAATAAAGGAGAAGGTAAAAGAGGCTGACAAGCAGGGTTTCAAGAGGGCAGAGGATGCTTACGCCCTACAATGCAATGCTGCCAAGGATCTCTTCTTTAAGTGCGGCTGGAGGGGAGCCGTTGAGAAGCTCGGTCATGATCCTCAGACCGAGGTTTTCAACCCTCCAGCCTACTTCATACCGAACTCCTTGATGGAATATGCCACGGCCATGCAACAACAGTTCCTTGAGGGCTCAGATGATGAAGATTCTGATGAAGACTCTGCCCATGGAGATACTTCGGTTGTGAATGTGGATCAGATAGATCGGCCCGAGTCCAGAGTGGAAGATCTGACTATTGAACAGCCAAATGAAACTGTGGCTCCGGTCGATACCACTGTTGTGACTGAAGGAGTCCTGCCGCCAGAAACCGGTCTTCCAGCTGACACTGATGCTGCCTTTGATGCCGAGATAGATGAACTTTTCTCTTAAATTTGTACTCTTTTCTTTGTAACCGAACTAAGCCCCTTTGTAATGACTTCTCTTTGAATGAAAATTTTACTTCTCTTATTCCGGTTATTGTGTGTGTGCTTGCATTTGTAATGTCTTCTATTACTCCAAATGTTATTTCGGTTTTTGGTTGGTTAAACCATACTTACCAGCCAACCACTCTTTAGCCGATATAATTACTTCGGCTGAGGAGTACTAAGTGTTGGTTTAATCCAGCCAACCACTCTTCAGCCTCACACTTACTTCGGTTGAAGAGTAATAAGAGTTGGTTTATTCCAGCCAACCACTCTTCAGCCTCACACTTACTTCGGCTGAAGAGTAACAAGAGTTGGTTTATTCCAGCCAACCACTCTTCAGCCTCACACTTACTTCGGCTGAAGAGTAACAAGAGTTGGTTTATTCCAGCCAACCGCTCTTCAGCCTCACACTTACTTCGGCTGAAGAGTAACAAGAGTTGGTTTAATCCACTCTTCAGCCTCACACTTACTTCGGCTGAAGAGTAACAAGAGTTGGTTTATTCCAGCCAACCACTCTTCAGCCTTACACTTACTTCGGCTGAAGAGTACAAAGTGTTGGTTTATTCCAGCCAACCACTCTTCAGCCTTACACTTACTTTGGCTGAAGAGTAACAAGTGTTGGTTTATTCCAGCCAACTATTGAAGTTAGTTTTTCCAGCTAACTTCTAGTATTTGGTTATTCCGACCAAATGTCCTGCAGCCTGGATCCTTATCCTGGGCTTAGGAAGGGTGTTGGTTTAATCCAGCCAACCTCTAAGTTAGTTTTTTCAGCTAACTTAGAATAACATGTTTGCAATATACTTAAGTCTTGAATGCTAATTTTTACAAAGAGTAATTTGTGCCAAAAAGAATCTCATTTTATTGAAGGAAGAGAAAATTACATAATGTTCGAAAGAGAAAAGCTAAAAGTAAAATATCTTGAGATTGGCCGTATTCCATGGCCTAGGGATTGCCTTGCCATCCTTGTCTTCTAGGTGGTATGCCCCTTTGCCGGCTAACCCAACCACCTTATAAGGACCTTCCCAATTTGGGCCTAACTTGCCGTCTCCTGGGACCAAGGTGTTTCCCATTACTTTGCGCAGTACCCAATCGCCAATTTTGAATTGTCTTGGATGGACCTTTTTGCTGTATTTTCTTATTAACTCTCGTTGGTATGAGGCGATGTGGACCAACGCTCTTTCTCTTCTTTCTTCTGCAAGGTTGAGTTCTAAGGCTATGGCTTCTCCATTTAAGTCTGGATCAAAATTTTCGCTTCGAATTGTGGGGAGGCCAACTTCTAGTGGGATTACTGCTTCCATGCCATAGGCTAAGGAAAATGGTGTTTCTCCAGTTGATCGCCGAGGTGTGGTGCGGTAAGCCCATAGGACGTGAGGAAGTTCATCCGCCCACTTGCCTTTTGCTTTCTCTAGCCTTTTCTTTAGTCCATCCAAGACGACTTTATTTGATGCTTCAGCCTGCCCATTTGCTTGAGGATAAGCTGGTGTGGAATTGTAGAACTCTATCTTGTACTCTTCACAAAAGCTTCTAAAGATCCTGCCGTCGAACTGAGTTCCATTGTCTGAGATCAGTGCTTTTGGTATGCCAAACCGAGTGATAATATTCTGCCAAACAAACTTCTTCACATCCTTCTCTTTGATTGACGCCAATGCTTCTGCTTCCACCCACTTTGTGAAGTAGTCTGTTGCTGCGAGAAAGAATTTTCTGCCTCCGGGTGCTGTTGGAAGTGGTCCTACTATGTCTAAGCCCCACATTGCGAAAGGCCATGGGCTAGTTAAAGGTAGGAGTTCTCTTGCTGGTTGATGTATTTGGTGCGCGAATTTCTGGCATTTTTCACACTTCTTCACATATTTTTCTGAGTCTGCTTGCATATATGGCCACCAATATCCTTGCGAAATAGCCCTGTAGGCGAGCGACCTTCCCCCTTGATGACTTCCACATACCCCTTCATGTATTTCGAATAGGAAGGCTTCTACTTTGCTGGGATGAACGCACTTGAGGTAAGGCCCAGAGAATGACTTCTTGTATAATGCCAAAGATGGAGATAGCCAAAATCGCTGCGACTTTGCCCTTATTTTGTTGGCTTCTTTTTTCTCTGCTGGTAGGATGCCGTCTTTTAGGAACAGGATGATGGGATCCATCCATGAAGGGCCTAATTCAGTGCAATATACTTCTTCTGCTTCGGGGTCTTCTATACTTGGTCTTGGTAAGAAGTCGATGAGTAATGGATGAGGGATCGATGTATCTGCCATTGAGGCCAGGCCTGCTAGCTCGTCCGCTCGGCTGTTTTCCTCCCTGCCAATTTGTTCTATCCTTACCATATTAAACTTCTTGATCTCTGTTCTGACTAACTCTTGGTACTTGGCCATTCTGTCGTCCTTTGCTTCGTATTCGCCCGAAATTTGGTTTACCACCAGCAGAGAGTCACTGTATACCATTAGTTCGGCTGCTTTCATGAAGTGTGCTGACTTGAGTCCTGCGATAAGCGCCTCATACTCTGCTTCATTGTTGGATGCTGGGAAGCCAAGGTTGATTGCTTGCTCTATAACCAGGCCGTCTGGAGAGATGAGGACTATGCCAAGCCCTGCACCATGTCGGTTGGATGCTCCATCCACAAAGAGCTTCCACATCTCTCCAACAAATAGTTTCCAGCATGTGGAAGGGTCAGACGATGCCGTGGGGTCAAGGATGGTGTTTTCTTCAAAGTCCATATTGGCTGTCTGCCCTTCGTCCTCTGTTTGGACTGCTGGTGAGCCTTCGTTTGGCTCCTTGTCGTCCTTAATGTGGTCTGCCTTTGTGCTTGATGGACTACTTTCCACTAGGGGTTGCGCTATTCCGGCGTCAACTTCCGTCCTTAGTTCGGTTGATGGACTATCTTTCACTAGGGGTTGTGCTATTCCGGCGTTAATTTCCGTCCCTAGTTCGGTTGAGTCAGTCAGGTCGACTGGGCAGTTATGATGACTTCCAGGAGTAAACTCTGCGACGAAGTCTGCCAAAGATTGAGCTTTTATTGCGGTCTTCGGTTGGAACTTGATATCGAATTGTCCCAACTCTACTGCCCATTTCAAAATTCGCCCACTGAAGTTCGCCCTTTCAAACAGAGCTTTTAATGGAAAGGCCGTAAGGACGACTATGGTGTGGGCATGAAAGTAGTGCGCCAATTTCCTGGATGCCATCATTAATGCTAATGCTAGTTTCTCCAATGGTAAGTACCTTGTTTCGGCTCCCAACAATGTCTTGCTAACATAAAAGATGGGCAAGTGTTGTATTCCTTCTGCACGAACCAACACTGCGCTGACTGCGTGTTGAGAGACTGCTAGGTACAAAAAGAGTTCTTCACCAGGTACTGGAGTAACAAGTAGTGGTGGGGAAGACATGTATTCCTTCAAGCTTTCCAGAGCTCGGTCGCATTCTTCATCCCACTCAAACTTGGCCTTTAATGCTTGGAAGAACGGTCGTAGTCTGTCCGACGATCTGCTTATGAACCGGTTGAGTGCAGCCGCCATACCAGTAAGATGCTGCACTTCTTTGACTGAGTTTGGTCTCTCCAACTCCTGGATCGCTTTGATCTGAGAGGGGTCGGCTTCTATACCTCGGTTGGTCACCAGGAAGCCCAAGAATTTGCCAGATCCAACTCCGAATGCGCATTTGGACGCATTGAGGCGTAGCTTGTGTTTCTTCAGGATCTAGAACATCTCGCCTAAGTCTTTCAGATGGTCATTCTCATCCTTGCTTTTGACCACCATGTCGTCGATGTATGCCTCCATTGTTCTGCCTAACAATGGTTCAAACATCTTGGTGACCATCCTTTGGAATGTCGCCCCTGCGTTCTTTAGGCCAAAGGGCATGACCTTGTAGCAATATAACCCCCTTGGTGTTGTGAAGGAAGTGACCTCTTGGTCTGGTTCGTGCATGGCGATCTGGTGGTAGCCTCTGTATGCATCCAAAAAGCTAAGTCGGTTATGTCCTGCTGTTAAGTCCACCAGTTGATCTATCCTTGGTAGAGGGAAGCTATCTTTTGGGCACGCTTTGTTGACTGTTTTGTAGTCGACGCAAACACGCCATTTACCATTCTTTTTTGGCACTACGACGGTGTTGGAGATCCATTTTGGGTAGTGCACTTCCCTTATCGCTCCTGCCTCCAACAGGTTGCCTACCTCTTCTGCCACTATTTCGGCGTGGTGGAGCGCCGATCTGCGTGTGCGTTGAATGACTGGTCTGGCGGATGGGTGGACATTGAGTTGGTGACTGATGAAGTTTGGATCAATGCCTGGCATGTCGTACGGTGTCCAGGCGAACACTTCGATATTAGAGGTCAAGAATTCCATGACCTCTAATCTCTCAGCGCTGGACAATGATGAGCCAAGCAAGAAGAACTTATCCGGGTTCTTCTCATCTATTTTTACCTCCACCAAGTCTTCCACCGCTTTCTGATCAGCCTCTTTGCCGACGTCCGCGAATAGTTCATTACTCTCTGGTTCTTCCACCGAATGAACGTATCCTTTGGCAGCTCGGCTTCCATTTGCTGTGGCGAAGCACTGTTTTGACATGATCTGATCGCCATAGACTTCTTCAATTATACCGGCGTCATTGGGGAACCGCATTACCTGATGGTATGATGACGCTACTGAACGCATGGCATGCAGCCATGTTCTGCCCAGGATGATGTTGTAGGTGGAGGGGACCTTCAATACCCAGAACTCCACCTGTTTTGATACACTTCCTGCTCTGACTGGAAGGATTATTTTGCCGACAGGCCACTCTGGCATGGAGTTGAATCCAATCAGGGGAGAAACTGCAGGTGCCAAATCTTTGTCTTGCAGCTTTAGTTGTTTGAATGTGTCGTAATACATGATCTCACATGAACTACCCTGGTCAATCAGAATTCGCTTGACGTCAAAATCCTTGACTCGGAGAGTGACAACCAGGGCATCATTATGGGGGCAGTAAATTCGTTCTAAGTCCTTATCTGAAAAGGTCATGACGTTTGTTGCCTCTGTCCTCCCCTTCTTGATGGCAGGTTGGGCACTCAATATTTCCCTAAAGTGCTCAGCCTTCTTGATCGACCCTCTAAGCTCGCATACGCGCTCAGGTTCAAAAACTCCATGAATTACATTGATAATGCCCTGAGGTGGTGCATCGTTTGGCATTCCATTGGGATGGTCATTATGATCTTGGGGGGCCGGCTGTACTCCTCCTTCAATGTATTCATCCAAGTGGCCTGCTGCCACCAATTCTTCCAAGTGCTGTCTTAGTGGCGTGCAATTCTCAGTTCGGTGCCCCTTTTCTTTGTGGAAGGTGCACCGTGATCTGTCGTCGTAATTCTTCTGACCTTCCCCTAGCTTGGCTGGCCACTTGACAAAAGGCTTGTCTTTGATTTCGCTCAGAATCCGATATATTGGTTTTTTGAACACCGTTGTTATGGCAGTGCGGATTCTTAACCATCTTTTGTCTGGGTCTTCTCCTTTATCTTGTCTGCCACGCCCGTTTTTGTTACTTCGGTCAACCGTGTTGACCTTGGCAGGGGTTTTCTTTTCTGGTGCTGCGGTCGTGCTTGATCTTGTTTTAGCACGCGCGCCATCCTCTTCTACCCTGATGTGCTGATGCACTCTTTCCATCAGGGCCTCCATGGTGAGGGGTGGTGTCATGGTGATCGAATCTCTTAGTCGATTTCCTACTGGTAGGCCTCTTTTATATTGCGCAATGGCCAGATTGGTGGGGCAGTCTCCAATCTGGTTGAATGTCTCCCAGTAGCGACTGTTGTAAGATCTGAGGGTTTCTTTCTCACCCATGTCGATGGAGAGTAACTGGTCTATCTCCACCGGTGTTTTAGTATTTGTCCGAAACCTTGTTACGAACGCTTCTGCCAATTGGGCCCAGGAGGCTATGCTGCCCTCTGGGAGCTTTTCGAACCAAGTCAAGCCTAAGTCGCCCAGACTTGATGGGAAGAGTATGCACATTAGGGCCTCGTTTCGCCTGTACACAGCCATGACTTGGCGAAAGTGGCTCAGGTGAGAATACGGATCCGTCTTCCCTTCATATGTATTGAACTTCGGTTGAAGGAAGCCTGATGGTAGGGGAGCGTTTTCGATTGCTGGGACAAACGGCGAAGTCTGTAGTCTTGCCAATGCCTTGTCTGTTGGTTCGTAGGCCGGTCGCGGTATTGGCATTCCAACCTCGACGCTTCCGTGCGTCCGAGGAGCCAACCGTTGTAAGGCCGAAACTCGGTGTGGATCCCTTGCCCTGGCATCCTCCTTACATCGTGCTTTTTCTTCTAGCACGGTTCGTAAGTCGGATGACCTGGGTAGCTCGGTTTGTCTGGATCTGGTTTGGTGTGAATGTGAAGGCCAATACGTGCTTCCTTCAGTGTATGATCTTTCGGATCTCGTCCTCTCAGACCTGGAGTGACGAGTTCTTGAAGATAAGGAGTGAGTGTCGCCTGTCCTGAGGCTTCTGCTCTCTCCTTGGGAGGGTGTAGTATTCCTACTACGACTTTCTGAGTGGCGAGGGGGCGTCTTGTGCTTGTGCCCCTCTCCTGTCGCCACATCTTTAGTCTTCATCTGGCGTTTTAAAGTCTCCATGTCCGCCGCCATCCTTCGAATTAGTTCATCTTGTTCCTTTACGCGATCTTCCAGGGCTTGAGGATCAATCCTCCTCCTTTGCCTGTCGGGACTTTGAGAGTGACGAGGGCTGCCATTCCGCCTTCCCCTGCCACTCCTCCTGGAATTATGTTGTTGGGGCTCCAAGTCCGCCATGGGAGGGACGGCAGGTAATCCTTCACGCCTTGCGCCCCCTTCTGGAGTTAGTCCGTCGACGGCGGACTGCGGCAAGTCTTCAATGTGTGCCATTGAATGAGAAAAGGAGAAGCTTAGTCAAGAGGTTTTTGTTCTTGTCTGTTCTTCCCACAGACGGCGCCAATTGTACGGGGAGGAAATAATTCTCCTCGTATAATCCTGTTGACCAAGTCCACGCTCCTCCG
Source organism: Camellia sinensis (assembly GCF_055761805.1). Taxonomy (NCBI): domain Eukaryota; kingdom Viridiplantae; phylum Streptophyta; class Magnoliopsida; order Ericales; family Theaceae; genus Camellia; species Camellia sinensis. Next base: position 141,919,413 of record NC_138975.1, read on the forward strand.
TACGACGTCGCTTTGTCACCTGAAAACACAAACGTGAGCTAGCCGGCGGGTGTGTGCCGGAAACCTCTCCGATGCCTAAGTCAGAAAACTTGACAAATAGACAAAGCTCTAAGTTCTCAAAAAGATTGTGTTCAATTACCTCCTCCAAGGTGATGCTTGTGAGCTTTTATAAGTTTCCCGTGGCACAATCCTAGTAGGACTTGCACTTCTCCATGCAGAGTCCTCCTAGGATTCATTCTCCTAAGGATAATGCTTATCCTTTTACACCCTCCCCCACTGCTCAAACCAAGTGGGATGGTTTTCTTTACGGCCGAACTTCCTTTTGACCGAAGTAAACTTGGCTATACCGAGCCACAGAAGGCCGAACTATCCTTAGCTCGGTCTTCTCCTCCAACTCTTTACTTCGGCTGCCCTGTTCGACCTTGATGCGCTTAGATCAAACTTCCAAGTAACAAGTTCGGACCGACCTAACCAATATAAGTCACGACCGGACTAATTCCGACACCGGCCTTCTTAGAACATACTGCGACCGGACTAACTCTGAGACCGGCCTAACTGTGAATTGCCTCCAGACCGGAGTAACTTTACTCTTCCTCGGGCTGAAGTAACGATCTCTTCTTGAGCCGGAGTAATTTCGCCTCCTTGGGCCGAAGTAGCTTTGTCTTCCCAAGGCCGGAGTAACTTCGCCCTTCTGGGCCGGAGTATTCTGTATGGCCTTTTTACCTAGTCCACTGCGTTTTGGGCCTCAAAACCAAACCCGAAGTTCGGCCCAATTTTCCCAAAAATTACCCTCTCAATATATTATTGAAAATAATATTTTTTTATATTTAGACGACACATTATAATAGTTTTTTTTTTTAAAAAAGAGATACATCAACATGTATTTTCTTAATTATATATAAAATTTTATGTAAATCTAAATCTAATTTAAATTATACTTATTTTATATGAATTCAATTTGACAAATATTTTTTTCATATATTTTTCACAATACCAATTTTGCATCTCACATTGTTTTTCTTAATTCTTCTAAGGGTACTAGGAATTTTTTTTAATACTAAATTGCTTTTTTCTTTTCTTCTTATTTTTTTTTTATGTATTATTCTATACCAAATACCAATTCTATATTATGGATTTATCGTTTAAATTTTATAGTGATTTTATATATGAAATTATATTTCATTTCCTACATTATTTTACATAATCACAACCCACAGGAGAAAAAACATGCACAGCAGTCATATTCTCGAGGAACTTTTAAAATTTTGAAGTTACTGTTTGAGTTACTTTTTCAATTGTTCAACAATAAGTCTTTTTGGTTTGACATCATATTACAGATGATTAATCACTTTACACAATGAGATGTATCTATCGTTTGGATGTTTTCATTGTTTTTTCTTTTTGGATTTATATATTGTTATGTGATTCTTTCTTGGTTAGTCGTTATTGAATTTCTTTATTGTTGATATTTTAATTTAATTAAGAGTGTTTATTTTATATATATATATATATATATATCATATAAAATCATTATATGATAGGTCTTTTACCCTTTACAGAGACACTACCTGTCACGACCCAAAACCTGTCCTTATAGGTTTGGCGTCGTAACCGGCCAGTAATCCTAGGACTACCAAAGGCCTCTGAACAGAAAAACAAAATATAAGGGGCTGCGGAAGCAAATATACAAAATACAATGTCCATAGAGCTGTGTAAACATACATGGGACAAAAAAGATTTAAAACTTACATATATAATGTCCAACTTCCATACGTCATGCATCACCATACGAATACAGATAGTATCATAGGGAACTTAGCCCAAAGTACAGATAGACAAAAACAAAACAAAAGCATCATTTACATGCACAGCAGTCATATTCTCGAGGAACTTTTAAAATTTTGAAGTTACTGTTTGAGTTACTTTTTCAATTGTTCAACAATAAGTCTTTTTGGTTTGACATCATATTACAGATGATTAATCACTTTACACAATGAGATGTATCTATCGTTTGGATGTTTTCATTGTTTTTTCTTTTTGGATTTATATATTGTTATGTGATTCTTTCTTGGTTAGTCGTTATTGAATTTCTTTATTGTTGATATTTTAATTTAATTAAGAGTGTTTATTTTATATATATATATATATATATATATCATATAAAATCATTATATGATAGGTCTTTTACCCTTTACAGAGACACTACCTGTCACGACCCAAAACCTGTCCTTATAGGTTTGGCGTCGTAACCGGCCAGTAATCCTAGGACTACCAAAGGCCTCTGAACAGAAAAACAAAATATAAGGGGCTGCGGAAGCAAATATACAAAATACAATGTCCATAGAGCTGTGTAAACATACATGGGACAAAAAAGATTTAAAACTTACATATATAATGTCCAACTTCCATACGTCATGCATCACCATACGAATACAGATAGTATCATAGGGAACTTAGCCCAAAGTACAGATAGACAAAAACAAAACAAAAGCATCATTTACATGATTCACAAAACTTGACTTGACAAACGAGAACCTCCCCGGGAGGCATGGTGGCTGGCTAACAAAACAAAACTCTCCAGGCAGCAGCTTAGACCTAGTCACGCGCCTGCTCACCTACATACATAATATAAATAGTGAGTGGAAACCCAGTGACTAATAACAAAGTAAAGGAGTTTAATGAATATTATCCATAACAGTTACAGAAAACAGAATTCATAATTATGTTAGAAATCAAAATTCATATCAAAAACAGATTCAGAATCATACTCATAATTAGAATTTGTAGTTAAATGTACGTGGTACATCCATTAGCACTAGCAGAAACAAATGACCCATAAGAGACGGCCATAAAGGCATATAGTTGACTCACGTGCACGGAGACAATACAGTTGGCTCATGAGACGTACAGTTGGCCCATAATTGGGACGTAACAAAACAGATAACAAATATCATCTGAAGCTAAGAATGCCATGAATACATTTCAAAAATATTGGACAACTTTCATTCATGCAGAAAATAATATTTCAGAAAACAGATCATTCATTCAGAAAAATACTTATAATTGAACATAGCTTTACAAAGTTATTACTCACAGATGGCTCTAATTGTAGAACAGATGAGGTAGACAGCTCAAATAGCATACGGCGCGTGACCTACAAACAACACATAACATATACACATTGAAACACACGCTCAGGATTCATTAACATTGTGTTTCATTCTTAGTGTGTTTCTAAGTCTTATCCTTATTATTGTGTCTTAATCATCGCCTGGGAAAGCCTAGGATGTGATGAGGATGCCAAAATGTACTTTGAAACACTTAGTCAATTATGCCAAAAACAGGAGCCTCACTCGAGGGCAACTTCATTCCCTTGAGCGGTCTATAAAAATATGAAAAAGTATTGGTTGCTTGATTTTTTCGCTCGACGCACGCTTGATGGTCGCTCGAGCGTAAGACTAAGGTCTTCGCTCGAGCGCAACTCTTGTCGCTCGAGCGGTCTGCAAAATGTGTCAACTTCTGGGAGCAAGCAATTTGCGCTCGAGCCAACTTTTGGTCGCTCGAGCAGAGATTCAAAACACAGAGTGGTCGCTCGAGCAGTAAGGCAGAATCTGGAATTTCTAGATTGCTCTTCCAAGTTCAAAACTCAAATTTAAAACTGCAAATCATGGTCTTTTGGGCCAAAAACTTAAGGAAACACTTACAAACTAATAAAACATGGTGAATTTAAAATTATTTCACAAAATCAAGGCCCAAAAGCTTGCTAATTGCTCAAAATTCAACTTGAAACTTAAGAATGTGATGTGAACATAACATGCATGAATTGTTAGAAGCTTAAAGTTTCCAAAACATGATCAATTAAGGTCAAATGGTAAGAAATGTGAGGAACTGTCAAAACAAAGTCAAAATAGACACATGCATGTGGGATTTGTTTGAAATTCAAACTCAAAATGCTATGATATATGCTTGCATGCATGAAATTCATCTACCTATGCTTAATTCACAAATTTAAACACTTAACCCTCTTAAGTTCAACCACTTATGTCTTGAATACAAAGATTAGGAATCAATTACTCACCTAAGATCCTTAATTAAGTTCTAAATTACTATATCGTTGAGCCTCCAAGTCAATTCCTCAATTTCTAGCTAAATCCAAGCTAATTCCTTACTCTTCCTCCTTGATCTCAATCTCTAGCTCTTTCTTTCTCTCTCACGTTATGTTGAGCTCAAAAATGATGAAGGAAAGGTGATTCAAGTGGTGTATAAGCCTTTTATAGGCTTGATTAAGAAACTTAATTAATTAAGCTTACCACTAAATAAATGAGCTTTAATTAGTCTAATTATTTTATTCCGAATCGAATTTCAATTAAACCTACCATAAAATTCTAAAAATTCTAACTAACATAGAAATCAAGTCAATTTTGTAATCGGATGCCGATAAGACATTCAATTCGCAATACAGAACAAAAACACAAACAGATATACCTACGAAAAACAGATAGAATCTCATATGGCATATCACACATGCAATTAATGAAAAATTCCACCTTAATTACTCATTAGGCATCCTTAATCATGATTTATCAGCTAATCATGGGTCGGGGTTATTACACTACCCTCACCAATTAGATTATTATCAACAGTTGGATTGTTACCAACACTTACACTGTTATCGTCTTCAAGAGAAATACAGTTATTCATAGGGAATTCGGGGACTAAATTAGGAGAAAATGGTATATGTATCCTTGACTTCACTGTGTTCGTAGGATTTATATCTTGCCACCTGATATTATTTTGCAACACTTGTCAACAATGTTCAAAAGCAAATTATTTTTTTTCATCTTAAGGGTACAACAGTTTTGCTTGAAGCATCTGTATGGATAAAATATTAAATTAATTAATTAGTTAATTTTTGTACGACATGAAATAAAAAACCAATATAATAAATGAAGATAAAATCTTACTATATCAACTTGAAACATTCCACTTGGATGTAGATTTTCGACTTGCGCTAAACATCCACAAAATTTGTTGGAACATTTCATGATTATACCCCATCGAGATTGGATAGACACTTGTGTTCTTGACTGATCATTCTGAAGTGAGCAGTAATTTTCATAAATTTTTTCCCAAAAGTGAGCATAAGATTGTGAATTGCCAACAATTAGGTCTTCAGAAATGTGACACCAAGCTTTACAAAGTGTCACATCTTCATCAATGATGAATGATTTTCCTCTCTTTGTTTGTGATGAACCTTCCATAGTGATTATGTGAAAAAACTATAAATAAAAATGTAATTTGGAAGGTTTGTTGTGAAATGAAATTGAGAAAAAGATGGGAGAAAAAGAAAGCAATAATTTGTGAGGCTTGCTGCGAAATGAAATTGAGATTAAAGATTTGTATTTATAGAAGAAAAAAAAAACCATTTTTTTTTATAGCTGTTGAAACATAAAAATATGACCGTGTTTTTTTTGTAGCCATTGTCTCTTTTTTACATTTTTTTTTTCTTTTAGGAACAAAAAGACTTGTTGTGCAATTCTAAGACACCATCCAAACTGTTGGATGATTTCTTAATCCACGGTTGAGATTCAGCCTTTGGAATCTTCATCTTCATTTTCATCTCTCTATCTGATTTCAACCCAGTGTTCTCTCTCTCTTTGTCTGTCTGTCAATCTCTCTCTATTTTCATCTGTCTCTCTCTATACTATAGCCAATTTTTTCTTCTCAGATCCTTCTCCTCTCTCACTTCCCTCCTTTTCGAAGCCCTTCTCTGTTATCTATCTTATTCATCTTTGCTCTCTCTCTCTCTCTCTCTCTCTCTTCACCCGACCATTATTGCCTTGCTCTGTCTCTCGCTTAGATACTTCCATCTCTATCTCCACAGATCTTCCTTACCCCCCTCTCTCTCTCTCTCTCTCTCTCTCTCTCTCTCTCTCTCTCTCTCTCTCTCTCTCCACTCGATCATCTCTGCTTTGCTCTGTCTCTCACGCAAATACCTCCATCTATATCTCCAAAGATCGTCCTTACTTCTCTCTATTTCCTCTGTTTTATCTTTCTCTAAACCCTAAACCCTTTGTAATCGACTATAAATAATAGATAATCGTCTATCTTTGATCTGTTTGAGAAACCCGAAACTCTTGAAATTGATTATAGATAATCGTCTTTCTGATGGAGAAGATAAAGACGAAGCACAAACAAATCATAAGACGAAGCAAACAAATGAAGAAGATGAACAAGACGAAAGCTTGAGATTGCTGAAATCGTCTGAAATCCATCACGCATCTTGTGAATACAAGTAAATTTGTTTCAGATTTGTTATTCACTGAAATTTGTTCTAAAATTTGTTATGAGATTTGTGAAAATTGGGTTCACTTGTTCTAAAAATTGTTATAAGATTTGTGAAAAATTGTTCTAAAAATTGTTATGAGGTCTGTTTTTTTATTTGTGAATTTGTGATGAAGAACAAAATCAGATGAATTTGTGAATTTGGAGTCAAAATTCTGTTAATCTTTGATAATGTAGCATGTTTGGAAAATGGCAAAACTTCTACCAAATTCGATAGCAGAAATGGCATCTGTTATATTTGACAGGAGGAATAGCATGCCATTAGAGACCCTATTTTTTTCATCCTTGTCAAATTAGAGATGCTCTTAGGGGCAAAAAAATAAAAAGGCAAGCTTTTGGGCTTTTGGACAAAGATGACTTTATTTTCTTATTTATTATTATTATTTTTTTTGGTGAAACTTTTTGGTAAAGATTAACAACGATAAAATTTGGGCCCTTGGAAAAATTTTAAGCATTAGGCGAATGCTTTAATAGCATAAATGATGACCGACATTACTGATGTGTTGTTACTATCTATTGATAATAAATACAAGTAGTCGAATCAATCCTATAACTAACGCAAAAGCCAAACGAAAAGGAACAATGGAAGAAAAAATTGCAATTTGGATAAGAGAATGACAAATAACATTTTAAAAGGAAACAAACAGTGACTGAGACGACTTGGCATTGACTACGAAAGCAAGTTGAGAAGGAGAGACAAGGCAAACCAAAAAAAGATAGTGCATTATTGTTCAATTTTTGTCTTGATGTTCTTGTCGGACACTTGCTTCGTCCACTTCACGGCAAGACTTTTACATCAAGTTGATAATTGAAAAACATAAATTAAATTTTTTATTTTTGGTTTTGAATAATTAATTTTTAATTATTTAAATTATTTTTATCTTATAAATTATAAGTAGAAATCTGCAAAATACTTGACACAAAATGTTTAAATAAATAAATAAATAATTTATAAATAATTGTACCAAATAACCCCAAACAAAGAAGACAGAAAATTAGAGGATTTGGAAGATGGACTGATTTGGAGGTTATGGTATATTCTTCCTTTTGTTGCTAGTTTCTCTACAAGTGGCACTTTTAAAACCATAAAAAAAATAATAATAATAATAATAATAATTAATTTAATTTAAAAAAATGGCGGAGTTTCCAAGATATGTTATCAAGTGTATGAACATATTGATGTAATTTTATTTTATTTTTTTAAATTAAAAGTTGATGATAAAAAATTAAAAGTTGGCAGCATATATTTTTTAATTTTCAGATAATTAACATTTTGCATTTTTTTAAAATTATTTTTATTTCATAATTTATAAATAAAAATTGTAAAGCATACTTCCATATATAAACAACCCACCTATAAAATACACCAAATAGGATCAATGTTTCCAAAAAGATGATAAATTTGTCAAAGGTTCTAATCCAAAGGTATCACCTTTTGGAATGAGAGTTCAAATTTCGTTAGAGATGAAACTATAATGTATGAATGTCATAAGCTTCTATCTACTCCATCTACCACTTGTTGCGGCTTTACCTGTAAAATCACTTAGCGGCTCCCTTTTTTCATATATTTGATGTAGACTAGATATATATGTATATTTTTTAAGAATAAATTATTAATAAATCTTAATAATCAGATTTAATTCTCATAAAATTTTATTGAAAATAAGTCCTATTAAAATTGTCACTAAAAATAATTTTTTTGTAATTTTTTTTGCATATACTGTTAAAATTTAACTAATGACTTTTTTTTATCATGATTTTTTATAAATTATCGCTGAAATTTACAGTTAATGATATTTTTCTGTAAGTAATTTTTCAAACTGTCGCTGAAATTTGAAAATTAATGACTTTTTCGACAATTTTTTTTAAATTGTCACTAAAACTTATAATTAGTGGTATTTTTTGTAATAAAACTTTCAAACTGTCACTGAAAATTAATAATTAGGGACTTTTTTTTAATAGTGTTTGATGAAAAATGTCATAAATTCTCATAAAACCTATTAAATAATAAATTTACATATTAAGACGTACGTGTAAGTTCTCTTATTTTTAACTAATCCATTAAAGATCGCTTTAATAATAGGAAAATTTACCTATAAATTCTATCTTCAGAAATTGTGATCCATTTAGTCCTAAGAATTTTTTTTATAGACCAATTAGTCCTATGAATTTTGGAAAGGTAGATTTAATATATTATTTAAAAATTAGATTTATAGTTATACTTTTATTTCTATTATGTTCCTTCTCTTTTTTCTTTTGTGCTAAAAAGTTAATGTATACAATATATGATAATCAAATTTTGAATGAATTTTTATGTAAAAATCTTTTTTATTTAGAAAACATTTGAAAAGGGATACAAAAATGACTTAAAATATGAGATTCTTCAAACATTCTAGAAGGATATGAGATTTTTCAAATATTTCAAAATGAGTACAAAAACTACTTGGTAAGTTTTGGCCAAAGTTATAATTTCAAACTGTAATACTTCAACGTAACACTCTAATATAATACTAAAAAAAAAATCTTAGTGTAATGCCCTAATGTAAAACATAAAAAAATTTATTACTGAACTTTTCTCAAGTGTAACACTTCAATATAACACTTCAAAAAAAACTCCTTAGTGTAACACTCTAATGTAACATACTGTGGGGATATATTTTCTGAGTACCAACACGTGGCAAGGTGACGCCGACGTGTTAGCCGAGGTGCCACGTGTCCTGGTCATGAGGCCGAGATGATCTCGGCAAGGCCGAGGTTATCTCCGAAGATATCGGAATCCGAGATAAGTGGATAAGGGACAAGAGTCCTAGAATGAAAAGGGAACTCAACCTGGATGAGGGACAAGAGTCCTAGAATGAGAGAAGACTTCAGTTTGTATCAAGATAAAACTCTTAGAGAGTTTATCCTAATCTTACTAGGAGTCCAAGATTAGCAGTAATCCCGAGTCAATAGAAGTTAGGATTCTATTGGGACTAGGTTTATGTTGGCTATAAAAGAGAGGCACCCCCATGGGTCTAAGGTATGCTTTTTAGGCTCAAGCTTGTGAGTTGAATAATTGATTATCTTTGAGAGATATACTGACTTGATCGTCGGAGTGCCCCCGAGTGGACGAACCACCGCGGGATTCTTATATTTCTGTTACAGGTCATTCAGGTGCCATCTATTCTGCTAGTGCTCTCCAGCTGAATTACTGAGTTGGCAGTGTGGTCGGAAAATTTTCCACACAATTTGGCGCCGTCTGTGGGAAAGAAAGAAGAATAGATGGCCAATGACGGACAGAAGGATCAGACTGGAGACAACGCTCCTGCTGGGAATGGGAGATCTATCAACCTCGACGTTGAAGGGGACAATAGCAACACAGAAACTCGTGACCAGAGTCACGGAGTGAAAGACGCCGGCCAAGAAGGTGACGCACCAAAGACAACAGATCGGAGCGGATACTACAACGAAGATGACCTCCAGGTATGGAAGGATAGATACCTGCGGAGGAACGAAAACCCTTCCAGAAGGAATGCAAAGGCAGGGGGCATGAGCGCTCCCAAGGAGATAACATTCAAGTATAGAAGAACTCATCCTGAGTGAGCAGATCCCGGATTCCAGATCCTAGATCCCGGATCCGAGAAGACATGATCTCAGCCTAGGCAAGTAGGCCCGAGAAGACGAGAGCTCAACCTAAGTGAGCAGATCCCGGATTCCAGATCCCGGATCCTAGAAGACATGATCTCGGTCTAGATGAGTAGGTCCGAGGAGAGAAGAGCTCAACCTGAGTCCGAAAAAAATTCTAGCAGACAAGATCTCGGTACTTAAGTCCGAAAAAAATTCCTTAGTGTATTTTTACCAAACGTAACACTCTAATATAACATTCCAAAAAAATTCTTTAGTGTAACACTCTAATGTAACACATACAAAAATTCTTTAGTGTAACACTTAATGTAACACAAAAAATTTCTTAGTGTATTTTTTCCAACTGTAACACTCTAATATAATACTCTAAAAAACTCCTTAGTGTAACGTAACACACAAAAAACAACTTAGTATACTTTTTTCAAACATAACACTTCAATACAACACTCTAAAAAAATTTCTTCGTATAACACTTTAATGTAACATACAAAAAAAACTCTTTAGTGTACTTTTCCTAAACGTAACGCTCCAATGTAATACACAAAAAAAAAAAAAAAAAAAAAAAAACTTCTTAATGTATTTTTCCTAAACTTAATACTCTAATATAACACTAACAATAAAAAGAATGTGAGATTCTTCTAACCATTTTAAAATGAGTATACATATTCCTTAGTAAGTTTTGGACAAATGTGTAATTTGAAATTGTGAGTGTTATGTTTGAAAAAAGTACACCAAAGAGTTTTTTTAGTGTTTTTGTGTGTTACATTGGAATGTTACGTTTGGAATTACACTGATTAGAGTGTTACATTTAAGAAAAATACACTAATTTTTATTTTTATTTTTGTGCTGTATTGAAGTGTTATATTTGAAAAAAATATATCAAAGAGTTTTTTTTTTTTTTTAGTATTACGTTGTTACGTTTGAAAAAAGTACACCAATGAGTTTTTTTGTGTGTTACATTGAAGTGTTGCGTTATTGGAGTGCTACATTAGAATGTTAGATTTTTGTTCGTAATGTGGGATTTGTTCTAGAATGAGAGAAAATCCAAAACTTTAATAGTACAAATTACCCAAATGTGTAATGTTACATGTTGAGAAATCCATTTTTATTCCTAGAAAATTAAACCCAATATGTAAGTGACTATCTTTTTATGTAATTTCTACTTTAATGGAGTCCTTTGAATTCATAAAAAATAAAAAATAAAAAGAGAGATAACTAAACAATTCAGAAGATCACTGTTGGCTATATATTTTGTACAGAGTTATCGCAGCCTAACACGTAAATTATAATGGGTAAATTGAGGAATCAGTGAAGGTCTCCAACTATCAACAGACGCGTAGCAACTTGCAGCAGTGGTAATGGATCCGCGAGACATGGGAACAGTCAAGATATCCAAGGTGACGTGGCCAAACGGTTGTTTAATAGTATAAATTCAAATTCAGGAGGGAAGCACAACCATGAAGAGTAGAATAATGGAAACAAACTAATCAGAGCCACAGGCCACGCTCAGTGATCATGGAGATCATTTTGACAGTTATTACCTACTTTGACGGTTATATTCAGAACTTATAAATAGAGAAGAGTGTTGATAATGCAGGGATCCAGAACGAGATCCAGAAACCAATTCATTTACTTTATAATTTTCAGTCCTTTAAATTCTAGTCTTTATATTTCTGTACTGCACTTCAAATTCCCAGAAGTAATTCTAAGTTAGTCTGTTACTATAATCCCTTTCGAAACCATGAAAATGTGAAGGTACAATTGTAAATTTCTGTTTACTTAATGAAAGATTAATTTCTAACACTATTATTCCCTCTTTCTTTTATTTTACTTAGTCTTCTTAATTTTCTCCTAAAAATTGAGCCACTAGTAAAGTCATTTTCATTGAGACTAAAAGAATTTCGAAGCAATCGTCTGACTTATTGGTTAGCGTTTATTAATTTTTATAAGGACTTACTAATCCTTACTAGCACACTCAAATTATAATTTTAACCTTTAAAAACAAAAAAAAAAAAAAATCAATAATCACATTTTAAAATTTATTAGTGTTTCACCCATAATAATAAAGTCCTTCTATTATTTTGATTTAGATGATGTTATGATCAATTTATTAGTGTTTCACCTATAAAATTTATTAGTATTAAAAATAATTTAACAATTTCATCATTAATCATGTCTCATATTATCATCAAAATAAATATATTTTTACTTAATTTCTTCACTAATAATTTCTATATTAATAATTTTTTCACTAATAATCTTTTCACTAATAATCTCACCTAACTTAATCCGTCAAACGGGACCTATGACGATACCTTTTGTTAAGGACAAAATACAACCATATAATTGCTTCAGTGTTTATACCTTGTTATTGGAAAAGGCAAATCATGAGCAGGTCCAATCATGATGAATGAGAGAATTTAACGAATTTAGAGGATTCTAGAATTTTATGAATTTAGAGTATTCTGGAATGAATTTAGAGGATTCTAGAATTTCATGAAAGTATTCTACAATTTTTAGCCGTGAAACCGAAAAGAACCAAATTGAAATAAAATCATACCTATATTATTAAAAATAATACTTTCTTATGTTTAAGTGGGCACGCTTTTTTTTTAAAAAAAAAATCACGTTAACATATATTTTTTTAATTATATATATAATTTCACATAAATTTAAATTTAATTTAAATTATACTAATTTTATATATTTTATATAGATTTCATTTGACAAATATTTTTTTCATATATTTTTTACAATATCAATTTTGTATTTTATATTTTTTTTCTTAATTCTTTCTAGGGTATTAGGATTTTTTTAAGCGAAAATTATTTATAAGTCATATTAGGGAGACTTATACTATAGTCCTACTAAAAAATTTATGTTCCCATAAGTCTTGTGGGAAGCTTGTTGACATATTTACCCTCAATATTAGTTGTTAATATCATAAATAATAGTAAAATCATATATAGAAAATTGAACATTACCATAGATTATATCTATATAAACGTAACGTGACACCTACATAAACGTAACGTGACACAGGTACGTAACGTGACACCTACATAAATATAACGTGACACCTATAAGGAAATTGAATGTCGCCATAGATCATTTCTACATAAACGTAACGTAACGTGACACCTATGATCTATGGCAACATTCAATTTCCTATATAAGAAATTGAATGTTACCATAGATCATATTTATGTGAAACGTAACGTCACACCAACATAAACCAGCAATATTTTCACATTCAATTTAAAAAAATAAAAACTCATTAAGTTTGCGAAACGTAACGTGACACGTTACGTTACGTTATGTTTATGTAGGTGTCACGTTACGTATAGGTGTCATGTTACGTTACGTTTATATAGGTGTCACATTACGTTACGTTTATGTAAGTGTCACGTCACGTTACGTTTATATAGGATGTTGTGGAATACGTTCCTATCTAAATAGGACTTGAGACTCTATAAGAAATTACACAGGACTTAACTTAGCATAAGTGTCTAAAAAAGAACTTATAAATAAGTCTCCCTTTTTTTAATACTAAATTACTCTTCTTCTTTTTTCCTTCTCATTTTTTCGTGTATTATTCTATACATATTACTAATTCTATGTTATGGATTTATCATTTAAATTTTATAGTGATTCTATATATGAAATTATACTTTATTTCCTATATTATTTTATATCATCACAACTCACAGGAGAAAAAAGATGCACAACAATGATACTCTTGAGGAACTTCCAAATTTTAGATTTACTACTTGAGTTACTTTTTCAATTATTGAATAGTAAGTTTTTTATGTTTTGATATCATATTATAGGTGATTAATCACTTCACACAATGAGATATATCTATCGTTTGGATGTTTTTATTATTTTTTATTTTTGAGATTAGATGTTATGTGATTCTTTTTTGGTTAGTCATTGTTGAATATTTTTTATATAGTTGATATTTTAATTTAATTAAGAGTGATTATTTTAGAATCTTATAATTTAATATATACATATATATATCATATAAAATCATTATATGATAATCTAACTACAACATATTTAATTTTTTAAATAAATTTTATATAATTTCTATTTCTACATATTTTTATTTTCCAAATGAATATAAAAGAAAATTAAATTTTTAGAATTACTTTTAAGTTATGTTACTAATTATTTTTCTAATTTAACTATTATTTTTAATATCAAAATGAGTATTTATTCTACTATTTTATAATTTAATATATATTATACAAAATTATTATATGATAATTACATTTTTATAATACGATAGAACTAAAATTATGAAAATTCACAAATAATTTAACTAAAACTAATATATTTAAGTATTCAAGTAACAATTTTATAGAGCGGTAGCATCAATATTATCAAAATAAATAATTAAAATCATACTTTAATTTTGATTTTAAATTAAAATTAAAATTATTCTTTTATAATACATACCATTAAATATTTTTTGAAAAGAAAAAAATAAGCATTACACAGGTCAAATGCTAGTAATAAAAATATAATCGAAAATAATGTTTGGTTAGCAATATATTTTTCTTTTTTTTATATTTATTTTTATAAATGGAAAGAGATATTGTTAAAGAAAGCGATGTATAGCTTACTTGTCTAAAGGCCGAATCCATAGGCCCAATTCTGAAAGAGGCCCCACACTCGTTGTCCAAAACCCCAATACAAACATCTTCTCATAAAAAAGGCCCAGCCGAAAAAAAATGCTCTTTCATGTATGTTTTGAATTTTGATCTTATTTTTTATGCTAGTAAAAATTAATGTTGTAGTCTATACTTTTTTAAAAAATTATATCGCCCCCTAAATTAGTATTTTGAGTTTATTCCTATACAATACTCAGACATTAATTAGGATATAGTCTCAAACACGCATATAAAAAAAGAAATAAATAAATAAAGAAAATCAATTTAAAACTTTGCAATCCTCAGCAATTTGTGGATTCCACTGCTTTGCATGGAGTACACGTACGTGACTTGTTTAGAGGGCCCCTCCTTTCTTTTCTGTTTTTTTAAAAAACTAAAAAAGTCCCTTCTTTTTTACAAAAAAAAATTGTCTCTTAGGTGTCGTTTGGTAACACTTACATTTTTAGTTTTTTGTTTATATTTATAAAAATTTAAAAAACTCAAATAAAAACTTGTTTGATAAAATTTTTGATTTATAAATCAGTGGTCTCAGTTTATAAATCTGGCCAAAAAATGAAAACATAAAAAATGTGTTTCTATTTTAAGTTTTGAGATTTGAGTTTTTTTTTTTTACCACCCAACACTAGCCGCCACCCGCCACCATTTTCCACTACCTTCTTCCGCCACCACCACCACCACCACCACCACTCACCACCCACCTACCACCACCACCTCCACCCACCACCCACCAGCCACCCCTCGCAGCCACCACCACCACCACCACCACCACCCACCACCCACCTGCCATCCACCCGCCACTACCATCCACCGCCCTCCATCACCACCCGCCATCTACTTGCCACCACCACTCACCACACACTTGCCACCACCATCTACCACTTACCACCACCAACCACCCACCACCACCACCACCAGCCACCTGCCACCCACCGGCCACCACCACCCACTATCCACCACCACCACCACCACCACTATCACCCACTTGCTACCCACCTGCCACCACCACCCACCACCCACCACCACCACCACCACCACCACCACCATTACCCACTCGCTACCACCCGCCACCGTCACCCACCCACCCACCACCACCACCACCCGCCATCCGCTACCCACCTGCCACCACCCGCCACCACCACCATCCACTCGCTACCACCCGCCACCGTCACCCACCCACCCGCCACCACCACCACCCACTCGCTACCACCCGCCACCGTCACCCACCCACCAGCACCACCCACCACCACCTGCCATCCGCCATCCGCCACCCACCTGCCACCACCACCCGCCACCACCACCACCACTACCCACTCGCTACCACCCACTACCCGCCACCGTCACTCACCCACCCACCACCACCACCCGCTACCTACCACCCACCACCACCCGCCACCTACCTGCCACCACCACCCACCACCCACCACCACTGCCACCACCACCCACTCGCTACCACCCGCCACCGTCATCCATCCACTCGCCATCGTCACACACCCACCCACCCGCCACCGCCACCACCACCACCACCACCCGCCACTACCACCCACCCGCCACCACCCGCCATTCGCCACCCACCTGCCACCGCCATCCGCCACCCACCCACCACCACCATCCACCACCAGCTACCCACCACCCACCGTCACCACTTTCCACCATCGTCTCCCGCCGCCACTTGCCACCACTTGCCATTTCTCACTCTTTTTTATATTTTTAAATTTTTTAAAACATTTTGTCAATTACCAAACACGTTTGTAGTTTATGTTTTTCTAAAAATAAACAAAAATCAATTTATAAAATTTTTGTAAATATAAACTGAAAACGTAAACGTTACCAAACACACCCAGTAACTTCTTTTTTCAAAATTATGTGAATTTTTTTTTAGTTTTTTGGTTCGTTTTGTGTAGACAAATTTAAAATGTCAAAAACTTAAAAACACAAAAAACAAAAAAATCAATTATTTTTTATATTTTCTTGATTATTTTTAAAAATTAATTTTTCTATTCTTCTCGTTGAACTAAATTTGGAAACCTAAATTTTTTTTTTTTAATTTTAGAAAAAGAAAAAAAATCACTAAAAATGAAAACGACACTCTCTCGTTTCGGCCACTTAACTCAAAGTGTCCATAACTTCTTGTGAGAATTTCGATCTACCACTGTGAGTCATGTTTTTAGAGAGGGTAATTAATAATTGTATATGTTGCTCATTGCTTGAGTAGATTAATTTTTGATTGTGCTGACCTAACAATTTGGATGGAGGATGTTCCAACAAACTTAGCCCCTTTGAATTTAGTTGATGCCGCTTTTGCTTAATATATTGTTGCAAATGGTTATAAATTCTGGGTAAAATTAGAATTTTATTCTAAGTTTGGTCTATTTTTTAGGTGGGTCCTGTGTGTCGATTTTCACGGGTCAAAGTGGTAACGCGTTCTATGCTGCGTTGTGATTCACGTGGTAGATCTGGTTGCTCAAAACCATTACCGAGTGAATGGGAAATTGAAGCCAAGGTGTGCACCATGAAAATAGAGTTTTGGTGGAAATTCCTTAAAGGTTTGAATAAGGCTTGTCCCACATTGATTTGGTGGGAGGTTTTGAAAGAGTTTATAAGGCATAGATTTGGTACTTGGGGTGTGCCCCAAGTGGTACCCAAGTGTTTTAGAGGGAGAGGTTATGGGCAAAATGGGCTAGACCCATTGGACTCAAAAAACCACCACACACGCGCGCGTCGCCGCCGCCGCCATCCGTCTGGTCAATCAAGTGGGCTGGGCTTGGGCGCAGGTGTGTGGTTGGGTTGGGCTTGTCCGGCCCAATACTAATCTTTTTGGGTCAAAAACATTTGAATTTAATTTTGTTTTTGGTAAAATAAAATCCAGAATTCAAATTAAACTGGTTTGGTTTTTCTGTACATCCAAACAGGGCCCTTCCCGTATTAAACCGGAATTAATCTGATCTGGATTTACTGTACACCCAAACAAGGTCCTTCCCGTTTTTGTTATCTGTTTGAATTGTAACCCAACAGATTCAAATCTGTTTGAATTCAAAACCAACAGGTATCATACCTGTTCAATTCAAAAACCTAAAGCCACCATTCCATCTATAAATAGGACAGCCCTCATTGGGATTTAAAAAACTCTAATTTTCGTCCTTCATAATTCTGCTAACATCCTCTTCATTTTGCTGCATTATTTTCTTGTTAAAGAGAGTATAAACACTTAGTGTGTTCGTAAGGCAAACAATTTGTAGTGCTGCTATTGTTTGTAGTAGATCATTTTATGCTGAGAGATAGACGTCCAAATTCTGAAAGCACCGTGGAGATGACGAATCTGTCTTAAGGATACAGTGTCAAACACTGGACTTGATCTGATAATTATTTAAAGAAATTAATCAAGTAAGTTGTTTAATTTATTATTCTGTTTTATTTATTTAAATCAGATTTTAATTTTATTTTTGTAACAAAATAAAACCTGTTTTTTATTTATTTTTTATTTCAAGTTTGATTTTTGTAATCAAACAAATTCTCTCATTTTCTTTATTTTTTAATATTCTAGTTGTTGTTTTGTACACAATAGAATTTAATCTTTTTAAATATAGTGAAGATTGTATTACAATCTTAAGACAGACTCCTTTTTGGTATCTTCATTGTATTTAATTTTCTGTGTTTTCAAACTAATATTCTGGTTGGAAAAATAAATAGTGATTTATGCTATTTAACAGATAGTAGTAATACACTGTCTCTTTTCTTTGACAACTAGTAGTAATATACTGGTGTCATTAACAATTGCAGAATATTATTTGGTGTTACAGAAAATTATTTTGGTATTTTATTTTTCTAATTTTAGTAACAAGGAAAATAAAATTATATTATTTTCTAGTTTTAGTAACAAAGAAAATAAAATTATTTTGTGTTTTAATTTATTTTCTGATTTTGGTAACTAGAAAATTATTTTGTGTTTGTTCTGATTTTTGTAATCAGATAGTTTTGTGGTATTTTATTTTCTAGTTTCAGTAACAAGGAAAATAAAATTACAGTATTTTCTAGTTTTAGTAACAAGAAAAATAAAATGATTTTGTGTTATAATTTATTTTCTGGTTTAAGTAACTAGAAAATTAATTTGTGGTTTGGTTTTCTGATTTTTGTAATCAGATATTATTTCGGTATTTTATTTTACTAGTTTTAGTAACAAGGAAAATAAAATTATTTTGTATTGTAATTTATTTTCTGGTTTTAGTAACTAGAAAATTAATTTTGTTAATCAATCATGTAACTTTGTGACTCGGTCACAATCTGTTAATTTTGTAAGTAACTTATGGTTTCGTTTGGTAGACCACTTATTTTTGAACCCTTTGTGAGAAGGTGTTAATTATTTTGACTTTATCATAGTTCATTGTGAGTATACATGGAAGAATTTATTTCTAGAGTAAAATATTAGTTTTACAAACTAATTTTATTTTTATTACAATGTGGATTCATAGTCTTGAATTGTTTCTGCACTTGAGTCGGAAAATATATATATATATATATATATATTCACAAGAACATTTTAATGCATATTTAATTTATTTATTTATGTACAAATCAAACTTATTAAATGAATGTATGTTTTGTCATTTTGAAGTTTAAAGTTTAAATGCGTTGGATTTTATTTATGAGTTCAGAATCCTTTTATTTCATGATGCAAGTGATGGAATCGTGCATGATTAATTTATTTTGTTAATTCATTATTTTTAATTGATGCGTTTGATATGCATGTATGATATCAACTCAAGTTATTTCTTAACAATAATTTCAAGTGATTTGGAATGATAAATTGTTATGTCGACTTTGGACATAAGCAGGTTAATTTGAATATTTCTAATCAATTTTGAATGGGTGTTTAAACACCAGAGAAATTTAAACATGAAGATGTATGTAATTATATCGGTCCGTTTAATTGGGAAGTAATTTAAGAAATCTTTTATGTTGATTATTGAATTATGTGACATGAGATGTCATTAATAATTATTTTACTTGCGTAGTAAAATTTGTTAAACCATGAACCATTTTATTAATATGGGGGTGTATCTCTTGCATTAGTTGAGATAATTTAATTTTCTTCTGTCACTAATATTTTTATGACAGCGACATTTATTTGTTATTGAGTTGCAAGAATGTATACAATCAAATGGATTTTTGAATTGTTTGATTCTTAGGCAAAATTTTTTATGAGGATATGATTTTGTCAAAACATTAATTCTGACTTGAGTAGTCACAATTATTTTGGTTTTTTCTTGAATTTGTTTTTAAAATTCATTGATTTATATTAGAAGTGATAGGGGTGGTGAATATGATGCACCATTAAATGTATTTTGTGCACAAAATGGCATTATTCACCAAACTACAGCACCCATGTTACTAAGTTCAGGCTTACCACAGAACTTGTGGAGGGAAGCAATTTTTGTCTGCTAATTATGTTCTTAATAGAATACCCCACAAGAAAACCAACAGCACTCCTTCTGAATTGTGAAAAGGTCGACCACCTTCCTACAAATACTTAAAAGTGTGGGGGTGTTTGGCAAAAGTTTAAGTTCCTGTTCTTAAAAAGATTAAGATTGAACCAAAAATAGTAGACTGTGTGTTTATTGGTTATGCTCAGAATAATAGTGCATATCGGTTTCTGACTTATAAATCAGAAATACCTGATATAAATGTGAACACTATTATAGAGTCAAGGAATGCTGTGGTTTTTGAACATGTCTTTCCTTACAAGAAATGACAAGAATTAACAGAAAAGAACTTATGATTGTACACAAAGTCAAGAGACTAATGACAATCAAACACAAGAGACTAGTAATAGTCTCGACCAACAGGATTTAACTGATGATGAACCAAGACGAAGTAAGAGAGCGAGAACTTCAAAATCCTTTGGTCCAGATTTTCTGACATACCTGTTAGAAAATGAACCTCAAAGCTTTAAGGCAGCAATGACAGGTCCTGAAGCACATTTGTGGAAAGAGGCTGTTAATAATGAAATTGAATCCATTATGCAAAATCATACTTGGGAATTGGTGGATCTTCCACCAGGTTCTAAACCTCTTGGATATAAATGAATATTCAAGAGAAAAATGAAAGCAGATGGTTTAATTGACAAGTATAAAGCACGATTTATAGTTAAAGGTTACAGACAAAAGAAAGGCCTGGACTTTTTGACACATATTCCCTTGTGACAAGAATAACATCCATTTACATGCTTATTTCTATAGCAGCGTTGTTTAATTTAGAAATACATCAAATGGATGTTAAGACAGCTTTCTTAAACGGTGATCTAATGCAGTGATCTATATGGAGCAACCCGAAGGGTTTGTAGTGTCGGGGCAAGAAAAGAAAGTTTGTCGACTTATAAAATCCCTTTATGAATTAAAACAAGCACCTAAGCAATGGCATGAAAAATTTGATCATGCAATTCTTACTAATGGGTTTAAGATAAACGAATGTGACAAATGCGTCTATGTTAAAAACACTGACTAAGGATATGTCATAGCTTGTCTTTATGTGGGTGACATGCTTATCATTGGAAGCAGTCAAAACATGATAAAATCAACTAAGCAGATGCTTAACATATGGGGGTCGCAAATGTTATATTACGAATGAAAATTACTAAAACATCTGAGGGATATGCATTATCTCAATCTCATTATATTGAGAAAATTCTTGATAAATTTATCAAGGATAATTTGAATTTAGCTAGAACACATGTAGATATCAGTCTTTATTTATCGAAAAATAAAGGTGATGCAGTGTCTCAGTTAAAATACTCCCAAATCATTGGAAGCCTAATGTACTTAATGAATATTACTCGTCCTGATATAGCTTATGCTATCAGTAAATTGAGTAGGTACACTAGTAACCCCGGAGAAGACCATTAGAAAGCGATCATTCGGGTTCTTAGATATCTAAGATTCACTCGTGATCATAGTTTGAACTTTACTCGATATCCAACAGTACTTGAAGGTTATTGTGATGCAAATTGGATATCGGATACTAAAGATTCAAAACCCACAAGTGGATATGTCTTTACTCTAGGAGGCGCTGCTGTTTCTTGGAAATCCACGAAACTAACATGCATCGCACGATCCACAATGGAATCCGAGCTCATTGCTTTAGACAAAGCAGGAGAAGAAGCAGAATGGCTTCGTCACTTCTTAGAAGACATACCAATGTGGCCAAAACCTGTGCCAGCTATTTGCATTCATTGTGATAGTCAATCTGCAATAGGCAGGGCACAGAATCACATGTATAACGGTAAGTCACAACATATTCGTCGTCGACATAATACCGTAAGGCAATTATCGTCAAACGGAATAATCTCAATAGATTATATAAAATCTAAAGAGAATATTGCGGATCCATTAACAAAAGGTTTGGCAAAAGAGCTAGTGTATAGTTCATCGAGGGGGATGGGATTAAAGCCTATTACATAAGAGTCGTCATAATGGTAACCCTACTTATATGACTGGAGATCCCAAGAACTAAGTTCAAAGGGACAACTAAGTTATGTATGGCTCGCCAGAAATCACCAAGGGATTAAAATTCCTACCCATTCCTATGGTGAGAGTGATATCTGCAACATATGTTGTTTGTAGGGGTATAAGGATAAGCTTTGTTTTTAATGATTACTTATATCTTGATTAAGGCATAAAATCAAGATGAGTATAAGGAGATACTCACAATAAGAATCACCTATATGAGTGTTGAACTGGGGCTGGTTCTATGAGAATGAAGAGGCTAAATTCTCTAGAAACACTTATGAAAATCAGGCGCGTTCAAGGCCAAAATGAACACAACAGTGAGAACCACGATGTGTTAGAAGATATTTTGTGTGAAATCTATTGTCTTGGCTTACACAAACGGCTGAACAATTCAAGGTATCGCGTCCATTGGTTAGCCAGTAAGTCCGATAGGTTATCACTAGGGAAGGTTCAAGGCCGAAAACTACCTATCCTGATGCAAGATATTTTCGACTTATACTCTTTCGATAAATCTGCATATTGTTGCATTTCCTTTGTCATCAAATTCCATTCATGTGGGGGATTGTTGGAAATGGTTATAAATTCTGGGTAAAACCAGAATTTTATCCTAAGTTCGGTCTATTTTTTAGGTGGGCCCCACGTGTCGATTTTCACGAGTCAAAGTGGTAACGCGTTCTATGCCGCGTTGTGATTCACGTGGTAGATTTGATTGCTCAAAACCATTACCGAGTGAATGGAAAATTGAAGCCAAAGTGTGCACCATGGAAATGGAGTTTTGGTGGAAATTCCTTAAAGGTTTGAATAAGGCTCGTCCCATATTGATTTGGTGGGAGGTTTTGAAAGGGTTTATAAGGCATGGGTTTGGTACTTGGAGTGTGCCTCAAGGGGTACCCAAGTGTTCTAGAGGGAGAGGTTATGGGCAAAATGGGCTAGACCCATTGGACTCAAAAAATCACCACACACACGCGCGCGCACCGCCGCCGCCGCCGCCATCCGTCTGGTCAGTCGGGCGGGCTGGGCTGGGCTTGGGCGCGGGTGCGTGGTGTGTGGTTGGGTTGGGCTTGTCCGGCCCAATACTAATCTTTTTGGGTAAAAAATATTTGAATTTAATTTTGTTTTTGGTAAAATAAAATCCAGAATTCAAATTAAACTGGTTTGGTTTTTCTGTACATCCAAACAGGGCCCTTCCCGTATTAAACCGGAATTAATCTGATCCGAATTTACTGTACACCCAAACAAGGCCCTTCCCGTTTTTGTTATCTGTTTGAATTGTAACCCAACAGATTCAAATCTGTTTGAATTCAAAACCAACAGGTATCATACCTGTTCAATTCAAAAACCTAGAGCCACCATTCCATCTATAAATAGGACAGCCCTCATTTGGATTTAGAAAACTCTAATTTTCGTTATTCATAATTCTGTTAATATCCTCTTCATTTTGATGCATTATTTTCTTGTCAGAGAGAGTATAAACACTTAGTGTGTTCGTAAGGCAAACAATTTGTAGTGCTGCTATTGTTTGTAGTAGATCATTTTATCCTGAGAGATAGACGTCCAAATTCTGAAAGTACCGTGAAGAGGACGAATCTGTCTTAAGGACACAGTGTCAAACACTGGACTTGATCTGATAATTATTTAAAGAAATTAATCAAGTAAGTTGTTTAATTTATTATTCTGTTTTATTTATTTAAATCAGATTTTAATTTTGTTTTTGTAACAAAATAAAATCTGTTATTTATTTATTTATTTTTTATTTCAAGTTTGATTTTTGTAATCAAATAAATTCTCTCCTTTTCTTTATTTCTTAATATTCTAGTTGTTATTTTGTACACAATAGAATTTAATCTTTTTAAATACAGTGAAGATTATATAACATATATTACATCAACCTTTTTAAAAAAAAAAAAAAGATAAAATTTATTCATAGAATGGCATCATAACAAAAAAAATATACCTTATGCATTTGAAATTTTGAATAATTTAAGATTTTTCTTTCATGGTTCTAAACTTTTCTTTACTCATCACTTTTGCTTCGCTTTGCTTCTCTTCGCTTTGCTTCGCTTCATGGTCATGTAAAAGTATTTCTTTTCCCCCCACCAAACCCTTCATTATTGATGATATGGATTGCACGAAAACTTCATCCGATTAATCATTGAAAGCCACAATAAATAAAGTTGGGTTCGATAATTATATTTTTAATTTTATTATTAATATTAATATTTTTTAAAGTAAACGTTAAAAAAATTTGGCCCTTTCCAGTTTTAATTTGAATAATTTGGCCCTTTCCAGTTTAATTTGAAAGAAACAAATTTTAGTTCATATTATTTTAATTTGAATAATTTGGCCCTTTCCAGTTTTAATTTGTTTCTTTCATTCAGATTTTAGTTAATTTTTTTTTACATAGTGTCCCTGCATCGTTAATTTTAATATCTAACTTGAACAGATTGACTAAATTGAAACTAAAATTAAAATATATAGACTAAATTAGGGAGAATTTCAACATAGTGGGCCAGATAAAAAAATTTACAAAAACATGTGGGGCACATGTGGTTTTGTGATCGAATGCTAGTGTGACTTGCACCCCTCTATGTTTGTATGAATTTTTTTCCCTCCCACTGGATGTAATTCCCCCACTAAATTATTCAATTTAAAATAATAGAAATTAAAGTAAAATTAAAATCAAATTACATCAGCGTTAAAAATATAATTTCCCTAACAATAAAAATCAAGAACTATCATATGTATGTTAGTAACTACTATATATATCCAATGACTTATATTATTAGATAGTGAAATTACATGCTAGTAATGATATGCTATCAATGTTGTTGTGTTGTGTTGTGTGGTTGTTGTTGTTGTTTTTTTTTTTTTTTCTTTTTCCTTTTCTCTTTTTTCATTTTTGTGCCCTTTTTCAAACACGAAGAGGGACATTCACAAAAGTGGAAGCATTTGTTTTCCTCGTCACCTTTGCATTTGCGTCATGATTCCACACATACTTTGAGAAACATTAACAAAAGTGGAAGCATTTCCTCGTCACCTTTGCATTTGAGTCATGATTCCACACATACTTTGATCAAATAAATTTATAAAAAATAAAAATAAATTAATCCATTAAATACAAAATTATTTTATTTAGATTTTGAATTTGTTTAAAAATTTATAAAGATAGTGAAAAAATGACAAAAATATAAGTTCAAATTTAAGTTCAAATCCCTACTCAAATTTAAAATTCAAATACAGTCTATATTACCAATATTTAAAAAAAAAAAAAAAGGGTCCATATTATCCATATCCCATTATTATTTTCTCATTCTATTTGCTCACTTTTAAATACAAATTAAGCCTTCATTTGGCATACCAAACTTTTATTTTTTTTTTGTTATTTTAACCATAAAAAGATAAAATAGACTGAAAAATCAATAAGACAAAACGTTACATTCAAACCATAATCATTTCATTTTTTCTCTCACAAAAGTCAAAAAAATTCAAAAATCTATCACAAACGAGACTTTTTAACCCTAAGTTAAAATAACCAAAAATTCAAAAACTCAAAAAGCCAAAAAATCAACCTACATCCCAAATAAACTCTAATTATTCCATATTTAGTTTTCATATTTTATAAATTTTTAGGTTGAAAACAAAATGAACAGTTCAACTATTATTTGAGCTTTATTCATTTACTAAGCCTTTGTTTCGGTGGATTAACTTTTTAATTTTTTAGCATTTTTAATTTGGGGTTAAAAGTCTCATTTGGGATGAATTTTTTGATTTTTTAATTTTATTTTTGTGAGAGAAAAAATGAAATAATTATGATTTTAATGTGACATTTTGTCTTGTTAAGTTAAAAAGTCTATTTTATTTTTTTGTAACTAAAATAGCCCAACCCAACCCAAATCTTCATGCCAAATGAACCCAATTAACTTTAACAAAATTGGTAGAGTAGTTTCGTAATTGAGCCGAACTTGAACAGAGTTCTCATTAACAAACTATTAGGCATTTGAATTAAGGGCATTGTTATATAAGTCTAAAATTAAACCTAATTTTTAAGCTTAATGATGTGATAATCAATTAAGATATCTAAGGTAATACTCTCTTTCATATTTTCTCAATTATCAACCAATCATATCACTTATGTTTCATTAAACTTAGATATTGAGTCTAAAAAATGAGTCCAGGGAGCACGAACACACCATACTTTTAGTGACAACTTTTCTAATTCATCGCCCAAAAGTTTGTGGTAGAAGCTTTCGTGATGATAATTTCGGTTGCCAAAACTAAATTTTTTGAAATAATATTTTTTTTATTTATGTTTGGTATTTGTATAAATTTATATATTTGATTGACGAAATATATTAATCATATAAATATATGCCTAGTAAGTCAACAATGGAAATGATATCTGTCTTTTAAGGAGAGTAATAGAAAAGTATAAAGAAAAAAAATAACATTCATATGATTTTTATCGATCTTGAAAAAATATATGATAGAGTGTATCGGAGTATAATCTGGTCGGTATTAGAGAAGAAATTGGTGACAAAAGGTTATATTGATGTAATTAAGGATATGTATGAAGGTGTGTTTGACTACTATTAGATCGCTTGTTGGAGAAACGAGTGAATTTTCAATTACCGTAGATTACACCAAAGATAAACCTTAAATCCTTATCTGTTCGCTTTAGTTATGGATGAGTTGACGTGCAATATTCAGGATGGTGTATCATGGTGTATACTTTTTGCAAATGATATCGTGTTAGTGAATGAGACTAGAAAAAGAGTTAATACTTTGAGATTTGAAGAAAAGCACTTGAATCTAAAAGATTTAGGATAAGCAGAACTAAGACAGGAAATATATAAAGTGTAATTTTAGTAACAGTCACAGTGGAAACAGAGGAAAAATGAAGATTGAGAACTAAAAACTATCTAAAAGTAAACATTTTATTTAGGATCGATTATCACAACAACTAGGGAGCTTCGAGCGAATGTGGTCTATAGAATTAAGGCAAGGTAGCTTAAGTAGAGGAGTGCGTCTGGAGTACTGTGCAATAAACGAGTACTCGTTAGACTAAAGGAGAAGTTCTATAGAACGGCTATAAGATTAGCGATATCGTATAAGACAGAATGTTAGGTAACTAAGAAACAACATGTAGATAAGATAATTATTGCTAAGATGAGGATGTTAAGATAAATGTATAGTAAGATTAAAAAAGATAGAGTTATGAATGAGTATATTTGAGAATAGGTAGTAGTAGTATCGACAGAAGATAAACTGAGAGAGAGTAAATTGAGATGGTTTAGTCATATACAACGAAAACCAACAAAAACAGTAATGAAAAGATGCGATACAATGATGGTAGATGATAGTGTTAGGGAAAGAGATATACCTAAATTGACGTGAACTAATATAATAAATAGATATATGAATCTCTTTAATTTGACTAACGAAATAGCCTTAAATAGAATCGAGTAGAAAAGAATGATTTATGTAACAGATCCCATTTGATTGGACTTAAGGCTTAGATTGGTTTGATTACAAATATTATTTTATATTTTGCTCATAATTTTTTTTTCCTTTTAATGTGCATATATTAATTTTCATTTAATTTTTATTTTCAAATTCAGTTGGTTTACAAAATCCAGTTGACTTGAGCGAGCGGAGATTGACTTCATGTCGCATATTTATATTTTATTTGAGCTCAAACTCAATTATTTTCAATAAATCAAATTTAAAGATCACAAATCTTAACTAAAGTTAACTTGTTTTTAATTTTAATTTTAATTTTCAATGGAAATAAATTACACTGATTTTTCTTAAAGTTGCAAAAAAAAAAAAATACAATAAGTCTCACAATTTTAATATAATTATATTAAATTCGCTTAAAATTTTAAATTACATAATACTTAACTCATTTTTCATTAATAATTTGTTAATCATACAAATAACAATACTTTGTTATCATATCTTTTATACTAAAAATACAGTAAGTCTCACAATTTTAACATAATTATATTAAGTTCTCTTAAAATTTTAAATCACATAATATTTAACTAATTTTTCATCAATAATTTGTTAATCATATAAATAAAATATTATATTACCATATCTTTTGTACTAAAATATTTACTTTTTTATTTATTTTTATATTTTTACACTATTTATATTAATTTCAATCATTTTAATTTTACTAAAAAGACGATTAGTGTAATTATACAAAATTTATAAAAAAAAATTTGCTTGTTTTTCGTTTTTCAAAAACACTTTTCAGAAAATTCTACTTTCTTATTTTTCATATTTTTTTGTTTTTACTGAGTTTTTTTTAATATTTTAAGCAATTTTTTTAATTTTTAGACACACCTAACATAAATACACATAAAAAGTATAATTTTTGTGAAAAAATCTTTTAAAAATTCACTAAATACCAAAAATAGAAAAAAAATGAGAATTCAATATATTTTTCATATTTTTATGTATTTATTAATTTTTTAAAATATTTTTCACAAACTTTTTAGTTTTTAGATACATTTAAACAAAGTGCATCTAAAAAGTAAAAAAAAAAATGGTTAAAATTTTAAAATTATTCACTAAAAACAAAAAAAAAAAACAAAAAAACAAAAAATTTAATTTTCAAAAAAATTTAATTTAAAAAACTCAAACTAAACACACATATTATATTTTTCTTAAATACCAAGGAAGACCGATGTAGTAACGGGCAAAGAAATTTCCATGAAGCTTCGAGATTTTGACCTCCCAACAAAGGAAATTGCTTAGATATGAGCCAATATTAGGTAAAGTTTGAAAGGTAGTTCAGGACATCACATGCTTTTGCCTTTCAGCATTTGAAAACAACCAAACAATGCGTCGGTGATTGGCCAGGGTCTAAAATAAAATATGACATTTTTGTCCATGATATGATATCATTGGATTGTTGATTTATTGTGACTATTGACAACTACCTACTTCCTGAAAAAAAGGTAATATCCCAACTGTTAAATGATGAAATCTAATTTATGGATTATTTATGCAAAGAGCCCCGAAATTATGAAGAAATAGTATTTTGAATCTTTAAATTTTAAAAATATACAAATAAATCTTCTAAATTATTAAGAAGTATTATTTTTTTCCTTTAAATTATAAAAATATATAAATAGATTCCTAAATTGTGGCACATTTCACTTTAATATGTTCTGTTAACAGTTTAATTTGTACGTTTTTATAATTTAGAAACATTTGTACTTTTTTATAATTCAAATAGTAAAGTGATATTTATCAATAGTTTGGAGGTCTTAGTGTAAATAACCAATTAACTTGTGTTATTTATTTTTTATTTTTATAAGTTACACTAATCTCTCTTTAACTTTAATAAAAATACAATAAATTTTACAAATTTAACATAATTATATTAAACTCCACTAAAATTTAATTTCACATAACAGTTTGCAAATGATGTTTTCTTTTGTTTTACACTGAAATACATATTTTACATTGTTCATCTTTTTGTCTTACATTATAACTATTTGCATTAGTTTTAGTAGTCATTCTACAAGGTGTGACATATGCAAGCTATGGCATTTGGTGGGTTGATATTACAAATATCATAATTAAACACAATAGGACATAACTAAAAACTATTCAAGGTATAACTAAAATAATAATCATAATAGATCATAATTAATATCACGATAAGTCATAACCAATGATTATAATCAAATACTACTTGAGGCACAATTAAAGACATCCTCGATCTTAGCCAAAATAAAAATCACAATAGATCATAACTAAATCATAATCAACACCACAATAAGTCATAACCAAAATCATAATGAGCCATAACTAAATACCACAAAAATGATAATTGGATATATAATACACACCTTTATTAAGATGTATATTATAGAATTTTCCTATACTCTTACTAAAAGAGATATTAATATAATTATTCTAAAATTTTAAAATTTATTACATTTATTTCAAATCTCATGAAAATCAATGTAATAACTCAAAAAACAAAATAAACTCAAAAGAAAAAAAAAATCACAATTCAAGTGAAAAAAACTAATAATGATGTACATGAAGGTTGGTTCAGTGATACGTGTTGACCTAAAAATCACTTTGACTCGAGTTTGACACTCCACAGTAGGGATGGCAATCTGAACCCGATCCGATGGGAACCCGACCCCCCGACCCTGAATTGAGCAGTTATTCCTTGAAAAATACCCCTGACGGGTCGGGGATGGTATTAAAAAATGAATCCCCGATAATATTCGGGCTGGGGACGGAGATACATGTTCCAGTCCTGGATCCAGCCTGACCCCGACCCCAATCCCCACCCTGTTTAGCCCCGATGTAAAATTACTATTATGCCCCTATTTATATATATATATATATATGTGTGTGTGTGTGTGTGTGTGTGTGTGTAGGGTTTGGTTAACACACTCACTCACACACAAACATAACGCTGTTATACCTCTCTCTCTCTCTCTATCTCACTCACTGTCGTTGTTTAGTTTAGGGTTTCGCCTCCATCTCTCTCTCTCACACACAACGACGGTTGCCGCTCCTCCGTCACCGCCGATCCTCCCTCACCACCGCCCGTACCTCACTGTCGATCCTTCCTCATCGCCGCTGTTGTTAAGAGTTTCGCCTCCCTTTCTCTCTCTCACACACGACAGCTATTGCTCCTTGACCGTTACTCCTCCCTCACCGCCGATCTTCCCTTACCACTGATTCTCAAAGGATATCTTTCTCTCTCTCTCTCTCTCTCTCTCTCGGGATTTCAATCTAGGATTTACATACATATATAGATAGTCTCTCTCTAGGGATTTTGACCTCTGTTTTTTTTTCTCTCTAAATTTATTTATTTTAAATATATATATATATATATATATGATCTGTTTTTGACCTCTATCATTGATATGTATGATCTGTATTTTTAATTATTGATCTGTTTGTTTTAAATATATATGCCATTGATGATATATATCTAGTTATTTATTTTATATATCTATTTTTTTTTTAATTATGACTTGAGGTTGAATATGATAGTTTGAGGGGGTAATTTGACACAAAATTTAAGAATTTTAAGTTTAAAACAACAAAACTTAACAAACCATGAGAATTTGAAATTCTAACTTTCTAGATTTCCATAATTTTCATGTTTTGTGGAAAATAAAGCAACTTAAATTAAAGTAACAGTAATCATGACAAAATCAAAAACTCATCTTAGAAAAAAAAACAGAGAAAGAAAACAAAAAACAGAAACTTATTTATTTATTTTTTTATTGAGTAACAATTACTTCTATAGTCTCCTTATTTGTTTTTATTTTTCTATCTGTAGTTCTAAGTGAATGAATATTGATGATTCCATTAGCTTAGTTATTAATTGTTTCTTTGATATTTTCAA
Source organism: Camellia sinensis (assembly GCF_055761805.1). NCBI lineage: Eukaryota > Viridiplantae > Streptophyta > Magnoliopsida > Ericales > Theaceae > Camellia > Camellia sinensis. The sequence continues at coordinate 141,950,957 of NC_138975.1, forward strand.
ATGTTTAGTTAATTTGTTTCTCAGTTTCAAGTTCAGAAAATTTAACTACTTTGGTAGTAATGTGGTGGTCAAAGAAGATTAAAAAACAATGAGTTATATATTCTTCTTTTGAGGGTAACACTCTACATCTTATGATTTTAATTTTTTTGTTTGTATATTTCCCTTAAAAAAATAATTTGTTTTATTTTTTTCATGCAATCATTCTAAATGTTTATGATATGATTTCATTAGCTTGGCGACTGAATATTTGTCATATTTATTGGCTAAAGGGTGAAACTTTTTGTTGGATTTTGTGTGATGGTTTGACGAAGTTTAAGCTTTGTCATTTTGTTTGGATTATACTGATTTTGGCATATGACATATTTAGAATTCCTGCATGGTGGCTAAATTTAGTATTGGTAAATGATTTGTTGTTTAAGGATCAATTTCATGTTGCCTCTGTTAACATTAATTCAATCCGTGTTATTTTTATAAAGGTTAAAAATATTAGATATTAACTCTCAAGTACCAGTTAACTCTCAAGTACCATTTGAGAGCGAGGTGTTACAACAATCATCGCCAGCTACCAACTCACCTACGAACTCACCGTCCCTCCTCTCTAATCAAAAGGTTATTGATTTAGAGGAAAAGTCTAATACTTGTGGAGGAACTAAAAGAAAACCTAGTGTTGTGTGAGAACACTTTAAGAAACAAAAATTCAATGTAGTCTAGAAGGCAATATGTAATTATTGTAATAAGCATTTTGGAGGTGATTCAAAAAATGGAACTTGGTATTTGCATGATCACTATAAGAGTTGTACTAGGAAAAAAAAAAAAAAGTGGTGGACATGAGGCAAAAAGTTTTAACTAACAACTTTAATAGAGAGAGTCCAAAAATGAATTCTTATATTTTTTATCAAGATTTTGCTAGGAAAGAGTTGTCACATGCCATAATATTGCATGAATATCTCCTCTCTATCGTAGATCATGTTGGTTTTAAACGATATTCAGCAGCACTTCAACCATTGTTTAAAGTACCTTCTCGAAATACGATAAAGAGTAATATTTTAAAGATTTATGATTATGAGAGGGTGAAGACATTGAGTTTGGTAGAGCATAATAAAAGTAGGGTGGCAATCACAACTGATATGTAGACTGTTAGCAATAAAAAAAAAAAAGATTCATGGCTGTCACCGCACACTTTATTGATGTTCATGGACATTGCAAAGTCACATTTTGAAGTATACATTTGTAAATTTACAAATCATTTAAAAGTTCTATCTTATTCGGTTCAATTTGCATGTTATTAATACTTGTTCATGAATATTATATTTTAAGTTTATTTATGTTCCATTTTCACACACAAAAGAAGTTCTTTGTAATACTTTGCTTGAGTATATGATGGGCTGGAATATTGATAGTAATTTCTTTACTGTTACTGTTGATAATTACTCCACAAATGATGTCATGATTACCATGTTGATGAATAAGTTAAGTAATACATCGCTTTTGTTGGGTGGTACTTTGTTTCATATGTGTTGTTGTGCACATATTTTGAATTTAATTATGAAAAATGGACTGGATGTCATACGAGTTAATGTGGAGAAAATTCGAGAGAGTGTAGCTTATTGGACATCAACACCAAAAAGACAATAAAAATTTGAAGAGACAGTTAATCAATTGCGTAATCCACATACTAAGAAATTAGGACTTGATTGTTTAACTAGGTGGAATTCAACTTACTAGATGCTTCAAACTGCCTTCTTGTATAAGGATGTCTTCTCTCGGTTAAAAATAGAGAGCCCCAATATAAGACCGTTCCAAGTAAGGAAGAATGAGAGTTTGCTAGAGAGATTAGTGGGAGGTTTAAGACATTTTTTTTTATCACTGAGTTATTTTCTAGTACTAAGTATCCCACAACCAATTCCTAGCTTTATGTGAGATTAGGATGACACTGTCTCAATGGCTCTCTTGTGAAATTGAAGTGATTAGAACAATGGCATCAAAAATGGTGAAAAATTTTGATAAATATTGATTAGTGATACATGGTGTTATTGGAGTTGCTATTATTGTCACGACCCAGACCCGCCCCTATGGGTTTAGCACCGTAACCGGCCAGTAATCCGAGATTACCGAAGGCCTGCTTAACAGTAATACAGTAATACAGAGTACAGGGGCTGGCGGAAGCCAATACAGTAAATAAACAATGTCCAATGAGCTGTGACAGTCTGTATGCCAAAAGACTTTTCATTCAAATATATACAGTCAGACAAAACAGTATGTACATATATACAATCATTCAGTTCAGGGACCAAATCCCTAACAAACAGTACAGTAACAGTCTATACAGTCGAACAGGACAGATACAGAGACAGACGGGGAATTTAAAAACACCCTTAAGTCGTAGCTTGACAGGCTCAGAACCTCGCAGTGAGGCACAACGGTTGGCTTGACAAAACTGGAGTTAACCCCGACGCTTCTAGCTACGGTCTGGTCCCCACACACCTACATATATATATGAACAGTGAGCTAAAGCCCAGTGAATAACATAATGCGTAAAGAGGTTAAGAATGAATGTCCTTACAGTAATGAAAACAGTTCATTAAATCGGTATTTCAGTCGTTCAGTCAGTGCAGTCATATGTGGTACATCCATTAGCATAACAGTACAGTAAACAGTAGGTCTTAAAAGACCGAGCAGTAAATGATGGCCATCAGTCAGTAACAGTAGTGGTTCCAACGAGGGAACCGACAGAGATCTCTGTAACAGTATCAGTAAACAGTTTGTGCTAAGGATGCCACAATACAGTTCAGAATATAGGACATACATTCATTCAGTTAACAGTAATCAGTTCAGAAAGCAGTACAGTTCAGTTGTTCAGAAGATAATTATTTTGAACATATCTTTACACAGTTGTTACTCACAGAGTTCTGGGCTACAGTAAGCTAGAGCGCGTCCCCAGTCGCCAACCCTACACAGTTACAGATTGAACACACACTAAGCTACACAGTTGGGAAGGATAACAACTTAATCCCTAATATGCCTCGGTGTGGTTCTACATCTATATCCTCATTAAGATGCCTTAAACTAGGCCTAAGAATGCCTAGGATGAGATGAGGATGCAAAGATGCACTTGACAAAGCATTTTCAGACTTACAAAAAACAGGGGTCACGCTCGAGCGTATGTTAATCCGCTCGAACGGACATGCAGACAAAGGTTTCCGCTCGAGCGTAGACTTACCCGCTCGAGCGTTCTGCAAAACAGTCAAAAGTGCTGAATAGGTGAAAATCACGCTCGATTAGGCGCTCGACGCCCGCTCGAGCATGAGACACAATGCTCCGCTCGAGCGTCAATTATTCCGCTCGAGCGGACTCCAAAACAGAACAAAATGCTGGAGCATGATTTCCACACTCGAGCGCCAGTCACCCCGCTCGAGCGTGAGTCCAAATTCTGGAAATTCCAGATTTGAACCTCAAGCTCAAAGCCAAGTTTTAAACCATAAATTTCGATCCTCTTGGGCCAATTTTCCAGAAAACACATCAAAACTCATACTTTAACATGATTCAAAGCTCAATTTACAAAATCAAAGCCCAAGGGTGTTTCAAACAAACTCAATTTGAAACCAATTTCATGAATATGGAGAACATGCAAACATGCATGGATTAAAACCATTTCAAAGCTTCAATTTGATGCTCTCAGGAGCTCATTCTTTTCAAAACAAGATGAAAACATGGACTTAACATAGCCATGAGCATGCATGAGACAATTCTCCATGGAATCAACTCAAATTCAACAATTCAAACATGCATGCATGGAATGAGTTCCAATTCAACATTAATGAACCAATTCATACCTTAAATCACTAAAGGCTCAAGAATTATGCAAGAATAAGTTCAAATACACAATGAAGAAGGTCAATGATCTACCTTAGGTCTTGGATTATGGGTCAATGTTGCTATCAACCTTCAATTCTACCAAGATTCAAGCCAATTCACAATGAAACAAGTTGAAATCAACTCTTCTAGCTTCTCTCTCTCTCTAAGGTCGGTTGTGTGCAAGAAATGGAAGAAGAAATGTTTTGTTTGAGTGTATGAGGAGATCAAAAAGGTTCAAGTAATGGGTCACCTAAGTGGCAAAATGGTAAATAAGGCCAACTATGCAATTTAACTCGTTTTAATCTAATTTAATCATACCTAACCAGTTTTCAGATAATTATACCATAAAATCACATAAATTACGATGATTATAAAACACTAATCGATTTCCGGTTCGGCCGCCGATAAGGCCTTCAATTTGCAAATTAAACATAAACATAAAAGCACGAATAGATAATCAAATAATCAAACGGATAGAAGTACAATTAAACAGATATACTCAGTCAATACAGTTTCAATTTCAGTCAGTCAGTTCAGTAGTTTATTCAGTTCACTTATCAGTCATAATCAGTTTCAGTTTAACAGTAATCAGTGGTTATTTAGTAAACAGTGACGAGGGTTGTTACAGTCTCCCCTCCTTAAAAAGAGTTTAGTCCTCTAAACTCAAGTTACCTTCGTTCGGGAAGAAAACAGGGTTCAGTGGGAACAATTCAGGATATCTTTTACCCATGTCATCTTCCCTTTCCCAAGTGGCATACACGCCACCATGGTTTTGCCAGTCGACTTTCACTAGCGGGATCTCTTGATTTCTCAACTTCTTGATCTGTCTGTTTACAATCTGTATGGGCCGTTCCTCGTAAGTATAGTCATCACTCAGCACTACACGAGTAGGCTCTATCACATGAAAAGGATCCCGGAGGTAGTCCCTCAACATAGATATGTGGAAGACGTTGTGCATATGCTCCATTTCAGGAGGAAGCGCAACTTGATACACCATCGGATTGATTTTCTCGATAATCTCGTACGGTTCGACATATCTTTGCGCTAACTTGCCTTTGACTCCAAAACGAGTCTGGCCTTTCATCGGTGTCACTTTCACAAAAACGTGATCACCCACTTCATACTCTCTGTCTCGTCTTCTAACATCAGCATAACTTTTCTCTCTGCTCTGAGCAGTTTTCAATCTCTGTTGTATTAGTTTCACTTTCTCAGTTGTTTCATAAACAATCTCGGGCCCAAGCAAAGGCCCATCTCCAACTTCTGCCCAGCAAATCGGAGATCTACATTTTCTACCATACAGTGCCTCGAAAGGTGCCATGCCAATACTCGAATGATAGCTATTATTGTACGCGAATTCAGCTAAGGGCAAATGGCTTTCCCAGTTTCCCTGAAAATCAAGGACACACATTCTCAGTAAATCTTCCAGAGTCTGGATGGTTCTTTCTGACTGGCCATCTGTCTGAGGATGATAGGCACTACTCAGTGTTAATTCAGTACCCAATGCAGTCTGTAAGCTTTGCCAAAATCTCAACGTAAACTTCGAATCCCTGTCAGAAACAATGGACATAGGCACTCCATGCAGTCTAACAATTTCATCAATATAGAGTGTAGCCAATTTGTCCGCATTATAAATTGTCTTAATAGGTAAGAAGTGAGCAGATTTAGTCAGTCTATCAACAATAACCCAAATTGAGTCCATACCTTTACTAGAGCGAGGTAATCCAACGATAAAATCCATGATAATATGTTCCCATTTCCACTCCGGTATCGGTAAGGGCTGCAATAAGCCTGCGGGTCGTTGATGTTCGGCTTTGACTTGTTGGCAATGAAGACATTTCGATACAAAGTCATCAATTTCTTTCTTCATTCCCGGCCACCAGAAATTCAGTTTCAGATCTTGATACATTTTCGTATTCCCTGGATGGATAGAAAATTTTGAATTGTGGCCCTCTTGCAGAACTCTTCTTTTTAATTCAGAATCATTTTGTACGCACAGTCTTTCTTGAAATTTCAGTACATTACTTTCAAATTTGAAACCCGGTCTTGGTTTGGATTCCCTTTCTCCGATGATCTTCTTCAAGAAGTCATCCAATTGTTGTTTCTCTTTAATCTCTTTAATCAATGCTGGTTGAGCAGAAATAGCAGCTAAGGTTCCACCTTGTTCTCGTACAACAATTTCAATTTTAGATTTTTCAAGGTCACAAAGCAACTCTTTTTGCCTGGTAAGCAAACAGGCTAAATTTCCAGTCGATTTCCGACTCAGTGCATCAGCAACGGTGTTGGCTTTTCCCGGATGGTACAAAATCTGTAGATCATAATATTTATTCAGTTCTAGCCATCTCCGCTGTCTCATGTTCAGTTCTTTCTGTGTGAAGAAATATTTCAGACTCTTGTGGTCGGTATATACTTCACATGTCGCCCCATATAGATAGTGACGCCAGATTTTCAGTGCAAATACTACTGCAGCAAGTTCCAGATCATGGGTCGGGTAGTTCTTTTCATGCGGTCTCAGTTGTCGAGAAGTATAGGCAATTACTCTCCCATTCTACATTAAGACACACCCCAAACCCTTATGAGAAGTATCACTAAATATGGTAAAACCATCCGTACCTGAAGGTAGGGTAAGAATCGGTGCAGTTACAAGTCGAGTTTTCAACTCTTGGAAAGCTGATTCCCTTTGGTCAGTCCATTCAAATGACATCCCCTTCTGTGTCAGTTGAGTTAATTGTAAGGCAATTTTGGAGAAGTCTTTGACAAATCTTCTGTAATACCCGGCTAGTCCCAAAAAGTTTCGAACTTCTGTCACATTTGTTGGTCTAGGCCAGTTTACTACAGCTTCAATTTTCTGTGGATCAACGGAAATTCCATCATTGCTAACAACATGCCCCAAAAACATAACATGATCAAGCCAAAATTCACATTTAGACAGTTTAGCATAAAGTTTCTGTTCTCTTAGGGTCTGTAGGGCAAGTCTCAGATGATGTTCATATTCTTCTATACTTTTGGAGTAAATCAGTATGTGATCAATGAATACAACAATAAAGTCATCAAGGTATGGTTTAAAGATTCTGTTGATGAGGTCCATAAATGCAGCAGGTGCATTGGTAACTCCGAAAGGCATAACTAAAAATTCGTAATGTCCATACCTTGTTCGAAAAGCAGTTTTATCAATGTCTTCTGGTTTAACTTTCAACTGATGGTATCCGGATCTGAGATCGATCTTAGAAAACACTTGAGCACCCTGTAACTGATCAAATAAGTCATCAATACGTGGCAATGGGTATTTATTTTTCACAGTTACCTTGTTCAGTTCACGGTAGTCAATGCACAGTCTTAGTGAGCCGTCTTTCTTCTTCACAAATAAAACAAGAGCACCCCAAGGCGAAGTGCTAGGTCTGATGAACTTCTTATCTAACAGTTCCTACAATTACACTTTCAATTCCTTCAGTTCAGTTGGAGCCATTCGGTAAGGAGCTTTAAATACTGGCTGCGTTCCCGGAATCACATCAACGGTGAATTTAATCTCTCTGTCAGTCAAATCCCCTGGCAGATTATCTGGGAAAACATCTGAAAATTCTCTGACTATAGGAATATTGTTCACGTTAGCATCATCATCAGTAGATACAGTCAATACAGAACACAGATATCCCTTACACCCCTTTTTAATCAATTTAACAGCCTTCACAAATGAAATCAAATATGGAGGAGGTACTACTCCGACCCCATTAAACACAAATTCGGGTAAACCCGGTGGACGGAAAACTACTTGTTTCGTTACACAGTCTATGGTGGCATGGTATTTCGTTAACCAGTCCATTCCCAATATTACATCAAAATGATCAATGTTCAGAGGCAGTAAGTCAATAAACAAATGTGCATCACCAACAATAATTTCACAAGCAGGGTACATATATGCATAGGTCATAGATTCCCCAATGGGTGATGATACAGCTAACAGAAAATTCACGGATTCTAATGGTCTACTCAGTTTTCGCGAAAAAGCATGCGACACATATGAATGCGTAGGACCCGAATCAATCAGTACATAAGCATTTTGGGTGCAAATAGAGAGAATACCTGACACAACGGTCTCGGTATTCTGCACGTCTCCCGGTACTAGGGCAAACACTCGGCCCTGCCTCATGGGCTCTTTCCCGGTAGCTTTGGGGTTCGGTTTTGGTACAACAGTTGAGGCTGCCACGCTTGGTGTAGCTTTACTACTGGCTTGTGGAGCAGAGGGGCAGTCTTTAACCATGTGGCCCACCTTGCCACACCTGTAACAAGCTCTAAATATTTTGTAACAAACCCCTTTGTGCTTCTTGCCACACTCAGAACAGGGTGGTATGAGACCATTCCCTTAGCTGGGGCTAGTTGTTGACCCCGTATTCTGTTTCTTGTTCATGGGTTATGTTTTCCTTTCTTGAATTTGAAACCCTGCCTCTTACCACGCCATTCGGATGCTGGTGTTTCAGTTTTCAGTGCCTCGATGTTCGATTCAGCCATCAAGGCTCCGTCAAGAACATTTACATAGTTTGGTAACTTCAAAACATTTATTCTGTCAAGAATTGCAACATTAAGGCCGCCTTCGAACTTTCTGGCCTTCTTGTAATCAGTGTCCACCATATGCGGTGCATATCTCGCAAGCTCGGTGAACTTTGTTTTATATTCGGCAACGGACATTGTGCTCTGTTTCAGCTGTTCAAATTCAGTTACTTTTCTATCCCTGACACATTGAGGGAAATACTTCTCGAAGAAGGCTCCTTTGAATTGGGCCCAAGTCATAACAGTATTTTCATTACGGATAAGCATCCACCACCTTCTAGCTTCTTTTTGCAGAGTAAAGGTGGCCAATAGCACTTTGTGTGCTTCAGAGCACGGAAAAACCTCAAATAATTTTTCAGTCTCAAGAACCCATGCTTTAACCTTTAACGGTTCAAGGCCTCCCTGAAAGGATGACGGTTTCATTTTGCTGAACTTGTGGGTGAGAGTAATTATGTCCCCATCATTAACGTTAGTATTCTATTCCGGTACAGCCGGAGAAGGAGGTGGGGGCTGTTGATTCTGTTGCTGGTCTAATCTTTCGGTTATTAGTTCCATCATCCGTTCCAGTCTGGCCATTCTAGCCTCAGAGGATGAGGATTCAGTTGCAGTGTTTGCATTATCCATTTCACTATAAGCAGTTGCAACAATTATCAATATAGGCAGTCATTGTTTACACAGGTTCATACTTTAGCATATATTCAGTCAGTCATATCACACACTTATCATGCTCATGTAATGCCCTAATCACTTTTCTAGGACATCCTATAGCTTGTTTGGACACGTGTGTGCGGTATAACTTGTGGTAAGTATCGTTCTGATACCACTCTGTCACGACCCAAACCCGCTCCTATGGGTTTAGCACCGTAACCGGCCAGTAATCTGAGATTACCGAAGGCCTGCTTAACAGTAATACAGTAATACAGAGTACAGGGGCTGGCGGAAGCCAATACAGTAAATAAACAATGTCCAATGAGCTGTGACAGTCTGTATGCCAAAAGACGTTTCATTCAAATATATACAGTCAGACAAAACAGTATGTACATATATACAATCATTCAGTTCAGGGACCAAATCCCTATCAAACAGTACAGTAACAGTCTATACAGTCGAATAGGACAGATACAGAGACAGACGGGGAATTTAAAAACACCCCTAAGCCGTAGCTTGACCGGCTCAGAACCTCGTAGTGAGGCACAACGGTTGGCTTGACAAAACTGGAGTTAACCCCGACGCTTCTAGCTGCGATCTGGTGCCTGCACACCTACATAAATATATGAACAGTGAGCTAAAGCCCAGTGAATAACACAATGCGTAAAGAGGTTAAGAATGAATGTCCTTACAGTAATGAAAACAGTTCATTAAATCGGTATTTCAGTCGTTCAGTTAGTGCAGTCATATGTGGTACATCCATTAGCATAACAGTACAGTAAACAGTAGGTCTTAAAAGACCGAGCAGTAAATGATGGCCATCAGTCAGTAACAGTAGTGGTTCCAACGAGGGAACCGACAGAGATCTCTGTAACAGTATCAGTAAACAGTAGGTGCTAAGGATGCCACAATACAGTTCAGAATATAGGACATACATTCATTCAGTTAACAGTAATCAGTTCAGAAAGCAGTACAGTTCAGTTGTTCAGAAGATAATCATTTTGAACATATCTTTACACAGTTGTTACTCACAGAGTTTTGGGCTACAGTAAGCTAGAGCGCGTCCCCAGTCGCCAACCCTATACAGTTACAGATTGAATACACACTAAGCTACATAGTTGGGAAGGATAACAACTTAATCCCTAATATGCCTCGGTGTGGTTCTACATCTATATCCTCATTAAGATGCCTTAAACTAGGCCTAAGAATGCCTAGGATGAGATGAGGATGCAAAGATGCACTTGAAAAAGCATTTTCAGACTTACAGAAAACAGGGGTCACGCTCGAGCGTATGTTAATCCGCTCGAACGGACATGCAGACAAAGGTTTTCGCTCGAGCGTTCTGCAAAACAGTCAAAAGTGCTGAATAGGTGAAAATCACGCTCGATTGGGCGCTCGACGCCCGCTCGAGCATGAGACACAATGCTATGCTCGAGCGTCAATTATTCCGCTCGAGCGGACTCCAAAACAGAACAAAATGCTAGGAGCACGATTTCCACGCTCGAGCGCCAGTCACCCCGCTCGAGCGTGAGTCCAAATTCTGGAAATTCCAGATTTGAACCTCAAGCTCAAAACCAAGTTTTAAACCATAAATTTCGATCCTCTTGGGCCAATTTTCCAGAAAACACATCAAAACTCATACTTTAACATGATTCAAAGCTCAATTTGCAAAATCAAAGCCCAAGGGTGTTTCAAACAAACTCAATTTGAAACCAATTTCATGAATATGGAGAACATGCAAACATGCATGGATTAAAACCATTTCAAAGCTTCAATTTGATGCTCTCAGGAGCTCATTCTTTTCAAAACAAGATGAGAACATGGACTTAACATAGCCATGAGCATGCATGAGACAATTCTCCATGGAATCAACTCAAATTCAACAATTCAAACATGCATGCATGGAATGAGTTCCAATTCAACATTAATGAACCAATTCATACCTTAAATCACTAAAGGCTCAAGAATTATGCAAGAATAAGTTCAAATACACAATGAAGAAGGTCAATGATCTACCTTAGGTCTTGGATTATGGGTCAATGTTGCTATCAACCTTCAATTCTACCAAGATTCAAGCCAATTCACAATGAAACAAGTTGAAATCAACTCTTCTAGCTTCTCTCTCTCTCTAAGGTCAGTTGTGTGCAAGAAATGGAAGAAGAAATGTTTTGTTTGAGTGTATGAGGAGATCAAAAAGGTTCAAGTAGTGGGCCACCTAAGTGGCAAAATGGTAAATAAGGCCAACTATGCAATTTAACTCGTTTTAATCTAATTTAATCATACCTAACCAGTTTTCAGATAATTATACCATAAAATCACGTAAATTATGATGATTATAAAACACTAATCGGTTTCCGGTTCGGTCGCCGATAAGGCCTTCAATTCGCAAATTAAACATAAACATAAAAGCACGAACAGATAATCAAATAATCAAACGGATAGAAGTACAATTAAACAGATATACTCAGTCAATACAGTTTCAATTTCAGTCAATCAGTTCAGTAGTTTATTCAGTTCACTTATCAGTCATAATCAGTTTCAGTTTAACGGTAATCAGTGATTATTCAGTAAACAGTGACGAGGGTTGTTACAGTTATACTTGATCCTAAATATAAGATGAGTGTATTGGAGTTTTATTTTGAAAAACTTTATGGAGACAAAACTGAAGATGAAGTTGATAGGGTTTGTCAGATTTGTTATGATTTGTTGCAAGAGTATCAGCATCGAGTTAGTATGGAGACCGATGTTGTTGGTGACTTTTTTATTCATCTAGATATTGTTACAGAGACCTTTTTAGAGTATGATTTGTTTATTAGTAGAAAGAGAAGTACAAAAATGAAAAATGTAAGATCAGAGTTGGACCATTATCAAGAAAGATGATGTTTTACCAAGAACTTCAGGTTTTGATGTTTTGAATTGGTGGAAAGCCAATGGACCAAAGTATCCGACCTTACAAGTAATAGTTAGGGATATTTTAGTTATTCTTGTATCCACTATTACTTCTAAGTTAGCATTTAGTACTACTGGAAGGTTGGTAAGTCCACATCATAGTAGACTTCATCCAAACACATTAGAAGCATTAATATGTGCACAAAGTTGGTTGTGGGGATGCAGAGATGAAAGGTACTCATATTATTACTTCATCCAATCTACATATTATTATTTCACTTTTATATTACCATAGAATAATTTTAATATTGAATTTATATTCTTTACTTTTTAGGAAATTCAACATTGAAATCGGTGGGCTATGTGACTATATATGATGATACTGAGATCGCCTCGGATGAGTCGTGTGCCATTTTGTGTTAGTTGTCATTTTTTTTTTGTATTGTTAACATTTTTTACATCATATTATTAGTATTGATTATTTGTTTTTTTTCCTTTCGTTGTTTAACAAGAATTCAAGTTGAAGGAGATGATGAAAATTGTGGTGTGGTTGTATTAGAGTATTGGAGAAACAAAGTTTGTTTTTTTTTTTTTTTTTTTTTTTTTTTTTCAATATGGACTTGGTTTTTTATATTGTAATGAATTTATTTTTTTTTTAATTTTATTTTTTGGATAGCCTATTCCTTGCGGGCTATGCTTGGGACTAATTATTCTCTTTACAATTTGTTGAATTTTCTTTTGTGTGGGCTGCTGGATGGAATACGTTATTTGAATATGTTGAAAATATGTTGACAGATATGCTATTGACAGATTGTCATCCCTATTTACAGATATGCTATTTGAATATGTTGAAAATGTGTTGGCAGATATGCTATTAAATGAAGCTTGAATAGAATATATTGACAGATATGTTATTTTTTAATTTGAAGATGTTTACAGATCACTGTTAATTTTTCCTTTGAATAATAAAAAATAAAAAATAAAATCTCTGATATGCTAGTGTAATTCGGGAATTTTTCGGGGTTAATAATACCCGATCCCTGATCGGGGGCGGGGACAACGGAGACAACGGGTTCCATGCCGAGGATCGGGGGCGAGGACAGGAATTTATCACTTTCAAGGATCGTGGATAGGGAGTGTAGTCCCCCGTCCCGTCCCGCCCCTCCCCACCCCCCCTTACCATTCCTACTCCATAGCCTCTCAGATGGCACTTTTTTATTTCACTTAAAGCGAGGTCCTAGCTCAGGATTAGGAGCTGGCATAGCTAGGGATGGCAATTTGAATCCAGCCTGACAGGGATCCGATCTCCCGACCCCGATTTGAGTAGTTTTTCCCCGAAAAATATCCCTAATGGGACGAGAATGGTATTTAAAAATCAATCCCTGATCACTTTCGGGCTGGGAACGGGGATACGTGTCCCAGCCCCATCCCCGACCGGTTCCCGTATCTCCCGAAATGAAATTACTATTTTACCCCTAGGTATATATATATAAAAACCAAACCCTTATCACACTATCATTTCTCCCTCTGTCTCACCACGTCTCTCGTCTCTCTCTCTCTCCCTCACTCACGTCTCTCATCTCTCTCATATTAGTGCTTCTCTCATATCTCTCTTCCTCACTCACTTCTCCCTCTCTGTCTCGCTTGTGAAGCCCTCCATTCTCCCTCTTTGTCTCGCTTATGAACCATAGTCCATCCGTGAAGCCCACTATTGCCACAGATCTGAACTGGACTAGGAACGATCTCGTGAAGCTATCAATCTAGATCAATCTGAACAGATTGTGGTTTGATCTGAACAGACGGTGAAGCTACCGATCTGGATCAATCTGAACAGGACTGTGAAGCTACCTGACCAAGAAGAGCTACAGAAGCCCCTTTCTCTCTCTCTCTTTCTCTTTCTCTCTCTCTCCATATATATATATATATATATATATGTTGTTAATGAACAATTTTTTTTTTTAAGTTATATATACATCTGTTGTTGTCTGTTTGCGTTGATGAACACATTTTTTTTAAAAAAGTTGTTATATATATATATATTTGTTGCCGTTGGTGACGGTTGTCGATGATTGTGGTTGATCTGAACAGTTGTTCTTGTGTGTGTGTGTGTGTGTGTGTGTGTGTTTTGAGAACAGATCTATCGGAGATTTTTCAAGGTTTGGGAAACCCGATCCCTGTTAGGGGATGGAAGCGGGAGAGGTGATGATTTCCCCGTCGGGGAACGAGGGCGGGAACGGAGATTTTTCTACTTTTGGAGATCGAGAACGGAGAGTATCATCCCCGGCCCGGCCCGGCCCATTGCCATTCTTAGGCATAGCCTACCTATCCCTTTTTTTGTAACAAAAAAAAAAAAACCACATTCCACCATAACTAAATCATATTTGATTGTAATACAAATCTCCTCCTTCTTTAGACACAAAAAAATTAAAAATTACAAATCAATAGAATAGTTAAAGAATATTTATATTTTTATGATAGTACAAATATCTTATGTGCATAGTACAAGTCTAAATCATATTTGATTATAATATACACCTCCTTGATAATAAATCAGACAAAATAAAAAAATTACAAATCATTAAAATAGTAAAAGAATATTTATATTTTTGTGATGGTACCAATATCTTACGTGCAAGTCTTTGTGTCCGGTTCAACTCTTTTATACGTGTCAAAATTACACTGGAAAAAATTTTCACAAATAGTGCAATCATTTCCTTACGGTCCCATTGATTTCCTCCCCCCCTACACCTCCTTGATAATAAATCAGACAAAATAAAAAAATTACAAATCATTAGAATAGTAAAAGAATATTTATATTTTTTGTGATGGTACCAATATCTTACGTGCAAGTCTTTGTGTCCGGTTCAACTCTTTTATACGTGTCAAAATTACACTGGAAAAAATTTCCACAAATAGTGCAATCATTTCCTTACTGTCCCATTGATTTGCAATTTTCCAAAAAATAAAACAATTCCTCCCCCCCTACACCTCCTTGATAATAAATCAGACAAAATAAAAAAATTACAAATCATTAGAATAGTAAAAGAATATTTATATTTTTGTGATGGTACCAATATCTTACGTGCAAGTCTTTGTGTCCGGTTCAACTCTTTTATACGTGTCAAAATTACACTGGAAAAAATTTCCAAAAATAGTGCAATCATTTCCTTACGGTCCCATTGATTTGCAATTTTCCAAAAAATAAAACAATTCCTCCCCCCCTACACCTCCTTGATAATAAATCAGACAAAATAAAAAAATTACAAATCATTAGAATAGTAAAAGAATATTTATATTTTTGTGATGGTACCAATATCTTACGTGCAAGTCTTTGTGTCTGGTTCAACTCTTTTATACGTGTCAAATTTACACTGGAAAAAATTTCCACAAATAGTGCAATCATTTCCTTACTGTCCCATTGATTTGCAATTTGCCAAAAAATAAAACAATCCCCCCCCCCCCCAAAAAAAAAAAAACCCTAAGGCCTATTTTGAAAACATAACATTTTAACAAAAAGACAAAAACACAATATAAAAAAGTCAACAATTCTATCTATTCTTATAGATAATATATATAAATAAAAAATAAAAAAAAACCACTAAAATTACCCATTCTCAATATAGGCTGGAATCCACACTTACAAAATATAAAAGGAGAAATTATCCACAGGTCCCATGTGGAACATGTGGACACCATTTAATCTCATAACTTTTTGAGTACATCCAAAAGTCCTTTCCTCCATCTCTCTGGTTTTTTCCTCCCTTTTTATGTTTTCTTCTTTCTCTTTTTTTCTACATTTTTCTCTCATCGTCTTCGTCATAGACGATGGTGCAAGTGTTCATGTCTTTCTCCATTGATCGAGATTCACTGATAATCGCCAACCATCGAAATCAACTCGTAATTTCACTCTCACCGACGGCGAAGATATATATTTCCGACGAAGAAGATGAGTGGATCTACTTAGATCTGATGTAGATCTACTTAGATCTATCAGATCTGAGTAGATCTACATCAGATTTGGCTAGATCTAAACAAAAAATAATTGTCAGAGTATAATCCTCTCTCTACATCCGTCTTTTTCCTTCGATCTCTTTTTTTTTTCTCTGCTATACACTTCTGTTTTTCTGTTCTAATAGAGGAAATTTTCGAATTCTGAACAAATAGTTTTCGAGTTTTAGTTACAGGCGGTGAAAACTGTAAAATTTTGCAGTTTTAAAATTTTTTTTTAGTGCTGAAATGAATCATGGTTTAAAACTGTAAAATTTTACAGTTTTATAACATTCTTTAGAACTGTAAAATTTTACAGTTTCATAACATATTTTTTAATTATTTTTTTTCCGACAATATTCTAGACATTCCGGTGAGTCTTCGACGACCGTCAAATGGAAGTCCGACAGTAATAAAATGTGAACAGTGTCTGTAAATTAAAAAAAAAAAAAAATTGATAACAATTAAAAATGTATTGGACTAATTGGTGCAAGTGTTTTGTTTTAGGATTAACTTGATCTTGAACTTGATACATGGGACTTATCAGTAAGTTCCCCAATATAAAAACACAAGAATCTCATCTACCAAACACTTTTAAATAGGATCCCAACTTGTACAGACTAGCAAGTTTTCATAGAAAAAATTCAAAAACATAAAACAATACTTGAGAACAAAACCAAACTCGGACTTACACTCACGGCAATTGGAGGGGTGTCTCATTCACTTAAAGAGCAAGCTCGTATTGACCTTTTCAATGACTCATCCATAAAACAAAAACAAAAACAAAAACAAAAACAAAAACAAAAAATTAAGGAAAACAACAGGAGAAAAACAAAAATTAACAGCCAAACATACCATGATGAATTTACTAATAAGGCAAAAGCCTGCTTTTTTTTTAATGTCAATTAACTTATTGTCAATTCACGGCAAATGAAGATGCAAATGTCCAAAACCCACAACTGCAAATACATTTTGGAATCAACTAAAACAAAATGTGCACATCCAAAAAACAATAGAAATTCTTGCTTCCGTTCTTACGGTTTCCAGAGGATGGTGGTGTTTGCGATCATGGAAGTGACAACGTACGGATCCATGTTTGATGCAGGCCTCCTGTCCTCAAAATAACCTTTGCCTGCCTTCTCTGTGTCCCGGCCAACCCTAATGGAGGCTCCACGGTTTGCCACTCCCTATCAGTAAATTACATGAACAAGCACTATTGAGAATTGTGACAAAAATCATTAGGCAAAAAAAAGTGTTGACAAGAAAATGTCCCCAATAAAATATTCGGGGGGATTTTTTAGTCTTCAGTGATTTTTTTTTTACTTTTGAAGTTGATCTAGTCTAAGACAACCCTGAAATTTAAAATAAATAAATAAATATATAATTCAAACAACACAAACATAACGAAGCTCAGCAACAAAACAAAATCATGAAGGAAGCCCATAAGTCGAGCCAAAAAGAAGAAAAATCTAATAACTCCCAATATATCCGTGTACCATTCCTCAATTGGGTTCTTTCTTGGACCCATCAACTTAAAATGCTTCCAAAATATGTGCAACAAATACTATTAGTGAGAGAGAGAGAGAGAGAGAGAATTCAGAATTCATCACCATAACAATAAGCAAAAACATGTTATAGAAAGCATAAGAACTCGTGGAAAATAAAATAAGGGAAAATGTTTGAGACCCCAAATAAATCCCCCACAATTTCACCTATAATGATGTGGCATGATAGGTGTATTTTTTATTTTTTTTTTGGATAAATAGATAAATATCAACTTTTGATTTGTCATCACATTCTCAATTACGTGGGACTCTACTTCATTGCCATATTACTTCATTGCCATATCATTGGAGGTGCATTTGGGGTCTCAAATATGGGTCTCTAGCGTTACTCTGAAGATAAGCGTACCCATAAGAATGTGTTTATGTCAGCTGTTTCGTGCTTTCCTGTAAGCCGACGCTCATTGCCTTCTCCATAAGCAGCAATGTGTTCCTTGTGCTTCAATCCAAGCTTTTCGATGGCCTTCTTAATGACTTCAAAGCCCCCATCACTTCGCATGGACTTGGTACTGTTACCAACATGAATAGGCTATATTAGACATATTACACGTATAAGGGTGTGACCCTGGTCTACAAATCATTCTTGCGAGGTTTTTTCTTTTCTTTTTTTTTTTTTGGCATGCAAAATATTACCTGTAGTTGGTGTGAGCACCGGCTCCATTCCAGTCACCCTATTGACAAAATTTCACAAAGTTTAGAGACAGGTTGCCTAGTTCTTTTCTGGAAAAGGCATGTAGACTTGGTTACACTATATAATATAATGTAATGAACATTATGCTCCGTTTGTTCAGCCGAACAGACATTTTTTGCATTTTCTGACATTTGGTGCGGTGGAAAATGAAAGGCAAACGGAAAATAAGCCTATTTGAATGGAAAATGGTTTATACTTTTGACGGGTCTTACCAATCCCACCACCACCACCGCTAAGACAACCACTAAAATATTAATTTTGAAGTTGCAACTAAATATAGGAAAACATTTTCTACAGAAAATAACAAATTGTGCGCGAAAATGTGTTCCACTCAAACAAACGAAGCATTAGTAGCAAATAGTAGAGGACTTAGCAGGAAGGAAGAGGGGACATTCACAAACAAAAACTAACCTCAATAGGTTTAGGGTCGAACGAAACAACGACTCCAGCAATTTCAGTGATCCTCTGTCAGTTCAGGAAATGTGTCAGTAAGGAAACATATATGCAGATATCCGACACTTTACTGCAGTATAAGTATATATCAAATTACTTCTAGAATGTAACGAGCCATCCACAACTGATCTCCAGAACTGATGCCAACAGAAGGCCCAACTTGGAATTCCCACTACATATCACAAGAAAAACATTTAAAACTTTGAGGTCAACAAAACCAATAAACAGGGCAACTGACGAGACAAAGCATTAAGGCCATGTTTGTTTGGGTGGACATGAGTTTGGGATTGGACTAATAGTCCAATAAAATTATTAATCCTATGTTTGGTTAAACAATTGAAGTATGGACTAATTATTTTAAACTTGACTATTAGTTAAGATAGGATACATAATCCAACGGATTCGTAGTCCTAAGACTATTAGTCATGGGAATGCTAATCCAGTCTGCCCAAACAAACATGGCCTAAGTTCTATAAGGGAAAGATTAAAAAAAAAAAGTTCTTTTACTTGTACAGAAATCAATCACAGAACCAAACGCAACCCCTTCTTCAATTATGTGATCGGTTTCTATGTTCCTAGACTTTTTTTTTCCCCAAAAAAAATAAATAAATAAAATGGATAGAATGTGTAAATTAATCTTTTACCTGACCCGGCATCACCTCTCCATTGATGCCACTAATGTTAATACCAGCATAAAGACATGCTTTATAATGGGCATCGACAATGTCTCGCCCAAAAGCTTTATCCGCACCAATACCACAGTAGTATGGTCCCTGTTTTGATAAAGCCAAAATAAAACTCACAATTATTATAAACACATAGAAACCTCAATATGAAAAAGGAAGAGGAACAGTGGTGGTGAGCAACACAAATCAGGTTGGCTGAAGCTAAATAACCTAGAGAACAATCCTCTTGTGAATATTCAGGCCAAACAAGTTCTTTTTTTTTTTTAAATTCAAATCTATTTACAAAGCCATTAAATTCAAGCATCAAGAGAGTATCACAGGCCTCATCGAAAACAGGTACATCACATTTAACCAAGACTACATTTCCTAAAACAGATCCCAATAAGAAAACATATCCAGAGGTGGTTCATCAACAATTAGCCCAATGTATAAGACTCACTAAAATAAATTATTATTACTGGATGCCTCAATTTTTGAAATGGCCAGAAAAATAACACCTCATTTTGATGCTTAGCACATCATGATAAAGAAATAAATAAAAACTTGGGCCACTACTGTGCATATTGTATGCAAACGGTCCTCTACTACTACTTTCATGGAGCGAGACATACAGTTTCTAACAGCAAGCTCAAGTGGTAATTTGGCAAAAGAGAAAGAAGAAGCAAAATCACAATTGCATTTAAAACTCAGTTTAGAACACAAACTAAAACATAGTATTTCTTTTTCATATATCATATATAAAATACACCCAGAATTTCTAGTACTGAAAATTGGGCAAATAAAAAAATAGTGATCAAGACATATTAAAAAATGTGACACAATCATTTTTCAAAGAAAAAGAAGTAATACAATGACATAGTTGGTGATGGCGAAACTTCACTACCTGTGGTCCAGGATAACCTCCCACAGGCCAACCAATCGGCCACTTCACTTCTTTCTGCAACAAAGTGTACTCCTGCTCTATACCATACCTGAAAAAATAAAAATAAATAAGTAAATAAAAGTTAGTACACAATTGGGGCAGAAAATATAATGCAGATTCCCAATAATCAACATTAAAAAGCACAGTACCATATGAAAAGAACTATTTTTTATTTTATGAACAAATTAATAAATAAAAGTAGAACATACCAAGGTTCCTCAGCAACAACATCAGGGTGGCTGAATATCTTGGCAGCATCAAACCTCTTATTTGTTGGGATTGGCTCTCCACCCGGCGTGTAAGCATCACACATTACCTGCAATATTAGAAGAAAAATACTATTCATACCAATTTTTTATACAAAATTGGTCACAAGAATGATGTTTAAATGCCACGTCATTTTGCATATTTTTCTGTTTGTCACTGCTCATATTAGAAACACAACCACAAACTCCATAAATTAATTCTTTTTATAAATCAGTTTACATTATAGGGGGAAAAGAAGGGACTTACAAGAATGTTGTTGCCTCTCCTGAATGGGTCCTTATAAATTGCCTGGGGACTGTTTGCATAAACAAACCAATGTTATATCCAATCTCCAAAGAATTTTGAGAAACACACTGAAATGAAAACTGAGAATTGAAATCAAGATAACATACTATAAAATCACTTCACTGTCCTCGCCAGGGGCTTGGCCAGTGCTGGAACCATCGTAGTTCCATTGTGGTAACTTTGAAGGATCAGAGACTGGTGCATTCAGGGTCTGATTCAAGGGTAAGAAACCAAATATAAAGAAGATCATCAGCGACCAAATTACATGAAAAATTCAAATTCAAAATTAGAAAACAAATATGACAATTTCAAAACACCCTTGGTTTTCATCTGGTTTCTATTTCTGTGCAAAAACAATTTCCAAATTCGTTAACAAGTTTTTTGGTATTTGATAAAAATAAACAGTTGGCCAAATAAATTCTGTATCTGTATTTTCTAAAAATGATAAGATATAAATGAAAAATGAAAACACAATCAAACAAACCCATGTGTGCATTAAAAACTAAGACCACCAATAGAGAAGATATGGGCTTGTTTGATTGTGTTTTGATTTTTGCTTCAGGAAAAACAAAAGTCCAATATTCAAAAACATCATTGTTTTCATATAGTTTTCATTTTTTGTGCAAAAATAATTTTCAAAAAGTCATTTGACTCCGTCTAGAGTGAGCTGGCTTTTTGGCTTTTTTGACTTTTTTTTTTTTTTTTTTTTTAGTCTGGGCTAAAAAACTTAGTTTGAAAATAGTTTATTTGGCTTTTTTATTTTTTTGACTTTTTTTTTTTTAGAGAGAAGAATGTAATGATTATGGGTTAGATGATGTTTTGCTTGTTGTGGCTAAAATAGCCTATTTTGTTTTTGCGGTTATCTTAGCCCCAAAACCACTTGCCAAACACCAACCATTCAGTATTTCATAAAAATTGAGTTGTTTTCAGAATATTTCTTAAAAACAGTTCTCCAAACTTTTCTATAAATGATAAAATTAAAATTAAAAGTAAATAATAAATAATAAATAAATAAAGACAACCAAACAGATCCTATGTGTGTGCATTAATTAAATTCATTAAAAGTATTACCCTGGCTTTGCTTCTGAGGTCCATACCAGATCCACCGATCCTGTGCAATGATCAAACACATATATACACATCAAAAATACGAAATACATATTAATAATAATAAAATATGAAGAGACAGAGGGGGAAAAAAAATCCAAATTGTTATAATAAAAAACTATAAAAAAAAAAAGAGGAAAAAACACAGAAAATGTTTCAAACAAAATGGAATATATATGACTCTATGACCTATGCATGAGACATAGAAGTCACAACCATGAAGAACAAAATAAAGAGAAAATTGCAAAACAAACACTGATCTGCAATCAAGAGTGCCTTAAACATGAAAAACAAAAACATAGAGAGAAAGAGAGATCTGAGAGAAGTAAAACTAACCATATGTACTCTGCAATGATCTTCTCGGTGGACTCAGATAGATTCAAGTTGCAAAGATCGGAAAGAAGAGACATAGTGACGATCGATCAAAAACACCCACTCCAAACTAACCACACGATGCTTTTACTCTCCCTCTCTCCTCTTTCTCTCCGTACTATACGTGGTTTGTGTTGGAGTCTGTGGCGAGGAGTAATGAGCTGTAGAACCAGGGATGAGTTCGTCCTTTTATAGTGGTTGAGGTGTTTTACATTGCACTAGTTTAGAATGGTTGTTAAATTTTATTTTTTAATTTTTAATTTATTTCGAGTTACATTATTTTTTATTTTTTTATATATTTTTTTAAAAAGAGTTAAAAAAATTTAGATGGGACTGAGAAGAGATTAAAAGTTAAAAAAAATATATTTTTAACTTCGTCCCCAAAATAGATATTAGAATTTTTTTGAAAAGTAAGTTGAAAGTTAAATTTTTTGATTTTTTTTTTAAAGTGTAAAAAAAGTGATGTACACTATGTACAATCTTAAAAAGATGTATATCTTATGCACATTCTAATTAAAAAAATAATATAATTTTATATTTTTTAAGTCATTACTAAAAAAATTAAAAATAAATAAATATCATAATTAAAGAAGAAAATGACATAATTAAAATGTATAAAGTATATCATTTTTAAGAGTATGTATATTAGTATTTCCCTAATTTACTATGGCCTTATTTGAGAAGTTGACTATTTTAGTTAACTATTTAATTTTTTGACTATTTTAATCTGACTAAAATAGTTTATTAGCTTTTTTGTAATTGAGGGCTATTTTGAAAAGTGTGTTAAAAGTCACTTCTCAACTTTTAACCCATTTCCCTCTCTCACAAAAAAGTCAAAAAATAACTTTTAATCATCTTCTCAAAACACCCCTGATTTGATAGTTATCAAAGAAAAAATAAAACGGTTATAGGTTAGATGCGATATATTATCTTATTGATTATTTTAGTCTATTTTATCTTTTAGTGAGTTATTTTAACTCAACTATCTTCCCAAACACCCCTTATATTGTTTCGTATCTTATTTTGGGTAGGCTTTGACATGAGTTATTTTGGTTAAATTATTTATAAAATAGATTAATTTAGTCAATAAAATAAAAAGTCACATTCAAATTATAATCATTTTATTTTTTCTTTTATAACCATCAAATTAACTATTAGAAAAAATTCAAAATTTATCCTAAAAATAACTTTTTTGGTCTGGTTAAAAATAAATAAAAAAATAAAAAATAATCAGACTAAGTTGTTGTTTGGCATGTGACTTTTTTAATTGACTTTTTAATTTTTTGACTATTTTAGCTTCGGCTAAAAAGTTCGTATGGGTTGAATTTTTTTTAGTTTTTTTTAATTTTTGTAAAAGAAAAATAAAATGATTATGATTTGGATGTGGTATTTTATCTTATTAACTTTTTATCTTCTTTTTTTTTTGTGAATAATTTAGCACAAAATGTCAATGCCAAATGAAGTCTAAATTAGTCTATCTTAAAAAATGCTCTATTTTATACACTCAACGATAATTTGAATCATTTATTTCATAAATAGTAATAATAATGAATGAGCTGTGCTGGGCACCCCTAGCACCCCCACTCCACGTGGGAAGCTGTGGACCAAGGGAAAAAAAAAATTCAACCAATTGCATGCCGCCACATCAGTTGGGGGTCACTGGGGTCTTCAAAATTAGGGGTGCAAATCATTTTTCAATGATGAATTCTGAAAATAGAATATAAAAAAGTATGGATGATATATTCTTTCATATTTTACTTTTTGCCTCTATTTTGGACCTACAAAAAGGATATGAACCATTTATCTTATAAGTCTAAGTAATAAAAATGAATTCTACAAATTAGAATATGAAGAAATATGAACGATGATGATACTGGCCTACAAATTTTACAAAATAGAATATGAAAAAGTATAGACGATAGTGATACATTGGGCAACCATTTCTAACCTAATTACATAATTGGATATAATTTTTTCTATAACAATAATTTAAATCATTTATCTCGTAAATTCAATCATAAAAAATGAGTTTCGCAAAATAGATTACGAAAGAATATGACCCGTAACGTTTTTTTATTATTATTTTATAACTAGGTGCTTGAAGCAATTTGCATCTCTAATGACCTTTTAAAGTGACTTGAACTGAATACGTTAAATTTTATGTTCAAGTTTTTACCGTTTAATAAACTCCTAAATTATTGAACAGTATATAAAAATCATTTTTCAATCTGATTACAGAATTAGACACAATTATTTTGTACGAATACGCGACATACAAAAATGTATGATCCACCCACATGTGATAGTATTGTATTTGATTTATGTGTTTCTAAAAAAAAAATTGTAGAAATAAGAAAATTAGTTATTTTATTGAATATTTTTATGAGTAATTCTAGATATCATGAAATATTTCATATTTTATGAAGATTCTTCATTATTTGATTAATGTGTGGTATTTTTTTGTGTGTATAATTTAAGAGTGGAGAATTTTTATAAAGTTTTTTATGATATTTTTTTTCATAATACCTAACATTGCTCATGTTTGATTAAGGTAAATAAATTAAAGGGGACTTACGTATAAGTTATAATAAGTGGACTTATTATCCAATAGGTCTTGTGAAAATCAATGACGTTTTCATCAAATACTATTAAAAATGTTACTAATCGTCAATTTTCAGCAACAGTTTGAAAATTTTATCACAAAAAATTACTAATTATAAATTAAAAAATCGCCATAAAAAAAAGTTACTAACTTTTAACTTTTAGTGACAGTTTGAAAATTCATTACATAAAAACGTTGCTACTTGTAAGTTTTAGCAATAATTTATAAAAATCTAACAAAAAAAAAATCACTAATTATAAATTTTTAGTGGCATATGTATAAATCGTAAAAAAAATAATTTAATGACAATTTTATCAAAACTTATTTTTAATAAAATTTGATAAAAATTAAATCCAACAAAATCTATTAATAATTTACCCTAAATTTAAAATGTTATTCAGTGTGTTTGGTTTGAGTTTTTTGGATTAAGTTTTTTGAAAACTGAATTTTTTGGTTTTTGTATTTTTTTATTCTTAATGAATATTTTTTAAATTTTAAATATTTTTTTTCTTTTTTAGATGTACCTTACTTAGATGTATCTAAAAAGTAAAAAAATTGTGAAAAAATATTTTAAAAAATTAATAAATATATAAAAATATAAAAAAATACCGAATTCTCGTAATTTTTTTTTATATTTTTAGTATTTAGTGAATTTTTAAAAGATTTTTTTTTAAAATTTTTTACTTTTTAAGTATATTTATATTAAGTATGTCTAAAAAGTAAAAAAAATTATTTAAAATATTAAAAATATTCAATAAAAACAAAAAAATATGAAAAATAAAAAAATAATATTTTCTGAAAAACATTTTTAAAAAAGAAGAACCAAGAAAGTCATTGCCATTGAAAATGTGCGTACCTGACCAGAACGTGGGGTGGGGGTTGGTTGTCAGCCAATCAATGCTTTATTTGTCCGGGAAAATGTGTGTAACTGACCAGAACGTGGGGTGAGGGTTGGTTGTCAACTAACCCCGGTTAAATGTACTATAAATCAATGCTTTAGGTTATGTTTGACCTAGATTTTATTTTTTTATTTTTTCAGGTTATTTTATTAAAATAAATTAAAAAATTAATAATGTAAAATGTCACATTTAAATTATATTTATTTTATTTTTTTCTTACAAAAGTAAAAAAAAATCAAAATATTTATAAATTTTTTGACTTTAAACGAAAATAAATAAAAGTCAAAAAAAAAAAAAAAAAAAACCAACCCACATTTCACAGGCTTAATATTTGTCCGGTTCTGCCCTAAATTCTCAAGTATGACGAGTGTAGAATTTTATATTACGGAATCGGGGACAAATTGATGTGATGTGTTAATTAATTTTTTTTTATTATTTATAACAATGAGATTTATTTATTTATTTATTTATAGTTAATTTTAAAGACAAGTAAGAGGACAAGTAACATAAGTGAAATATTGCTTAAAAATTATCAAATAAGCCCTCTTAATTCTCCATGACATCACTCTTACCTAAAGATAAGAATATATAAACTGAAAAAGTTCTATATAGCACTGTGAAACTAATTTTAATTTGCAAAAATAACTAGTAATATTAGAATTGATCTTATTCATTTGAGATTTAACTGAAAAGTTCACTTAGGCCTCATTTGGAAATCCTCATTTTTAGTCAAAAATTTAAAAAATTATTAAATTAGCCAAAAAGCTAACAATCCATACCAAATATTCTATTTTCTCTCTACTTTTTGTACATCTTTTCGTAAAAAGTCAAAAAAATATCCCAAACATACTAATTTTTTTTAACTCAAATTTTAGCCAAATAATCAAAAAGTTACTAAATTTACCTGTTCCCAAACGAGGCCTTAATGATAAAAAATGAGCCTATACAAAAAAATAATTGCTAATTTGGCATATTTTTAGTTTACAATGAGCCCTTATTTTTAGCTATTTTAATTTGTTTGTGGAGTGTTTAAAATGTGAGTTTTTAAATGGATGTAGTCTTTTTTTTTGTAAAATTGATTTTTTAATCAATAAATTGAGTTTTAAGTTTTTGTCAATGAAACCTGAACAAAAAGAAACAATTCAAACCAAATAACTAAGGGTTGGCATCGGCCTAGGCAACCTAAGCTCTACCCAATGAGTTTAGTCCAAATAGGCGGGTTGACGAGCCACCTCTTACAAGCTAATGAGTTGAGATTTCATCCTATACCTATTTATTTATTTATTTTAATAATAATTTATTTCTCTTTAATTTTTCATATTCTTTGCCCAACTCAGTCGGTCAACATGCCGAACTTAAGTCCTAAGCCTAGACGTGAATCAAGTCATTAAAAAAAAAGTCAAACCCCAAACCAAACAAGACGGAGAACCAACCAAGAAGGTAAATTTTCGGGTAAATTATACAAATTATTTATGTAAGTTATACGATGCGTTAATTTGATCCATATTATTTTAATTTGTTAGACTTTGTCCCTTAGTTTAAATAGTTGTGTCATATTGATTTAATAAATAATTCCTATTAGGTTTAGTAGACAGAAAGTTGTCATGCGCTCAAACGTTATGTCAATTCAGGCATTGTAGTTTATATGATGTGTCAATTTGATCCTTATTGTTTTAATTTGCTTAATTTCGACAGGAACCAAATTGACACATTATTTAAGTTTCCGTCTATCACACCTAACGACCATTTTTTATTAAACCAATATGTCACAATTCGTTAAATTAATAAGTAATATCAAACAAATTAAAATAATAGGAACCAAATTAACACATCGTATAAACTACAGACATCAGTTACATAATTTACCCTAATTTTTTTTGTTGGGTTTTATGACATGATCTTGGTCTTTTTGGTGGTAAGCTCTGTCCCGCCCATTTTCTTGTGAGAGAATTGAATTGTCTTCAATACACTCCCTTGAGATGGATCACTATTATGTGTTTTTTTTTTTTTGAAGTTTTTAAGGCATCGAAGACGTCGTTGTTGTGTTGTGTCATGCTATGTATTATCTATAGGCCAGCTCTTTCGGCCATGGTTACAATGACAAAGCATTAAAACCAATTTAATATATATAAATTATAAAAGCAAGAACACAAAGATAAAATTACAAAGATAAGAAAACTAAGACTAGGTCCAAAGAAACTGTACAAATTAACAAACTAGTTAGCTCTGAATGTAATCTATATATTATTGTGTCTAGGAATGGTAGCTTCCCGTGTGCTATATCACCCACCAACAAGAAGAATGGTTAATCTCTCTCTCTCTAAGTTCATTGTATTTAACGAAGTAAAGACTTGTTTAATTAACTTGACACAAGTGCAGCCTCATCCACGTTGTTTTACACAAAATGTGGTTTCTTTTTCTTTTTCTTTTTCTTCCTTCTTTATTTAGTCCATAATTTCCTCTTTCATAGCGAAACTCGCCGCCTTGTATTTCACATGACATCACTCCAACACTTCCATTATTACCACTGGTAACCTGTTTGCAGATTCACCTACTTGCCGCCTTGTATTTCACACGGCATCACTCCAACACATTCATTATTACCACTGGTAACCTGTTACGGCATCACTCAAAAACCCTTTCTCATCGTCCTCATTTGCTTTGATTCTCAACCTCTGCTTTCCTGTTCCAACAACATTGGAGCTACAAAAAATTAGAGGAGCAAAAAAAGAAGGGTGAATAAATGGACAAATACTCCTTGTTTGTCACAAGCTGCAGCCATGTCACAATCTCGGTGCTTAGATTACTTCGTCCTGTTCAAGCCCAAATTAGAGACAAGCCAAACTCCCCAAAATAATAATAACAATCATCATCATTCAAGGGTTTTCCTCAGTTTATAAAAGAACTGTTTGCTGCATTTTTATCAAGTTGAAGTTGATCATAAAAAAGACGAAGCTAAAAATATCTTTCCTCCAACTTGCAAATAATTAGTTTCTTTTAGCTTATTTAATCTATTTTTGCAGCATAAGCTATGAACACAAATTGTACCAAACATTCTTGCATATATTCTCAAAAATAAATGAATTAAAAAAAAAAAAAAAAACAAACAAACAAACAAACAAACAAACAAACCAAAAAACCAAAAGCAACATATAAGCAGTTAGAATAAGCTATACCAAACAAGTCCAATTGTCCATTGTAGACTTTAAACTTGAGCTGCATTATGTGTTCTCAAAGTGTTTGGTAAACTGATTTGGCTAAACTGAAGTTGGTTTTATGGTTTTCTTTTTTGAAGATAAATAATGATTTTCTAAGAAAAAATAACAGAACAAGTAAGATTCCCCATCCAACCATATTTTCGACTCATCACAAGCCAAGGGATGCCACATGAGAATCCATGAAGACAGAGATGAAAAGTTGTTTACACTCAAGAATGGGGCTAATTATGACTTCCCTGTTGTGTTGATTGGATGATGAACTGTCAAAAGAATGAGGAAAAACGCGGGGGGGGTGGGGGGAAATTTTTTTTAAAAAAAGCCTGAAGAAGAAGCCTTTTCCCATGACCATTGACATGTATATATGTATGCTCCAATTTACCTTATCTCATTACCAAAGCACAAAAAATAAGATACAGAAACAAGAAGAAAAGGCAGCTTTTTCATCTGTATTACTGACATGAATTTTCAATTCCTGCAGAACCTGCCACCTTTAGAATTCTATCTGGGTTGCTTTCAGCTGCGTAACGGTTTTAAGTGAATACATTCATATTCATCAAGTCTAATGGTGTTTACAAATATTATTGGGAAGACTTTATTAATTAGTATTACCTGTGCTGGAACCCACTTCACATTGTGAACTTGCTCAAGTATCAGCTTTGTCATGAATGATATAAACCTTGACACCTGCCAAAATTAATAATATAATTCTCAATTTGACCTCAGGCTTTCAAGTTAAGAATCTTAGTAGTCAAAAGAAACTTAGCAAGATCATTCTCAACAAACCTACAAGATACTGACCTAGAAGGAGCCCTTAGAATCATTGCTCTTAGTCAGAAAACATGATGGACTTAATGAACACAGGCATGTTTGAATACCTATAAGCTATAAGTATACTCAAAAGACAATACCCATAGGCCATATCTAAGCTAGTAGTGACAGATGCAAAGAACACTCATGAGATAATTAAAAGGGCCCCTGATTGAATAAACCAGGGAATGAATAAATAGATAATCATGTGACATTGTCAGCATCTGTGCAAGAAAACACAAACAAGACTACTGAAACCCAAACACACAATTTTTTAAGCATAAGATATGATCATATTCACACAAGGAAGATAAAAAGAAAAAAGAAGTCTTAATCCTAGCCTTCATCAAGAATTCTCTAATTCCACCTCAACTCTACAGAGTATGCATTTTCAAAGATCGCAGCACACATTTCAATCCACATACCCGTTGCCAGGTCCTATGCTGAGCAGGTAATTCTGCGGATGGGAGCGTGCACTTGCCTTTGAGGTGAGCATGCCCTGCCTGCAGGTGATAAGGAGTGGTCTCTGCAGTGGCTTTTGGTTGTGGGGCTGTGCACAGCAAACAAACCACATGTCAACAAATCTCACCTCTAAGGTGACTGGTGAGGCAATGACATAGCAACAAGCTATTTTTTTTTTTTTTTTGATAAATAGCAACAAGCTATGTAGTTAAACCTAAAACACTAGTTTCTTAAACCAAAACCTTCATTACATTCAGCCATAACCAGTGTTTCACTATATGCATAGCTACTTCTTCAATATAAAGGAAAATCAAATTTACAGAACGAATATTCTTTCACGAAGCATAAGTAAAAGTTCCTTCCACCTTTTAATGGTGTCAAATAAAAAATAAAAAAAGGCCAATATCACATGCTACATGACACATGGGTTGCATAATCAAAAACCAAAACATCACAACCTTGCCCCAAAAAAGTTGAATAAACAAAAAAAAAAAAAAAAAAAAAAAAAAATATGAGAGAAACTAAATTTCACTCCTCTCACTTGCAGATGCTTGAATATCTAAAACATATCCCTCAGTCATAAGCCTGCTCCCAGTCATCAACTACATCGGACATCCCCTCATGGTTGCTTTCCTTCTGCTTTCCCATATTCGAACCACTTGCTTTAGGTTCAAAGTCTGAAACCATTTGAGTTCCTGTCAAATTTCCAGGATCCTCCATTCCAGCAGATGTAGATGACGAGCTCAGATTCGTTACAGAGTCTAGAACACTCCACCGGTTTGCTGAAGTTGCAATCGGAGCATCCTTCTTCCCTTTCCACACAGATGCCTCCATATTGGGAGAATCAGCAGACCACTCCTCACCATCCCATGAACTCTCCCTCCAATTGGGTTCCTGCACAACAGCCTTCACCCATGCATTCCCCTTCAGCGACGCAGATACACCTCCTCCATCCTTGGCCAGTCCTGAACCTCCCCAACTATTAGCACCAGCTGATGCCACTGACACACCACCATTTTGAGGAACCACGACTGCCCCATAATATACAGAACCTTGATCTAATCTCCTCATAGCAGTTGCTGCACGCGCTGGATCACTAAAAACAGCCAATGCATTCTTGTCATTCAACCAGACTAATTCACATTCCCCACCAAACCTAAGGACCAATGCACTAATATCAGCATCCCTCGGCAAATCAAAGAGAGCAACAACAAGCCTGGGATCCATGTCTGTCAAAGGATCAAAAACCGGAGGATGTATAATATTCCCAAGGATGGAACCTTTGGTGGCACCAAGGACACGGGATGGGGCTTTGGACTTTGAGGTAACATGAACCACAATGAAACGCTTTGGCTCCCACCCAGCAGCATTAACCACAAGTTTCCACCTCTCAGCTATCAGCCTCACCGCATCTCTCTTTTCCTTTGACATTGGACAAAATACATGAACCCGAAGAGCATTGCTTCCTCCTCTGACCCTACCAAGGACCAAGAACTTGCACCTCTCTTCCACAGACAATACCCACTTCGGATCGCGCCTAAGCAGGTCAGCAAGAACTTCAGAAACAACAGAATTTTCACCAAAATGAAGTGCATCAAGGTTTGGAGTTGTGACACCAAAAGCATCAGCAAGAACCCGTTTACGGTCCATCTTTGCACATTCATCATCACACGTAAGCTTCCTCTGTCCGAGTGGAATCTTCTTCCCATTTGCTTCAACAGGTTGAAGTGGCACTGGCAACTTTTGGATTACAGAAGCTTCAAAAACAGTATCGACGTTGAGACCACCACTGCTGCCTCCAGCATCACAAGGAACAGTCGCAGTTATTCGGCCACAAGAACATGTTATTGTGACAGGGAACTCACATCTTACATCGGGACACGGAGAAAAGGGGTGACAAAGAGCAGTACATGTATGCCTACAATCCCTCCTGGGAGCACCGCACATCTGCCCACAGGAAGCCTTTGAACCAGAACTAGGTCCACAAGAAGAATCACATGGAGCAGGATGACAAATTCTTGCACAAGCATGCATCCCACATTGCCTGGTCTTGCCACATAGCTTGTTACATCTGATATCCTTCGACCCACAAGGCAAATTCCTGAGAACCACATGTCCACCAATGCACTCCTTTGCTATAGGAACTGAACAAGGCGGGCAGTCTCCAAAGTGGCAGCTATGAGAAGATGAATGACCACAAGGCTGAGAAACTGAGCATGGATACTGACACGATGGAGGAGGTGTGCCACAAGGCTGTGGAGGAGGAATTGAAGTTCTCCCACAAGCACAGGTCAAATCGGTGAAGATTGTTTCAAGGCAAGGAGGGCAATGCCCACTGTGACAGAGAGATTCACAAGAATGCTGCCCACACCTTAGCTTCTTCTCACAGGGCATTGAGCATAAGTGAGGGTCCCAGTCACCTGTGAGAGAATTGTTGGAATTAGAAAGAGGGCAGCACCTCTCACTGCACCGGTGCCTCCCACAGTTCTTCTTCTGCCCACAAGGTTTATCACATGTAAATTGCTCCCCTTCCATCGTTGTTTTGTAGCATTCCACAGTTCGAGAACTTGATCCACAACGACATTTTTGAGTAACAAGAACTGTACAACGAGCGCAATTCCCGGCATGGCACCTCTCTTCGCAATGATGTACCCCACAAGGGAGACGTTTGCCACAGACCTGAGAACAGGTTGGTATAGGATCCAAACAACTCCTTCGTTCATCCTCTAAGCTTGTTTTACCACAATAGCATGTCTTAATCATGCCTGGCAACAATTCACAATCCCCACAAGAACCCGGATGACAAATTTCATTGCAAACATGATTTCCACATCTGAGTCTCTTTCCGCAAATTGAATCACATGAAAAAACACCATCTTCTACTTTCACTTCTCCTTTCACTTCCATCTCTCCACAAAGAACAGTCTCCATTTTCTTCTTGCAGAAACAAGGAGCATTGACCAGAACCGGACAAGCATCACACTGTCCCACATGGCAAACCTGCTCACAGCGATGACGCCCACAGTCAAGAAGTTTCTCGCATTGCTGACCACAAGTAAGAAAAGATTTCCGATCAAAACATCGTGTTGTAATCGTTTTTTTCCCACAGGGGCACAACTGTGGTGGGGCAAAAGCTTTGCAAGGAGGGCATGGGCCAGGATGGCATTGCAGAACACAAAAATGAGGACAAAGATCCTCTTTACCCCCACTAGGACCACTAAAATCCTTCTCAAGTGGCTTCCCACACGGCTCTCCACATGAATGCGGTGTCAGATATAAATCAGAAGGAGGTTCCTGCCTCTTCCCACAGAAGCAAAGGTACCGAATCTCCTTCAACACCGTCATCTGCACGGACTGACATCCTGGGCACCGCCAATTAAACCCCTGATTCTTCTCAGTTGACAAATCAACAGAAGTAGGTGCCCGAGCCCATTTCTTTATACAATTCAAATGGAAAATTGAGTAACAGCTCGAGCAGGACCAAATGGGTGCAGACCTCCGCACCATATCGTAACAAATCATACACTCCACTGTCCCCTTCATAAGTTTGTCTTGAATTTCTTGCAAAAGCTGAGGCAAACTCATGTCCTCTTTTGGCGTTTTTTCCTCCTGATTACCCAAATTCATACCCAGCAACCCCCTTTCCTCCTTATTACTCCTCTCCCTTTCTCTCCTCTGATAGGAAGGCCGACCCATTTGACCCCTTGAACCCATATTCCCTCTAGGCTGACTGTTTCGTGCCGCCAAGCTCGAATTCGAGTCCCCATCGTTTCCAATCAGATTGGAATTGAAATTATTCGATGGTCGGCTCACAACGGTGGCGGTGGCAGTGGCACCTCTTGGGACCCACTCTCGGCGGCCACTTTGGGGAGGAAATCTGGACCGATTATTGTTATTATTGTTATCATTTCGATCGTGTCTGACTTGAGAGCTCATATTCTGATTCTGAGATGTAAAACAACCCAAATGACTATCCACCGACTCGAACTCAATCGAATCAACAAGGGTACACACAAAAATTGAAACCCTAGCTTCAATTACCTTGTTTTAAACCTGTGAATCAAAAGCAAGAGCTAGAGATTCATACATACAATACAACATGAGGTCGACTAATCAATCTGATCCCAATAATATACGCATAATAAATCAATAAACAAAATGGGTTTGTTAAGTTTGAAGTAGAAACCCAAAAATCAAATCAAAATTTTTAGATTAGAATTTCAATGACTCAAATATAACAATAAAGGATGAAATAGAAAGCTCAATGAAAGATTAAATGAAAAAGTACCTGATCAATCTATAAATTATAAAGCTCGATTGATTGGGAATTGATGAAATCCACTTGTTTGTGTGTCGATTTAGTGGATTGAGTCTCTCTGCTTACCTCCTTTACCTTTGTATGTATGTGTTATGTAAATCTTACGGTTTTTATGTAGTGTCTGGGTTTGTTTCTCGGAGAGAGAGAGTTCGTGGAAGATGAGATGTATGAGAGAGAAGCGAGCGAGAGGAAAGCTTGCCTTGGAGCACAAACAAGCGAGGCCTTGGGGCACAAGCGAGGCTCTCCGGATCGTGCGTCACGTTATTAGACAGCAATTTTGGAACCTGTATGTATGCCGACGTTGGTTTGACAAGAATTTTTTTTATCCTGAGTTTTTAATATTTTTGATTAATTCAAGTTTTTATTGGTTAATTATATATTTTAATTAAAAATTAAAAAATCATTATAAATTATTATATCACTATCTTTATTTTTTTATATTTTTTTTATAAAAAATTAAAAAATTATTAAAATAACATATTTTCAAATGAAGTCTTAGTCTCAATTAATTAGTTTTGTTTCAAAGGAATTTTTTTATTTTTTATTGAGAGAAAAATAAAATAATTATAATTTTATTTTATTAATTTATTTAATCTATTTTACCTTCCTTTTTTATATTTTGTTTAATATCAACCTAAACCCATCCTACTTGATTTAATAAATATTATTTTATGTACTGGTTTGGCAAAAGTTTTTTTGACTTTTTGAGCTAAAATTTACAAAATGACAAGATAGGTTAAAATTATCAATAAGATAAAATATCACATTAAATTCATAATCATTTCACTTTTTTCTCTCATAAATATCACATCAAACTACAAAAAAAATCTAACTATCTTTCCAAACACAAAAAATTTAACTTACTAAAATAGTCTACTGAAATAGCAATTTTCCAAACACCCACATAATATTTTAGGTAATGGTCCACATATGCTTACGCTATATGTTTGGTAATTAGGAAATAAAAATAATAATTATATAAGTGAAGAGGAAAAAAAATTAAAAAAAAATTGAAGGCTGTGTTTGGTGGAGATTTTAAAACTCAATCTCACCCGTTGGTTTGAGTATGGTATTTGGTTAGAGTTTTCAAAAATTAATTCTATACCCACTTTTGAAAACACTCTGTCCAGTCATGCTCCCAGATGTCCGACTAGTTGACCGGAGCAGTGTTGGTATTTTTTTGGGAGGGGCAATTCAAACCTATTATTTTTTTATATTTTAAATAAAAAAGATTTTCAGAATTTTTTTTAAAAATTTATGTGCTCTAAATAGAATTTTGGGTTGTGTATTTAGTTATGAATTGTAAGTTTTTTAATCAAATAACTTTTCTAATTTCAAAAACTCAAAACTCCCTCCAAAACTCAATTTAAAACTCATAACCAAACAAATTTTCTCTTTTCAAATCATAATTCCAAAACTTACAAACTCAAAATACAACTCTATTATCAAATCATAATTCTAAAACTCTACCAAACACTACCGTGATTTTTCTCTGTTATTTAGATAAATAGAGAGGAAAAAAAATATTAGTTTGTCTTATATCTAATTTGGTTAAACTATATAAAAGAAAATAAATAAAA
Source organism: Camellia sinensis (assembly GCF_055761805.1). Taxonomy (NCBI): domain Eukaryota; kingdom Viridiplantae; phylum Streptophyta; class Magnoliopsida; order Ericales; family Theaceae; genus Camellia; species Camellia sinensis. Next base: position 141,987,109 of record NC_138975.1, read on the forward strand.
TGATATCAAGTTATATTATAAAATTAGCATTTTATAAGTGTTAGTATATTATTTCTTCTATATCTAAAAGGATGGTTTTGGTCTTATAAAAAAGAATAATGCTTGGGACCCCCTTTTGGGGGTCACCCCCTCACCCCCCCTTTGCCACGTGGCGGGTGGTGATTGGGGGAGCAGGAAAAAAAAGAAAAAGAAAAAGTAACCAATGAGAGAGAGAGGGGGTCAAAGGGAGTGGGAGGAAAAGGGGGGATGAATCATTGTTGTATAAAAAAAATAGTATTTAGTTGATTTATTTCCCTTTTGAATCTCTTTACTTTAGAAATATTTAAGATATGGGTTATGAGATAAATGGGTTTCTCTCAATTTTTTTTCATTTCACTCTATTTCTATCCTATTTACTTATCCAAACAAGTGATATGTACGAAGAGAAATGCATTTATTTCGTTTTCTTCCAAAATTACTCAATTCAAACGGACTATTAGTGATGGCAATGGGGCAAGTTTGGGATCGGTTTGTAATTTTTGCCTCATCCCGTATCATATTAGCAATAGGGATTGGTGTCGGAGGTAAGGCGAGGTAGTGACAGGTTAATTTTGTAAGTTTAAAAATGAAAGTATTAATAAAATTTATAGATAATATAATATAGATAATAATTTATCATTAATAAAATATAAAAAAATATAAAATTAAAAATAAACAATTAAAAATGAATGTTTAAGTATACTATTTTAATAAATTAATCTTATTATATTAAAAAAATAAAGGAAATATTACCATTTAATTATGTATTATTTTGAATCAATTACATAATTTACATTAGAATCTCTTGATGTTTTCTTTAACACAAATTTCCTCTTACATTTTGAAAATCACACCGACCCATATTCCTCGTGTATAAAGGTTGTGTGAAAAAGAAAAATTTTAGTAAGTAATAAGATAGCTATAATTTATTATGAGATATTAATAATGTATAATTTATATGAGATATTAATAATGTAATTTTAAAATTTTCACTAACCCCATCAGGAGGGAGCTGCTATTTATACCATTATTTTACATCATAACATCTACACTTTCATTACACTCATTTAAAATTTTGATAAATTATTTCGGTAATACTACATACATCAATTAGTATATTAACTAATGTACCAACTAGTGCTATGACATTATTACTGACCCCACCCATTATAAAAATTACAAATGGAAATAGGGTAGTTCTGCCTCAATTTGAGGTACATTATGGGCTTATTTTTTTTATGATCTGAACCGTTCATTTTGTAAGATTTGTTGAATACTTCATGCCTACCAAAAATCATATTAATTGGATATCAATAACTATATGATCGAATTGCATATTTTTTATGCTATTGATCAAAAGAAAAACTTATTGTTTATTTTTTTTTATTATCGATCATATAGTTACTGATATCTGATTAATATGATTTTTGGTAGATATGGAGTACTCAATAAACCCTATAAAATGACGGTTCAGATCATAAAAATAAGTCCATAATGCACCTCAAATTGAGGCACAACAGTCACTGTTGTACTTTTAACACAGCAGTAACTCTAATTTCATTACAAATACCCAAATCTTCTAAAATTATTGTACATCATCTATTGATACACTAATTAATATATTAATTAATACATATAGCATTATTTAAATTATTTTTCGAATAATGCTATATGTACTAATTAGTGTACCAATTAATAATGTGGCATAATTTAAGAAGTTTTTGAGATTTATAATATAATTAATGAGTAGGGTCAATAATAACCACCATTGTCATTAATATACTTTCACTCCTAATCTTTTGCTTTTCCCTACACTAATTATTTATTCTCGTTTACTATTTTCTTTTTTATTTTCGCTCCTTATCCCTCTCATATTTATGTTTTTGAAGGGCGATGATTGTGGTTAGGGCTATCCAAAATACCATTCAATCCGTTAAAATCATACCGATCTGCATCTATTCGTACCTACTCTAATCGCTAACCGCGGTTTAAGTTTTAAAATTTATAATCCGCCAACCGTACCGCTCCGCTATAGTTAATACATATATATTTTTTAACTTCCAATAAAATATCAATGTAAAAATGAGTATGAGAGAAATTTAAAATATAAAATTTATTATAAATTATTGGTTATATATATGAAACATATTATGTAAAATTACTTTGTATTATATATCTAAAAAATAATATATAGATTAGTGTTATATATTATGCAAATGTTGTTGGAAATGGTAGAAAAATTCTGGGTAAAACCAGAATTTTTTCTCAAGTTTGGTCTATTTTTTAGGTGGGCCCCGAGTGTCGATTTACTCGGGTCAAAGTGGTAACGCGTTTTGTGTCGCGTTGTGATTCACGTGGTATATTTGGTTGCTCAAAACCATTACCGAGTGAATGGGAAATTGAAGCCAAAGTGTGCTCCATGGAAATGGAGTTTTGGTGGAAATTCTTTAAGGTTGTAAATTAGCTTGTCCCACATTGATTTGGTGGGAAGTTTTGAAAGGGTTTATAAGGCTTGGGTTAAGATACTTGGGGTGTGCCCCAAGGGGTACCCAAGTGTTTTAGAGGGAGAGGTTTTGGGCAAAATGGGCTAGACCCATTGGACCCAAAAATCACCGCACACGCGCGCGCCGCCGTCCGTCCGGTCGGGCGGGTGTGTGGTTGGGTTGGTCTTCTAATCTTTTTGAGCAAAAAATATTTGAATTTAATTTTATTTTTTGGTAAAATAAAATCCAGAATTCAAATTAAACTAATTTGGATTTTCTGTACATCCAAACAGGGTCCTTCCCGTTTTCAAACAGAAATAAACTAGTTTGGAATTAATGCACACCCAAACAGGGCCCTTCCCGTTTTTGCTATCTGTTTGAATTCAAAACCAACAGGTATCATACCTGTTCAATTTAAAACCAAGAGCCACCTTTACATCTATAAATAGGACCACCCTAATTTGATATTTTGCATTCAGAAATTTCGTATTTCACCTCTGCTAATTATATTTTTCATCTTGCTGCATTTTATTTCTGAAAGAAAGAGTGTAAACACTTAGTGTGTTCGTAAGGCAAACAATTTGTAGTGCTGCTATTGTTTGTGGTAAGATCATTTCATCTTGGGAGATAGACGTCCAAATTCTGAAAGCACCGTGGAGAGGACGAATCTGTCTTAAAGACACAGTGTCAAACACTGGACTTGATCAGAAAATAATTCGAACAAATTAAATCAAGTAAGTTATTTAATTTATTTTCAGTGTTATTTTATTTATTAAAATCATATTTAAATTTTGTTTTTGTAACAAAATAAAATCTGTTTTTATTTATTTATTTTTATTTCGAGTTTGATTTTTGTAATCAAACAAATTCTCTCATTTTCTTTATTTCTTTAAATTCTAATTGTTGTTGTGTACACAATAGAATTAAATCTTTTAAATACAGTGAAGATTGTCCAACAATCTCCCCCCAACAATCTTAAGACAGACTCCTTTTTTGGTATCTTCATTGTATTTAATTTTCTGTATTTTCAAAGTAATATTCTGGTTGGAAAAACAAGTAGTGATTTATTCTATTTGACATATAGTAGTAATATACTGTCTCTTTTCTTTGACAACTAGTAGTAATATACTGGTGTCATTAACAATTGCAGAATATTAATTGGTATTACAGAAAATTATTGTGATATTTTATTTTTCTAAGTTTTAGTAACAAGGAAAATAAAATTATTTTGTTGTTATAATTTATTTTCTGGTTTTAGTAACTAGAAAATTAATTTGTGTTTTAATTTTTTCTGATTTTTGTAATCAGAGATTATGGCTACTACAACTGAAACTGCATCTGGCAGTGGTACTCCTATTGTTACACCTACATCGGTCCCTATCCAGAACCATGTTCATGTACCAATCAATCATGGAGAAAAACTGGAAAAATTTAATGGTACCGAGTTTAAGAGATGGCAGCAGAAGATGCTGTTCTATCTTACGACTCTTAATTTGGTCCGGTTTCTCCATGAAGAGGCTCCAGCACTTAAAAAGGGTGAAAGTGATCGGCAAGTTGTTGCCGCTGTAGATGCTTGGAAACATTCAGATTTCATGTGCATAAACTACATCCTAAATGGCCTTGACAATATGCTGTATAATGTATACAGTCCTCTGAAAACAGCAAAAGAATTGTGGGATTCTTTGGAGAAGAAATACAAGACAGAAGATGCCGGCACGAAGAAATTTTTCATCGGTAAATTTCTGGATTTTGTTATGGTTGACTCCCAAACGGTAATATCTCAAGTTCAAAGTTTTCAAATAATTTTGCATGATATTCATTCAGAAGGTATGTCTCTTAGCAAGTCATTCCAAGTCGCTGCTTTAGTGGAAAAGTTACCACCAGCTTGGAAAGATTTCAAAAATTATTTAAAACATAAACGCAAAGAGATGACTATGGATGAATTGATTGTAAGATTAAGAATTGAGGAAGATAACCGAAAGGCTGAAAAGAGGAATGGGAAAAATCCCATTGAGTCCAAGGCTAATGTGGTTGAACAAGTTCATAAACCACATAACAAAAAGAGAAAGTTTACTGGAGATGGTCCTAAACAAGGCGATAGTAGCAAGAAGTTCAAAGGAAAATGCTATAACTGTGGCAAAACTGGACATCGAGCTTCTGACTGCCGCCGCCCTAAGAAGGATCATGGAAGTACAAGTAAGAAGACCACCAATCAGGCCAATGTAACAGAATTGGATTACATCTCTGACGGAGTGAATGACATCAACCTTTCTGTAGTGGTGTCTCAGGCTAACTTGGTTGGAAATCCCAAAGAGTGGTGGGTTGACACTGGGGCAACTCGTCACATATGTGCGGACAAGAAGATGTTCACTACCTACAATGAGGCTGCAAATGGTGAACAACTTTTTATGAGAAATTCTTCTACTTCTACTGTGGCTGGACAAGGGAAAATGATCTTGAAGATGACATCAAGAAAAGAACTAACCCTCAACAACGTACTGCATGTACCTGACATCCGGAAGAATTTAGTTTCTGGGTCTTTGTTAAGTAAAAATGGTTTTAGGCTTGTATTTGAGTCTGATAAATTTGTATTAACAAAGAGTGGTATGTATGTTGGTAAGGGATACATGAGTGATGGTCTCTTTAAGTTGAATGTAATGACAGTTGTACCGAAAGTTGCTATGAATAAGAATAACACATCTTTTGTTTATATTCTTGAGTTAAATTTATGGCATGGTAGATTAGGACATGTGAATTTTGATGCTTTGCGTAAATTAATTGGTTTAGATCATATACCAAAGTTTGAAATTAATCCTAATCATAAATGTGAAATTTGTGTAGAAGCGAAACTAACTAAGGCTCCATTTAAATCGGTTGAAAGGAAAACCGAACCTCTAGAATTAATTCATACTAATGTATGTGATCTAAAGTTTATTCAAACTAGAGGAGGCAAAAGGTATTTCATAACTTTTATCGATGATTGCACAAGATATTGGTATGTTTATTTACTTAGAAGTAAAGATGAAGCCTTAGAAATGTTTAAAGTCTACAAAATAGAAGTTGAAAATCAACTTGGTAAAACCATTAAAATGATTAGAAGTGATAGGGGTGGTGAATATGATGCACCATTAAATGAATTTTGTGCACAACATGGCATTATTCACCAAACTACAGCCCCTTATTCTCCACAGCAAAATGGAATTGCTGAAAGGAAGAATAGAACTCTCAAAGAAATGATGAATGCCATGTTACTAAGTTCAAGTTTACCACAGAACTTGTGGGGGGAAACAATATTGTCTGCTAATTATGTTCTTAATAGAATACCCCACAAGAAAACCAACAGCACTCCTTATGAATTGTGGAAAGGTCGACCACCTTCCTACAAATACTTAAAAGTGTGGGGGTGTTTGGCAAAAGTTGAAGTTCCTATTCCTAAAAAGACTAAGATTGGACCAAAAACAGTAGACTGTGTGTTTATTGGTTATGCTCAGAATAGTAGTGCATATCGGTTTCTGACTTATAAATCAGAAATACCTGATATAAATGTGAACACTATTATAGAGTCAAGGAATGCTGTGTTTTTTGAACATGTCTTTCCTTACAAGAAAGGACAGGAATTAAGTTCACAGAAAAGAACTTATGGTTGTACACAAAGTCAAGAGACTAATGACAATCAAACACAAGAGGCTAGTAATAGTCTCGACCAACAGGATTTAACTAATGATGAACCAAGACGAAGTAAGAGAGCGAGAACATCAAAATCCTTTGGTCCAGATTTTCTGACATACTTGTTAGAAAATGAACCTCAAAGCTTTAAGGCAGCAATGACAGGTCCTGAAGCACCTTTGTGGAAAGAGGCTGCTAATAATGAAATTGAATCCATTATGCAAAATCATACTTGGGAATTGGTGGATCTTCCACCAGGTTCTAAACCTCTTGGATATAAATGGATATTCAAGAGAAAAATGAAAGCAGATGGTTCAATTGACAAGTATAAAGCAAGACTTGTTGTTAAAGGTTACAGACAAAAGGAAGGTCTGGACTATTTTGACACATATTCTCCAGTGACAAGAATAACATCCATTCGCATGCTTATTTCTATAGCAGCGTTGTTTAATTTAGAAATACATCAAATGGATGTTAAAACAGCTTTTTTAAACGGTGATCTAAATGAAGAGATCTATATGGAACAATCCGAAGGGTTTGTAGTATCAGGGCAAGAAAAGAAAGTTTGTCGACTTGTAAAATCCCTTTATGGATTAAAACAAGCACCTAAGCAATGGCATGAAAAATTTGATCATGCAATGCTTACTAATGGGTTTAAGATAAACGAATGTGACAAATGCGTCTATGTTAAAAACACTGACCAAGGATATGTCATAGTTTGTCTTTATGTGGATGACATGCTTATCATTGGAAGCAGTCAAAACATGATCAAATCAACTAAGCAGATGCTTAACAAAAGATTTGATATGAAAGATATAGGGGTCGCAGATGTTATATTAGGAATGAAAATTACTAAAACATCTGACGGATATGCATTATCTCAATCTCATTATATTGAGAAAATTCTTGATAAATTTATCAAGGATGATTTGAATTTAGCTAGAACACCTGTAGACATCAGTCTTTATTTATCAAAAAATAAAGGTGATGCTGTGTCTCAGTTAAAATACTCCCAAATCATTGGAAGCCTAATGTACCTAATGAATTGTACTTGTCCTGATATAGCTTATGCTATCAGTAATTTGAGTAGGTACACTAGTAACCCTGGAGAAGACCATTGGAAAGCGATCATTCGGGTTCTTAGATATCTAAGATTTACTCGTGATCATGGTTTGAACTTTACTCGATATCCAGCAGTACTCAAAGGTTATTGTGATGCCAATTGGATATCGGATACTAAAGATTCAAAATCCACTAGTGGATATGTCTTTACTCTAGGAGGCGCTGCTGTTTCTTGGAAGTCCACAAAACAAACTTGCATCGCACGATCCACAATGGAATCTGAGTTCATTGCTTTAGACAAAGCAGGTGAAGAAGCAGAATGGCTTCGTCACTTCTTAGAAGACATTCTAATGTGGCCAAAACCTGTGCCAGCTATTTGCATTCATTGTGATAGTCAATCTGCAATAGGCAGGGCACAGAATTACATGTATAACGGTAAGTCACGACATATTCGTTGTCGACATAATACCGTAAGGCAATTGTTGTCAAACGGAATAATCTCCATAGATTATATAAAATCTAAAGAGAATATTGCGGATCTGTTAACAAAAGGTTTGACAAAAGAGCTAGTGTATAGTTCATCAAAGGGGATGAGATTAAAGCCTATTACATAAAAGTCGTCATAATGGTAACCTTACTTATATGACTAGAGATCCCAAGAACTAAGTTCAAAGGGACAACTAAGTTATGTATGGCTCGCCAGAAATCACCAAGGGATTAAAAATTCCCTACCCATTCCTATGATGAGAGTGATATCTGCAACATATGTTGTATGCAGAGGTATAAGGATAAGCTTTGCTTTTAATAATTACTTATATCTTGATTAAGGTATAAAATCAAGACGAGTATAAGGAGATACTCACAATAAGAATCACCTATATGAGTGTTGAACTAGGGCCGGTTCTATGAGAATGAAAAGGCTAAATTCTCTAGAAACACTTATGAAAACCAGGCGCGTTCAAGGCCAAAATGAACACAACAGTGAGAACCACGATGTGTTAGAAGATCTTTTGTGTGAAATCTATTGTCTTGGCTTACACAAACGGCTGAACAATTCAAGGCATCGCGTCCATTGGTTAGCCAGTAAGTCCGATAGGTTATCACTAGGGAAGGTTCAAGGCCGAAAACTACCTATCCTGATGCAAGATATTTTCGACTTATACTCTTTCGTTAAAGTCTGCATATTGTTGCATTTCCGTTGTCATCAAATTCCATTCATGTGGGGGATTGTTGGAAATGGTAAAAAAAATCTGGGTAAAACCAAAATTTTTTCTCAAGTTTGGTCTATTTTTTAGGTGGGCCCCGAGTATCGATTTACTCAGGTCAAAGTGGTAACACGTTCTATGCCGCGTTGTGATTCACGTGGTATATTTGGTTGCTCAAAACCATTACCGAGTGAATGGGAAATTGAAGCCAAAGTGTGCTCCATGGAAATGGAGTTTTGGTGGAAATTCCTTAAGGTTGTAAATTGGCTTGTCCCACATTGATTTGGTGGGAAGTTTTGAAAGGGTTTATAAGGCTTGGGTTAAGATACTTGGGGTGTGCCCCAAGGGGTACCCAAGTGTTTTAGAGGGAGAGGTTATAGGAAAAATGGGCTAGACCCATTTGACCCAAAAATCACTACACACGCGCGCGCGCGCCGCTGCCGCCGTCCGTCCGGTCGGGCGGGCTGGGCTGGGCCTGGGCTTGGGCGCGGGTGCGTGTTGTGTGGTTGGGTTGGGCTTCTAATCTTTTTGGGCAAAAAACATTTGAATTTAATTTTATTTTTTGGTAAAATAAAATCCAGAATTCAAATTAAACTGATTTGGATTTTCTGTACATCCAAACAGGACCCTTCCCGTTTTCAAACAGAAATAAACTAGTTTGGAATTAATGCACACCCAAATAGGGCCCTTCCCGTTTTTGCTATCTGTTTGAATTATCAATAGATTCAAATCTGTTTGAATTCAAAACCAACAGGTATCATACCTGTTCAATTTAAAACCAAGAGCCACTTTTACATCTATAAATAGGACCACCCTCATTTGATATTTTGCATTCAGAAATTTCATATTTCACCTCTGCTAATTATATTCTTCATCTTGCTGCATTTTATTTCTGAAAGAAAGAGTGTAAACACTTAGTGTGTTCGTAAGGCAAACAATTTGTAGTGCTGCTATTGTTTGTGGTAAGATCATTTCATCCTGGGAGATAGACGTCCAAATTCTGAAAGCACCGTGGAGAGGACGAATCTGTCTTAAAGACACAGTGTCAAACACTGGACTTGATCAGAAAATAATTCGAACAAATTAAATCAAGTTATTTAATTTATTTTCAGTGTTGTTTTATTTATTAAAATCATATTTAAATTTTGTTTTTGTAACAAAATAAAATCTGCTTTTATTTATTTATTTTTATTTCGAGTTTGATTTTTGTAATCAAACAAATTCTCTCCTTTTCTTTATTTCTTTAAATTCTAATTGTTGTTGTGTACACAATAGAATTAAATCTTTTAAATACAGTGAAGATTGTCCAACAATCTCCCCTAACAAATGTATGATAAATAGTTATAATAATCTTTAATCCACCAATCCATCAAAAACCGCTACTACAAGAAAAAATACTTTTGGCGACCACCTATTTTGAGTTGGTCACAAATAGTCCACTTTCTACGGCTAAAATTGTTTTGGTCGCTGATGGGTATGTTTTCATGACCCATAATTTTTTGGTAGCTAATAGCTAATTTTTGGCGACCAAATAGAAATTTGGTCGTAGAAGGTCATTTTTTAGCAACCAAAAAATAAGTTGGTCATGAATGACTTAACTATTGACGACCAACTACAAATTTGGAAAAATAAGTTAGTTGCGAATGACTTAACTATTGGTGACTAACTACAATTTTGGTCGCGAAAGATCACCTTTCGGCAACCAAAAAATAAGTTGGTCGTGGAAAGTTATGGTGCGATAAATTTTTAAAAAAAAAGGTACTATTGTAATTACATTCTATTTTTCTGTTTAGGCATTGAAGGTTTTATGAAATAATATATAACCCAATTTTTATGGGTTATATATTTTCTTTGCCAAATGTGAACAACAAGCATGTTATTGCCAAAGTGGATTGGGCACATAGAGAGTGACTCCTTGGTCAGGGGTTCAACTCCCAAGCAATGCAAAAGAATATTTTTCTTTGTGTGAAGGCATTGACTTTTGGCGACCAACTATAACTTTGATCATTAAAAGTTACCTTTGGCTATGATGGATTGGACTTTCCGCTACCAATTATTTGGTCACCAATGGTCCCTTTTAGCGACCAACTATAACTTTGGTAAACTATCTGTGACAAGGCGTTAATGACCAACTCGCAACCAACACATTTTGGTTGTGAAAAGATTTTAGCGACCAAATATGGTACTTTTCGCGACCAAAACATTAGTCGCGGAAAGTGTAATTTCTTGTAGTGCATCCTAATCGCAATTTGTCAATCCGCTAATCCTCTAACCCGCCATTTGGTTTATAATTTTACTTTTAAATCGTCCAAACTGTACCACACACACTCCTAATTGTGGCTTTCAAATTTGAAAGCGATGGGTAGTCGTAGTGGTAGGGTAGGAAATAGGTAGGATGCGTCAAAAATGAAAAGATTGGGTTCTTGTACAAGTAAGGAGAGGCTATGGTGAAGGAGTGGTAGGAAAGAGAGATGGTGAGGGTTGTAGTTAATGGAATAGTTGACAAGAGAGTGATGGGGCATTGAGAAAGTGTTAGGTTTTTATTATTGGCAATCTTGTTTGACAAAACTCTTTTCAGTTGTACTTGTTTTCGCACTTTTATTTCAGTGAGGCTATGAGTTTTTAGATGTGAATCCAACCTGAATTGTGTCTTGCAGAGAAGTTTGTGATGTTAATTCTTTCAAGATTGCCACTTCGCTAACTATGACGGGTATCGAGCTGCCCGATCAGCTCGCGGGGGTCTAGAAAGCAACGCCCCTTGGCATGCAAAAGTGCATTCAAAGTTGCTTGTTCGCTCGAGCGCACATTCCCTTGCTCGAGTGGAGAATGCTGAGTTCCAGAAGTTTTGGTGAGACTGCAAATATACTGTGATCTGTGTTTTCACGCTCGAGCGTCCATTTCCCCGCTCGAGCATACATCCTAGTTTGAAACATGTCATATAAAGTCCCCGCTCGAGCGTCAATTCCCACACTCGAGCGGACCTCGCGATTTCAGATTCTATAAATTCGCAAGTTACTTCAAATCTAGGGTTACGCCTCTAGATCTTCTTCTTGGATATTAGGGTTTATATCTGGGGTTAGTTTGCTAGTTTTCTTTGATGTTTCATTGAGTATTCAACTCATGGTTTAAGAAGGATACATCAAAGGATTGTTTGTTCATTCTATACAAAAGAGAGAGTTGTCCTTCCGTAGATTTTGAAGAATTCAAGCCTGAATCTTTGGTAGATTCTGGAGTGACTCATCGTCAAGACAATTCCGAGGTGAAGACGGGGTTGGAAGAGGCACATAGGGGTTGGTTCAATTTGGGCATTGATTCACTAGGTAATTGAGAGTATACCTGTGTAATTCCTTTATATCGTCTCAGTGGATTATTTTGTGCCTTTTGCCCGTGGTTTTTTTATCACAATTAGTGGTGCTCCAATTGTGATTTTTCCACGTTAAAATCGTTGTGTCGATTTGTCTTGATTGTTTGATTGGGATTGTTTTATTGCTTAAAATTGATACATAATCACAAATCAATATCTAACAGATTTCTAGATTTTTCAATTGGTATTAGAGCGGGTCGTTCTTTTGTTTTTTTAAAACTTTTGAGCGAAATCTTGTTTGATTTGTGATAATAGATTCAATACGTGAAGGAAATTCTATGGTTCGACCACCCCTACTTGACGGAACCAATTATTCTTTTTGGAAAGCTCGGATGAGATCGTTTTTGAAATCTATTGATGAAAAAGTTTGGCAATCTGTCATGCATGGGTGGACCGAACCAATGATTACCGTTAATGGAGTAACTTTGCCCAAACCAATTGATAAGTGGGACACAATCGATTACTAAAATAGTAGCTGGAATAGTAAAGCTATCAATTCTCTTTTTTGCACTGTCACACCTAAAGAGTTTAGTCACATTTGCAATTGTGAAGTCGTAAAAGAGGCTTGGGATATCTTACAAACTATTCATGAGGACACTCCTTCTGTTAAACGCTCAAAACTTAAACGGCTCACGTTTAGTTTCGAAAACCTTTCAATGAAAGATAGTGAGACCTTTGATGACTTTTATGTGAAATTGAGTGACATTGTAAATTCCAGCTTCAATTTAGGTGAAAAAATATCGGAATCCAAGATTGTAGGAAAATTTTTGAGGTCCTTGCCTGATCGGTTCCAACCAAAAGTTACGGTTATTGAGGAGGCTCAAGATGTTGATAACCTCAAGCTCGATCATTTGGTTGGAAATCTCCAAACTTATGAGGCACATAGGAATTTCAATAAGAAACAAAAAGATGTTATTGCTTTTACTAGTGTTCATAGAGTTGGAGTAGATTCTGATGAAGACTGTGAGATAGATTCCAAGATTACGGATGCTTTTGTAAAACAATTAAAAAAGTCTTTTTTGAAAAAGAATCCTAATCTTTTGAACTCTACTCATACTCATAAGTCCAAAGGCAAAGATAAACTCAAAATTAATTCTATAGCCAAGAAAGAGAAAGGAAAGATGCAAAGGAACTCTGAAAGAGTCCAATGCTATGAATGCCAAGGATTTGGTCACTTTGCTCAAGAATGCCTCACTCGTTTGAGGAAGAAGAAAGCCCTCACTATCATTTGGGATGATGAATCAGAATCTGATAAAGATGAAAGTGACAACGAAGATCAAGGCGAAGAGGGACACAAACAATTCCTTGCCTTTATGGCAACTTTTGAAATTGATGGATGAATAGAGTATCCGAAGAGCCCGATTGAGAATGCCACTGATGATGAATCCTCGGGGAATGAAGATGAAGAACTTCAGCAAGCATATCAAAAGTTGTATAAGGAATCTCTTAACTTATCCAAATTGAATGACAAACTCATTACGAAACTCAAAGCATGTGAAAGTGAGAATGTCAAATTAAAGAAAGAGATTTTTGAGGCTAGGAATGATGCCCTTAAGATTTCTAATGATCGGCAAGCTCTTTGTGCAAAACTCTTGACTTGTGAGACAGAGAGAAATGAGCTACAACAAATCTATGCAACATATGAAGAAAAAATTGAAACTCTCGAGATGTCTCAAGTTGCTTTGGAAGAACTAATGATCAAGAAAGAGGAAGAACTCAAGTGTGATATGGCTACCATTGGTCTTTGGAACAGAGGATCAAAGACTTTGGATAATATCATTGGGTCTCAACAAATTTGTTCTGACAATAGTGGCATTGGCTTTGGTGGTAAGAAAGAGCAAAAACAGAGTGTTTCCACATCTCATGATACAAGAACTCAAGGAAAGGGAGAACAAAAAATTCAACATGATAATGGATTTCTCAATCTTCTTAGAGTTAGTAAGGTCAAAGAAAAGAAGGTACATCCTGTACACCCTGTTTTTATTTGTCATCATTGTGGTTTGGCTGGTCATATTCGCCCTTATTGTTATGAGTTGCATGGGAGAATGTCTCATAGAGATGAAAGAAATTCCAATATCTCGTGGGGTAGGAGACACTTCATTGGTGGTAATGAGGTTAAGGGTCATATTAGACCTCGTTATTTTGATTTGCTTGAGACCAAACATGGAGCGAGTTTGTATTTGCCTAGACCTAGAAATAGAAAGTTGAAAACCATGTCGAGACATGTTCCCATTGAAAGAGAAGGGAACCACAATGTCAAGACACCACCCAAGAACCGCCATTCTCACAACTTTGTTCATACTAAAACGGTTTGGGTGAGAAAACTTAACTTGTGTTAATTTGTTTATTAGTTTTAGTTTTTGGGTTTCTGTATGTTTTTTTTTTTTTGAGTCATTTAGTGTGTGCGTGTTCGTTCTTTGACTTGCTTTGTTTAGGAAAAAAAATGTGTGCATGTTCATTTTATGTCTTGCTTTGTTTAGAAAAAGAAAAAAAAAATCCCAAAAAGATTTTTTTAGTATGGTTTTGCAAGCTTGAAATTTTTGAGTGGTCCTTGGTGCATATTGGAATTGATGAGAATATCCATTACATGTTAATATGTGTGTACTTTCTGTGGTCATTACTCATTTCGAAGTGTGTGTTCTTTTATTAGTATGTCTCATTCTGTACACACTCTTGGATTAGCAAATATTGAAGTCTTCCGCCTTAGTGATTTTTTTTCTCTATGGACTTCTGGCATGGTATCTTTTGTTTTTCTAGAGGAATTGACCGATACTAGCATATCTTGGGTGATGTTGAGTTTCTTAACCACCTTCCATCTTTTTGCATCTCCATGGCTTTTCCCTTCTATTCTTTGTAGTCCAGCCATGAAGAAAAGGCTACCTCAGAGTCACCAACCAGGCTATCTTTATTATATCCATGCTTCTCTGGTTTGGTTTCCATACTCTTGAGCGCGTCAGCCACCAATGAGTGTGCAAAAGAAAAAAGAGTGCAAAAGAAAAAAAAAATATGAAAAAAAAAGGATTCATTGATTGAGGGGGAGCCTCCGCTATTACTCAACAAATACCCCTTGATTCCTAGTGGTTTGACTTTCCTTAGTTGTGCTTAGATTCTCTTGTCGAAGGTTCAGCTTTCATATCACTACTAGGATTTGAATCTAGTGTTTGTCAAACTCCAAGAGTCACATACACACTTTTATCTTGGGATCTATGCTTTTCACATAATGCATCGCTTTCTTTTATGAGGAATCTTCTAGAGTCTGTGCACATTGTGTTTTCAAGTAATTGCGCTTCTTAGATAATCTTGTGTGTTTTATGGTATAAATCTGAAATTCCCTGCTTGCTCCACCATATTATTTTTGTCATTTTCTTCTTGTTCTTTGTTTTTAGTGAGGGGGAGTTTGGTTTTTCATTACAAGAGTTTGTTAGCATGAACACTTTGATTTTTTTTGTAAGGGAGTTTGGCATTAGTTGGTTTGTGTGTTGCTATCCACTACTTGTTTATTGCTTACATCTCGTAGGTTATTAATTTTTCCATCATCTTGTCCCGGTTTGTGTGGTTTTTTATCTTGCTTTAGTTGATTGAGCTTCCTTTGTCAATTCGTGACAAAAATGGGGAGAGAGTTGTTGTTCATGTTTTCATGCACATGTGTTGTAGTGTGATTTCATCCATTCATGTGTCGGGTGCATGTGTCTTAGTTTTCATGTTTTCATGCTACATGTTCTTAAAATCTCTAATTTCCATCCATTCATTTTTTATCTCATGCTTCAAGATAATCTAGTCATATGTTTATTGTATTTTCATATACTCTTGTGGGACTAATAGTTGTTTTGAAGATTATGGCACTAATAACTGTTTTGCAAATCATGACCTTGAGAAAGAAGTTGGCTTTTGTTAGCTGTAATGGGTTAGGGTGTTTAGGATTTTATTTGTTAGGTGTATTTGTCATGGCATTGCCAAAGGGGGAGACTGTTAGGTTTTTATTCTTGGCAATCCCGTTTGACAAAACTCCTTTCAGTTGTACTTATTTTCACACTTTTATTTCAGTGAGGCTATGAGTTTTTAGATGTGAATCCAACCTGAATCGTGCCAGAGAAGTTGTGATGTTAATTCTTTCAAGATTGCCACTTCGCTGACTATGACGGGGATCGAGCTGCCCGATCAACTCGCGGGGGTCCAGGAGGCAGTGTCCCTTGGCATGCAAAAGTGCATTCAAACCGCTCGAGCGGAAAATCCTCTGCTCGAGCGGAAAATGTTGAGTTCCAAAAGTTTTGGTGAGACTGCAAATATATTGTGATCCGTTCTTTCATGCTCGAGCGTACATCCTAGTTTGGAACACGTCATATAGAGTCCCCGCTCGAGCGTCAATTCCCACGCTTGAGCGGACCTCGCGATTTCAGATTCTATAAATTCGCAAGTTGTTTCAAATCTAGGGTTACGCCTCTAGATCTTCTTCTTGGATATTAGGGTTTATATCTGGGGCTATTTTACTAGTTTTTTTTTATTTTTTTTAATGTTTCATTGAGTATTCAACTCATGGTTTAAGGAGGATACATCAAAGGATTGTTTGTTTATTCTATACAAAAGAGAAAGTTGTTCTTCGATGGATTCTGAAGAATTCGAGCCTGAAGTTTTGGTAGATTCTGGAGTGGCTCATTGTCAAAACAATTCCGAGGTGAAGACGGGACTGGAAGAGGCACATAGTGGTTGGTTCAATTCGGACGTGGATTCGCTAGGTAATTGAGAGTATACTTGTGTAATTCATTTATATCGTCTTAGTGGATTGTTTTGTGCCTTTTGCCCGTGATTTTTTTTATCACAATTGGAGGTGCTCCAATTGTGGTTTTTCCACGTTAAAATTATTGTGTCGATTTGTCTTGATTGTTTGATTGGGATTGCTTTTATTGCTTAAAATTATACATAATCACAAATCAATATCTAGCGGATTTGTAGATTTTTTAGAAAGGAAGATGAGGCAAGAAATTAAGGTAGCGTTTGGTAGAGTTTTAGAATTATGATTTGATAATAAAGTTGTATTTTGAGCTTGTGGATTTTGGAATTATGATTTGAGTGTGGAAAATTTATTTGGTTATGAGTTTTGAAAAGAGTTTTGAACTGAGTTTGAAATTTTTGATGTAGCATATGATATTTGATTAAAAAACTTATAATTCATAACCAAACACACAACCCAAAATTCTATTCAAAGCTCATAAAATTTCGAAAATATGTTTTATTCAAAATATAAAAATAACAAGTGCAAAAAAAAAAAAAAAAAAAAAAAAAAAGCAC
The DNA here is from genome assembly GCF_055761805.1 of Camellia sinensis. NCBI lineage: Eukaryota > Viridiplantae > Streptophyta > Magnoliopsida > Ericales > Theaceae > Camellia > Camellia sinensis. Next base: position 142,004,193 of record NC_138975.1, read on the forward strand.
AAACACAAACACTGTTCCGATCAACCGGTTGGGCGTCCAGGAGACGTCTGGGAGAATGACCGGATAGATGTGTTTTCAAAAGTGGATATGGAATCAAATTTTGAAAACTTTAACCAAACACCACACTCAAACCAAGGGGTAGAATTGAGTTTTGAAAGCCTTACCAAACACAGATTTGGAGAATGAGACGGCATAAACAATAAATAGATATAATTTGGTGGTGGGTATGGGGATAAGTGGCGATAGAGGGTGATCTAACAACCATAAAAAAATAAAAAATAAAAAATTCAAAATAGTAATTTCTTTCTCACCAAACAATTTGATTAATTATGTCAATATCTCCATAGATCAATCTAGATGATTATTCAGTATTTTCGCAATATGGACATGTGATACCCCATAAGGTTTTGATTAGTAGAGAGAGATAGGGGTCCACGATTTATGTTAGGGATGGAGGAATAACGTGGGGTTAAGTAATTAGTGATTGGCTTAGAGTATGATTACGTGGTGTTCCGGGAATTAAAAAATAATTTCTTGATTAATCCATGCCTATTGTCATAATTCTATAGAAATGGATTTATCACCAATAAATTATAGTTTAAACTAAAATACATTTTGTGAAGGAAAAAAAAAACAAAAAAAACAAATGTTAGATTCATATTTCACGTTGAATTTAAAAATAAAACCTTAACATTTTAAACTAATCTAACATGTTAAAATGTTATGTGTAAAAATACAATTATTGTATTTTAAGCATGGAAATATGATCCACAAGTTAATAGACGGATAACTTGGTATAGATGTAAAATATATTAAAAGATGTTAAAAATATATATAAATATGTAAATTTACATAAGAATTATAATATACTTTTGATAAGTAAAACAATTAAAAGATGTTAAATATATATATATATATATATATGTGAAATGTACACTAGAATTATAATATGCATTTGTGTCTTAACCAATATTCATTAGACTTTATTAGCATATCATATCCTTGTTAATAACCATACTTTTTATATTATTTGACTGTTGACCAATTTTCTCAACAAAATGACAAGTTTTGTTTTGTTTTTTTGAATGGGTAAACTTTCATTTTTATTGTTTCTCCTTCAAAAAAAACTTATGATAAATTTTATACTAACATTTATTGAGATTTAGAAATTTACATGGAGCCCCATAAATTTAACATAATTTTATTATGTTCTTTATTTTATTTTAATTAACGTGTTCATAATTTCTTATCAATAATTTGTTAATTGTATAGATAAAAAATTAATATTATCATAAATTTTATACTAAAATAAAATACATTTCTTTATTGATTATCCTTATATTTGTTGGTACTTTTTCATAATAATACAAGAAAAATATATAAAATAAATTAAATAGAAATGACAAAATATTTTTTTTTTTATTAAAGGATGAATAGAAATGAATTACTCCCTCCGTCCCAAAATAATGGTCCCTTTTGGGGAATCCAACCTTTTTTGGTAGTACAATTATTGTACTTTTAAAAATTTGATTTTCCAAAATTACCCTTTGATAGTACACTTTTTTGGGAATATCAATGTCATAATTGTACTTTTTATATTATTTATGAATTTAAAAGAAGGGCAAAATGAGAAATTTATATTATTTTTGTACTTGATTTTTAAAGAGGGACTAATATTTTGGGACAATGAAAAATGGAATAAGGGACTAATATTATGGGACGGAGGGAGTAGATTACATTACTAATAGAATAAATTATTAACATAAATAACAAAATATTAGAACTCATATTTGTAAACTAAATATCGAAAAATTTAAGAACAAATGATAAGAAAATAAGCAAACCGAAGTCTACACTAGACAGTTTCCTTAAAACAGATTCACTACCTCTCGATGGATGGCAAAGGTACACCGGTGTCTGTCTCTTAGGATACGATGGTCGAAATCAACTAATACAAAAGCACATTTTAAATAGTTTCGGCGAACTTGACAATGGATGCACTCTTTTTAACAATAATCAAAGAAGGGGCTAGCAAAAGATGATAGAAAAAAATTTCTTTGGTGTTAAAAAAACATCTCTAACTTTTTATCTCAAAACACTATCTCCATTTTCAATCTCTCAAAAATTATTCTACCAAGTTAGAGGGGAAAGGCTTCTATTTATACAAGTAGGGGAATCCCTAGCCATAAAAGCTATACATCAATAAGGCTATCAAATGCCATTAATCAAGGCCATCAACTCTAGCCATTAGGGGTTATAAAGGTTGAAAACCTATGGCCACTAATATAGTCATCAACTCCATCATCAAAAGATGAGAGTTACAAAAGTCTAAACCTCTCATGTGCTTAATATATAAAAATAAATATGTATATAATGATGTTTGAATAAACCAACTAGATGGGTTACAAAATGGATACTAATGTTGGCTCACAAACCGATCCAAGCCTTATTCTAAAACACATACACAAGCTAAACCCAACACAACATAGCTTAGTCAAAGCTCAAGATTAAGTCTAAGTCCAAGCCCAAGTCCAAGTCCAAACCCAGCACATGTACAAGCACAACCCTAGGCCCAGTCCAAACTAAGACTAAGTCCAAATCTAAGCCAAACTTTTATTGTTACTTACTTTATGAGACAATTCTCATTCACAACTTAATGGTTTCGGCCCATCATTTTATATTGTAATTTTTACACTTGAGAGAATACAAAACCACTCAGATCCACTTTAATCGGCCGTTGGGTCTCACTTTAATTTTAAATTAAAATTACCGAAAAATCATTATTTTCCAACAATATTTACACATCACCTACATTAGTTTTGTTTATTTTTAACCCTCTAAAATATACTTACTATATATATTTTTTAATCAAACTCAAAGGTAATGAGAGCAGTTAACCCAATATCTTTATTAAAATATACACTACAACAAAACTGATTTTTTACGGCACCACATCAACGGCATATAATAAATGCACGTTGTAGTTTCTCACTTTTACGATTTGCTGTTTTTGCATGTTGTCAATACTTTTCCAACCACGGCGTGTCTATTGCGTAGGCCGTGAATGGTAATAACGATATTTTTTTACGGCTTGCAATGCACACCGTAAATAATAAAACTTTTTACAACGTGCATATGGCTTGCCGTTAATATATCAATTATACACGACGCACATACGCCAGCCATGAAAAGTGAATACTTTTCACGGCGCACACAATGTCCGCCATTAAAAGTATTGTAATTTTTATGACACACACATTGCCTGCCATTAAAAATATTACCTTTTTACAACGCACAATACATGTCATGAATTGTATGATAAAAAAAAAGAGCGCCAAAATGAAATTTAGGGCGTCAACAACCAAAAAAAAAAAGAAAAAAGAAAAAAAAAAGATGGGTATTGAGAAGAAAGTGCGTGTGAAAAGAGAGATTGAGGGTTCGAAAAAAGATGGGTTAGAGAGAGAGAGTCTACCCTCTCTCTAGAAATTGCCTCAATTTCTAGGGTTTTCTCATTCAACATTTCATTGATAATGGCTGATATCACATCTAATTTACATGATTTAGCTACGATGGTTGATGGGTTAGTGACTGAAGGTTCTCCTTCGCTTAAGGGGAGTTCGCACATCGTGAAAGATTTAATGTTGGAGAGGGATTTGTTAACATTGATGGACATCACGAAGCAAAATGGAGGTAAGAATCAGTCTTCTGCCTCTGAGATCGTTTTGGGTATGAGCCCTAGGGCTTCGATTGGGGTTCAGTCCGAAGCTATGGGTTGTCTTTGTTCCGAGATCCAAAAAATGAACCTTGCTCAGCAACAAAAGCTTAGTTTTGGGAGAGAAGTGGTGTCGAGCCCTGCCGTTGTTCATTCGCAATCGAGGGCCGTTGAAGAACTTCGTGAAAGATTCAGTGACATGAAAGCCCATCTGGGTGAATGTCGGGTAAAGATATGGTTCCGTTGGAGTTGATTCAGTCGGAATCCATGCTAGTTACAGATGCCGTTAAAATTTTGCAATCTAGATGGTCAGATATTGTGGGCATTTAGAAGATAAATGTATAAAAACTCAATTTGAGAATTTGAAGGGAAGTTTTTGTTACTATCAAACATCATCACATTCCTTGCATGTTTTCTTTCATTACTTGCTGAAGTTGAAGTTATATTATCATTCTCTTCTAGTTTGACATCCAACAATCCTAGTTTTATACATGTAATGCAACTTTCTGTTTCATCACAACTTTCTCTTTCATCACAGCTCTCTCTATGTTTTAACTTCTTTGACTCACATGTCATGATGTCACCATGAAGTTCTTTGATTTTTTTTTTCCGTTTTTTTCTTTGAAGATATTAGGAAGAGGCATGCTCACCAAAAAACGGAAAGAATCTATACATCATTGCATGATGATCATTAATTACCCAATCCTTTTGTGAAAAAAATAATGAAAGAAGATGTAGTACTTCAAAAGAAATTTACTTAGAGCATGCCTACAGTATTTGTGATGGACTTTTTAGCTTCTCAAGGCCTTGCATTTGCTTAATAGTTCTACAAGATATTTTCTTCAGTAATAGGTCTTGCAAATTAATTGTTCACTTTTATTTGTTAGTTGCTACTAATCCAATAGATGAAGCAACAATATATCACCATAGAGATCTGAGCTAAATTGAAGTGACCTTTATTTGTATGTACTTGATTTCAGGGTTTTGAAGCATATGTTGGAATTTTGCTACTTAAAACTGCACTGGCTGGTGTTGTTTCTGAGTGCAGGTAAGAACTATGTTTTGAGTATTGTTATGTGGATGCGTGGAGAAGTATTGCCATGGGTTTTATATTTGTGATTTAGTTTGCTTTTAAGATTAAATTCTTAATCCTATTTTAGTATTTGCTAGAGTAATTTAACATCTTAGTTGGACTCATACTCAAGGTTGTTAAAATCGGGATCCTAAGTAGGATCATAAGGTGAAAAATCACAAAATCCTGCTTATGATCCTACCTACGATCTTAAATGTTGTCTTTCTCATGAACACAGGCACACGGTTGATTTGATTCATTTGGCGTCACATTTTCAAAGAGTGGAGCAGCAGAGGTATTCTATGCAAGTGAAACAGGAAAATGGGTATGTATATGTTTCTCTATTTGAGTACTCTATTGCTTTTTTTTTTTTTTTTCAATCGAACACTTCAGTAGTTGAAGTACCTTTCCAACTAATGAATTTCTACATGTTATGACATGGATGATGATAGTCTAGAGAGCAAAATGAATGAGAAGTTGCAGAATAAATTAAAAGCAACTTGGAATTTCTACTCTCTCTCTGCATTCTAGAAGGCAACAACAAACCAGTTTTGCTATGGACAGCCAAGTGGAGCACCCAAGACTTATTCTACTCAACAACCACACTCCTCTAAATCTGGTAATTTCTTGGACTATCTCTTATGTCTTTTTCTCAATTCTTACAATCAATTACAACGATTCCCTTATCTTTCATCTCCTTATCAGTCCAGTTCTCTGGGTTTCTCTCTTCTCATCAAACCCTCAAAATATTCTCCCATTTTTTCATTTAATTGCTTTTTCACAAACCCATCAAGTTCTCTCAATATCATTTTCTTATTGTATTGATCTTAGTTTTCATATATAATTATGTAACTATTGCAGACCCGACTTTCTTCGTGCGCCCCCCTTTCGGAGAAAGCGCAAATTGGTCTTACTACAGTTCGGACTCCTGTCACGGTTCTAAATCTAATCTCACAAAGTGCAATGTGAGACTGATAAACACCAAAGAATCCAAATCTGGCAAATCGTTTTGAAAAATCGATTTTGAATAAAAAAACGCCAAACATGGACTGCTTTGCCAGATTACAGAGTCGCCGCCTAAATGTTTTATTTTTGGAAAATTTAGAAAACCCTGACTCATGCCAAAGGCCACGTGTCCGTCATCACCAAAGTTGCCTCGGCTCGGGAACTTGGGTACGAGAAGGGAAGGACCTGAAATGAGCACCCCCGCTCGCCCGATCAAAGGATCGGCCTCTACTAAGCATAATATGTTGTTTTATAAACCTCATGTGTTCTTATTCTGATTATTAGCTAACTTTACTATATGACGCACACATACAAGTATAGACTAAGTCACAAGAATTGGAACAAAACAACTCATGTTTGTTTTTGAAAATGGTTTGAAAGTGCTACTCACAAGTAGGCTAAAGCGCGGATTTGCCACCCTCAAGTGGGCTTAAAACATGATTTTTCCACTTCGCAAAGTGGGCTTAAAACTCACATTCATCGAGTTGTTCCAATTCAGGCAATCTAGCCTTCATCCATAGGCATTCATGTAGTTAAGCATTTAAGCAAATAGCCTCATAGCAAGCATGCTATCATGACAACACTCACACTCATACAAGTATACTAAAGCGTAAAACTTACATTGTACTCCAAGCCAAAACAAAAGCTAGTTAGAAATATGCATGATCCTAACTATACAAGATGCCTAATGCAACTAAAATAGGCTCGTCTATCTAAGATGGCATATGAATGCGACAATTGATACATGTATTCAAAGAAGTATTGAAATACGATGCAGTTTGAATGATGTGCCGAGCCCGGTGCATGCAAGACAAATGAATGGTGCAAACATGCAAAGCATAAGGTATGCTAATCAAAACGTGTCCTAAAACTAACCATCGAAAGCGGTTAAGTAAAAGGGAGAAAGAAATGGGGTTGGAAGACATGCACACACACACGCACGCATATTACAACATTGCGCCCTCTCGAAGGAGGGTCTGAATAAAAGAGCTAAGCTAATCTATGCTAAGCTAATTATTTTAAAACAACTAATTAACTATGCTAAGCTAATTAATTATAAACCAAATTGAATTTGAATAACTAGTTACACAAACTAATTAAAATATTACAACGCTTAAATAATTAGCTCTACTAACTAATTAAAGCGATAAAGTGGCCTCGCAGGCGAGGGAGACATGCATGCTCGATTGGCGTCTGCTCGAAAATCCATTGCTTTGCCGTCAATTGCCTCTATTTGCACTCGCCTTGGTTTTTGAATATTGAACCAATCTCTACACTGCTTCTGCTCCAAAACAGGACCATTTCTGCACAAACATAGACTGGTGGTCGGTTGGCCACAAAAAGTGGCTGCCGGCCACCTTAGCTGGCCAGTCGGCTAGTATAAGTGGCCGGTTAGCTACTTTAAGTGGCTGATCGGCCACCTGCTTTTCCAAACTTCTGGTTTTGCTACAACAGAGAACAACAGAGGCATAATAATATATTTGTAAGAAAATGTATGCACTGTCACTCTCCTCATCATGTCTCAAGCTCAAAGGAGTGTGGCACTCGGCTCTTAAGCCACCAACTGAGCATCTCAATGCATGATGTCCCAAAAACCCAGCTTGTACAAGCTTAGTGAATGCGCACATAAGACTCAAAGTGCCTCCACCCTATCATGCATGATCAAGAAATGTGACACGTTTCATTACTTCAAGTATGAAACGTTCCACATTTCTTGTGTTTGGATTAACGTCTGACCTAAACACATGCAATGCAACACAAATGCTTATCTTGCACATGTTTTACTTGGTCCATTTCTTGTTTACTCATTTTACATTACCAAACCATTCTTTACTTGATTTGTCCAATGTGAAAGTCCTCTAATGGGAGAGGGGTCAACCAATGGATGGTTTAAGACATGAGAGAGCTCATGCCTTTGAATAGGAGGAACCCTCATAAGAGGGTTAAAGCCATTTAAGCACAAACTCTAACTCATGCTTAAACACAATCTTAAGGCCAACAAGCCCTCAAAGCAAAAGGAAAAATGAAAAAATGAGGGAGGTGACAGATATTCAATGCTGAAATGGCATGACAAGTAATGCTAAAACATGCAATCAACATATGCACGACATGTTAAAGGCCAAGAGCATCAAAGCTAGTGAAGTGTATTACACTAGAAGCATGTATTATCAAGCTCAAACAACCAAACCAGCTATGGACAAACCTAAAACATGCCAAAATAGTGGCCTAAACATGTTAGAATTAAGGCACAAAAGAGTAGAAGATCATGCGCACATGTTGGCTCGCAAGCAAGGCATAAGGCACAACTCTCAAAAGCAATTAAAGAGCGATATATGTGAGAGTATGACCGAGGTAAATGCACTGAAATCATGTGCTAAATGATGCTATATCATGCAAACATCACATTCACAACATGATAGAAGCCTTAAATCTCAAAGCTAGTCAAGGGCCTTGTACTATAGCTATGCAAAACATAAACCATATGACCAAGACTACTCAAAATAGAGTTAAAGCATGGCAAAACATGAGCAAAATCATGCTGAGATGGAGCTAACACAAGCTAAAATGATAGGCTCACTCATTAAGCAAGTTAAGCTAGTAAGCATGATTACACTACAAGTGTAAGAAGCAAACAAGAGGTGCTCCAACCAGCCTAAAGCATAGTTATAACATGTTGAAATAAAGCCAAAAACATGCTTAGATCAGGCCATGAGATAGTAGAAAAACATGCTCAACTAGTAGGCCATCAACACATGCAAACAAGACATAAGAAAGGGGACCACCTCCTCCTATTTGGGACCTCAAAACTAACCTTCTACCACTGAAATTCCCCTAGAATTCAGTGGTTAAAAGGCCAAAAAATAATTGTTTTAAAGGCTTTAAAAGATGGCACAAATGTTGGCAAACAAGCTACAAAAGAGGGTGGACCACCCCTAACTCCAAAAGGGGCTCAAACTACCATTTTTAACACTTAAAAATAGAGGTTTTTGTAGTTGACAATTAGGCCAAAAATAGCATGCAAAGGTGGCCCAAACTAGCAAATAAATAAAGCTTTAAAGAGGGTAAAGCCTTACCCTTGAAGCACAGCAACTATCAGCACAATTTCTGAGCCAAAACCAACTTTAGGAACTCCAAACAAGCCTTAAGGAACCTCAGCTCCAAGATAGGGGTATTTGATCAAGGGTCTCTTTGCAAATATATGAAGAAAACACACTTCAAGAATAATATATATATAGAGAGAGAGAGATAGAGAGAGAGAGAAATCTAGAGAGAGTGAAATTTTGCTTCCCAAAATTCTGAACCCTCTAAAAGGGGGAGGGACCTCCCCTTATATAGAGGGTCAAGCCAAAAGCTTGAGCACTCAGTAGCTGGCTCAAAAGATCTGAAAATATTTGAAAAAGGAGAAAATTGGCCGTCGGCCACTTCAGGTGGCCGGCTGGCCACCTCCCCTAGTCGACTGACTACTTCAAATGGCCGGCAAGGAGGACAAATGGCCGGCAAGTGCCAAAAGTGGCCAGCAAGGCCTTCCCCTCCCCCAGGCAAGAGGCATAAAAAACAATGCCAAAACACAGAGTTTTAAGAGGCTCAAAGACAAGGAACTCAGCCGAGAACTTCGGACACTCAAAACGAGCGCAAACATACACAATCATCGCACGCACAAACGATGACGTCTGAGTCTTAAAGTCGGTAAAATATGGGGTGTCTATAACTATCTGATATGGGAAAACCCATTTGTAGTTTCCATTGAATTGTTTTTGGACTTGTAATTCTTGTTTACTTCCATTGTTTAATTGAAGTTTGTAATTATATATATATATATATATATATATCTTGTTTTCTGAGGAAACTGAGGAGCGAAATTTGAAGATTACGTGTTCGAGATATTGTCTAGTTGATTAGTAGGTTCTTCAAAGATTAAAAAAGAACAAAGAAAAGAACATTAGTATATATATTTAAAGATTAGTAATATACATTTTCAGTTTTATTTTATAAAAATGCGGTTTGTTTTAACTCAAAATTGGTTCTTGTGGTTGCAATAGCAAGTGACAAAGACCATTTGGGTTTTGTGAGAGAACTACTTTCAGTATGTTTTTATCCTTTTCTCTAGCTCTCTATATGTTTGGTATAGGTATATATATAGTTGTACTTCTTGCGTTTGGAGAATAATAAAATGGGAACATGAAGCTTAGCCAGAGCTTATATGATTTAGAGATTAACAAATAACTTGCATTTTGTTTGTTAGGTAGGAAAACATTTTTTACATGTAGTACAATGGAAAATGATATTGAGGGAAGAACACTTTTCGGTGCTTGGTTAATCTTATGTAGTCAAATGATAGCAAAAAATGGAAATATGGGTTTATTTCATGTCTGATTATCTTACACATTCAATTTGTTATGTACGTCCTAAATTGTATGCTTCAGGCATTGGTTTAGTGACCAATTTTTAAATTTCTTGTAGTTAGACAAGGCACTTCCAGGTTTTTCCATGGTCTATAAAGGTAGTTGCTAAAGTAGTAAAATATGCTTTATTTGCTGAATTCTTTTGCAGTTGGGAGGCAGGGGTAATGATTTTCAGTGATTAGTTTTTGGGAGCTTTGGTTAAATTGGCTTGGGTTTGGGTTAATTTTCATGATTTGGGAATTTTTTTTTTCCATTTGTTCATCTTGGGTAATGCTTCCTTTTTAAAAAAGTACATCTTGTAATCAAACTATTAAAAACAAATGTATTTGAGCCAAGTCGAGCTAAGCCTCACAAATAGTAAGTTTATTCATATGCTTCTAGCGGTCTCTAAATTAATTTGTATTTTCTTTTTTCAGGTCATAAATTGGTTGGAGAGATACAAAATATGATCAAAGAATTCAAGAACTTTGTTGCCTTAACATATACATTGGGCACCCTCATCCCTTTGATAAAAGCTAGTGGATTTGCCACAGCTGTAACTGCTATAGGAACTGTTGTCGGTAGTTTTAGATAATCTCTTAATAGTTGTCGATATGTTTTGAAAGTTAGATATGCATAGCTTTGGGTGGTTTAAACTTTTTGTACAGTTTAGAACTTAAGGATATAATTTTCGAATGTTTGGAATGTATAGACAATTGTTGAATGTTTATAATTTATGAATATAGTTTATTTTTTATGTTTCAAACAATATTTTGGTGGTTGATTGATGTTTTGTGATGTTTGTTTGTAATATTTATTAGATTGTACAAAATTGGTCAAATAAAACCTTCTGAATTTAAAAATTAAAAAAACAAAAAAAAAACTGTATATTCTACGGCAGGCATAATAAATCGTCGTGTTACATATTTTACGACATGCAATCAGCGTCGTTATTTGTCTTACCAATTAACGACGTACAAAAGTAATCGTAGAAAAAGTAACAACGACACACAAAATCTGTTGTTACATAGTTTTTAACGGCGTATTATAGCATGTCGTAAAAAAAGTAACAATGACGCACAAAATCTTCCGTTAAATAATTTTTGACGGCGTATGAAGCATGTCATGGAAAGTTAATGACTTTCCACGACTGGTCGTAATATGATGCGCGTTGCACGTTGTAGAAGGGTTTTTACGGCGTGCATTGCGCGCCGGTAAAACCTTTTTTTGTTGTAGTGATAGATCATACTTTTAACATTAATTAATCATTTGAATTTCTAGATTTAAGTAAATGTTGATTTTTAGGCTTTGGTTCATTAATAGATGAAAAAAAAAAAAAGAGAGGCAAATCCTAATAGTCAACACCATAATGTTAGGGTTATCATTTTATCTGTCATATTTTAGTTATTATTTTATGTGACATGTTCATATTTGTTTGTATCAATGGATTCACATTATTCCATAAATAAATAAACAAAAGATTCGCATTAATGTGTTAATATTTAGGGCAAGATCCGTTTTACTTCTGTAATTTCAGTCATTCACACTTTACCCTCTATCATTTAGAAATAATTACCTATTCTTCTTATTATTTTGGATTAAATTGCAACAGTCACTCCATTAACGTTTTGTGTTAAAAAGTCAAAATTTCGCATCATGAACCATTCTCTTCATTATTCTCTCTCATCTTTGCCCCAAATTAGGGCAATGAACAATTGTCGCAGTCATTACTATAGATTTTCGGTCACTGATGATTGGCAACATCCCATCCATAGTTGCCTTCTTCTCATCTGCAACCACGTAACCCTATCATCTACCAACAGCGCAACCCAATCTAGTCCTAATGACGATCGTTGTAGCCATCCAACACAATCACAGTGAACCCGTTGTCCATGGAAGCTCATTGTCCACTGACGCAGGAGTTTACATTGTTCTGCATCATCCACCGTGAGCCACATACACAACATCTTTTTTCTTTTCTTTACCATTTTCTTTATAAATCATTGAAATAAGATTTGATTTATGTGTTTGATTTTGTAGGTTTGGGTTAAATTGTCTATCAATTGGGTTCATTTTGGGTGGTGGGGATAGGGATGAGACTGGGTTTGGAGCAATGGAAGTTAGAGAGTGTGGAATCGTGGATATGGAGGGGCTAGTGGTTTGGGGTTGTGGATGGTTGAACTAGCCCTCTAAAATCTGAGTAAAATTTGCGGAGTAGAAGAAATCACTGCATACTGTGTTATCTCAATTTGAGAAGATAGGAGGTTTAGCGTTCAAGACTTTGAAATTGTGAGAACTCGTATTTAATTATCCTTAAAAATACATTGTAAGATGTAAATAAGAAATTTTAAAGACTATTTAATTAATATATTATTGTGTAAATTAGGTAAAAATTATTCCAATTTAAATCACAAATAAAAATATTACTAAGAATAATAATTTTGTGAGTATTCAATATTTGCCGTTTATAAATATTTTGATAAGGATTCAATTTAATAATTACCCTTACTAAATACCTTAATTGAAAATCTTAATTTATTGATTTTAAGAAACCCATATAAATACATAATTATACAAATTTATCATTCAATTTAATTCCAAAAAAAGAAGGGGTGAGATGGCCGATGGGAGACTTAGTCACCCTACCACCTGTTACTTTGCATGTTAGGCTACATATGATGAAAGTCTTGGATTTGGAAAAGATTTGTGATGATGCGACATAATGAAGGGGAATAGATGGTTGAACATGTAAGTCTATATATACATGCACCTCTCCCTAATTGATCGAGGAGAGAGAGAGAGAGCAAAGGAAGAAAAAAAAAATTGTGTTAGCAAGAAAGTTAGAGTTAATAAGAAGAAAAGAAAGAAGAAGAAATGCTAGAATTTTTCTTATCATTTCACTATTTCATTTCAATTCTATTATTAAGTAAGAAATTTTTCTCAATTCTCTTATTCTTTTTATTTGTTCAAATATCAGATTATATTCATATGATAAAACGATAAAAAAAAATTTAGAGGGAAACACGCGTTTCTTACCCAAACTTGCTTTAGAGGCACGTGCACCTCAAATTCCGTTTAAGTCAGACGAAAAATGTAACAGCGAACCACAGAGGAATAAAGCGAATTTTGCCCTAATATTTAACAAGTGTGAATATGTCATATAAGCTAATAAATATATTATGACAAAAGAAATGTTGTGTATCGTCAATTTTTTTCCTACTGTTTTATGTCTTCTCCAATATAAATATTTATGATTAGTTTCTTAAATAGTGATAGTGACTGAAAAGTTGATAAATTTAATTAATATATTATTGGACATTCTTAAACAAAATTGTACCTAAAAAATGATAAATAACAATCCTTATATGGTAAGTAAAGACACTCACTTAGCATTTGTAACGCCCTAAAAAATAAACCCATAATCATACATTCATGATACAAGAAAGAGATATCATATTCCCAACAGCAGAGTATTCTTACAAGAGATATTACATGTTGACAACAAAAGTAAATGCCCTATATACTTACAACTTTCTAAGTCAATACTTGGGTTCAACAAAAATGGAGTTCTAACTCTTTACACAAAATAAGCCCTTGGCTTGATATACATGCAATACACAAAATAATCACAAAAGTCAACCTTCAGCTTCTACAACCTCCCTAGCTACATCCTTGGAGGTAGCATATCACCTGAACCTGAAAATAATGTCCCATATAGGGTGAGCCAATGCCCAGCAGAGATATACTAAACCAAGTATGAGAAATAACTAAAACAATAGCATTTGATATATGGTTGACACTTATCAACCAACTTACAACATGTTTCAATTCAGCATCAAGTACATCCATTTTTTTCATTTCAGTTTCCTTCACTTATACCGTTTCGATTCATAATTATGGCTCAGAACCTGGCCAAACAATGCAATGAAACTATAACACATACTTCACAATTCACATGAGAATATAACTCATATTAAAACACTTTCATACTTCAACACTTCCATATTTCAAATGATACACAGATTTGCTGTATCAGTGGAATCCATCCCTTATCTCCTCCCAAACAGGTTTGAGAGTCCATCCCCTATCTCCTCTCAAACCATGGAGTACATCCCCTATCTCCTCCCAAACAATATACATATACAATGTATTTAAATACTTGTCATATACAATAATCAATCAATAAACACACTTGCTGTATTATTCCAACCGTCATATTCAATGACATATTCAATGTGATTAGTTTCAGTTTTCTCTAATCATCATACAATGTCTACGACAATCAAGACTATCCTCCACCGATAGCCCAAAGCAGTTATCTCTAAACAGATAATAAATTTATCGAACAGATAAATAATCAATAATTTCATAAGTGGGTGATAAATTAATCCAACCACACCATTCAATTACAATTGCATCCAATTTCATGATTTCCAACCCAATTTCACATTTTCCCAAATTAATTATTCAACATAATTAGGGCATTTTTCCCTCTTTCCATTATTAAACCTAAGGTTCAATTTCATCAATTTAACAACAATAATCCCATTTTTCAAGGTCTCACATACACATGGAGTTTAACATTTGAAAATCCCCTTTTATAAATTACACATCAAACCCTAACTTTTCCCAAAATGACTAAGTAACACCATCTAATCACAATGACCAAAATTTATGTTAAAACTCATAGAATAGAGTAGGCTATCCCTACCTCAAATTTCGGAACTCAATGTAGAAGATGAAGAAATTCGAAGGTGCTCCAAACCCAAAGATTTTCGGATCGAAATGTAGCCCACACCAAGCTCCACACTTTTTATAAAGGGACTAGGGTAGAAGATCACCAAAACTAGATGAAACCCTACAGAGAAAATGAAGTCTAGAGTGAGAAGCTCTCAAGTTTGGGTTTTGAAAAGCTAGAGAGAGAGAGAGGCCCAAAAAAGTGATCCAAAAAGCTAAAATTCGGACTGATATAATACACAGTCCGCTCAAGCGTGGAACGCCCCGCTCGAGCGTCAGACACAGACTCACGCTCGAACGTGAAAAGCACCGCTCGAGCGTCGAATGCATACTTCCAGAAGTTCTGCAGACGAAGGTCCCGCCTCGAGCGTGAAAGTGGACGCTCGAGCGTCCGATGACCTGCAGCGCACTGAGGGTTGAATAATCACACTCGAGCGTCAAAATGTTCGCTTGAGTGGAGGAACAAAAGCAAAGGGCCCGCTCGAGCGTAAAGGCCAAAATCTGGGTATCAACTCTTGGTTTCCAAACACAACCAACCTGTTTCCAACCTGCCCAACACAACCCAAGACTCAAATACAAGAGTAAACGATGGGAATGAGAATAAGACAACAACCAACACCCACGGACCCGAGCCCGGAATACAGTTTAAACAAATAAGGGAAAACCGGGATCGCTATAGCATTATTGTGGTCAACATTCTACAACTTCATAAGTTAATTTCAAGTTGCGTGGATCTATCAATATTAGAGACGTCACACACTACTTGTGTGCAATTTGTAAATTAGACATAATAATTATGATAGTTGTTTGATGTATCTTGTGTTGGAAAAAATAGTTTTTTGGTGACTTTAATGTGAAATTAAAGTAGGTCTCAACCATTGGTTGAGGTGAGATTAAATGAGTTTAGATTCTTTGTAACAAGATCTTTACACCACAAAAAGAAATGACCAAAAACCATTAACAATTGAATGAGAAATTATCTTATAAAGTTGATTTCATGAAGCGGTATTGGGAATTGTGTATAACTACCAATCCCATATTGATTGTAGAGGAAAGCTTTGATGGGTATTTAAACCTCAAGATTTTGAAAAGGGCATGAGCCCTTTGGGGCATCCAAATTTTCCGTAGGAAGGGAGTTATGGATGCTTCAAGGATGGGCTTGGGCCAAGACTATGGTCTAAGTTGGTTATGAAAAAATTGCCATATGCGCGTCGCTGGCCTGCTCGGACCTGGCTGAGTTCATGATCCATGATTCGTGGATTGTAGATCTTGGGCTTGAGACTTGCTTGAATGGGTTAGGTTTGGGCTGGGTCGGATGAAAGCTTTGATGGGTATTTAGACCTTAAGATTTTGATAAGGGCATGAGCCTGTTGGGACATCCAAATTTTTCGAAGGAAGAGAGTTATGGATGCTTCAAGAATGGACTTGGGCCAAGACTATGGTCCAAGTTGGTTATGGAAAAATTGTCACATGTGCGCGCACACTACCCAGACCGAGCCGAGTACGTGGATCGTGGATCTTGGGCTTAAGGCTTAAGGCTTACTGGAATGAGTTAGGTTTGGGCTAGGCCGAATTGGTGGTCCACCAACCTAATCTTTTTTGGCCAAATCTGCTACAGATATACACACTTGTGTATACAAAATATATATCTCAGATATTATTGTCCCATTTGTTTTGGTCCATTACTTTGCTAGCCTTCATAAGCATTGGTTGCTAGCCTTCATGACTGGAGGCTCCTCCGTTCTCCCCCATGGTGTGTAAACATCTCCTTTGATTTTGGTACAAAATTTTTGCCTTCTAGATATACAGTCAATTTGCTTCCTCCTATAATTTTCTTCCTGTGTTGAGAAAGTGCTGCCATTGTCGGTTCGCCAAAGTTAACAGAAGGTGCTTCTACCTTAACTAGTCTAAACCGTTGTATCCTGGGAAACAGAAATCGACATACCTTCAGTACCCATGGTGAGACAGCTAATTTGTTTTAAGGAGACTATGGTATCACACAGGCTTTGCTTTGCTTTCTTTACCATTTATCTTATTGTGTATTTTTATGATTGTAATATTTAGCATGTCTTCTTATTCTGTAATGTAATTTGACTAATCATGAACCTATTTATCTTGGTTAATTACAAAATTTGTACAACAATCTTAAAACAGATTATACTTTTTCCATGAAATTGGTTAAATAGATTCATATAGTATTTTAGAAAAACACAGTATATATATTGGCCCCACTGGTTTTTTTTATATGAGATAATAAAAATACTTATGCATGCTACTGATTTCCCAACCACCGAAACCATTATTTGATATATATGCAAATTGCATGAGATTCAATTGATTTATTTGAATAGGCTATTGTTTCAATTTATTTAAATTCATATAGATATTTGCATGCTACTGTTTTCCTCTTGATTGTCTATTGTTGCATACATCAAAATTCATGATTAGGAATTTCTTTAATTTGCATGTAAGCTACTGTTTCATACATGTTGGTTATATTTAAATTATTATAATTTGCATTTTAATAATTGCATGTGGTGAACGAATGCTTGTATTAAAATAAAAACTTGTAGCCCACTGTCTAATTGTTTGATTAAACCTTCACTGTTTCTTATATGCATTGGTATGTTCTAATTGTTCAATTTAATTAGAATATGTTTATTTCTAGATCTTTGGTAAAAGATTTATTTTATTAAGGAAATTAAACCAACAACATTTGTTTGCCACTGTTTTGTCTTTCCTACCATAGTGTACATATTTAATTTGACATACTTGTCTAGTATAATGCTTATTATTTTCCATAAGTGTAATATAATTTGCATGCTACTTACTTTCTAATTTCTAGAATTATGTGCATGAATTAGTTACATGTTTGTTGTGTAGTAATTGCATATAATTCTTACTAATTCATTTTAATTTAATTCTTAGAGTTATAGTTTTATTTTATAACTCTTGCCAATTAAAGTGTTAATTGTATATTTATTTACATGGTTATTGTGTTATAATTTCATATAACTCGTGTCAATGAATTTTATTTAATTTTTAGAGTTACAAGGTTTGTAATTTATTTGGAGTTATAAGTTACATTGTATAACTTATCTAGCATTTTAATTTTGCTATTTAATTAATTTATTATTTTTTCAGTTTCATTCAATTATTTATTTTGTATTTTGTTGTGGTTTGCTACTAACTTTTTTTTGTAGGCATACCTATGTGAAGGGGAATGGAAACAATACAAATCCAAATTAATAGAATTTGGGAGTGCAAGGAAAAAAAATTTGGACTACTAACCTCTTCGTTGAACAGAAATACCTAATTTCACTACAACAAATTTGGGATTTAAAGACGAAACAAATTTGTCCCAAAATGTATATATTTCGTCACCCAAACTAATTATGACGAACATTTTTCGTCACCCGTTTTGTCGCCAAAGGGTCGTTGCTAAAGGGTCTTAGAGACGGAAAAAAAAATTTGTCATTGAAAATGATAAATTTGTGACGAATTTTTTTGTCTTCAATACACTTTGTTGGGAACATACTTGTAAGTAATTAGCGACAAAATATTTTGTCATTAAAGGAAAAATTAGAGACAGAAGTATTTCGTCATAAATATAAGAAATAGAAACGAAATAATTTTGTCACGTTTAATATAAACGAAAATGAAAAATTTTTGTCAAAAAAGCTACTAATAGAAACAAAAACAAATTCATCATTAAAAATGATAAATTTGTGACGAATTTTTTTGTCTCTAATACACTCTGTTGGGAACATACTTGTAAGTAATTAGCGACAAAATATTTTGCCATTAAAGGAAGAAATTAGAGATAAAAGTATTTTGTCATAACTACAAGAAATAGAGACGAAATAATTTTGTCACGTTTAATATAAATGAAGACAAAAAAAAAATTGTCAAAGAAGCTACCAATAGAGACAAAAACAAATTCATCATTAAAAATGATGAAATAATGTCAAAAAAAATTTCGTCACACATTGAGGGTAATAGTGACAAAATGTGACAATATTTTTTGTCATGACAAATTCATTTAGCGACAAAATAAAGAATTCATGAAAAAATTAATCATCTACCTAAGCCAAATAAGAGACAAAAAAACCTTCTTTACAGATGGAAAATTTTGTCAGTAATTCTATAATATTTTTTTCCACATTATATACCTATTTTATCAAAATCTAAATTTTAGTTCAACAAGTATGACCTTGTTCATGTTAAAACCTGTTGAATATAACAATTTCATCACAACTTAACCTAACCTGTTATCAACACATTTACGAATTAACAAAATGAAAATATCCATTAATCATTACAAATAATTTCATCATAATACAATAAAATAGTGAAATATCTACAAAATATCCAAAAGTTATAACTTGTTCAATTCCACCAAAAATTCAACAATAACTAGTGCAACTCCAAAAAGTATGTGTATCTTTATCAAACAAAAATGAACATTCAAGCAAATTACATCATTGTTGCACGTCAAAAATGCCACCCCAATCCAATCTGCAAAAAAAATAAATTAAAAGTTTTAGTAATTAATCAATTATACAAAAGATTAAAAACATTAGTAACTCATCAATTTACAATTAGGACGTGAAGAGGTATCCCCCTCTTCTGATGCGTGGGTCAATGCCTCATGATGAGATTGTGAAAGGGCTTTCGATGGAATCTCTAACAGCTGAATAACATAATAAAATATGAATATATGTAGAAAGATATACATGTCTATGTGTGTATGAATTGAAAATAACAAGAAAGAATATATTTCATAATGCATAAATGTATAGTACCTCATGCTCAAACGAATCATAGGATTCAGTGCCACTGCTATCTTCAGCCTCTGACGGTCGATAATCATCGTCATTTTCCTCAATTGGTATTTGTTTTTCCTTCCTCAATTTCTTATGTTGAACCGCAGCCTTCAAACAAGTTGTTATTCTTCACTCCTAGAGCATTCATTCTCTCACGATTTTTATTAATATTCTTCATTCTTTGTTTTCATAGCTCGTTACCTTCTTAGTTGCGGTACTTGGTTTGGTCAATTGCTTTTTTGTAGCGTCCATTTTGCCCAACTATAAAGCATAATTGAACATTTTTTTGGTGGATACACATAATTGAACATTAGATGTAAAGAAAAGATAATTATATATTTCTATACATAAAGCATAAAGCAACAACAACAATCTCAACAAGTGGATATGTCATATAGGCTCTAAATCATTGAAATATGGCTAGAGTGAGATGGATGATTTTCGTTTTTACCATTTACTTATCATAGAACAAATTAATTATAAAGCCATCAGACACATTATATGACCAATCAATGATAAACCTACATAACAGTGGATGAATCCCACAACTGAAATTCAACTACATTAATTAAGAACAATGTTCATATAGAAAGTGCAAAATAACTACAAATCCTAGTCTACATCAAGTTCCATATCGTAATCCACATCAGGTTCGTCACACTCTTCATTTTGTTTGTCAGCTCTATTCTCTATCATTGTTTCATCAGATGACCTAACTGTAGACACCCCATTTTTGACCGACCTCGAGACTCAGACGTCACCAGTTGAGCACTCGGTGATCTTGCATGTTGTGCTCGTTCAGAAGTTTCAGAGTCGCGGCCGTGAGCCCTGCCTCCGGACTTCCGAACTCTTTCCTGTGCCTTGTCTCGGTTTGCGAACCAGACTCGTTTTTCTCTGTTTCTTTTCCTGAGAGGAGGGAGAGGTCCCGTAGACCATCTCTCAATGTCCGTAGGCTACATTTGGTGGCCGTAGGCCATTTTTCCCATTTCGGAGTCCGGTTCCCGGTTTTCGGAACCGTTGGCCGTGCGCCTCGGTTCGGGACCGCTTAACCATCTCCTATTGCTCTGATTTTTGGCATACATCTTATTTCATCCCTTTTGAGGGACACTGGGGGCTGAAAAACCCACTTCGAGGTCGAATACCATTTTCGGTGCTTAACGACCCATTTCCGGGACCCCGAACTGCGTGTTTTGGCTCCGGAACATTTGTTTTGCAACGGTTTTCGCTCATTTTTGGCAGGTACCTCTGTTTTATCACAGGGAAGGTCACTGAAGGGTGGGAGGCCAGCAATTGTTGCAGCAACCAGTTATTTCTCTTCCGGAGCCTCCCGGGGCCCGTTTTTCGCACTTCCGGGCTAATGTTGAATACCTTAGAGCTAGTGTTGCCAACTTTCAACCACATATCTGTGATCTACACATCTGAGAGGCCCCTAAAAGTTCATGGCCGGCCAGTAATTCAACTTGACCCTTTTGACCCCCTCTTTCCGAGCCATTGTTGAACCCCTTGGGCCCACTTTCTGGGAATTTCAATTACATGGTTGTGTTGTACACACATAGGGCTACCTCCCCAATATCTGGCCGGCCAGAAAAGCTTGTTGACCCTTTTGACCCCTAGCCGGCCGGCTAGGGGGTGTGGCCGGCCGGCCACCTCCTGTAAAAGTATGAGGCCGGCCGTATTCTCCTCACTATACCCTTTCCAGCTGTTGGGCAATATCCCCCAGATATTTTCTGTATCCGGGGGATATTTTGTGGGGGAGTTTTCCTCTCCATTTCCCCCACCTTTTACACCCCCCTTTTGGCCCTTTTAACCAGCTGATGGCCTCCTCTACAAGGGTTAGAAAATTTACTCTTCAAGCTTCCATAGCCAACTCCATCTTCTTCCTTCTCAATTCTTCAAAAAACCCTAACTCCCTAACCATCATTCCTTCTACACCACCAAGCTCTACCACCACCATCTCATTTCCAGCAACAAGGAAGGGTTCTTGAAGGTTAAAGAAGCTGCAAATCCATCCAAGAAGCAACAAAAGTTTAGATCTTCAAGGGTAAGTAACACTTTTACCCTTTTGACCCTTTTTCTTGATCTATTTCTAAGCCCCACTTCTTTTTGGTTTCAAGCTCCGGCCCTAACTGAAAAGGGCCATATTTTGAGCTCATCTTCACTTCTCATTAAGGGCTCAACCCTGTTTGAGCCCTCCATAATACACTTGCTTCATTGATCATCTTGTATGTCATGATTTTGCATGCTATTTTTGGCCCATGAGCAATCTGTTTTTGAGCATGTTATAAACTGATATAAGGCTTATTTTGAGCCCCTCTTCAACATTGGAGAAGGGCTCAACATTGTTTGGTGTCTCCATGTGTCACTTGTAGTTATATCCCTTATTTGGCCCCATTTTTGCATAAATTGATAGCCCTCTTTGCTTCTGTTTTTGGACCTTGGTCCGAACTGAAAGTGGTCTTATTTTGGCCTATACTTCATGTTTCATTCACACTTTTTTTCTGTTTGGTGATTATTTTATATACTTCATGTTATAGCACCTTTTGAGCCTTGTTTTGCATCACATTTTTAGCATGTTTGTATACTGATTTGAGGTCTGCCATATACTGTGAATGTTCATATTTTTGGTCCATCTTCAGTGTTTTAGAAGGAAATTTTTCAGTTTGAGTCTTGCTTATACCACTTGCTTCATTACCCCTCTTTTGGCCCCTATTCTTGCATGCTATTTTTCCCTTACCTATACTTGCTGTTTGGCCATGTTCATAACTGTGAAAGTGCATCTTTTGGGACTGTCTAGCTTCTGTCTTTGCATTGCATGTCCATATTGTGCATGTTTGGCATAGCTATAGACCATTTCGGGTGCCTTATGTTGCATTTCGGGGCATTTCCTTGCATTTCATGTCATTTCGCTTCATTTCGGGACTGTTTTCCCCCGTATTTTGTTGCTGAAATTCCATTAGCATGCTTGCATATCATTTTTGCCATATTTCATTACATTTCATCATTGCCTCGGTTTGCGTGCCCGTGTGCACGCATTTCGAGGCACTCCATTTTTATCCGACGGCATCCGATGTGAGTGTGGCTGAGGCTCACTCATGTTGGTATAAGCCCATTTGTCATTTTCATGTCATCTCATCGCATTTCATCATTGCCTCGGTTTGCGTGCCCGTGTGCACGCATTTCGAGGCACTTCTTTTTTATCCGACGGCATCCTATGTGAGTGTGGCTGAGGCTCACTCATGTTGGTATAAGCCCATTTGTCATTTCCATGTCATTTCATCATATTTTTGCATCGCCTCGGTTTACGTACCCGTGTGCACGCATTTCGAGGCACTTCTTTTTTATCCGACGGCATCCTATGTGAGTGTGGCTGAGGCTCACTCATGTTGGTATAAGCCCATTTGTCATTTCCATGTCATTTTATCATATTTTTGCATCGTCTCGGTTTACGTGCCCGTGTGCACGCATTTCGAGGCACCCCTTTTTTCATTCACCGGCATCCTATGTGAGTGTGGCTGAGGCTCACTCATGTTGGTATAAGCCCATTTGTCATTTCTATGTCATTGCATCGCATTCTGCCATTGCCTCGGTTTGCGTGTCCGTGTGCACACATTTCGAGGCACCCCATTTTTTATTCACCGGCATCCAATGTGAGTGTGGCTGAGGCTCACTCGTGTTGGTATAAGCCCATTTGTCATTTTCCATGTCATTTGCATTGCGTATGCATTGCCTCGGTTTGCGTGCCCGTGTGCACGCATTTCGAGGCACCTCATTTTCTGCCATCGGCATCTTATGTGAGTGTGGCTGAGGCTCTCTCATGTTAGTATAAGTCCATTTGTCATTTTCCATGTCATTTGCATTGCGTATGCACCGCCTCGGTTTGCGTGCCCGTGTGCACGCATCTCGAGGCACCTCATTTTCTGCCATCGGCATCTCATGTGAGTGCGGCTGAGGCTCACTCATGTTGGTATAAGCCCATTTGTCTTTTTTCATATCATCGCCTCGGTTTGCGTGCCCGCGTGCACGTATTTCGAGACACCTATCATCGCCTCGGTTTGCGTGCCCGCGTGCACGTATTTCGAGACACCTATCATCGCCTCGGTTTGCGTGCCCGCGTGCACGTATTTCGAGACACCTATCATCGCCTCGATTTGCGTGCCCGCGTGCACATATTTCGAGGCACCTCATTTTCAGTACATTCTGTCATTTTCTCGGTTTGCGTGCCCGTGTGCACGCATTTCGAGACATCTCATTTTCATAGCATTGTATATGTTAGGATTGCATCTTAGTTGCATTTCACGCATATCATGCATATTGCATCGTGTCCGGAATATGAGTTAGCCCGGGCACGGGAAACGAGGTATGTTTCGTACTCCGAGTGACGGAATGTGTCTCAATTCTCCAGTCACCGACACTCCGGATTATCCATGATGGAGTTAGGTTTTAGCTGTAGTTTCATGTGCATTCATCCTATATTGAGTTGTGCATTTCGACTCCTCTGCCATCATGCCTCGGTATGCGTGATTGGTGGCACGAGGATCGAGACATGCATATATTTGTGCAAATACATTGCTATGCCCCTTTCTTGCTCTCTGTTGCAGCAAAATCAGGAATCAGCAACTTTCCGGGACTTGGCACGCTTTTCAAAAAATAACAGGTGTAAACAGAGGCTAATTGGGGCATTCCGGTGGATTTCCGCGCAAGACAGTCCGGACATGCATCATCCACCAGAAGCAAGGCAGTCCCTGGCTTGCACGCCAGTTTATTTGCTTTCTAGTTAATTCATTAATTAATTAGAATTCTGTAATATTTTGGACTGTAATATTCTTTTATTTTGGGGACTGTAATATTTGGACTGTATTATTTATTCGGACCCTCCGAGTGAGGGCACAATTGTAATAAGTGTGCGTGAGTGTGTTGTATGTCTTCCAACCCCACGTCTTTCTCCCTTTTATTTACCCGCTTTTGATGGTTAGATTAGGGCATATTTAAATTAGCATACAATATGATAGCATGTTTGCATCATTCATCTGTATTGCATGCACCGGGCTCGGCGCATCATACTAACTGCATTGTACTTTTAATTCCAAGTTGAATACATGTTAGTTGTAGCATTTCATATGCCATCTTAGAATAGCCGAGCCTACTATAGTTGCATTTTGCATGTGTTGCATTAAGCATTTTTGTATACTTAGGATCATGCATGATTTCTAATGTAGTTCCTATTTTGGCTTGGAGTACTCGGTAAGTTCTATGCTTTAGCATCCTCGCATGCGTGTGAGTGACTGCCATGAATAGCATGCTTACCATGAGGCTATGTGCTTATGTGATATATCTGCCTGAATGCCTGTGGGTGAAGGTTGAGTTGTTTAGATTGGAATAAATCATCGACTGTTTGTTTTAAGCCCACTAGATAGTGGCAAAACCATCTTTTCTAAACCCACCTGCGGGTGGGAAAATCTGCATTTTAAGCCTACTTGCGAGTAGCAAATCATCTTTCAAATAAACAAGCATGAAATGTTTTGTTCCAATTCGGGCGATCCAGTCTATACTTATATGCTGTGTGCATCACATAGTAACCTAGGCTAATAACCGGAATAAGAACTCACAATGTTTTCAAAAATTGATATCATGGTTAGTAGAGGCCGGTCTATGACCGGGCGAGCGGGGGTGCTCACGAAGTGACCTTCCCCAATCGTACCCAAGTTCCCGAGCCGAGGCAACTTTGGTGATGACGGACACGTGGCCTTTTGGCACCGAGTCAGGGTTTCCTAAATTTCCCAAAATAAAATATTTAGGTGGCGACTCTGTATCTGGCAAAGCAGTCCATGTTTGGCACTTCTTTCAAAAATCTGTTTTCTCAAAACGATTTGCCGGATTTGGACTCTTTGGTTCAGACTTAGAACCGTGACTACGAAAAGTCGAGTCCGAGCTGTAGCGAGGTCCCCCCGCGGGCCATGTTACACTAACCCTTGTAACAACTTCAGCTTCAACACCATCTCTATAACATTGAACATTAGGGCCGATGTCAATTGGAACAACATCGGTAATATTTTCTTGTTGGAACACATTGTTTTCTTCTAGTTCATCTAACGATTCTCCATCACCTACCTCTGGTACATCAAAGACACCGCTATGTTGCACTCATTGAACGACTTGCCAAGGTTGTCCCCATTTGGTATCATTTAGGTAAAAGACTTGCTTAGCCTGGCTAGTACATCAAAGCGCCAGCCGACCCTTTTACTTGTGCAGCTAGTAAGAACGCTCAGACTCCAAAGTACCTGCCCCGAGGGCGCAGGACCTTTCATGCTCTCTACATGCCCCTATCTAAGGCACTTCAGATCCTTGCGGAGAGGAGACACCTTAAACCCTTGGAGCCTCGGCCTCTCCCGAAGAATCTCCCTACTACGCATGATGCTGCTCAGTACTGCGCGTACCACCAGCAGACAGGCCATGCTACCAACAATTGTTTCCGCCTCCGTCATGAGGTGCAAGATTTGATTGACAACGAGGTTATCCTCCCGCCCACCTCAGCCAAGTCCGTTACCACCCAGTTATTGGATTTTGAGGACACAGATACTGCAAGTATGTAATCAGAAAGTGAACCACCTGCGGGCGGCATTTGGTATATTTTGGATGTGGCTTCTGGCACGCATTTTTTGAGCATCTGTGAACGCTAGCTTTGTAATTTCTGGCTTGGGTATCGAGTCAGTCTTTTGTTTTGAGTCTGTCTCTTTGTCTTGAGTCAGTCTTTTTTTTGCTTAAAGGTCTGTCTTGTTGTAGCGAGTCAGTCCCCTTTGTATAGGATACCAGGTAATTCTGGGGTTGTTGCCTCGAACACCGTTTTGTCTTGTAATTACCCGTTTTTGTTGTGAGTCTGTTTCTACCGAGGGGCCAGTTATGCCAACAAACCTAAATGAAACAGCTGTGGTTATCTCATTTTCATGTTTGCTTTCAGTATAAGTTAGTTATGCCAGAGGATTCGATTGAGCTGACAGTACATCTCGCCTGCTCTCTTGCGCGCCAAACTCATTGCATTGGCCTAAGTTTTTCAAAAACCCCTTTTGAACACTGCGGTGATAAAAACGAAGAGGAAGGAATTCCTCGGGTTTTGCAAAATTTTGATCATTTTTTAGAGAAAGAGAGGCATGCTAAGCTCTTAATGAATGAAACCATGCTTGTCGGCGTGAGTACTGAGAAGGATCCTGGCTTGATCTAGATTGGCTCCACACTATCTTCGGCGCGAGCGATTTGTCGCTTTCTTAAAAACTTTCAAAAACAAATGTTTTACGCAGCCCTGCGAAGACCTGTGTGGGATTGCTCTTGAGATTGTGCAGCCTAGGATCGCTCTCAACCTCAAGATTCGACCTGTTTGTCTTGAACCTCGAACTCATTCGGAACATCCAACAGTCAACTGTCGGAGGAGGCCCGTGTGGCCAGTTTTGAAGCAGCCCTCGAGCAAGAGGCACCAAAGGCGAGTCAAAAGGATCAGATCCCACTAGAAGAAGCTTGTGGAGCAGCCATGACGGATTCTTCTGCAAATCATTGCAACAGCCGTTCTCCTAGATACAGAGAGGCTTCAACTTCAAAAACTGTTTGGCATGGACTTGTTACACTTTTACCCTTTGAGAGGCTCGCTGGACCGAAAACCCGGAAGGGCGACCCAGGTAAAAGTTAGAGCAAGAGAAAAATACAAAAAAAAGCAAAAAAAAAAAAAAGCAAAAAAAAAAAAAAAGAGAAGAAATAAAATCAAAAAATCAGAAAAAGAAAAAGAAAAAGAAATCAAAAAAAAGAAAGAAAAGCTCGCAAGGTCGAAAACCCGCATCGGGCACCTTGGCAAAAGTTAGAGCTTGAAAAGTGAAGGTTAAAATACCCGAGTGTACCTGTAGACACCCCATTTTTGACCGACCTTAAGACTCAGATATCACCAGTTGAGCACTCGGTGATATTGCATAACGTGCTCGTTCAGAAGTTTCAGAGTCTTGGCTGCGAGCCCCGCCTCCGGATTTCCGAACCCTCTTCTGTGCCTTGTCTCGGTTTGCGAACCAGACTCGGTTTTCTCTGTTTCTTTTCCTGAGGGAAGGGAGAGGTCCCGTAGACTATCTCTCAATGTCCGTAGGCTACATTTGGTGGCCGTAGGCCAATTTGCCCATTTCGGAGTCCGGTTCCCGGTTTTCGGAGCCGTCAGGCCGTGTGCCTCGGTTCGGGACCGCTTAACCATCTCCTATTGCTCTGATTTTTGGCATACATCTTATTTCATCCATTTTGAGGGACACTGGGGGCTGAGAAACCCACTTCGAGGTCGAATACCATTTTCGGTGCTTAACAGCCCATTTTCGGGACCCCGAACTGCGTGTTTTGGCCCCGGAACGTTCGTTTTGCAACGGTTTTCGCTCATTTTTGGCAGGTACCTCTGTTTTATCACAGGGAAGGTCACTGAAGGGTGGGAGACCAGCAATTGTTGCAGCAACCAGTTATCTCTCTTCCGGAGCCTCCCGGCGCCCGTTTTTCGCACTTCCGGGCTAATGTTGAATACCTTAGGGGTAGTGTTGCCAACTTTCAACCACATATCTGTGATCTACACATCTGGGAGGCCACTAAAAGTTGGTGGCCGGCCATTAAGGTCACCTGACCCTTTTGACCCCTTTCTTCCCGGCTAATGTTGAACCCCTTGGACCTTTTTTCTTGAACTTTGAACCACATATCTGTGATGTACACACCTGAGAGGCCCCTAAAAGTTCATGGCCGGCCAGTAAGTCAACTTGACCCTTTTGACCCCCTCTTTCCGAGCCATTGTTGAACCCCTTGGGCCCACTTTCTTGGAACTTCAATTACATGGTTGTGTTGTACACACATAGGGCTACCTCCCCAATATCTGGCCGGCCAGAAAAGCTTGTTGACCCTTTTGACCCCTAGCCAGCCGGCTAGGGGGTGTGGCCGGCCAGCCACCTCCAGCCAAAGTGAGAGGCCGGCCGTGTTCTCCTCACTGTAGCCTTTCCAGCTGTGGGGCAATATCCCCCAGATATTTTCTGTATCCGGGGGATATTTTAGGAGAGAGTTTTGCTCTCCAATTCACCCCCCTTTTACACCCCTTTCTTGACCTTATAACCAGCTGAGGGTCTTCTTCTTGGGGGTTAGAAAAATTCCTCTCCAAGCACAAACCCTAAACTCCATTGTCATCCTTCTCAATTCTCCAAAAAACCCTAACTTCTTAACCTTCATTCCTTCTACACCACCAAGCTCTACCACCACCATCTCATTTCCAGCAGCAAGGAGGGATTCTTGAAGGCTAAAGAAGCTCCAAATCAACCCAAGAAGCAACAAAAGCTTGGATCTTCAAGGGTAAGTTACACTTTGATCCTTTTGACCCTTTTCCTTGATCTATTTCTAAGCCTCATTTCTTTTTGGTTTCAAGCTTCGGCCCTAACAGAAAAGGGCCATATTTTGAGCTCATCTTCATTTCTCATTAAGGGCTCAACCCTGTTTGAGCCCTCCATAATACACTTGCTTCATTGACCATCTTGTATGTCATAGTTTTGCATGCTATTTTTGACCCATGAGCAATTTATTTTCGAGCATGTTGTAAACTGATATGAGGCATATTTTGAGCCCCTCTTCAACATTGGAGAAGGGCTCAACATTTTTTGGTGTTTCCATATGTCACTTGTAGTTATATCCCCTATTTGGCCCCATTTTTTGCATAAATTAGTAGCCCTCTTTGCTTCTGTTTTTGGACCTTGATCCGAACTGAAAGTGGTCTTATTTTGGCCTATACTTCATGTTTCATTTACACTTTTTTTCTGTTTAGTGATTATTTTATATACTTCATGTTATAGCGCCTTTTGAGCCTTGTTTTGCATCACATTTTTAGCATGTTTTTATACTGATTTGAGGTCTGCCATATATTGTAAATGTTCATGTTTTTTGTCCCTCTTCAATGTTGTAGAAGGAAATTTTTCAGTTTGGGTTTTGCTTATACCACTTGCTTCATTACCCCTCTTTTGGCCCCTATTCTTGCATGCTATTTTTGCCATACCTCTATTTGCTGTTTGGCCTTGTTTATAACTGGAAAAGTGCTTATTTTGGGGCTGTCTAGCTTCTGTCTTTGCATTGCATATCCATGTTGCGCATGTTTAGCATGGCTATAGGCCATTTCGGGTGCCTAATGTTACATTTCGGGACATTTCCTTGCATTTGGTATCATTTCGTTTCATTTCGGGACTGTTTTCCCCATATTTTGTTGCTGAAATTCCATTAGCATGCTTGCATATCATTTTTGCCATGTTTCGTCATATTTTGCCATCGCCTCGGTTTGCGTGCCCGTGTGCACGCATTTCGAGGCACTCCATTTTTATCCGACGGCATCCGATGTGAGTGTGGCTGAGGCTCACTTATGTTGGTATAAGCCCATTTGTCATTTCCATATCATTTCATCGTATTCTGCCATCGCCTCGGTTTGCGTGCCCGTGTGTACGCATTTCGAGGCACTCCATTTTTTATCCGACGACATCCGATGTGAGTGTGGCTGAGGCTCACTCATGTTGGTATAAGCCCATTTCTCATTTTCATCATTCTGTCATCGCCTCGGTTTGCGTGCCCGTGTGCACGTACTTCGAGACATCTCATTTTCATTGTATCTGTCATCGCCTCGGTTTGCGTGCCCGTGTGCACGTACTTCGAGGCATCTCATTTTCATTGTATCTGTCATCGCCTCGGTTTGCGTGCCCGTGTGCACGTACTTCGAG
Organism: Camellia sinensis; assembly: GCF_055761805.1. Lineage (NCBI taxonomy): Eukaryota > Viridiplantae > Streptophyta > Magnoliopsida > Ericales > Theaceae > Camellia > Camellia sinensis. The sequence goes on from NC_138975.1 coordinate 142,034,669, forward strand.
GCATCTCATTTTCATCATTCTGTCATCGCCTCGGTTTGCGTGCCCGTGTGCACGTACTTCGAGGCATCTCATTTTCATTGTATCTGTTACCGCCTCGGTTTGCGTGCCCGCGTACACACATTTCGATGCATCTCATTTTCATGGCATTCCGTCATTTTCTCAGTTTGCGTGCCCAAGTGCACGTATTTCGAGGCATGTCATTCCATAGCATTGTGTATGTTAGGATTGTATATTAGTTGCATTTCATACATATCATGCATATTGCATCATGTCCGGAATAGGAGTTAACCCGGGCACGGGAAACGAGGTACATTTCGTACTCCGAGTAACGGAATGTGTCTCAATTCCCCAATCGCCGACACTCCGGATTATCCATGATGGAGTTAGGTTTTAGCTGTAGTTTCATGTGCATTCATCCTATATTGAGTGGTGCATTTCGACTCTTCGGCCATCATGCCTCGGTATGCGTGATTGGTGGCACGAGGATTGAGACATGCATATATCTGTGCAAATACATTGCTGTGCCCCTTTCCTGCTCTCTGTTGCAGCAAAATCAGGAATCAGCAATTTTCCGGGATTCGGCACGCATTTCGAGGATAACTGCTAAACAGAGGCTAATTGGGGCATTCCGGTGGATTTCCACGCAAGACGATCCGGACATGCATCATCCATCAGAAGCAAGACAGTCCCTGGCTTGCACGCCAGTGTTATTTGCTTTCTTAGTCAATTCATTAATTAATTAGAAATCTGTAATATTCTTTTATTCGGGACTGTAATATTTAGACTGTATTATTTATTCGGACCCTCCGAGGGAGGGCACAACTGTAATAAGTGTGGGTGAGTGTGATGTATGTCTTCCAATCCCACGTCTTTCTCCCTTTTATTTACCCGCTTTTGTTGGTTAGATTAGGGCATATTTAAATTAGCATACAGTATGATAGCATGTTTGCATTCATTCATCTGTTTTGCATATATCGGGCTCGGCGCATCATACTAACTGCATTTGTATTTCAATTCCAAGTTGAATACATGATAGTTGTAGCATTTCACATGCCACCTTAGAATAGCCGAGCCTACTGTAAATTGCATTTTGCATGTGTCGCATTAGGCATTTCTGTATATTTAAGATCATGCATGATTTCTAACAAAATTCCTATTTTGGCTTGGAGTACTCGGTGAGTTTTTATGCTTTAGCATCCTTGCATGCGTGTGAGTGAATGCCATGATAGCATGCTTACCATGAGGCTATTTGCTTATCTGACATAACTGCCTGAATGCCCGTGGGTGAAGGTTGAGTTATCTGAATTGGAATGAATCATCAAAATGTTTCAAACCTACCTGCGGTTAGCAAACCATTTTCAAAAACAAACATAAAATGTTTTGTTCCAATTCGGGCGACCCGGTCTATACTTATATGCTGTGAGCATCACATAGTAACCTAGGCTAATAACCGGAATAAGAACTCACAATGTTTTCAAAAATTGATATCATGGTTAGTAGAGGCCGGTCTATGACTGGGCGAGCGGGGGTGCTCACGAAGTGACCTTCCCCAATCGTACCCAAGTTCCCGAGCCGAGGCAACTTTGGTGATGACGGACACGTGGCCTTTTGGCACCGAGTCAGGGTTTCCTAAATTTCCCAAAATAAAATATTTAGGTGGCGACTCTGTATCTGGCAAAGCAGTCCATGTTTGGTACTACTTTTTTTCAAAAATCAGTTTTCTCAGAACGATTTGCCAGATTTGGACTCTTTGGTTCAGATTAGGAACCGTGACCACATTGAGAGTCCGAGCTGTAGCGAGGTCCCCCGCGGGCTTGTTACAGTTTCTGGCGACTCTGCTGGGGATTTAGAGAACTTGACTCGAACTCGTGATATCTGTTTTTGACTACACTTGAGTGTTTCTTTGCATTGCATTTGCATTGGTGCGCCTAGGACACCGTGTTTGCCATCTGCTATTCCTGAACGGTTTGCCGGAGGCTTGTCTTGTCAATGCATGACCATAAGGCTGACCGGTTGTGGGCTCTGCCAGTATGGGAACACAAACCCCGGTTTTACCGGGGCACCCTCTTTGACCATTCGACCTAGTGCATATTCGGAATCCATAGTGACCATTCCATACTAGGACAGGTTGCTTACCCGTTTATAGGTTGTTTGAAACCGCTGCATGCGTAGTGAAACCCTAGCTCCTGACAAAATAGGACAGGGAAACCTTACCCCTTCATAGGGGTGTTTTGGCTCTCACTTATCTGTTATGTGCTTTAGAGTGCGTCTCTACAGGAATGCATGTATCAGTGTATGAGTTTGGGCATCAGGCCTGCGGGCACCAGTTTGCGAGTTTGGGCATCAGGCCTGCGGGCATTACTATCAGTATTTGGGAGTCAGCTTTACCCGTGGGTATCAGACTCAGTTTAGGGCAGGATTTTGGGGCAGAATTCAGTAGAGGGCACACTCATTCAACTATGCTTGTATCCGTTCAGATGGAATCAGGCTGAGATGCTGTCTGTTTTCTCTTTTGCTAGGTAGTCTGGGAACCATAGCTTCTGAAGGCTCCGATATCCCCCGAGGTTCATCGAACTTGTGCTGATAGACTTTGCTAGGTCAGAGATTCAGTTCAAGGGCAATCAGTGTTCCTCCACCAGAGGCAAGGGATAGATACCAATCAGTCAGATGGAACGGCAGAACACATCAGGGATAGAGGCCATGATGCGCCAGATGCAAGAAAGTATGAAACTCATGCAGCAGGACGCTGCCCGTCAGGAGGAGTTTTCCAAACAGCAGGCCGCAATCATGACCCAACAGGCCGAACTGATTACTAGACTGCAACAGCAGAATGAGGCATCTGCTTCACAACAAATTCCTCCACCGGCAGGGGCTCCATTACCTGAGCAGATACCTGCTGTTCGGAACGCTCCTCCAAACATCCAGAATACTGTGCCGACTATCCAGAACCAGCAAGAGGACACAAGTCTTCCAACGGGGCCAGCTCCGCCCCCGCTTCCACCACAACTGTCCAAGGTCCATACACCCAATCACCCGGACTCTCCATTCGAGGTCGAGGTTGATAATACAGCTCTGAAATTGAGCAAACTGGAGAAGCTCTTCAAAAAATCCCAAGGGGCCAAGGCTATGCCGGATATCGGAGACGGATATACCGAGGAGGCCGTAACACTCCCTGATAGGTTCAAAATGCCACAAATCGACCGCTTTGACGAGACCGGCGACCCCATGGTCCATATTCGACTGTTTGCAGACGTCTTGCGGCCGATGGGCCTAACACGACCACAGAAGCTCTCACTATTCGGCCGAACCCTGTCGGGTGTGGCCTCCCATTGGTACGCAAGATTACAAGATGAAGTGAAGAAGAATTGGGATGAGATGGCTGAGGCCTTTGTCACACAATATTCATACAACACTCAAATCGAGATCACAACTCGTGATCTCGAAACGACAAGGCAAGAGCCCAAGGAATCTTTCTCGGACTTTGTGATCCGGTGGAGGGCGAAGGCCTCGATGATGACTCTAAGGCCTACTGATAAGGATCAAATTCGGATGATTGTGCGCAATCTCCAGCCTAAGTTAATGCAGAGAATGATTGTAATCCCCTTTCCCACTTTCTCAGATTTACACGATATGGGGGTACAAATCGAAGATGCAATGAGGCAGGGTCTGTTTGACCAGGATAAGGAGCAGCCCAGGAGGGCGTTTTCCCGCAGTTCGAATGCGACCACCAGTGGTGATGCAGCTGCAAGATCTTCTGATGTGGGCATGGTTGCTACCACCGTATCAAAAACAGCTACCCCATTCACCGGTGCGTCCGGAAGTAGCTCACAAGGAACCAAATATCCACCCCAAGCCAAGAAGGTTTTCACCCCACTTTATATGCCTTTGTCAAAGGCTCTTGGGGTTTTGATCAAGAAAGGGCATCTGAAGCCCCTGGAGCCGCAACCATTACCAAAGAACCTCCCTCTCTCGCACAATCCAGCCGACTACTGTGCCTTCCATCAGCGAGCCGGCCATGACACTGACATGTGCTTTCGTCTCCGCCACGAAATACAAGATCTGATCGACAACGGGGTCATCCCTGCACCAGGTCCTACAAAGTCTATCGGCACTTGATCAGTGAACTTATGGTGGGATAATGAGATGTGATCGAGGGATGAACCACCTGCAGGCGGCACTCAGATTACTCCGGATGTGGCGTATGGCACGCACTGTTTTGAACATTTTGCAAATACTAGTTTTTGTGCTTTCTGACTTGGGTATTGAGTCAGTCTTGTCGTTTTGTTTTGGGTCTGTCTTGTTGTATCGAGTCAGTCCTGTTGTATAGAAGTCGGGTGATTCCGGGGGATGTTACCTCGGGCGTCACCATTTTGTTTTATGCTTGTCTTTTCGTTTTGTTTTGAGTCTGTTTCTGCCAGGGAGCCAGTAACACCAGCAGATTTGATTGAAACAGCAGTGTTTTTTCATGCTTTGTGCTTGCTCCTGCTTTGTGCCAATTGTGCCAGAAAGATTTAAATGAAACAGCAGTAATTTTTGCACTTCTGTGTTCGTTGCTGCCGTGTGCTAGGTGTGATGGAATCTGAATGAAATGGCAGTGCATTCCACCTGCTCTCTTGTGCCCCAGAATCATTGCATCGACCTAAGTTTTTCAAAACTCTTTTTGAACATTGCAGTAAAAACGAAGAGGAAGGAATTCCTCGGGATTTGCAAAACTTTGATCATTTGAGAGAAAGAGAGGCATGCTAAGCCCTTAATGAATGAAATCATGCTTGTTAGCGTGAGTACTGAGAAGGACCCTGGCTTGATCCAGACTGGTTTCACACTACCTTCAGCGCGAGCGATTTGTCGCTTTCTTAAAAACTTTCAAAAACAAAATGTTTTGTGCGGTCTTGCGAAGACCTGTGTGGAATCGCTCTTGAGATTGTGCAGCCTAGGATCGCTCTCAGCCTCGAGACTCAACCCCTTCGCTTCCAAACCTTGAACTTGAAATCAGAAGGTTCGACGGTCAACTACGATGTGAGGCCTGTGTGGCTAGATTTGAAGCAGCCCTCGAACAAGAGGCACCAAAGTCAGGTCAAGAAGATCAGATCTCATCAGAAGAAGCTTACAAAGCAAAGCAGCAGCCATTCTCCTGGATTTAGATGACTCCAGGATCTCAAAACCATTTGGCATGGACTTGTTATACTTTTACCCTTGAGAGGCTCGCTGGGCCGAAAACCCGGAAGGGCGACCCAGACAAAAGTTAGAGCAAGAGAAAAATACAAAAAAAGAAGAAGCAAAAAATGCAAAAAGAAAAAAAAAAAGAACAAAAAAGAAAGATGCAAAGAAAAGAACGAAAAAAATCAAAAAAGGAAAAAGAAATGAAAAGAATTGAAAAGAAGAACAAAGCTCGCAAGGTCGAAAACCCGCAACGGGCGCCTTGGCAAAAGTTAGAGCCTAAAAAGGAGAGGTTAATACCCGAGTGTACCTTAACCCCGAACTACGTAAGGCTTGATTCCCATCTTTGGGATACGTAGGCAACTTCATTCTGAAGTCCAGCCGTAAAACACTTCAAACTCAATCATGTCCATGTAATGGTTCTGATAATCTTTGCCTTCTCTATATCTGAGAGTCTGGTTGCGTTCGTCGCTCTAAGGACTGACTACAATACACTACGGTGCCATTCAGACAAGGGGCAACTTTCCGTTGCCATTCAATGCACCGCGGTGTAATTCAAACAAGGGGCAACTTTCCGTTGCCATTCAATGCGCTGCGGTGCTATCCAAACAAGGGGCGACTTTCCGTTGCCATTCAGAACGCCGCAGTGTCATTTCAAACAAGGGGCAACATTCCGTTGCCATGCAGTGTCCTTCAGACAAGAGGCAATTTTCCATTGCCATGGATCCGAGGTTGCGCATCTCAAGAGTAGGTTCCGTACTCGTTGAGCAGTGGTCATTTGCAAAAATAGTTTTTGAGAATTTTTACTAAGGTTGACTAATCTTCTCGAAAAGTATTCCATTTTCAAAACTGGACCATTTCTTGGACCCAAAAAAGGAAAACTCTCAGTGTTCACTGCCTAACTTGCATGATTTTAAATCAGAAAATTGAACAAATATGTTAATCTAACTCTCATTTTGGTCAAAATTTTTTAGGAGAAAACTAAAACTAAAATGGTCAAAATGATGAACTACTGGCACAGTTGAGTTAGGCTTCCTGCCTTTTCCCCACTGCCAACATACTTGCCAGAAGGGCACTCTACCCGCCAAAAAAGGGGATAACCGAAGTTAACAACAAATGGCTGAAAGTTCTCTCATCCTCCAAGCAGCGAGGTATCAAGCCGAGTGCGAAGCACGATTTGGAATGGATCGAGATGCTCCATTCCCTCATCCGGCGCATCAACAGATGTCACCGAAGGAAATAGCCGCGAGCTGATTATGTTGGGCATGAGCCCGCAATTTCCTGTTCATCCATCAACCACCCAGGGGAGGGATGAAAGATGAGAGATTGAAGAATAGAGAGATGTGTGATGAGAGAAAAAGTGAGAAAAGGGCTTTTTCAGAAAAACAGAGCTTGAGGGCCGAGTGATGTGAGGATTACAAATGAGAGAGGGTGGGGAACACTACCCGGTGAAACAGGCTCCCTGTGCACGTCTGAGTGTCGTGTCTTTTTGTTTTATCTCGATTCTTGTTTTGAGTCGTTTTGAGTGTTACTCGATGTGTCTAGGTTGTGTGCCTTTTATTTCCTTGTTGCGTCGTTTTGCTGCGTTCAGTCATAGGCTCAATACTTGGTCGAAAGCTCATCTCTGAATTTCAAAAACAAAATCGTTTTGTGCTCCGAGTGCCATGCCATTCTCCACATTTGTGCAAAACAAGATTCGTTTTTTTCATAAAACCGCAGGGTTCAACCCAGGTCATGCGAGAACAGTAGAACTAGGACCTATTTGAAGCTATATGGGTTCCAGACTACAAAGCAAAAGCAAAAGAGGAAATGTCGGGTATCTGAGTTTGTTTCAACTTCAGTAAGTTCCGAGACTACATCCCGTGTGTGCCTCTTCAAGTCTTGCCAAGGCTCCGAAGTATGAGTGTGCCTCTACCTCAAGCTCAAGATCAAGTCTGCTTCAAGCCAAAATGGTAATCAGAAGTGCTCTCCCTGAGTACCATTCCCCGCCAGAGGCATCTTGGCCGTGTTCGCAATGAGTTCCTAGGAGACCAACTGCGACGGTGGAAACTAGAGTTCGAATGGCCGATGCCTAGAACGTAAAGGTTCGGGATTTCCGAGACCAAAGTCTGGTTTAAATACCCAGAGGCATGCCCTCGGCTTGAAATCTGTATGGCAGCCCCATAGATTGAGATAGCATGTGAATGCGCCTCGATTCTGGATACTGAATCAACCTAGCCTGTCACCCCGTTGGAGAATAGGGAAAGTTGTGAACATGGCCAGGAAGGAAAGGTAGTAACTGCGGTTTGGAAGTACAATCAAGAAAGTGCAAGGAGAACCCACTCTTTTCAGTTCAAAATGTTTCTGCGGAATTTTCAACTCATATCTTCGATGTGTGGCTCATCGTCAGTCGGCATGCACGAGGTGTATCCTTTTTGGAATATATCGTGACCCCTCCGAGAGGTAAATCGGAGGTTGCGTTTGGAATTTGGTCTACTTAAGGCTTGTATTCCCTTATTCGGTATTTTTGTTTCAAACGGGTGTTGTTACGCGCGTTCCACTGGCATTGTTGTGCTCATTCGTTGCATTGTTATGCACATCTATCTAGCATTGTTATGCTCATTCATTGCATTGTTATGCACATCTATCTAGCATTGTTATGCTCATTCCTTGTATTGTTATGCGCATCTATCTGGCATTGTTATGATCATTCGTTGCATTGTTATGCACATCTATCTAGCATTGTTATGCTCATTGCTTGCATTGTTATGCACATCTTCTAGCATTGTTATGGTCATTACTTGCATTGTTATGTACACTTCACCTGCATCATTATGCACCTTTTCACTTACAATTCTTATCTTTCCTCTCTTGCATGTGATATGCTGAAAGGTTTTCTCTTGCGTGTGATACGCTGAGAAATTTATCTTTCCTCTCTTGCATGTGATATGCTGAGTAGTTTTCTCTTGCGTGTGATACGCTGAGAAATTTATCTTTTCTCTCTTGCATGTGATATGCTGAGCAGTTTTCTCTTGCGTGTGATACGCTGAGAAACTTATCTTTTCTCTCTTGCATGTGATGTGCTGAGCAGTTTTCTCTTGCGTGTGATACGCTGAGAAATTTATCTTTTCTCTCTTGCATGTGATATGCTGAGCAGTTTTCTCTTGCGTGTGATACGCTGAGAAATTTATCTTTTCTCTCTTGCATGTGATATGCTGAGAAGTTTTCTCTTGCATGTGATACGCTGAGAAACTTATATTTTCTCTCTTGCATGTGATATGCTGAGAGGTTTTCTCTTGCGTGTGATACGCTAAGAAACTTATCTTTTCTCTCTTGCATGTGATGTGCTGAGCAGTTTTCTCTTGCGTGTGATACGCTGAGAAATCTCCCTTTTCTCTCTTGCATGTGATATGCTGAGCAGTTTTCTCTTGCGTGTGATACGCTGAGGAATTTGCCTTTCTTCTCTTACGTGTGATACGCTGAGAAGTTTACCTTCCCTCTTTTGCGTATAATACGCTGAAAGGTTTACCTTCTTCCTCTCCTATGTGTGATACGCAGAGAGATGTTGTGTGTTAGACTCTGGGTATTCTCGGTAGTCGATTTTAGCCTTCTCCACGTGAGACGCAGTGAGAATTGCATAATTTTCTTACATCCTTCTGCATGAAATGTAGTTAGATTTGTATTCGCTTGCTTAAAACTGCTGCATGGTATGCTTCATTACAGCTCTCTTTGCATAATCATAAGTTATGATCAGCTGCTTGCGTATCATTTTCATTTTGCCCCTGCCTGCGGGCACATCTCTGTTTATCTTGCCTGTTTGTCTAAGTCTTCGGCCTTGTCAAAAATGGGTCGTCTCTGGGCTTTGACATTCACTCCCGTCACTTATGACTTCCGAGTTCTGTCAAAGAGGGGCAACTGTAGACACCCCATTTTTGACCGACCTTAAGACTCAGATATCACCAGTTGAGCACTCGGTGATATTGCATAACGTGCTCGTTCAGAAGTTTCAGAGTCTTGGCTGCGAGCCCCGCCTCCGGATTTCCGAACCCTCTTCTGTGCCTTGTCTCGGTTTGCGAACCAGACTCGGTTTTCTCTGTTTCTTTTCCTGAGGGAAGGGAGAGGTCTCGTAGACTATCTCTCAATGTCCGTAGGCTACATTTGGTGGCCGTAGGCCAATTTGCCCATTTCGGAGTCCGGTTCCCGGTTTTCGGAGCCGTCAGGCCGTGTGCCTCGGTTCGGGACCGCTTAACCATCTCCTATTGCTCTGATTTTTGGCATACATCTTATTTCATCCATTTTGAGGGACACTGGGGGCTGAGAAACCCACTTCGAGGTCGAATACCATTTTCGGTGCTTAACAGCCCATTTTCGGGACCCCGAACTGCGTGTTTTGGCTCCGGAACGTTCGTTTTGCAACGGTTTTCGCTCATTTTTGGTAGGTACCTCTGTTTTATCACAGGGAAGGTCACTGAAGGGTGGGAGACCAGCAATTGTTGCAGCAACCAGTTATTTCTCTTCCGGAGCCTCCCGGCGCCCGTTTTTCGCACTTCCGGGCTAATGTTGAATACCTTAGGGGTAGTGTTGCCAACTTTCAACCACATATCTGTGATCTACACATCTGGGAGGCCACTAAAAGTTGGTGGCTGGCCATTAAGGTCACCTGACCCTTTTGACCCCTTTCTTCCGGGCTAATGTTGAACCCCTTGGACCTTTTTTCTTGAACTTTGAACCACATATCTGTGATGTACACACCTGAGAGGCCCCTAAAAGTTCATGGCCGGCCAGTAAGTCAACTTGACCCTTTTGACCCCCTCTTTCCGAGCCATTGTTGAACCCCTTGGGCCCACTTTCTTGGAACTTCAATTACATGGTTGTGTTGTACACACATAGGGCTACCTTCCCAATATCTGGCCGGCCAGAAAAGCTTGTTGACCCTTTTGACCCCTAGCCAGCCGGCTAGGGGGTGTGGCCGGCCAGCCACCTCCAGCCAAAGTGAGAGGCCGGCCGTGTTCTCCTCACTGTAGCCTTTCCAGCTGTGGGGCAATATCCCCCAGATATTTTCTGTATCCGGGGGATATTTTGGGAGAGAGTTTTGCTCTCCAATTCACCCCCCTTTTACACCCCTTTCTTGACCTTATAACCAGCTGAGGGTCTTCTTCTTGGGGGTTAGAAAAATTCCTCTCCAAGCACAAACCCTAAACTCCATTGTCATCCTTCTCAATTCTCCAAAAAACCCTAACTTCTTAACCTTCATTCCTTCTACACCACCAAGCTCTACCACCACCATCTCATTTCCAGCAGCAAGGAGGGATTCTTGAAGGCTAAAGAAGCTCCAAATCAACCCAAGAAGCAACAAAAGCTTGGATCTTTAAGGGTAAGTTACACTTTGATCCTTTTGACCCTTTTCCTTGATCTATTTCTAAGCCTCATTTCTTTTTGGTTTCAAGCTTCGGCCCTAACAGAAAAGGGCCATATTTTGAGCTCATCTTCATTTCTCATTAAGGGCTCAACCCTGTTTGAGCCCTCCATAATACACTTGCTTCATTGACCATCTTGTATGTCATAGTTTTGCATGCTATTTTTGACCCATGAGCAATTTATTTTCGAGCATGTTGTAAACTGATATGAGGCATATTTTGAGCCCCTCTTCAACATTGGAGAAGGGCTCAACATTTTTTGGTGTTTCCATATGTCACTTGTAGTTATATCCCCTATTTGGCCCCATTTTTTGCATAAATTAGTAGCCCTCTTTGCTTCTGTTTTTGGACCTTGATCCGAACTGAAAGTGGTCTTATTTTGGCCTATACTTCATGTTTCATTTACACTTTTTTTCTGTTTAGTGATTATTTTATATACTTCATGTTATAGCGCCTTTTGAGCCTTGTTTTGCATCACATTTTTAGCATGTTTGTATACTGATTTGAGGTCTGCCATATATTGTAAATGTTCATGTTTTTGGTCCCTCTTCAATGTTGTAGAAGGAAATTTTTCAGTTTGGGTTTTGCTTATACCACTTGCTTCATTACCCCTCTTTTGGCCCCTATTCTTGCATGCTATTTTTGCCATACCTCTATTTGCTGTTTGGCCTTGTTTATAACTGGAAAAGTGCTTATTTTGGGGCTGTCTAGCTTCTGTCTTTGCATTGCATATCCATGTTGCGCATGTTTAGCATGGCTATAGGCCATTTCGGGTGCCTAATGTTACATTTCGGGACATTTCCTTGCATTTGGTATCATTTCGTTTCATTTCGGGACTGTTTTCCCCATATTTTGTTGCTGAAATTCCATTAGCATGCTTGCATATCATTTTTGCCATGTTTCGTCATATTTTGCCATCGCCTCGGTTTGCGTGCCCGTGTGCACGCATTTCGAGGCACTCCATTTTTATCCGACGGCATCCGATGTGAGTGTGGCTGAGGCTCACTTATGTTGGTATAAGCCCATTTGTCATTTCCATATCATTTCATCGTATTCTGCCATCGCCTCGGTTTGCGTGCCCGTGTGCACGCATTTCGAGGCACTCCATTTTTTATCCGACGGCATCCGATGTGAGTGTGGCTGAGGCTCACTCATGTTGGTATAAGCCCATTTCTCATTTTCATCATTCTGTCATCGCCTCGGTTTGCGTGCCCGTGTGCACGTACTTCGAGGCATCTCATTTTCATTGTATCTGTCATCGCCTCGGTTTGCGTGCCCGTGTGCACGTACTTCGAGGCATCTCATTTTCATCATTCTGTCATCGCCTCGGTTTGCGTGCCCGTGTGCACGTACTTCGAGGCATCTCATTTTCATTGTATCTGTTACCGCCTCGGTTTGCGTGCCCGCGTACACACATTTCGATGCATCTCATTTTCATGGCATTCCGTCATTTTCTCAGTTTGCGTGCCCAAGTGCACGTATTTCGAGGCATGTCATTCCATAGCATTGTGTATGTTAGGATTGTATATTAGTTGCATTTCATACATATCATGCATATTGCATCATGTCCGGAATAGGAGTTAACCCGGGCACGGGAAACGAGGTACATTTCGTACTCCGAGTAACGGAATGTGTCTCAATTCCCCAATCGCCGACACTCCGGATTATCCATGATGGAGTTAGGTTTTAGCTGTAGTTTCATGTGCATTCATCCTATATTGAGTGGTGCATTTCGACTCTTCGGCCATCATGCCTCGGTATGCGTGATTGGTGGCACGAGGATTGAGACATGCATATATCTGTGCAAATACATTGCTGTGCCCCTTTCCTGCTCTCTGTTGCAGCAAAATCAGGAATCAGCAATTTTCCGGGATTCGGCACGCATTTCGAGGATAACTGCTAAACAGAGGCTAATTGGGGCATTCCGGTGGATTTCCACGCAAGACGATCCGGACATGCATCATCCATCAGAAGCAAGACAGTCCCTGGCTTGCACGCCAGTGTTATTTGCTTTCTTAGTCAATTCATTAATTAATTAGAAATCTGTAATATTCTTTTATTCGGGACTGTAATATTTAGACTGTATTATTTATTCGGACCCTCCGAGGGAGGGCACAACTGTAATAAGTGTGGGTGAGTGTGATGTATGTCTTCCAATCCCACGTCTTTCTCCCTTTTATTTACCCGCTTTTGTTGGTTAGATTAGGGCATATTTAAATTAGCATACAGTATGATAGCATGTTTGCATTCATTCATCTGTTTTGCATATATCGGGCTCGGCACATCATACTAACTGCATTTGTATTTCAATTCCAAGTTGAATACATGATAGTTGTAGCATTTCACATGCCACCTTAGAATAGCCGAGCCTACTGTAAATTGCATTTTGCATGTGTCGCATTAGGCATTTCTGTATATTTAAGATCATGCATGATTTCTAACAAAATTCATATTTTGGCTTGGAGTACTCGGTGAGTTTTTATGCTTTAGCATCCTTGCATGCGTGTGAGTGAATGCCATGATAGCATGCTTACCATGAGGCTATTTGCTTATCTGACATAACTGCCTGAATGCCCGTGGGTGAAGGTTGAGTTATCTGAATTGGAATGAATCATCAAAATGTTTCAAACCTACCTGCGGTTAGCAAACCATTTTCAAAAACAAACATAAAATGTTTTGTTCCAATTCGGGCGACCCGGTCTATACTTATATACTGTGAGCATCACATAGTAACCTAGGCTAATAACCGGAATAAGAACTCACAATGTTTTCAAAAATTGATATCATGGTTAGTAGAGGCCGGTCTATGACCGGGCGAGCGGGGGTGCTCACGAAGTGACCTTCCCCAATCGTACCCAAGTTCCCGAGCCGAGGCAACTTTGGTGATGACGGACACGTGGCCTTTTGGCACCGAGTCAGGGTTTCCTAAATTTCCCAAAATAAAATATTTAGGTGGCGACTCTGTATCTGGCAAAGCAGTCCATGTTTGGTACTACTTTTTTTCAAAAATCAGTTTTCTCAGAACGATTTGCCAGATTTGGACTCTTTGGTTCAGATTAGGAACCGTGACCACATTGAGAGTCCGAGCTGTAGCGAGGTCCCCCGCGGGCTTGTTACAGTACCTTAATCGGAACTACGTAAGGCTTGATTCCCATGTTTGGGATGCGTAGGCAACTTCGTCCTGAAGTCCAACCCCTAACGCTTTCATAGCGTCTCGGTCCATGCAATGGTTTCGATTTCATCCCAAAGCCCAGTCGCCAACACCTTCAAAGTGACTGTGTCCATATATTGGTTTTGACCATCTTCGTCATCTCTGTGTCCAAGAGTTCGACCACCACCAATGAAGACTATTTGCGGACTGTTGCGGCATCATCCAAACAAAGGGCAACTTTCCGTTGCCATGAGTCGTCGTGAGTCGCCATTCAAACCAAGGGCAACTTTCTGTTGCCATCTACCCCTTCCAAGCCAGGGGCAATTTTCCATTGCCTCCAATCCGAGGTTGCGCATCTCGAGGGTAAGTTTCGCGCTTGTTTAGCTCCGGTCATTTGCAAAATAGTTTTTGAAAATTTTTACTGAGGTTGACTATTTTCTCGAAAACTATTCCATTTTCCAAAACTGGACCATTTTCTTGGACCCAAAAAGGAAAATTTTCAGTGCTTACAGCCTGACTTACATGGCTTTCAAATCAAAAATCGAACAAGTATGTTAATCCGACTCTCATCTTGATCAAAACTGTTTTAGTAAAAAACCGAAATAAAAATGGCCAAAATGATGAACTAGGAGCACAGTTAAGTCAGGTGTTCTGTCTTTCCCCCGTCATCGACGTACTTGCCAGGAGGGTACTCCACCCACCAGAAGAAATAGCTGTGAGCTAATGGCATCGGGTGTGAACCCGTAACTTCCTATTCATTCATTAATCACCCCGGGGAGGGATGAAAAAATGAGAGAATAAAGAATAGAGAGGTGTAAGTTGAGAGAAAAAGCGAGACAAAGGGTTTTGAGAGAAAAACCGAGCTTGAGTGCCAGAGTGATGTGAGAATCACAAATGAGAAAAGGGTGGGAAACAATACCCAGAGAAACCGGCTCCTCGTGATCTGAGGTCCCCCGTCTTCGTTAACGCGTCTGTATGTCGTGTCTTTTGTTTTGTGTACCTCAACCTTTGTTATAGGTCTCTTCCGAGCGTGCCTCGTTGTGTTTAGGTCGTGTACCTTTGTTGAGTCCTTTTCCGCTGTATCCAGTTGTGGGCTCGATACCCCGGGTAAGAAAACCTCTTTTCCAAAAGTTAATCGTTTGTGCTCGGAATGCTGTGCCATTCTCTACAATTGGGCGAACCAAAAGAAGGAAGGGAAAATTTGGGGCATCCGAGCATGTTTTAACCCTACCCAGTTTCACCTTTGAAGGCCGTCTTGTCAGACTGGGCTGTTTTGTTTAAAGTTTGCCGTGTGCAGAATAAACCAGGTGTTGGGTTACGGGCTGTATGCAGATTAATCCCCAGTAGAGTAAGGGCTGTGTGTCCAGAATCAGGCAGTGGGTTGCTTGGGTTATTTTGCTGTTAACTGTTTAGTTATCTGATTATTACAGTGCAAGTGTTCAATTTTCAGACAACCAATCAATTTCATTTACATTGAGGTGTAATATGGGGTGATGCAATGCAAAGTATGAAATGTAAAGATATACGGATATAAACACCTTTTTTAGATAAAAAGCCTATTTCATTTCATCATCTTTTCAAATACACAAGTTTTGGAGACAAAAATCTGCCTGCGGCAGTACAAAGTATCCTAACTACCAACAAAAGAGAAAAGTACAAGAAAGAAGAAAAACAACAAAAATCTGTATCCGTGTCAAGCGGCTCCGAGGGCCATCAGTCTGTCCTAGTCCTCTTCCTGGACGAAGGTCCAGGAGCATCATCAGCATCGTCATCAGAGCCCGAGCTAGAACCGCCTCCGGTCTCCTCCTCAGATGACCCGGCCTCTGTCCCTGCCTCGAACTCATCATCGTCATCATCAGGGGTCGGCACCCGAGAACTACTCCCAACATGAGTACGCCCTCCCCTGGTACGGGGATGTGCAGTGTCTCCACGCCCTCCTCGAGCAGGAATAGAAGGCCCAGCCGGAGCACCACCCACCGGAGGAATCTGGAAGGGAGGCTGAAAAGCACAAAAGGTAAATACATCAGAATACTGTGAGCAGTGTATCAGTGCAAGATGCAGTGTACAGTATGAGAATGCCGAGGGCAGTGTATCAGTGCAGAATGCAGTGTACAATGTGAGAATGCCGAGGGCAGTGTATCAGTGCAGAGCGCAGTGTATAAATGCAGTATATGCAGTGTATCAGATGCTGTGAGATCAGTGTATCAGGTGTTGTGTCGTGCATCAGATTATGTGAAGCAGTGTATGAATGGTTTGAGACAGTGGTCAGAAGGACATACCGGAATACTATAGAGGGCCAGGAGGTTAAAGGTCCGCTGTAACATCCCCATCATGGAGGCATGCAACTCCACAGACTGCCGGGTGTACTTGGAGGACGCCTGCAAGAGTATAAGATATATCAGTGTTCTGCGGAATATCAAATAAAATGAAATGCAAATGCAAATGCAAGATGCAAAATGATGTAATACATACCGGAGGCAAGTCGGGGATACCGGCTAACTCATGACCAGCCGGGGGAGGAGCAAAGGGGATCTGGTAGGTCGCCCCCATCCTGCCCTCTATATGACAGTACAGTGGGCAAGGCGGGCCAGCCAGTCCCCCGTCCCCCCCGAGCTCCGCTCCTGCCATGCACTCGAGCCCTCCTCGATGTGCCCGCTCCAGCCCCAACTCCCGCTCCAGCTGCCGGCGCCGCTGGCCTCTCCCCCTCAGCTCGGCGACCACCGCTCAAGGGTCGCATAATGTAGGTTCGGACGTACTCTGCGTAGTCGCCCCTTGCCTCTGTGATGCTCCTCACCCCAGTCGACGGTGAAGTCCCTCATCTGCTCAAGAGAGAACCCCTCTGTATGCCTCATATGCTTAGGAGGCGGACCCGGAACTATCTGCTCTTGTAAACCCAAGGTCTGACGCAAGAAACGCTCGCCCAGGTACCAAGCCCGACAGACTGGGCCCTCCAACAAAATCCGGCAACGGGCAGTCTCCTCGGCGCCCTCATAGTGATCCCTCACCACAGCCGGTAACGGAGCCCAAGGCTGCCAGGTGATCTGAAAATAATGTGCAGTTTATTATCTACCGTTATTGAAAATATACGGTGCGAAGCAAAGCCAAAATAATAATAAACTCTAAAGTTGAACATACCTCCGCGGCGGTGATGGTGTCGAAGTATCGGCGGAAGAAAATAAGAGACTCCCGTGGTCTCCGCACGCATCGCACATCGAAGCGATGAAAGAAGGGGACGCCGAGTGGGATCTCCTCATCGGGTACTGGGGCAAGCCTAGGAAAGTAGGCATACACCCACAACTGCAGAACAGATATCAGTATGACTATCAGATAAGGCAGAATACAGAATAAAGCAGAAATAGCATAACCGTGTGTTGTGCAGGGTATTGTGCGGAATGTACAGTGTGCGCAGTATACAGTCAGTGTAAAGCAGAGTATATATGTGCCGGGTGTGTAGTGTACAGTCAGTGTGGGGCAATGTACAGTATATGTGCAGTGTGCAGAATACAGAAAGCAGGAAGCAGAAATGTAAAAAGGGAAGAGGACGTACCTCCCAGGCTCGCCAGTAGCCACTGAGAAGCTGTCCGCTGAGGCGGGAAGAAGAGCTCATATAACCATACAAAGTGGCAAGAGCGGCGCCATCCTAGTTATAATGGCGGATCTGCCTGACGTCCACCAGCGCGCTCAACAGGCATAAGGGCACGGTGTTCGCCCGATCGGCGAAGAGAGTCATCCCGAAGAGGAACATGATGAAGCCCCGCGCGTACTGGTCCACCTCCTCCGGGGACATCTGCGCCTCCTTTGCCAAAGCTGGCTGGATCCGAAAGTGGCTCTCAAACCACGAATACCTGACAAACCCCGCTCGAGCAAGGGGAGGCTGCGTACCGAGTAGGTATAGCTGGGCAGCGTCCCACTCATCCATATCCGTGTCGAAGGGGATCGGATCACCCCCTACCCCAATGCCAGTAAGCATCGAGAAGTCGTAAGGGGTCATCGTCATGTCCCCTGCGACGGAGAAGTGGAAGGAGTTGGTGGTATCCCACCACCTCTCCGCTAGAGCAGCAAGCAAGGGCCTGCAGGTAGTCAGTCGAGAGAGCCCCCTGCAGAAGATGCCAAAGCCGGCCTCGTCGACGATGCCACGAACCGCATCTGGCAGCTCGAGGTACCAGTCCCGAGCAACGGTATTCCCATACCCGCGGATGGTATGGGAATCCCCCTGTAATAAAAAACAACAATTGCAAGGCAATATTCAAAATGCAATTCTGAGAAGCATACAATGAACTACAACGCGTGATGTGTCAGCATGTTTGGGTGGTTCAGGGCAGATGTAGTATGCGTGCAAGTTTTAACAGATTCAAACAAATACCGGGTGCCGGTGTGCTTACAGTAAACTACAACGTGTGATGTGTCAGCGTGTTTGGGTAGTTCAGTACAGTATAGCATGCGTGCATATTTTCAGACTCAAGCCAATACCAGGTACCAGTGTGTATGCAGTGAAATACAGCGTGCGCCGTGTGTTTGGGTGATTCGAAGCCAGTGTAGTGTGTGTGCATGTGTCAGTTTCAAACAGATATCAGTTGCACGTATGTTTACAATCAACTACAGTATACGGTATATCAGAATTAAGCAGTTAAAGAGCATAACCAGCTACGGCAGTTTTGCATCCTACATTGCAGAAAGTAAAGTAGGGAAGGAAAGTTACCTCGGAAGCACCGAAGGACAGATGGGAAGTAGGCTCACGCAGGAGGAGCTCGCGTGCCACGCCCCTCTCGAAGCTCCGGAACTGGCATAGTCCGTCGGGGAGCATCTCATGAACTGCAGGCCTGTAGGTCTCTGGATCGAACGGTCGGATACGGAGTGGCAAGGGCTCGGCCTCAGGGTCCATCTCGAGCTCTGGAGGAGCCCCGCCTTGTGGAAGATCGTCCGCCATCTCGAAGAGAATGTGAAAATGGCCGAAAGGCGAAAAATCGGGCAAAAAGGCGAAAAGTCAACAAAAAGTCAAACCCTAAGAGGGTCGAAAAAGCCGGAATACAGAAAAGGCACGAGAATCGAGAAAAACTCGAGTGAAACAAGCCCCAAGTGGCGAAAATCAAGAAAGAAACACCGAAACGAAGTTTCGTTCGGTTGAAAATGTCCGAAACGCGAAGGGGATCGCGAATCGAACAATGAAACGGGAGCTAGAACGCAAGAAAAGGAGAGAATCAAGGGAGGAAAATGCCCTAGAGGGGAGGGGGAAGGATTTTCGACCAAGGAGAAGTGAAGAAAATAGGGTTAGAAACCCTATTTTAAAAGACCCGTGGCCAATTGACAAAACTGCCCCGATACAGGAACTTTTTGCCGGTCGGCCACACTCTTTGCCGGTCGGCAATATATTGTGCTGATGGAATTGCATGATGGCTGGTGGACGGTCGGTGATGCATTTTGATGGCCGGTGGACATCCGGTGGTCTCCTACAGTGATTTTGGAGCCTCCTACACCCTTTTTTGAGTTATTTGTGGGGTTCAGGGCCTTCATTGCTCAAAACAGTGCAAAACAGTGCATTTCCGACGCTCAACCGGCCTCCGTTTTGACCTCGGGTCGTGTCTTCTGTGCATGGCACTCAAATTCGTGCAAGGTGTATCCTTTTCGTATCCTTTTGGCTTTTACGAAACTCAAAAGTTGCCCCCCTGTGCATCACATATCAATCGCACTGTCTTGTGCATTTCAAATCTATCGCACTGTCTTGTGCATTTCAAAATCACTAGCGCTGTTTAGCGTATCGCACTGTTTAGTGCACTGCATTCCATCGCGCTATCTTGCGCATTGCACTGTCTTGTGCACTCGCGTTGTCTAACGCATCGCGCTATTTTACGCATCTCATTGCATTTTACATGCATTCCATCGCGCTATCTTGCGCATTGCACTGTCTTGTGCACTCGCGTTGTCTAACGCATCGCGCTATTTTGCGCATCTCATTGCATTTTACATGCATTCCATCGCGCTATCTTGCGCATTGCACTGTCTTGTGCACTCGCGTTGTCTAACGCATCGCGCTATTTTGCGCATCTCATTGCATTTTACATGCATTCCATCGCGCTATCTTGCGCATTGCACTGTCTTGTGCACTCGCGTTGTCTAATGCATCGCGCTATTTTGCGCATCTCATTGCATTTTACATGCATTCCATCGCGCTATCTTGCGCATTGCACTGCCTTGTGCACTCACGTTGTCTAACGCATCGCGCTATTTTGCGCATCTCATCGCATTTTACATGCATTCCATCGCGCTATCTTGCGCATTGCACTGTCTTGTGCACTCGCGTTGTCTAACGATCGCGCTGTTTTGCGCATCTGTAGACACCCCATTTTTGACCATCCTCAACACTTGGGCGTCACCGTTTGAACACCCGGTGATCATCCATGTTTGTGTTCATTTGGAGTTCCCGGAGGTCCCGGCTACCCGCCTTGCCTCAGGATCTCCGAACTCGACCGTTTAGTGTCTGGTTTTGCACCAAACACTTGTGTTTTGCCTTGGAGGGGGAGGGAATGCCTTGTGAGGCATCCCCACACATCACCGGCCATGGCCACAGGCCACCGGCTGTGTTTTGTTTCTGTCGGCAATCTATTTTGCCGGTCGGCACTATTTGTTACCGGTCGGCACTAAATTTTGTCAAAATGGCAATTTTGAGCGGCCGACTACTGTTCATCTACTTTATGTAGATATTTTGTGCCAGCTGTGATAGCTGGCACCAACTCTGCTTCCCTCCATACACGTGTATGGAGGGATTTCCCTCTAAGCAAGCTTGTTGTGTAAGCTTTGCAAGAGGGACTTCTATAAGAGGAGAAGTCTTCTCCTTGTTCTAGGTTAGAAACTTTGAAGGCAAAACCAGAGCTTATACATATAGATACACCCTCTCTCTATATTTCCCTCTCTCCTCCCTTGTGTGTGTTTCTTGGCCTAAAAGTGTGTTTTCACCTTACTTTTGCACTAATACACACACTATTTGTGACATCCCTGTTCTGTATTATGCTAATTGGTCCCCAATACGTATGTGATTATATGTTTTGAGATAATTTTTGTGTGCCATTATGTGAATATATGCAACTTTGGAATTCTACCTGTTCACCGTAGGAATATCTGTTTGAATAATCTGCTCTGGAAATTAAATTGAGGGCCTTATCGGCCACAGAACCCGAAATTGATTACGCCACTGTGATTGGCATAATTTTTAGAGCCTACGGTGAAATTTAATTAGAAATTGATTCTGGTCAGATTAAACTGATTAAATTGATGAATTAAGTGCCCAAATATTTTATATTAAAATATTATATTAGTGGGGCTTGTTGTATGATAGCACTACACCCCCCCTTTAACTCTTATGAACTCAAAAATCTGAGGGATTCAATTGTAAGAGAGTGAGGGCCGGCCTTAGTGAGTGAAAGGGAGAGAAATTGTGCAATTTGGCTTAAAGCTTGGAAATTTTGGAGATTTAGCTCAAGAATTGACTAGAGCTTAGAAGATCAAAGCCTCTAGGTAAGCATTTGGCCTTGAATTCATAAGTTTGAAATTGTGATCTTGTAAGTTCAAGGGTTGTTTGTGATCAAGAGCATGTAATGAGTTGATTTTTGTTGAGTTTGAAGTCTTAGAACTCATGCATGTAAGAAATTACTTTGAATTTGCATATTTGAGCTTGAAACACATGATTCATGTAGAGTTTTGGTTAAAACTCATGTTGTAATCACCATTTGTACCATCTAAGTTGAGAATGATAAGCATCTCCCACATGCATGTACAAATCATGGGAGTATAAGTCTTGAATGTTTGAATTTGAGCATGTTGGTGATGGGTTTGAGATATTTTGGGACATGCATGTAGATAAATCATGAAATTGAGCTTCCTAATGTTGTAATCTTATATTGGTAGCATGTTAGCATGTGTAAATGTGTAATTTGAGCCATAACATGTATGAATTGTTGGTTGGAAGTCGAAATAAAGCTCAAGAACACAGTTCTGGGTTTTTCAGAATTTTGAGGTCCGCTCGAGCGGGTAACCTGACGCTCGAGCGGGAAATGCGTGCTCCCAGTACTTTTTACAGACTTAATGCCCGCTCGAGCGGGGTAATTAACGCTCGAGCGTGGGAGCTATTTTGATAGGCCTTCCGCTCGAGCGTCATATTTCACGCTCGAGCGTATTTTTGATGCAACCAGCACTTTTGCAGGCCTATAGGGTCCGCTCGAGCGGGGACCCTATTTTCTGAAATCCTGTTTTTGCATTTTGTGTTCTGTTTTCCGTTCTGTTTCACTTGTAATCACTCTTAGGCATGTGTTAAGCATTGCAAATGAGTTAATGAGATAAGAATAAAGCCTAAAGAGGAATATGTGAATTAAGGAACGGATTGAATTGTTAATGACCCTTTTGTGTTCATGGAATGTGTAGGGTCAAGCTCCAGGGCGAATCCACAAGCCGATCACTGTGAGTAATATCGATATTTGAATGATTGTGAATGTCCAATTATTATTCCCTTATAAGCTTTATGAGTTGCTAATTGGGATTGTGGACAAAAGTCAGACAGGGATAAACATAAATGGACCAAAGGTCGTTCTGATAAACATAAATGGACCAAAGGTCGTTCTGATAGAAATGAGTGGACCGAAGGTCGTTTTGACATGAATGAGTGGGCCGAAGGCCGTTTTGACAGAAATGAATGGACCGAAGGTCGTTTTGATGGAAATGAGTGGACCGAAGGTCGTTTTGACATATATGAATGGACCTAAGGTCGTTTTGACATGAATGAGTGGGCCGAAGGCCGTTTGACATGAATGAATGGGCCGAAGGCCGTTTTGACGTGAACGAATGGGCCAAAGGCCATTTTGATAGAAATGAATGGGCCGAAGGTCGTTCTGATAAACATAAATGGACCAAAGGTCGTTTTGATAGAAATGAGTGGACCGAAGGTCGTTTTGACATGAATGAATGGCCCGAAGGCCATTTTGATAGAAATGAATGGGCCGAAGGCCGTTTTGACGTAAATGAATGGGCCGAAGGCCGTTTTGACATGAATGGAAATCTGAATGGGCCAAAGGCCAGAATGTTTGGAACTACAGTCACTTGACTTGGATTTCGTATAGTTATATAATTGTTAAATAGAAATAAGAATTGGGCCCAAGGCCGTTCGGAACATGTTGTTCTACATTGTTATGTAACTTCTGTATTTGATTTGATATTATTCACTGGGCATTCGCTCATGCTCATTCATGTGTTTGTAGGTGAGCCAAGAGAAGTCCAAACCCAGCCCTAGTGAAGTTTGTGAGGAGCAACAAAGGTTTTGGAGAGTCAGCCCTCGCGTCTCACGTACGAGACCCGTCTTCGCCCTTTTATTATGTATTTACATTTTGTCATGTTGGCGAGGACTTTGTGTATATCCATACATAGCTGTGATGGGTTGACTTAGTTTTGAATGATCATGTTTGTACAGAACTTATGTCACTATGTTTCTGTCGTGAGTTATTAACGTACATATGTTTGGAATGTTATGACATGCATATAAGCACAGCTCTATGGACAAAGTTTTAAAATTGCTTCCGTTTGGCCCCTTTTACTCTGATGTGTTAAGTCTGTTTGGGTTTGAGGCCGTAGGTAATCTTAGGATTACTGGCCGGTTACGTCCTTAACCCATGGGGGCGGGTTTGGGTCGTGGCACTATTACACCTTGCTCCGAGATTGAGGGACTTTGAGGGTTGATTCTTGAGTTTTGGGGCTGTTTTTGATCAAAAGAAGAGGACTGCATTGGCTGTTCTTGAGGTGTACTTCAAGGGTGAGCACTTTGCTTTAGTTTTCCCAAACTTGCACTAGTCTTTTACCTATCTTGCTTGCTGATTTAGTTTTTGTGCATAACATAAAAAAGGCTTATATTTTCATGCTTAAGAACTTTCATTAAGGGTCTTTTATGGTTTGAGTTCAAACTCACCCTCTTAGGCCTTATTTGGCCTTTTTGGTGTTTCCTTTGTGAGGCCTTGTTTGCTCGAGTGTTTTGGTCTTTTCACCACTGAAAACCAGTGTATTTTCAGTGGTAAGGAAGGTGGTTTAAAGTCTTGCATAGGGGAGGGACACCCCTCTCCCTTCATTATCTTATTTCCTTGCATTTTGGCTTAAAGGGTAACATGTATGCTTGATTGGTTTTGGCCCTTTTTCAGAGGTTTTTGGGTGTTTTTAGGTCATGTGTAGTCTCTGTTTTTGGTCGGATTTGTGCCCTTTTGCATGCTTAACATACTTGCTTTACATTCCTCTATTTGGCCTAGAAATGCACCTTGTGTTTAAGCCATGATTCTTGCATGTGTTGGCTTAGTTCCATGAAGGTGTTGGCATTATTTTACCATGTTTAAGGTCTGTTGGCCATCTATTTCAGTCATGCTTGCCTTGTTTGGTGTCATCTCTTTGTGTTTTAGCTTGTAAGCTTTGAGCATATTGACCTCTAGCATGCGTAGCTATGACCATCCTCATGATTTGGCATCATTTAGGACCATATGTCAGTCCATAAATCATGTTTATATGTGTGCATGTGTGACCTCTTTCATGCCTTGAGGGTGTGCCCTCTTGTGCCTAGAAATGAGCTTTGGTACATGCATCCCATTGGAGCCATTTAAGCTGCCATGTTAGTAGGTTTTTGGGGTCTTTTTTTTTTTTGCATGTTAAGTTTCTGTTTTTGCTTGTCTAATTCATGCCATGAGTGGTCATGTTGGTGGAAGTAAAGTACCCCCTTTGTGCCTTAACTTTAGGACCATTGGCTTGCTTGTTGGCATGAGTATTTGTCCACCTTTTTAGGCACTTTTGACCACTGTTTTGGGTTGGATCAAGGTCTGCCCCTTTATGGTCTAAGGCCCCTTTGCATGCTTGTCTCATGTCCATTGCATAATTGCTTCATTAAGTGTTGTAATATGTTGATCCTATTGCTTAAATTGTCCATGTTTGCATTGCATTTGCATCTTGCATGCCTAGCATTGCATACTTGCCATATTAGTTGCATGGCATTTGGCATGCCTTGCATTTCCAATCTCATGTTGTACCTTTGAGTCATTGTTCCCATAGCATGCATTGCATTACTTGGTTTGGGGTGTCAAACCAAGTGTGAGGGTCAAGGAGCATTCATACTATAAGTGATGTAATGTGCCTTGACTCTCGGTCACCGGGGCCCTTGACTTCGGTATGATAGGGTCTTGGCCCTCATTTGTGTGATTGCATGCCTTTTTTACATCAAGTGGCAAGCTTGATTTCTTGGGCTATCATGCACCATTGATGGCTCGAGGATCGAGGGCCATGCCTCCCTGAGTTCAACACATGACGGGGAACATGACCATGCTTACATGTGCCTGAAATCCCATGCCATATGCTGTCTGTCCTCTGTTGCTGTCAAAACTGTCTGCTGCAGGAAGTTTCTGCCGACCGGCAGAATTCAGTGCCGACCGGCCATTGGTGAATGGCCGATGACTCAATCATCAGCCGATGGAAGTTATACACTGCCGGTGGGAATTTCCCCCTGCCGATGGTATTTTGTAGTGTGCAAGGAACCTGTCCCAGAACTTTGGAATTTTTCAGAGAAGCAAGGCAGTGAAAACAGAGGCAACAATGGTATGGTACGGACTTTCCGGGCGAGACAGGTTCGAGCATGCATCATTCGCGCATCCTGAGGCGGGGCTGTGGTCACCTTTCTTTATTTTTTGCACTCATTCTGTTAAGTAAATTAGAAATTCTGTAATAATTTATTTGCTTATCATTCGGACTGTAATATTTATTTGTACCCTCTGAGTGAGGGCAATGATGTAATAAATGTGCGTGAGTGTGTGTATGTCTTCCAACCTCGCGTCTTTCTTCCCTTTTATTTACCTGCTTATGATGGTAGACTAGGGCATATTTAAAATTAGCATGCCTTATGCTATGCATGCGCACATTCATGCATTTGTATTGCATGCATCAGGCTCGGTAC
Organism: Camellia sinensis; assembly: GCF_055761805.1. Classification (NCBI taxonomy): domain Eukaryota; kingdom Viridiplantae; phylum Streptophyta; class Magnoliopsida; order Ericales; family Theaceae; genus Camellia; species Camellia sinensis. The sequence goes on from NC_138975.1 coordinate 142,060,329, forward strand.
ATCACGCTAACTGCATTTGTACTTCAATTCCAAATTGAATACGTGCATCAATTAATCGCATTTCACATGCCATGCTTAAGTTAGCCGAGCCTACTTTGATTGCATCCTGTATGTGTTACATTAGGCAATTTGACATGAAATAGGACCATGCATGTTGGCTAACTAGTTTATTATTTTGGCACGGAGTACGATGTAAGTGTACGGGGAGCAAATATTCCGGCGTGCCCGTATTCCTTTCTTCCGAGCTCCGTCGATGTCCGATCACCTGCGAGCAAATAATGGTGAGCTACCCGGCGGTGTGTGGCCGAAAAAACCCTCCGACGGTCAAGTTAGCACATACCTTAGAGGGAATAGAGAGAAGGGAGAGAGTGTTTTAGTGTAAGGATTTCTTACAGATATGTTCGTCTGTCCCGTATGGGGGGCGCAGACATGCTTATATACCTTCTGAGCCCCATATCCACTCCCTGTCATCTCCTGACACGTGGCTCTGCTATCCCATCTGTCAGCATAAACCATGCCATTCATCACCTGCTCTCAACTGCCTGTCAGCACAGCCGGAGCTCGGCAGCCGAGCTGCCCTACCTCGGTCGCACCATGCTTCATACCTTAAGCGCCTAACCGGATAAAGAAATGAAGGACCGGGCTAGGCGGCATCTCGGCAAAGCCTAGCCCGAGCTCCTCCTTTGGTCGGCCTTCTCGCCGGTCAATCAACTACCTCGGCTGACCGCGCCTTTCCGAGCGCCGGTCTCTCGGTCTGTCTGGTTTCGACCATCCTCGGACCGAGCATCCTGGTCTGACCGGTCACTTCCTGGCCGAGCAGCTTCTGCACGGTCCGTGGCAGCACACACTCAGTCCAAACTCTGCCCGGCCCAAGTTCTAGTAGCCCATCTCCGGGTGAACAGTCGATCATCTCGGCCCAATGCTCTGCTGGGCCCTCAACTTGCTCGGTCTATACCTCGGCCCAACACCGGATCATAAATCACCCTCTCAATTGCCCCTTAATCCCGTCCGCGAAAGCGTGACTGGGATTATTCACTTCGACCGAGATAACATTTCTCAGGTCGTCAAGTTGCCAAGCCTTGACCGAGCTAGTTGACGTCATTGTCTGCAGATTTGACCGGTTATATTCCTCGGCCGACCTGTTCTCGTCGAAAGTAGCTCGGTTGGCTCTTCGTCTTTTCAACCCGTCGCTTCAGCCCCGACGTAGCCATAAATGGGGACACGTGGCGGCCTGCCATTGGGCATCGGGCAGCCAACCCGCCGTTTTTGTCAGAATTTGAATTTGGGCGGACTCCCCCTTGCTTATACATACGAGACCTCCCCCAAACTCCAATCCCTACTGCCATTTCGATATTCAACCTCAGAGCCCCAGCACTCTCGTATTCAAATCTTCTGCCATTCTGCCATCCTTCGTGTTTTGGAAGAACACCCTCAGCCCTTCACAGGTAAGATACTCAATCCCTCTTACGTTGCTATTTTCTTTTATTTTACACACATTAGGGCACAAAAACGTAGCTTTTAGGGCATTGATCATTGAAAACGTCACAAACCTCCCACTGTTCTTGGCGTTCTTCGTCTCCCTGAAGAACGCTGAAGAACTGGGGTGAACCGGGCTCTGGGCCTTCTTTTGATCCAAAAAACCAACCAAACCGGGCAAACAACATGTTTGTAATAACCACGGCACAAACCGAGATAACCCAATTACTCGATCGCTTAACCGGGCTAAAATTAGGTCTGCTTGGGCGACCGAGCTCCTTAATTAGTCAACCGAGGTGGTTTGGCACCCTTACCGACCGAGCTGAAGTCTAGCTCCTAATGCGAAACCGCGCTCACTTACACTTGCCATCCTTTTCCTGCAGAGTCCAAGGGGACCACTGCCATTCCTGAACCTCTCAGGACCGAGCTGCAGCCAATTACCACCGTGCCCAACCCATCAACCGGGCTATAGTAAGTCGGCCTCCAATGGGGAAATTCCGCTTCCTAGTGGACACTCCGGCCGCGCTAGCCGCTTTCAGAGAGGATTACGGCGTCCCGGCCGACGTCCATCTCGAGCTGGCCGAAGAAGAAACCACGCCTTGGGGTAGGGAGGAATGCCCCTTCACCGTGCTGTCCATTGTCGAAGGGGGCCTTCGTTTCCCTCTTAACCCGCTGATTACCGAGTTCTTACGCCGAACCGGGCTAGCGCCAACCCAAGTGTCCACCAACACATACAGGATAATAAATGGCGTGCATGAGTTAAATAACCGGTTAGGCATAAGCCTAGGTTTAGCCGAGATCCTACACCAGTACACACTTGGCCACACCGGCGACGGTCTCGCCTATTACTTGAAGATTCGACCGGGCCGAGAAAAAATCGTAACCGGCACACCAGACAAGGATCTTCATGACGATGATTTCTTCTGGGTGTCTGGTAACTATGAAACAGCCGAGACACCGGGCTGGATGATTAGCAAAAGTTTTGGGAGCACATGTAAGCTGCGCAAATAATCTCGGTTTACATACTTATGTTTTTCGCAGTTTAATCATTCTCTTGTTTCTTTTGCAGCCATCCAAGCCTTGCAAGCCAACTACAACTTCCCCAACGTAGAGGCGATCAGGACCGCGCTTCGCTACCGGGATCGTGACTGTAACCAACTACTCGGCTACAGTCCTACATATAGATATTCCGCTCCCCGCCGGAGTAAAGTAACCGACTTCCTCAGAGCTCCTTCGCCACCGCCAGATCCAACCCTTCCCGACATCCCGTTAATCCGGTTAACAGACGAGCAAGAAATGGCCAAGAGAAGTCGAATCAAGAACCTGCTCACCGCCACATCTGCCGAGGTGCCGAGCGTGGTAACCCGGTCGCCAACCGCCGGTCAATCCAGTGGCGCCGTGGTCGCCCTAGCCACTGCATCCGCCGGGCAATCCAGCCGAGAACCTTCTGCGCGGCGGGCCGGGAAAAGAGCTCGGGCAGATCCGTCCGCCGAGCTAGTCACCGAGCTCGCCACCGAGCACCCCACGGACGCCCCCGCCCCAGTGCCAGCCTGGCGCCCACATCTGAAGCACCGGGGTCAGGACATCCCGGCGACGGCTTCGATCAAGGCTGACAAAGAGCATCTGCTCGCCTTTGATCTGTCCAAAGCATTCCTACTACCGAGCGACGTGGTTGGCAGCGACCACGTCCCTGACACTCGGTTAGTCAAGTCATCAGTAAAGTCCATGGCCAGGGTAAGCCAATGCAGCTCTGAAAATTTTCCTAAGTGTTTGCCCGGTTCCGTTTCTCATCAACTTTGTTTTTTGCAGGCCATTCAAAAACAGCATCTGGTTTTGGAGCGCATCCACCGGCTTAGGCAAAAGGCAAATGACACAGCCAGCCAGGTTGAGAGCCTTCAAGCCGAGCTGGGCCGGGCTAAGGCTTCCCTCCAGATAGCCAATGCTGACAACAACAGACTGCTCGGTCAGCTGGAGGCGGCCGAGAAAAAACAAAGTGAGCTCCAGATTGAGGTGGACGCTTTTAAGAAGACGAAGAGGAGAGCTTGCCGGGCTGCCAACAATGCCGGGTTTAATGAAGCCGAGAAGAACTACAAGAAGCAAGTCTTTGCAACACAAGACATCTTTTTCAAGGCTGGCTGGAAGTCCGCCTGCGAGCACCTCGGCCAGGGCTCCAACACCGATGTATTTACTAATCCTCCTCCCGCCAAGCTACCGGTCTACCTCGTGCCTTACGCAAATGATGTATTCAGTGCGCTTCAAGCGGAGGCCGAGGAGGGGCTTGAAGAAGGAAGTGATGAGACAGATTCGGAGGCTGAGGACGCCGAAGTGGAAGTGCAGCCCGGTCAAGTTGAGCCCGGTGCCCAAGAAGCGAGCCCAACCGTCAACCTTGAGGCTGCCGAGGATGAATTCACCAATCTATCCCCCTTGGTTTAGTTTTCTTTTCTTTGTATTTTTGCTTTCAATACTTTTGATGTAACCGGGCTCTGTCCCCACCTCTTGTAATGAATTTCTTTATCAATGAAAAATTTTGAATTTTCGCCAAGTGTTTGTCCGGTAGTAATCCATTCCATCTTCAGCAAACTATCTCGGTATAACTTATCATTGGAACACTTTGTCGACCGGAGTCCATAACACGGTCGAAGCAATTTGAGCATAACAAAACAAATTCATGCACCGAAATACCCATCTCGGTTGTAGCTAAGTTTGGACAAGATACCATGTTGGACAAGACGCCAACTCTTCCAACCGGAGTACTTCATCACGGTTGGGAATCCCAAGTTGGACAGAACACCAACTCTTCCAACCGGAGTACTTCATCTCGGTTGGGAATCCAAAGTTGGACAAAACACCAACTCTTCCAACCGGAATACACCATCTCGGTTTGGAATTTTAAGTTGGACAAATCACCAACTCTTCCAACCGGAGTACATCATCTCGGTTGGGGATTCTAAGTTGGACAAAACACCAACTCTTCCAACCGGAGCAGATCATCTTGGTTGGGAATCCTAAGTTGGACAAAACACCAACTCTTCCAACCGGAGCAAATCGTCTCGGTTGGGAATCCAAAGTTGGACAAAACACCAACTCTTCCAACCGGAATACACCATCTCGGTTTGGAATTTTAAGTTGGACAAATCACCAACTCTTCCAACCGGAGTACATCATCTCGGTTGGGGATTCTAAGTTGGACAAAACACCAACTCTTCCAACCGGAGCAAATCATCTCGGTTGGGAATCCTAAGTTGGACAAGACACCAACTCGTCCAACCGGAGCAAATCTCGGTTGTAAACATTAAAAGAACAATCCAAGTGCTAATGCAAAATGACTTCTATAATTTGACAAAAAGAATTACATTCTGCTTTGCAAGCCAAAAAATTGCTTTACAAAAAGAGGAAAGTAAAAAGCTTAAAAATAATACAATTTCAAGTTGGCCGCATTCCATGGCCGGGGTATGGCTCTTCCCTCTAGATCCTCCAAGTGGTAAGCCCCCTTGCCAGCCAGACCAGTGATCTTGTAGGGTCCTTCCCAATTTGCCCCTAGTTTGCCTTCTCCTGGCACCAGGGTGTTGCCCATAATCTTCCTCAAAACCCAATCCCCAACTTTGAACGGTCTGGGGTGCACTGTCTTGTTATACTTCTTGGAGAGCTCTTGTTGGTAAGCGGCAACATGGATGAGGGCTTTCTCCCGGCGCTCTTCCGCTAGGTCCAACTCCAAGGCAATAGCCTCGGCATTTAGCTCGGGCTCAAAACTCTCAGTTCTGAGGGTGGGCATTTCAACTTCCAAGGGTATGACCGCCTCCATGCCATAAGCCAAAGCAAATGGAGTTTCCCCGGTCGAACGTCGCGGGGTTGTTCGATATGCCCAAAGGACGCTCGGTAATTCTTCAGCCCACTTGCCCTTAGCCTTTTCCAACCGTTTCTTCAACCCATCCAGTATAGTCTTGTTTGATGCTTCGGCTTGACCATTGGACTGCGGGTAGGCCGGGGTGGAGTTGTAGAATTCTATCTTCAGATCTTCACAAAATCCTCTGAATAGGCGACCGTCAAACTGGGTACCGTTGTCAGAGATCAAAATCTTGGGGACGCCAAACCGCGTGACAATGTTCTACCAGACAAATCGCTTCACGTCTTTTTCTTTGATGGTTGCCAAGGGCTCAGCTTCAACCCACTTTGTGAAGTAATCTATGGCCGCGATGAAGAATTTCCGGTTGCCCGGTGCTGTTGGCAACGGTCCCACTATATCTAGCCCCCACATGGCGAAAGGCCAAGGACTGGTGAGGGGAAGAAGTTCCCTGGCAGGCTGGTGGATCTGATGGGCGAATTTTTGGCATTTCTCGCACTTGCGGACATATTTTTGGGCGTCGGCCTGCATGCACGGCCACCAGTATCCCTGCGAAATAGCTCGGTAGGCCAAGGACCGTCCCCCGACGTGGCTGCCACAACTGCCTTCATGAATTTCAAACAAGAAGGCCTCCACACTGTTCGGGTGCACGCACTTGAGATAAGGACCGGTGAAGGACTTCTTATACAACGCGCCTGATGGAGAGAGCCAAAACCGCTCGGACTTCACCCGGATTTTGTGTGCTTCTTCGCTGGAAGAGTCCGGTCTCTGAGGAACGAGATCAAGGGGTCCATCCATGAAGGACCTAGCTCGGCGCAGAGTACATCCGTCTGCCCGGCGTTTTCAATGCTTGGCCGCGGAAGAAAGTCAATCAACAGGGGGTTTGGAGATGTGCTATCTACCATGGAAGCGAGGCCGGCGAGTTCATCAGCCCGGCTGTTTTCTTCCCGGCCAATCTGCTGGACTCTGATTGCCTCAAACTGCTTGATATGGTCCCTGACCAGAGCTTGGTACTTCGCCATCCTGTCGTCCTTCGCTTCATAAATCCCGGAAACTTGATTAACCACAAGTTGGGAATCACTATATACCAGAAGCTCGGCAGCCTTCATTTGGATTGTGCTCTTGAGCCCAGCAAGAAGCGCCTCGTACTCAGCCTCGTTGTTAGACGCCGGGAAGCCGAGTGTGATAGAATGCTCTATGGTTAGGCCGTCCGGGGATATAAGAACAATACCTAGGCCGGCACCATGGCGGTTGGACGCTCCATCAACAAAAAGCTTCCACATGTCCCCCACGAAAAGCTTCCAGCAGTCAGATGGGTCCTGAGAGTTGCGAAGGGCAATGGGATCACAACTGCTCGGCTGTGCGGTGTCAAGTTTGGTGTTGACCGGTTCAAAGTCAGTGCCCCTTGGTGATTCGACATCGGACTCAGCAAGTTGGTCCGTAATGCCCAAGTCCGTAGGCGAAACACCAGGTTGCGGTGTGAAGCCGGCCGCAGGTTCTGAGCTGCCTGGAACCATTCCTTCCCCCCTTGAGGATTCGGCACCGGACTCAGCAAGTTGGTTCAGAATGCCCAAGTCCGTAGGCGAATCATCAAGTTCTAAGCTGTGTGGAACCATTCCTTCCCCCCTTGGTGATGCGGTACCGGACAGAGTGGATGGGTTGGTGATACACAACTCCGTCATCGCAGCACCGGGAGGTATTACCGTGCAAACTGAGGGAATTTCGATGGTGCGCGCTAACTCCGCGGCGCGACCTTCTGCAGCTGGTAGTTCCTCGGTTGGCATTGTGGGCGTCTCATCATCTGCCCCGGCAATGTCGACCGGGCATACCGGATGAGTGCCAGGTGAGAACTCGGCAACAAAATCGGCCAAGGTTTGGGCTTTGATTGCGGTGCGCGGCTGGAACTTCACATCGAACTGTCCCAACTCGACCGCCCATTTTAATATTCGGCTGGAAAAGTCTGCGCGCTCAAACAAGGCCTTGAGGGGGAACTCGGTCAGTACGACGATGGTATGGGCGTGAAAATAATGTGCCAATTTCCTCGAAGCCATCATCAGTGCCAACGCAAGCTTTTCCAGCGACAAGTACCTCGTCTCAGCCGGCAGAAGGGTCTTACTTACGTAAAAAATTGGGAGGTGCTTAATTCCTTCAGCCCGGACTAACACCGCACTTACTGCGTGCTGGGAGACGGCAAGGTAAAGGTAGAGTTCCTCACCGGGCTCTGGTGTAACCAACAGCGGCGGAGAAGACAAATAATCTTTGAGCTCGGCCAAAGCTCGGTCACACTCGTCATCCCATGAGAACTTTGACTTCAATGCTTGAAAGAAAGGGCGGCAGCGATCTGATGACCGGCTTATAAATCGATTAAGCGCGGCGGCCATCCCGGCCAGATGCTGCACGTCCTTAGCCGAGCTGGGTTGTTTCAATTCTTGCACGGCTCTGATCTGAGTAGGGTCTGCTTCGATGCCTCGGTTCGTGACTAAGAATCCCAAAAATTTCCCGGATCCCACGCCAAAGGTACACTTCGAGGCGTTCAAGCGCAGCTTGTGCTTCTTAAGAATGGCGAACATCTCGGCTAAGTCGGACAAATGGTGTGCCTCATGTCGGCTCTTTACCACCATATCATCGATGTAAGCCTCCATTGTCCGGCCGAGCAAAGGAGCGAACATTTTGGTCACCATCCTCTGAAAGGTTGCCCCGGCGTTTTTCAAACCAAAGGGCATAACTCGATAGCAGAAGAGTCCCCTTGGAGTCGTAAAAGAGGTGATTTCTTGGTCAGGCCCATGCATGGCAATCTGGTGATAGCCGCGGTACGCATCCAAGAAACTGAGCCGACTGTGTCCAGCCGTCAAATCCACTAGCTGGTCAATGCGCGGCAAAGGGAAGCTGTCTTTTGGACAAGCTCGGTTGACTGTCTTGTAGTCGACACAAACTCGCCACTTTCCATTTTTCTTGGGCACCACTACCGTGTTGGAAATCCACCGAGGGTAGTGCACTTCTTGTATTGCTCGTGCCTCAAGCAAGTTCTTTACCTCCTCTGCTACTACCTCGGCGTGATGCAGCGCCGATCGCCTTGTTCGCTGGATGACTGGCTTTGCTCCAGGGAAGACATTGAGGTGATGGCAGATAAAGCTTGGGTCAAGACCAGGCATGTCATAGGGCGACCATGCAAAGACTTCGATGTTCGCCATTAAAAACTCAATCATCTCGGTTCTCTCCATGGCCGAGAGACTTGAACCGAGCAAGAAGAATCTGTCCGGCTGCTCGGCATCAATCCGCACCTCAACCAATTCTTCAACTGCCTTGTCTTCTGCTTTGGTGCCAACATCATCCAAGACACTCTGGTCCTCCGGTCCCTCGATCATTTGAACGAATCCTTTGGCAGCCCGGCTCCCGTTGACCGCCACGAAGCACTACTTGGACATGACCTGATCACCCCAAATCTCCTCGATTGCCCCCATAGCCGAGGGGAATCTCATCACCTGGTGGTAGGTCGATGCTACGGCTTGCATGGCGTGAAGCCATCCTCTTCCAAGGATAAGGTTGTATGTTGAAGGCACTTGTAGCACCCAAAACTCCACTTGCTGGACCACGGATCCCGCTTTGACCGGCAGGATAATCTTTCCCAATGGCCACTCCGGCTGCGAGTTAAATCCAACCAGTGGCGAAGTGGCCGGTGCCAAGTCTGTCTCACGAAGTTTGAGCTGTTTGAACGCATCATAATACATGCTCTCGACCGAGCTTCCCTGATCGATCAAGATCCGTCTAACATCAAATTCTTTGACGCGTAGTGTTACGACAAGAGCATCGTTGTGCGGCGTCTGGATACGCTCTAAATCCCTTGAGGTGAAACTGATCACGTCTTTCTCCTCTGTCTTCCCCCTTTTGATGGCAGGCTGTACTGACAAAACCTCCCTCATATGCTCTGCCTTCTTAATCATGCCCCGGAGTTCGCAAACACGCTCCGGTTCCACAATTCCGTGGATGACATTAATTACTCCCTGTGGTGGTGCATCTCGGTCGTCCTGTCCCTTGGGATCGACCGGAGCCTGATTCGGTTTCACTCCGCCATCGATGTAAAGGTCCAGATGCCCGGCCGCAACCAGTTCTTCCAAGTGTTGTCGCAGAGGCAAACAATCCTCAGTCCGGTGGCCCCTCTCCCGGTGAAACATACAACGATACCGCGGATTGTAGCCCTTTTGTCCATCGCCCAATTTAGCAGGAAACTGGACATACTCCTCGTCTCGGATTTCACTAAGTATGCGATAGATTGGAATCTTGAAGACCGTGGTTATGCCAGTCCTTACCTTCATTCTTCTGTTTGCGTCCTCAACGTCATCTCGGGGATAATCATCCCGGTCATTACGACGTCCTCTACCCCGGTTTTTTCGACTTGAACCTCGGTCTGATTCCTCTGCTCGGTCATTTGAGCGGTTGGACTCTTGCCCAACTGCGTGCACCTTGCCTGCTGTCTTCTTGTCTGTTCCGACCGGAGTGGCCTTCACGGTGGAAGCCGACGCATCATCCTCTACTCGGATGTGCTCATTGATGCGCTGCATGAGCTGGCCCATGGAGGTCGGTTGGTGCATGGTAAACGAGTCCCGCAGTCTATGTCCGACCGGGAGACCGCGCTTATATTGCGTGATAGCAAGGTTGACCGGGCAGTCTAAGATCTCGTTGAAGGTTTCCCAATACCTTGAATTGTATGCCTTCAGTGTGTCGCACGGTTCCATCTTGACACTTAGCAAGTGATCGACTTCCTTTGGCGTTTTTGTGTTGGTTTTGAAGCGCGTAACAAACGCCTCGGCCAACTGATGCCACCTTTGTATGCTCTCTTCCGGCAACCTCTCGAACCACTTTAGGCCCAGCTCGCCTAAACTTGACGGGAAGATTAGGCACATACGTCCGTCATTGCGCCGATGTCCGGCCATAACCTGTCGGAAGTGGCTCACATGCATGTACGGATCGGTTTTTCCGTCGTAAAGTGTGAACTTAGGCTGGTGGAAGCCTGCCGGAAGCGGCGTTGTTTCTATTTCCAGGGAAAAAGGAGTGGCACTCAGCCTTGCCAAGTCTGTATCTTCGAATATTGGCATTGCTGGGCGGGGTGGAGGCATTCCGACCTCCTCGCTGCCGTGAACCCCGTAGGAGAGCCGCTGGAAAGCAGGTATTCTCTGAGCTTCGCGCCGGCGAGCCCGCTCCCTTAACACTGCCCGTAGATCCTCTGACTGAGCAGAATAAGAGTACCTCGACGTCGTCGCCGGACGTGAGGGTTTGTAAGTGCTGTCTTGCGCGCTAGACTTTTCTGCACGCATGTCGGAATCACCAACCTGGTAACTCCTGGTGATGGAAATGGACTGAGTACGTCGCTGACTCTGATCGCCTGACCGGCGGGATGGGGTGCGCTCACTGTGGTCTCCCACCCCACCTTTCCCTTTGACATGCCGCTTAAGATCCTCCATCTCCGCCGCCATCCGCCTGATGACAGCGTCTTGGTCCCTTAACTTGCTTTCCAATCGCCTGGCGTGTGAGTCTCTCCGCCGGTGACCGTCTGGACTCCGTGAATGCCCATGACTCCTTCCGCGCTTATCCCGCGCGTCACCTGACTGTCCTCCAGTGGGCGTCCCCAAGTCAGCCATTGGATGGACGGCAGGTGGTCCCTTTCTCCTTCGGGTATACTCCGGGGTGGCTCCATCGATGGCGGACAACGGGAACTCGTCGTTGTTCGCCATGGATGGCGATCAGATGAACCTGGAAGACAAGGTTTTGTCTGTCAAGATTCCCACAGACGGCGCCAATTGTACGGGGAGCAAATATTCCGGCGTGCCCGTATTCCTTTCTTCCGAGCTCCGTCGATGTCCGATCACCTGCGAGCAAATAATGGTGAGCTACCCGGCGGTGTGTGGCCGGAAAAACCCTCCGACGGTCAAGTTAGCACACACCTTAGAGGGAATAGAGAGAAGGGAGAGAGTGTTTTAGTGTAAGGATTTCTTACAGATATGTTCGTCTGTCCCGTATGGGGGGCGCAGACATGCTTATATACCTTCTGAGCCCCATATCCACTCCCTGTCATCTCCTGACACGTGGCTCTGCTATCCCATCTGTCAGCATAAACCATGCCATTCATCACCTGCTCTCAACTGCCTGTCAGCACAGCCGGAGCTCGGCAGCCGAGCTGCCCTACCTCGGTCGTACCATGCTTCATACCTTAAGCGCCTAACCGGATAAAGAAATGAAGGACCGGGCTAGGCGGCATCTCGGCAAAGCCTAGCCCGAGCTCCTCCTTTGGTCGGCCTTCTCGCCGGTCAATCAACTACCTCGGCTGACCGCGCCTTTTCGAGCGCCGGTCTCTCGGTCTGTCTGGTTTCGACCATCCTCGGACCGAGCATCCTGGTCTGACCGGTCACTTCCTGGCCGAGCAGCTTCTGCACGGTCCGGGGCAGCACACACTCAGTCCAAACTCTGCTCGGCCCAAGTTCTGGTAGCCCATCTCCGGGTGAACAGTCGATCATCTCGGCCCAATGCTCTGCTGGGCCCTCAACTTGCTCGGTCTATACCTCGGCCCAACACCGGATCATAAATCACCCTCTCAGTAAGTATTTAGGCTTTAGCATCCCGCATGCGTGTGAGTGTTGCCATGACAGTATGCTTGCCATGCGGCTAAATGCTTATGTGATAAATTGTTTGAATGCCTGTGGGTGAAGGTTGGATTGTTTGAGTTGGAAAAACTCGTTGAAATCCGTATTTTAGCCTACTTGTGAGTAGCAAATTCCAAAACATTTTTCCAAAACAAACGGATATGCAATGTTTCTTTCCAAATTTGGCGATCTAGTCTATACTTGTTTTGCTGTGCGCATAACATAGTAATTCTAGGCTAACAATTGAAATAAGAACACATAATGTTTTCAAAAACGGATATCACGGTTAGTAGAGGCCGGTCTTCGGACCGGGAGAAAGGGGGTGCTCATAGCTGACCTTCCCCAATCGTACCCAAGCTCCCGAGCCGAGAAACTCCGGTGATGACAGACATGTGGCCTTCGGCATCGAGTTAGGGTTTCCTAAATTCCCCTATAAAAAAAAATATTTAGGTGGCGACTCTATATCTAGCAAAGCAGTCCATGTTTGGCACTTCTTTCCAAAAATCTGTTTCTCAAAACGATTTGCCAGATTTGGACTCTTTGGTTCAAGATTAAGAACCGTGACACAAATCGAGTCCGAACTGTAGCGAGGCCCACGGGCGCGTCTACAGCATCTCATCTTATTTTACATGCATTCAATCGCGCTATTTTGCGCATCACACCATCCCGACAACGGAACGGTCTAGGAGACCTTAAATCCTCGGAAGGTGCAAGACCTTTGGCGCATTAATGTGCACAGTTCGTTTGCATTGTCATGCATATCTTAAGCCGCACGTTGTTGCGCATTTCAAGTTCACTTGCATTGTTATGCATTTCTTGTGCAATTTTTACGGTCTAGGAGACCTTAAATCCTTGGAAGGTGTAAGACCTTTGGCGCACTGATGTGCACAGTTCGTTTGCATTGTCGTGCATCTTAAAAGTCGCGTGTTGTCGCGCATTCCATGCAACATGCATTTTATGCATCATTTTCATTTCAAAAACAAAAAACAAACACACATGCATTGCCACGCATCATCGTAAATAGTTGCATTGTCATGCATCATTAGAACATAGTGCATACTGCATTGTCATGCATGTTTGTAAATATCCATTCCATTGCATATTTGTAGATATTGTATTGTAGTTTGCATGCATTTATTGCATCACCTCCCATCTATGGCTTGCGCCTTTCCAGGTTGAGCTTGGTCTGGTATGTGCCCTTACTTTTCACGTTAAAGCACAGTTCTGCATGTGTACGCGCCTATTCCACGCTGGTATGCTGGTTTGAGGGTTGCGGCACCTTTTCTGTGTTAGACATGGCTCTTATGCGTACATGCCTTTCCTAGGCAAGATTTAGTTTGGCCCGCGTGCCATATCCATTTTATCCATTTCTATTGCATTATAGCTTGCATGCATTCACTGCATCACTGCCATCTATGGCTTGCACCTTTCCATGATTGAGCTTGGTCTGGTATGTGCCCATACTTTTCACGTTGAAACATAGTTCAGTGGACCGTTCTATGTTAGACCTGGCTTTTACGTGTACATGCCTTTCCTAGGCAAGATTTGGTTTGGCCCGCAGGCCATATCAATTGTATCCATTCCATTGCATATTTGTAGATATTGCATTGTAGCTTGCATGCATTCATTGCATCACCTCCGCCCATGGCTCGCGCCTTTCCATGTTGAGCTTGGTCTGGTATGTGCCCATACTTCTCGTGTCGAAGCATAGTTCAGTGGACCGTTCTATGTTAGACGTGGCTTGTATGCGTACATGCCTTGCCTAGGCAAGATTTGGTTTGGCCCGCGCGCCATGTCCATTGCCATCTCCCCAACATATCCATATATATATTGCATTGTAGTGTAATTTTTGCATCCAGCATTAGGATCGTAGTCCTTTCCCCAGCGGGTCGTTTCCCCACTTGTGTCAATCCCCCCCAATACTTGTTCTTGTGTCCGTCTACATTACTCATAGTTCAGTAGACCGTTCTATGGTAGACGGACTTATTACCTCCATCAATCTATTTGACATAGGCGTGGTTTCGAACCGCTCACAATTGGATCATGATTCAATTGCTTTGCATATAGTTTGCATTGTTTCAATTCCATTGCATCTTTATTTGCATTGTTTGTACATTGTTTTGTATATATTGCATATCATTTTGCATCCATTTTTGCATTGTCATGCATGTTGCTAACAACATCGTACCTGTTGAGTTGTTTTCTTTACAGGCACGATATTGTATGTACGGTTCATTTGAGGCTGGTGCAACCAGACGAGCCGCACAGGTATTGTATCCTCCGAGTGAGACGTATCGAGAATTGCATAATTCTCTTACATCCTTTCTGCATTGTAGTGTAGTTTGGTGTATGCCAGCTTAAAATTGTTGCATATGTGCTTCGTTACAGCTTTTCTTTGCATGATCATAAGTTATGTCCGGATCTGTGCATTGTCTTGCATTTTGCCTCTGCCTTCGGGCGCATACCTTGTTTGTCTTGCATGTTTGTCCAAGTCTTCGGCCTTGTCAAAAATGGGTCATCTCTGGGCTTTGACATTCACTCACGTCATTGTTATGACTTTCGAGTTCTGTCAAAGAGGGGCAACTGTAGACACCCCATTTTTTACCGTCCTCAAGACTTGGACGTCACCGTTTGAACACCCGGTGATCATCCATGTTTGTGTTCGTTTGGAGTTCCCGGAGGCCTCGGCTACGCGCCTTGCCTCAGGATCTCCGAACTCGACTGTTTAGTGTCTGGTTTTGCACCAAACACTTGTGTTTTGCCTTGGAGGGGCAGGGAATACCTTGTGAGGCATCCCCACACATCACCGGCCATGGCCAGAGGCCACCGGCTGGTGTTTTGATGCCATCGGCAATGTATATTACCGGTCGGCATTCTTTGTTGCCGGTCGGCACTCAATTTTGACAAAATGGCAATTTTGAGCAGCCGACTACTATTCATCTGCTTTTGCAGATATTTTATTACAGCTGTATGGCATTTTGTTCCCCTCCATACACGTGTATGGAGGGATGGCTTCCTTGTTAGCTTACCTTGTAAGCTTTACAAGATTGGCTCCTCTATAAGAGGAGCCCTCCCCTCTTGGCTTTAGGTTAGACATTTTAGAGACAAAAAATACAGAGGAGAGCTCTGGTTCTAGGGTTAGTATAGTTGTAGCTATTCTATCTCTATTTTTCTCTCTTAAGTGTTCTAGGTGCATTTGTTCTTAGTATTGCACACAAACACCTACCATTACACCTTCTCTTGGCTATTGAGGTTCTAAGGGGTTCTTTTCAAAGCTTTGGAGCTGGTTTGGAGCTTAAGGAGCTGCTGGAGCTCCATTTGTGAAAGGGGTCTTCAAGGGTAAGAAACTAGTCCCTTTTTATCCCATTTTTGCATCCTATTTTTGCCTATCATAGAACTGTTTTTGAGCTTAGTGTATAATACAACAAAGTTCTGTTTTTAGGCCCTCTAAATAGTTTGTTTAGAGTGTTTTGTGGTTTGAGGTTGTTTGACCCCTCCTAAGCCTTGTGAGGCTCCATTTTGTGCTATTTTGTGTAAGCTCCAAGACCTTGGTGTTTGGGCCTCCTCACCTCTGAAATTTCAGAGGTGAGGATGGTGCCTTGAGGTCCCAAGAAGGAGAGGGCCACCCCCTCTCCTTGTTGTCCTTGAAATGGACCATTTTTGGCCTCTTGAGGGAGCACCTAGCTAAGCTTCTTGTTGACCATGCCTTGGCTGTTTTTTGTGCTTATTATGTCATAATATGCATCTGTTTTTAATTGGTTTTGGTACACAATGCATGCTTAGCATACCTACCTTGTAATGCCATGTTTAGGCCTTAACATGCCTTAGGTTGTAAGCCATTGTTCTAGCATGTTTTAGGCCTAGCTTTGTGAAGCTTTTGTGCTTATTTTGCCATGTTTGAGGTCTGTCCTAGGTTGTTTGGGTCGATCTTGGCATGCTTAGTATAGCCCCTTTGCATTTTTGGCTTGTTGGCCTTAAGTGTGTGAATGTATAGCATGCATCCTTGCCTTAATTTAGTGGGTTGGGACCATTTGCCATGTTATTTCAGTCCCTTTAACATGCTTGTATGCTTGCCTTGGATGCCTCTTTGAAGCTTTGAAAGCTTGTCTTGCATGCTCCATGTTTTGGTCATTGTACATGCTTTTGAGTTTGAGCCACTTAGATGCCATCTAGGTGTCCCTTGGGTGTTGTTTAGGCCTGCCTTAGACCTATTTTAAGTCCTCTTAGCCTTGTGAAGTTTGGTTGATTTAGACTTGGTTTAAGCTTCTCGGCTTGTCTTGGGTTTTTGGCTTTGTTTGCATGCCTTATTTATCTTGTTTAATTGGCTTAGCACCCTTTGTAACATGATTTTCAATGCTTACCTTGCATGCCATTAGTCCATGTTATGCCTCTTTCAAGTGTGCTTGAGAGTCGCCCTTTTGTGCTCGAGTGTTAGCCTTTTAACATGTGCATGTGTGTATATGTGTGTTTAGTCTTCATTTCATAGCACTTATGGCCACTGTTTTGGGCCTAATTAGAGCTGCCCAAATCATGTTTAAGTCCATCCTTTGCTTACTTGCATGCTTACCTTGCATGTTGTTTGTATGCTTGCATGTACACCTTGCATTCCCATGTTGCATCCCTAGCTAACATGCTTAGGTTGCATTGAACAGGCATATCTTGTCCCTTGATTTGGTGATAGGGATTGGACCCCTTTGGTTTGTTGGTTTGCATTGCACTTAACATCAAAATGTGCACACTTGGTCCCTTGGGCCATCACGCATTGAAATGCGCGATTGGTGGTCCGAGAACTAAGGCAATGATGTAATGATAGAGGCAACAACCGTTACCTCCACTACCTCCAGTGCCAGTTGAGCTGGACAACACTGATATTATTGCACTAACACAGAAGTTCAATAAAATGAAGCCGCCAATCTTTTTGGATGGGATTGAGCCGTTGAAAGCCGAAACATGGCTGCTAGAGACGGAAAAGATATTTGAAGTATTTTTGTGCTAGGAAATGCAGAGAGTCCTTTTGGCCACTTATACTCTAAAAGAATAAGCTAGACGATGGTGGATGCTTATCCAAGATGGCAGTGGAACTATGACATGGAGTTAGTTTAAAGTAATATTCTATGAGAAATATTGTTCTCAATGCTTCAAAGACCGTAAGATGTCAAAATTTCAAGAACTTAAGCAAGGCAAGATGTCTGTAGCCGAGTATGAGGCTAAGTTTTCCGAGTTGGCCAGATTTGCTCCTCATATGGTTGACACAGATTACAAAAAGGCTCAAAAATTTGAAGGGTGATTAGATCTGGACGTGTTTGATCGAGTAGGCATTCTAAAGTTGCCTACTTATATGGAAGTACTTGATAGGGCATTGATGGTTGAGGCCATTTTGGCAGCAAAGAAACAAACTCTAGCCCCAACAACTGAATGGAAGGGTAAAAGGTCCAGATTTAATCTTAGGAAGGGTCGGTCATTTTCAAAAAGGCAGAATACAGGATCCTCCAGTAGCTCTAGTCAAAGTGGTGGATCTATTCCAAATTGTCCCGATTGTGAAAGGAAGCATAAAGGCACATGTTACCGTGCATCAGGTGCTTGTTTTCGGTATGGCAAGACGGGCCACATGGTTAGAGATTGTCCGCTGAGATCTGATGATGCTAACCGTCTTGCGACAAGTTCAGCCGGATCTACTTCTATAGCAAGAACAAATACAAGAACTAATACCAGGGGTAACACGGAAAATGAGAAGTTAAGGCAAGGGAGAGTGTTCACACTATTTCCCAAGGATGTACAGAACACTGAGTCTGTGGTGTCAGGTATAATTTCCATCTGTAATCAAAATGCATATGTCTTGATTGATACTAGTTCTACACACTCATTTGTGTCGCATGCCTTTTCTCGGAAATTAACTAGACCTTTAAAACCCATGAATTATTTATTATCTGTATGTACACCATCTGGGGGTTCTATGGTATGTACTTATGTTTATCCGGCATGTGAAATAATAATTGGTGATGTGACACTATATGTTGATTTATTGTCATTGGGTATTGACTATTTTGATTGCATACTGGGTATGGATTGGTTGACGAAGTACTGTGCAACTATTGATTGTGTGACTAAATCTGTTGTGTTTCATCTATCTGGCTTACCTGAATTTGTGTTTACTAGGAATGGGGTAGTTCCATCCCCATATTTGATTTACGCCATGAAAGCTGTTAAACTGCTTAGGAAGGGATGTAGAGGGTATATGTGTTGTGTTTTGACTGCGACTTATGATAGCCCTCTTATAGAGAACATCCCAATAGTAAATGAATTTCCTGATGTATTGCAAAATGAACTGCCCGAGGATTTAATTGATAGGGAAATAGAGTTTACTATTGATGATGTACCCGAAACACAACCAATTTCTAAAACCCCATACAGAATGTCCACTTTTGAATTGAAAAAATTGAAAACTCAACTTCAGGAATTGTTAGATAAGAAGTTTGTCTGCCTGAGCTCTTCACCTTGGGGTGCTCCTGTCCTATTTGTTAAGAAGAAAAACGGATCTTTAAGGTTGTGTATAGACTATCGGGAGTTGAACAAAGTAACTGTCAAGAATAAGTACCCACTACCCCGAATAGATGATCTATTTAACCAACTTCAAGGAGCACAAGTGTTCTCTAAGATAGACCTTAGATTCCAGTATCACTAGCTAAAAGTTAAGGCAGAAGACATAGAGAAAACTGCATTCAGAACTAGATATGGGCATTACGAGTTTTTGGTAATGCCATTTGGGGTAACCAATGCACCTGCTACGTTTATGGACCTTATGAATCGGGTTTTCAAACAATTTCTGGATGAATTTATAGTTCTGTTTATTGATGATATCTTGATTTATTCTAAAAGCAGGGAAGAACATGAAAATCATCTAAGAACAGCTTTACAGATTCTACGAGAAAAGAAATTGTATGCAAAGTTGTCCAAATGTGAATTCTGGCTTGACAGTGTAACATTTCTGGGGCATGTAATTAACAAGGAGGGTATCTCTATTGACCCATAGAAAATTGAAGCTATTGTGGACTGGCCTAGACCAACCAATGTGTCAGAAGTTCGAAGTTTTTTGGGGCCTGCTGGCTACTACAGAAGATTTGTGAAAGACTTCTCAAAACTTGCTATGCCATTGACATAGTTGACACAAAAAAATGTACCATTTGATTGGAATGATCAACATGAGTCAGCTTTTCAAGAACTGAAAACTAGACTGGTAACTGCAAGGCCGGGCATAGGGTTATCCGACCCACACAAACCCCCCCTATCCGACCCTACCCGCATGCGTATGGGCGATTTTGCAAATACAATAGAATAGGGTGCGGTTTGAAATATTTTAATTTTTCGGAATGCGGGCAGGTTGCGGGTTTGACCCGCACCCACCACAACCGCCCGCACTATTTTTTTAATTTTTTTTTTTGAAAAATTTGGACTGTTCATTTATTCGATCTATGTAGATATTTTTTGCCCAAACAAAACTGAGAAACCCTAATCTCTTCAAATCCAAACATCTCATCTCACTTTCTTCGTTTTTCATTTGCGCAGCCCCACGCACCGATTGACCTTCACAATCAACTCTCTCTCTTTGGCAACTCTCAGGTAAGGACTCTCTCTATCTTTGTCTCGCTCTTTCTCCTCGATCTGTGATTTGTTTTCAGGAAATCAGATTTTTCTAACTCTCTCTCATTTTCCATCTACACAGCTCGCACCGATCGAATGAAATTTATAGTTTTTGGTGTCAATGATGTGTTTCTATGATATGTGGCTAGTCATTGATTTGCAATGGCCTTTAATGTTAGTTTTTCTAGTTATTGGGTTGAATATGGTCTATGTTTACTTGTAACTAACAGGATTAGAGTTTACGAGTTATTATGGTTGAATTAAACAGCTTGAGGCTTGTTTTAACTTTTTTTAGGTACTGTAGATTTGGTTGATTTTTTCTAAAAAATTATTTTAATATATTTTTGAAAATTTTATTGTCACCCTACAATATACGACAGGTTAGTGACAAACATATACAAATGTTTGAACTTCAGTGTTTTCCTGGCTTAAACACTTCATGGATTTTGGATTGTTGCATTTTTGTTTCCTTCCGGAAATACATAGATAATCTCGATGTTGTAAGTATTTTCACCGCTTGTTCTGTTTATTATGGGGTGTAAAACTCTCAGTTTTGTTGCAGTGTTTCTTATGAATATGCTAATTTACTAAATTACTAATTCCGATGAAAAGGTTTGTGGCATTAATTATTTGAAACTGATTTTTTCCTTAGGTATTGTTGATTTCAAATTTTATCTTTTCTCATTCAGGCTATCACAGGTTACAGTTTCAGAAGTGGTTGATTTAGACACTCAACCAAGCTGTTGAAGAAAAATATTTCAATGATTTTGAATGATTTGTTTGTGTTAGGAATTGATTTTTTTGTATTTTTAATTTTATAAGTTTAATTCATTAATTATTAATATTGGAGCATTTTAAAAAATTCGAAGAAAATGGCCCAAAATAAATATTTACAAAATGGGAAAAAAAAAACTTAAAAATTAATTTTTAAAAGAAAAAATTCAAACCACACACCACCCACATATCCGCAAACCCTATCCGCACAAACCGCATTGCGGACGGTTGCAGTTTGACTTTTCACCAAACCGTATAGATGTTGGTGGGTCAAAATCGAACCGCAAACTGCACAAATCCAATCCGCTAGCACGCCTAGGTAACTGCACCAATTCTGACCTTGCCTAACGGAACAGATGGGTTTCAGATTTACAATGATGCTTCCTACAAAGGTTTAGGATATGTGTTAATACAGAATGGGAAAGTAATTGCTTATACCTCTCAGCAATTCCGTCCTCATTAAAAGAATTATCCGACCCATAACCTTGAACTCGTTGTTGTTGTTTTAGCACTAAAGATTTGGCGACACTATTTATACAGTGTGACTTGTGAAGTATATACGGATCACAAGACCCTAAAATATTTCTTCACTCAAAAAGAACTGAACATGAGACAGAGAAGATAATTGGAATTGATTAAAGACTATGACTTGCAAATTCTGTATCATCCAGGGAAGGCAAATACCGTTACAGATGCATTAAGCCAAAAATATATTGGGAATTTGTCATGTTTGCTCACCGATTAGAGAGAGTTGTTATGTGACTTGAAGAAGGATGGGATTGAAATTGTGTCACGTGAACAAAGCAGGATCTTAGTCGCCATTTCTGCTTAGCCTGCAATCATTGAAGAAATTAGAGAGAAACAACTTGAAGATGGGTTCTTGATGAAAATTGTGAATAATGTTGACTCAAAACCGAAACCGGGATTTATGATTGAGAATGGTGTACTGAAATTCCAGAATAGACTTTGTGTTCCGGATTGTTCTGACTTAAGAAAACGAGTTATGACAGAAGCCCACAATTTTAAATTTGCTATGCATCTGGGGAATACAAAGATGTATCATGACTTGAAACAGAATTTCTAGTGGCCTGAAATGAAGAAGTGTATTGCAGATTTTGTGGCAAGATGCCTACATTGCCAACAAGTTAAAGCCGACCATCAACGACCTACTGGTTTACTATAGCCGCTTCCAATACCGGAATGGAAATGAGAGTACATTACCATGGACGTCATTGTGGGATTGCCTCTCTCTTCTCGAAGTATGGATTCTATCTGGGTCATAGTTGACCGTTTGACTAAATCTGCTCACTTTCTACCTATTAAAACTTTTTATAATGTGGACAAGTTAGCGAACATATATGTGAATGAGATTATGAGATTACACGGTGTGCCAATATCCATTGCATCTGACAGAGATTCAAAGTTCATATCAAGATTTTGGCAGAGCTTACAATAGGCTTTGATGACTGAACTACGATTAAGTAGTGCCTACTACCCACAAACAGATGGCCAATCTGAACGAACCAATCAGACCTTGAAGGATATGCCCAGGATGTGTCTGTTGGACTTCCAAGGGAATTGGGAGACTTACCTTCCTTTGGACGAGTTTGTATACAACAATAGTTACCATTCAAGCATTGGAATGGCTCATCATGAAGCTTTGTATGGTAGAAAGTGCCGATCTCCAATCTGCTGGGCTAAGATAGGTGATAGACCTTTGTTGGGACTGGAACTTGTGCAAGAAATGACAGAAAATATGAAATTGATTCAACAAAGGTTGAAAATTGCACAAAGCTGCCAAAGAGTTATGCCGATGTTCGAAGAAGAGACAGAGAATATAAAGTTGGGGATCACATGTTTATCAAGGTAACTCCAATGAAAGAGTAAACTCAGTTTGGTATAAAAGAGAAATTGGCACTGAGATATGTTGGGCTGTATGAAATCCTTGAAAAGATCAACCCAGTGACGTATCGGGTAGCCTTGCCGCCAGTCATAGAACATATGCATAATGTTTTTCACATATCTACGCTTAAGAGTAGTTGAGAGATCTATTCCATATGATTAAAGCAACTTATGTGCTTTTGAAAGATGATTTTACTTACGAGGAACAACCAATACAGATTATTAATCGCCGAATCAAAAGACTAAGGAACAAAGAAATTCCATTGGTGAAGGTTGATTGGCAAAACCATGAAGGAACTTATGCGACTTGGGAGATCGAGCAAGCTATCATCACATGCATGTTATAGTTTGGAAAACTTCAAGTTTGATTTTGAGCAATTATCATGCTTTGGGCCTTGATTTCATAAAACGATCTTTAATTCTCCATGATTTACAAGTTTGCAAGTGTTTTCTTAAATTTTGGCACGCAAAGGTTGCATTTTGAAGCTTTGAATTTGAGATTTGAACTTGGGAGTGCAATCTAGAAATTCCAGAATTCTACTCTCCGCTTGAGCTACAGAACCTGCGCTCGAGCGACCACTCTGTGTTTTGCACCTCCGCTCGAGTGACCAAAAGTTGGCTCAAACGTAAAATGCATGCTCCCAGAAGTTTACATGTTTTGCAAATTGCTCGAGCGACAAGAGTTGCGCTCGAGCTAGGACCTTAGTCTTACGCTCGAGCGACCATCGAGCGTGCGTCAAGCGGAAAAATCAAGCAACTAGTACTTTTGCATAGTTTACAAACCGCTTGAGTGACCGAAGTTGAGCTCAAGCGACCACTCACATATTTGGCCTTCCGCTCAAGCGAAGGAAGTTGCACTCAAGCGAGACCCCTATTTTCAGCAAATTTGACTAAGTGTTGAACAACATGTTTTGGCATCCTCATTGCATCCTAGGTATTCTTAGGCCAAGATTAAGACATAATAATGAGGATAAGATGTAGAAACACGCAAGAATGAGACTAAATAAGTGTAGTACTACTCGAGCGTGCGTTTCATTATGTGTATCTGTTGTGTTGTGTTGTTTAGGTCACGCACTGTACACTATTTGATCAATCTGTTCTGTCTGTCTGCTTCTGGAGCCATCTGTGAGTAATAACTTTGTAAAGGTACGTTTAACTTTAATTATTTGTTGGTAATATGATGAGCTCTGTTTTCTGAAATGCGATTTGTGAACCATGAATGAATGTCCGTCCCTCTGAAATGTATTTGTGGCATCTATAGTTCACGTGACCCTCGCTTGGGAGTAACAATATCGTGGCCCATATGCACGTGGCCTTTGTTCGGGGGTAACAATACCGTAGCCTATATGCACATGGCCCTTGCCCGAGGGTAACAATACCTTGGCTTATGTTAACATGGCCCTTGCCTAGGCGTAACAATACCGACGCCTATGTTCACATGGCCCTCACCTGAGGGTAACAATACCATGACTACTTGTGCACAAGATGTGGACTTATGTGGTCGTCGGTATCAACTATGCAAAAATTGATATGATATTATGGCTAAATGGATGTACCACATATAACTGCTATGATTTCTAGTTATGTATGTGAATCTGAATTGTATCTAAAATGAAAATTGTTATGGGACATCATTCATTAAATTCTTTACTCTGTTATTATTCACTGGGCTTCTGCTCACTATTTATATTATGTATGTAGGTGAGCAGACACGTGACTAGGCCTAAACTGTTGCCTAGAGAGTTTGGGTCAGCCAGCCTCTGTGTCTCCCGAGGAGGTTCCCTTTTTGAGATCCGATCAAGTCTATGAGAAACAAACGTTTGAGACTTTTGTACTTTCTTATGTTTTATCTGAACATGTTTTGTACGTTCTGTATATGTGGGTTTGGTGACGTATGACTGATATATGTATATGACGTCACTTTTATGTATCTAAGTTTTAAATTTCTATACCGTGTATGTCTACACGGCTCTATAGACTATGTATATTTCTATATTTGCTTTTGCAACCCTTTATTATGTGATAATCTATTCAGAGACCTTTGGTAATTCAAGGATTACTGGCCAGTTACGATGCTAAACCTATAGAGACGGGTTTGGGTCGTGACACCTAGGCTTGAATATCCATATCTATACTTCGAACCAATAGAGATGGTGTAGCGATCCTAGTTTTGCCACTTCGCTGAGTATGTCGAGGATCGAGCTACCCGGTCAGCTCGCGGGGGTCCAGGGGGCAACGCCCTTTGGTGGGTCCTAGGGCAGCGCCATGGCAGGGTTAAGGGGCAGTGCCCCCGAAGAAAAAATGTAAAATGCATTAGAAGTTGCTTGTCCGCTCGAGCGGCTATTTATGCGCTCGAGCGGCCATTTATGCGCTCAAGCGGAGAATGTTTAGTTCCAGAAGTTTGACCTGTTGGCAAAAGTATTGGGAAAGTGTATTTGACGCTCGAGTGGGGCTTTCCACACTCGAGCGAACCATGTTATATCAGTTCGTGAATCTGATATTTTAGATCACTTTTGTATATCTCTCTCTCTCTCTAAAAACTCTTTCATCTCCCTTCCCTCTACATTTCCCTACGCCAAATTGGATCAAAACCATGATTTCTCAAGAACCATTAAAGTTCTGCCATAAGTTCTTCATCAAAGTTGGTTAACTTCTCGAGGGCTTTATTGTATACGGTAAAGATCGAGTTTCGACACCGTTGATTTTGGGGGTTTCATCTCATTTCTTCTTCAAAACCTGAGATGGGGATTTTCTTAGAGTCATATATATATTTTTGCAAGATCTATATGATTTTTGAAATAATCTTTCAACAACTTTGAAAATTGATTGTTGATTCAAGAAGTTGAGCGATTTTGAAAGTGGGTTTGTCTCTTGTTCTTTTAAAATGATCTTATGGGTTTTGATCTTCGTTGATTGAAGAAAATACGATTTTGGAAAGTTTTCTTTCAAAAGATTTGAGTTGTATAGTTTTGGTGAGAAAACCTAGAATTTGGGATTTTTTTTTAAGAAGATTGAAAATCCATGAATGATATTGTTATATTTATTTTGTGTGTCAAAATAAATGGATGTTTGAAAATTTTCTTATTTATATTTATATGAATGATGAATTTCAGGGAATATGAGAAATGTTGTTCATTTTGAAAATTATTGTTCAAAACGTTGAAAGAGTCTTGAAATAACTAATTGTTGAGGATACTTGAGAAGAGGGAATTGTGTTATTCCTTGGATGATGAATTGGAATAAAAGTATTTATATTCATCTTGTGAAATTGGCATATCAATTCATTTGATTACATTAAACTTCGAAAGTTGATTTGAAAACTTGCATTGAGAAAAGAATGTTGAAAAACAAGTTTCATGGAATGGTTTTGGGATAAATACGTTGGTAAGTCTTGATAGGTGGTGTAGATGATATTGAATAAGCTGGCCTAAGAGTCCGGGGTAAATGACCGAAAACCCGCGCGGATAGGTATCGAGCCTTCCGATTAATAGCGGTAAAAATTACAATTTGGTTGTACTTGTATAGTGTACGTGTAGACACCGACCTAGAGATTACCAGAATCGTATTTACCGCCCTTGAAATAAATTGTTAAGTTTTGAACAATTGAAATTGCATGATATCATTGAGCATAATGGTTTTCAAAAGATGAAAATGTGATTTATCTTCAAAAAGGGCATAGCATGGCATGTGCATTTCATCTCTTGAGATTTGTATAAAATGTATATACTTTGTTAAGAATTTCCTACTGGGCTTTATGCTCACCCTACGGGATTTTTGTGCAGGAAAAGATGTGATCTCACCCAACTAGAGGCGTGGAAGTATGTGTGTTGGGAGTACAATGCTCTCATTTTGCTGTAACTCTGTATGTAAGCCAAGGGCTGTGTTTGTGTGGGTTTGAATAACCGTTTTGTGTAACTAGGCTCAAGGCTTGGAAACTTGTAAACCCTTAAGGGTATTTATTTGTTTATTTACTTGTTGTTGAATTAATGTATTATTGCATGAAGAATAATTGTATCATGTAATGCAAGTTTGGAGATTTATATTCAGTTTTCCTTGAAAGAGCCATGATTGTGGTATTATCATTTGGGCTAGAAATTTAGGGCGTTACAACTTGATATCAGAGCTACCGGGTTTGAATACTTGGAGCTCGTGGGAAGTGGTTGTTTAACCACGATGGGTTCATTTAGCATGCTTAGGAAGTGTTATTCATTTTGTGACTATGTGATAACATGCTTATGTGACTAAATGGGTATGAGACTAGACTTTTGGGATGTTGTTTGCGCCTGTTAAATTCCTTGAGGTCTCATTAGAAGGGTACTTGATCAATACTCGTTCTATTAAGAATTCTTGGTTTTTCGTGGGACGGATTTCATCGTAAAAGAATAGTATGTATGTGTTTACATGACTAAGTGCTTATGTGGAGTGAAATTGAATTGTGTATATGGTAGAGAAACATATGGAATTGTTGTAGTCGAGCGTGTGAGTCAAGTTACGAGCACATATGAGTTAATGTGCTAAATTATTTCTCTTGTGTCCTTTATTAGGATATCAAGAAGGGGTCAAGTCCGTGGTGGTAGAGGCGGGAGGTGTGGTAGGGCTCGTCGAGGTGTGCATGAGGTACCAGTCCATAGGGTTCCGGTGCAAAAAGAAGGGTTCAGCCAAGCTAATATGGCCGAGCAAGCAAGCTAAGCTAATGTGGCTGAGTAGATGGGACAGGCGGGTCAAACCGCAATGGGGGCCCTAGCTCGAGAAATGGCAGGGGCTTTAAGAGAGTCTATGAACTTGTTGAGGGTGGAGAATCAAGCCTGAGAGAACACTGCAGAGTCAAGGGCGAGTTTCCTTACTAGAGAGTTCTTGTGAGCCAAACCGGATGAGTTCCATGGTGGCCCTGAGCCTAAGAAAGCGGATGAGTGGCTCGAACAAACTGTAAAGACATTTGAGATACTTCACATCGAAGATAGTAAACTAACAGTGACTCTAGCTAGTTACTACCTTAAGGGAGACGCGGGTCAATAGTGAAAATATGCCACGGGTAGAGTAGAGCCAACATGGGAAGCCTTTGCAGTTGCTTTCCAAGATAAGCACATACCTCTCACTGCTAGGGAGAGATTGAGGCAAGAGTTTAAAGACCTCAAACAACTTGACATGCCCGTGGCCGAGTTTGAGGCGGTCTTCTCAAGTTTGTCTAGATTTGCACCAGAGTTGGTGGCAACGAAAGAGCGCCATTGTATTGAATTTGAAAAGAAATTGAAAACAAAAATTATGTTCAAGTTTGTCGGAAATATGATTCAGGAATATGACCGTCTTGTGGAGACGGCGACACATGTAGAAATTTCCATACAAGCCGAGGAGGAGAGGCTTCGGAGTTCAAGGTCTAGGGGCCAAGAGTCTCAAGGAGACTATATGCAGAACAAGAAGAGCAGGAACACCTATCCATTCCAGTCCCAACCACAATAATCTAGATCCACTTTTCCTTTACCTAGTGCGGGTCCGGGAAAAAGTGCATCGAGTAGCTTCTCGTGTTTCAAGTGTGACCAACCGGGTCACAAGGCCTTTTCATGCCCACGAAAGGGAGGAGGGCAGTTAATGTTACCACCACCTAACCAATCTCGGAGTCATCCTCAGTCTTAGAATAAACATCAAGGATTTAATTGTTATCAGTGTGGTCAGCTGAGGCACATAAAGAGAACTTGCCACAGTTGGGAGGCGCATCTGGCGCATCAGGGTCGAGGCAGACTCAGAGCCACCAGCAGGCTCAATCAATCCAAGCTTTGCGAGTTAATCAGGGAGCCACTTTGGCTCAGTCAGTACAACAGGCCTATGCTCCGAGAGGGGAGCAAGTCAATTAGAGGCCCCAAGGCCATGTGTATGCTATTATCGTGCCAGAGCAGTTGCCAGAATCCTCAGTTGTAAGAGGTTTTTTTGTTGTGTGTAATTCTTTGGCTAATGTATTGATAGACATGGGTGCGTCTCATTCATTTATATCTACTACATTTGTTTCTACATTGGGGTTAGAGATAGCACGGTTAGTGCCTCCATTCATAGTAGAGTCACCTGTTGGGGGTATAGTTGATTTAGACCGGCGTTGTCGTGATTGTGAAATAGAAGTTGCCGGGCGTTGACTTCCATTTGCTTTTATGTTGCTAGATATGTCGAGTTTTGATGTCATTTTAGGCATGGACTGGTTGTGTTCTTATCAAGCTGTGATTGATTGTTACCGTCAGAGAGTTACAGTGTGCATTTCCGGTGGTGATCGTTTCTATTTTTTGGGGAACTGAGTTGATAGAGCCTTGTCGCTAGTTGTTGACCCTCGTAGTAGGAGCAAGCTTAGTGGCCTTCTTGCAACTCTCTTGGATAGTGAGAGTGATGGGGCTCGTGTTGAGTTACCAAGGGTAGTTTGTAAATACCCGGATGTCTTTCCAGAAGATCTTACTAGTTTACCACCTCACCAAGAGATCGAGTTCTCTATTGAATTAGTGCCTGGCACTGCACCGATTTCTATGTCACCGTATAGATTTGCACCCGCCGAATTACATAAGTTGAAGATTCAACTCCAAGAACTTTTAGACAAGGGCTTCATTCGCCCTAGTACATCGCTTTGGGGAACGCTGGCTCTCTTTGCGAAGAAGAATGATGGGTCATTGCAGTTATGTATTGATTACCGCAAGTTGAATAGAGTTACAGTTAAGAACAAGAAGCATCCTCTACCCAGAATAGATGATTTGTTTGACGAACATAGAGGGTCTCATTGCTTCTCAAAAATAGATTTGAGGTCGGGGCACCATCAGTTGAGAGTCCAGGAGGAGGACATTCAAAAGACGGCCTTTCGTACTCGCTATGGCCACTATGAATTCCTTGTAATGCCTTTTAGGTTGACCAATGCACCGGCTTCCTTTATGGATTTGATGAACAAAATTTTTCGAGAACACTTGGACCGTTTTGTGGTCGTCTTTGTGGATGACATCTTGATTTATTCGACCTCTGAAGAGGAACACAAGACTCACTTGCAGGTAGTGTTGGGTTTACTTAGTAAGCACCAATTGTATGCCAAATTTGAAAAATGCGATTTTTGGTTAACAAAGGTGAAGTTTTTGGGGCATGTAGTGTCTAGAGAGGGAGTAACTATGGACTCCTCAGAGATAGATGCCGTACAGGATTGGGAACAACCTAAGAATGTTTTTGAAATCCGGAGTTTCTTGGGATTAGCGTGGCATTATCAACGTTTTGTAAGGGACTTCTCTAAACTAGCTGCACCTTTGACTAGGTTGACTAGAAAGGGTATCAAATTTGTGTGGAGTGAGGCTTGTGAAAAGTCATTCCAAGAACTTAAGACTAGATTGACTACCGCACCGGTTTTGATAATTCTGTAAAGGGGTTTGAATTACACTGTCTATTGTGATGCGTCCGGGGATGGACTTGGTTGTGTCTAGATGCAAGAGGGAAAAGTTGTGGCCTATGGTTCACGACAATTGAAAACTCATGAGAAAAATTACCCCACCTATAATCTAGAATTAGCAGTAGTGATTTTTGCTTTGAAAATTTGGAGGCATTACTTGTACGGTGAGAAGTTTGAAGTCTTCTCCGATCATAAGAGTCTAAAGTATTTGTTTTCTCAAAAAGACTTGAATTTACGACAACGGAGGTGGATGGAATTTATGAAGGATTATGACTTTGAATTACACTATCATCCAGGGAAGGCCAACGTGGTGGCCGATGCTTTGAGTCGAAAATCTATGAGTAGTTTTGCAAGTGAGGCCATTCGGGAATGGGATATGCTAGATGTTATTGGCAAGTTTGATTTGCACTTGGGTGAGTCCGGAGAGAGTGTGTAACGCCCTCAAAATAAACCCATAAAATCAAGCATTCACGATAAAGGAAAGAGATTTCATATTACAATCATCAGAGTATTTTTACAAAAAATATTACATGTTGACAATAAAAGTAAATGCTCTATAGGCTTACAACTTTCCAAGTCAACACTTGGTTACAAAAAGGAGAGTACTAACTCTACACAAAATAAGCCCTTGGCTTGATATACATGTAATATAACAAACAACAAAAAAAAAGTCTAACAGCGTGAAGCCTCCCAAGCTACGTCCTTAGAGGTGGCATAACACCTGTACCTGAAAATGATGTCCCATATAGGGTGAGCCAACACCCAGTAGAGATATGCTAAACATAATATGAGCAATAACTAAAACATTAGCATTCAATAAATGTTTAACTCATATATACCACCTTATAACACATTTTAATTTCATGACAAATATGTCCATATTTCATTCCATTTTCCATTACTTATCCAGTTCTCAATTTATGAATAAGGCTCAGAACCTGGCCAATAATTTAATGAGACTATAACTCATATCAACAATACTTTCATACTTCACAATAGATACACATATTCGCTGTATCAACCCTTCAATAGATGCACATATTTGTTGTATCAATATCACATAAAACACTTCCATACTTCACAATAGATACACATATTCGCCGTATCAACACTTCAATAGATACACATATTTGTTGTATCAATGGAGTCCATCCCCTATCTCCTCCCAAATAAGATCCGGTTAAGGAGTTCATCCCCTATCTCCTCCTAAACCGTAGAGTACATCCTCTATCTCCTCCCATACAACACAATGTATATAAACACAAATCATATACATAATCAATCAATACATAAATTTGATGTATTATTCTAACCGTCATATTCAATGACATATTCAATTGATTAGTTTTACTTCACCTAATCATCATGCAATGTCTACAACAATCAAGACTATCCTCCACCGATAGCCCAAGCAATTATTTCTAAACAGATAATAATTATATTGACAGATAGTTTATCAACATTTTCAAAGGGTGAGTGATTAATGAATCCAACTCCACCATTCTACCTCATAATGAGCCAATTTCATTATTTCCACTCAACTTCATATTTCCATAATAAATGTCATTAATTACACGAATGACCCAAATATACCCAAACATGGCATTTTCTCCCTTTCCTCAACATTGACCTTTAATAACCTTATTTTTAGACCCAAAACACAAATGTTTGAATCAAAAGAATAAAGCCCCTCTTTCTAATATAACACATCTCAAACCCTAACTTCCCAAATCAAACCATTTATACAAAAAGCTCAACATCTATGTCAAAGTTCATAAAAATGAGTAGTTATTCCTACCTCAAAGTTGGAGCTCAAAGGAAAAGGTGAAGAAAATCGAAAGTGCTCCAAATCCCAAGATTTTCGGATTGATAGGTAGACCAAGACAAGCTCCACACTTTTAACAAAGGCCCAAGGGTAGAAGATCACTTCTATTAGATCAAACCCTAGAGAGAAGTTGGAGTTTTAGAGTGAGGTGCTCTCCAATGGAGGTTTTGAAAAGTAAGAGAGAGAAAGAAAGTGTGAAAAGTGATTTAAAATCACCCAGCTGCCATCTGATATAAGACTAGTCCGCTCGAGTGTCAAGCACAAAAATTGAACCCGCTCGAGCGCAAGAATACCCGTTCGAGCGTCAAGACACAATTGCAAAACACACCCGCTCGAGCGCAAAGGGAAACCCGCTCGAGCGCGACCTGCTCGAGCGTAAGGAAATCTGCTTGAGCGTGAAAAACACATCTGCAGTACTTTTGCAGATAGACAAACTACTAAAGGTGTGCAAACTCCGCTCGAGCGCGAAGGGATCCGCTCGAGCGGACCACCAAAAATCTGGGCAACAAGAAATGGGACAAAAGCTCAACCAACCTATTCGAAACACGCCCAAGACATTTCTAAACTCCAATCCAAAGCATTAAAGGACGGAAATGAAATACAGACAACCACAACTATCAACAGAACCGAGTCCGGAATACAGTAAATAAGAAAGGAAAAATCGGGATCGCTATAGAGTGCTACCTTGTTTACTTTGAATGCTCAACCTACCTTGGTTAGTAAGGTCATAGAGGCACAACGAGGAGACCGTAATGTAAGATCAATCAGTGTTAAGATTTCCAATGAAAAGGAAGAGAAAGGTTTGAACGTTCACTCGAATCTGAGTGTACGTTACCTAGACCATTTGTTTGTACCAGAATCTTGTAGAGAGGAAGTACTTTGGGAGTTCCATCACTCAGGCCTTGCAGAACACCCGAGAGACACTAAAATGTATCATGATCTTAGTCGTTAGTTTTGGTGGAGGGATATGAAACGAGATGTCGCTTTATTTGTATCGAAGTGCCTTACTTGTCAACAAGTGAAGGCCGAACACCAAAGACCAGCGGGTTTGTTACAACCTTTAACGATAGGCGAGTGGAAATGGAAGCGTGTTACCATAGATTTCGTAGTTGGGCTTCCTAGTACACAACGAGGCAATGAAACCGTTTAGGTGATTGTTGATAGGTTAACTAAGTCTACCCATTTCATTCCGATGTGCACCAACGACTCAGTTGAATGCTTGGCAGAGTTATACATTAGAGAGATAGTTCAACTTCATGGAGCCCCTGTGACTATTATGTCGGATAGGGATCCTCGTTTTACTACCCGGTTATGGCAAAGCCTTCAAGAAGCGTTGGGAACTAAGTTGACTCTTAGCACCACTTATCATCCTCAAACCGATGGACAGTCGGAACGTACCATTCAGATTTTGGAGGACATGCTTAGAGCTTGTGTCCTTGATTTTAAGGGGCCTTGGGAAAGGCACTTACCGTTGATTGCGTTTGCTTACAACAATAGTTACCAAGCTAGTATTGGGATGGCACCATTTGAGGCCTTGTATGGCCGACCTTGTAGATCACCGGTTTGTTGGGCCAAAGTGGGTGATGCATCATTACTGGGTCCAAAAATTATTAGAGAGACGACCGAGAAAGTTGTTCTCATTCGGAAGACGTTAGCTACGGCCTAAAGCCGACAAAAGAGTTATGTCGATAAGAGAAGATGACCTTTATCTTTTGAAGTTGGTGACTATGTGTTTTTAAAAATCTCACCAATGCAGGGTATGATTAGATTTGGTAAGAGTGGTAAATTATCTCCAAGGTTCATTGGACCTTTTGAGATCTTAGAGCGAATTGGGGAAGTGGCATACTAGTTAGCTTTACCGCCATAACTTTTGAGAGTTCACAACGTATTTCATGTAGCTATGCTTAGGAAGTATGAACCCGACCCTTCTCATGTGCTTGATTGGGCTGACTTGGAGGTAAATGAGAATGCCTCTTACGAAGAACAACCAGTTAAAATATTAGATACCCAGGAGCAAGTGCTACGGGGCAAAACTATACCGTTGGTAAAGGTGTTGTGGAGACACCATAGGGTTAAAGAAGTGACGTAGGAACGAGAGGCGGAAGTCCGCTTTAAATATCTAGATTTATTTGAAAATGCTTAAGTTGCTTTTCTTTGTAATATTCCCTAGTGTTGAGGGAAATGTATTTAAAGTTGTTAACCACATGTTGATATGTGTGTTGTTGTTTTAAGCATAAGGTTGTTTAGAGTTGCCATTACTTTTTGGGAAATTTCATGTTTATGCGTATTTGAGAGGCTGTTGTTAATGAGATAACCATGGCGGAATTTGGTTGAGAGTTAGTATTGTGATTTGAAAATGAAATAGCGTGGTTTTGATTGCTAGAAACCCTTTGTTTAGGTAGTTTGATTTGAAATTTCGAAGACGAAATTCTTTAAGGGGGGAAGGTTGTAGCGATCCTAGTTTTGCTACTTCGCTGAGTATGTTGGCCATCGAGTTGCCCGGTCAGCTCACGGGGGTCCAGGGGGCGGCCCCCCTTGGCGGGTCCTAGGGCAGCGCCTTGGCAGGGTTAAGGGATAGCGCCCCCGAAGCAAAAATACAAAATGCAATAGAAGTTGCTTGTCCGCTCGAGCGGCCGTTTATGCACTCGAACGGAGAATGTTTGGTTCCAAAATGTTTGACTTTCCATGCTCGAGCGGACCATGTTTTATCAATTCGTGAATCTGATATTTCAAATCACTTTTGTATATCTCTCTCTCTCTAAAAACCCTTTCCTCTCCCTTCCCTCTACATTTCCCAACACCAAATTGGATCAAAACCTTGATTTCTCAAGATCCATTAGAGTTCTGCCATAAGTTCTTCATCAAAGTTGGTTAACTTCTCGAGGGCTTCGTTGTGTGCGGTGAAGATCGAGTTTCGACATCATTGATTTTGGGGGTTTCATCTCATTTCTTCTTCAAAACTTGAGGTTGGAATTTTCTTAGAGTTATATATATATTTTTGCAAGATCTATACGATTTTCGAAATCATCTTTCGATAACTTTGAAAATTGATTGTTAATTCAAGAAGTTGAGTGATTTTGAAAGTAGGTTTATCTCTTGTTCTTTTGAAATGATCTTGTGGGTTTTGATATTCGTTGATTAAAGAAAAGATGATTTTGGAAAGTTTTTTTTCAAAAGATTTGAGTTGTATAGTTTTGGTGAGAAAACCTAGAATTTGGGATTTTTTTTTAAGAAAACTGAAAATCCATGAATGATATTGTTATATTTATTTTGTATGTCAAAATAAATGGATGTTGGAAATTTTTTTTATTTATATGTATATAAATGATGAATTTCAGAAAAATGAGAATTGTTGTTCATTTTGAAAATTACTATTCAAAACATTGAAATAACACAGTTCCTGTGTTATTCCTTGGATAATGAATTGGAATAAAAGTATTTATATTCATTTTGTGAAATTGGCATATCAATTCATTTGATTACATTAAACTTTGAAAGTTGATTTGAAAACTTGCATTAAGAAAATAATGTTGAGAAACAAGTTTTCAGGGAATGATTTTGGGGTAAATACATTAGTAAGTCTTGATAGGTGGTGAAGATGATATTGAATAAATTGGCCTAAGAGTCTGGGGTGAACGACCCAAAACCCGCGAGGATAGGTGTCAAGCCTTCCAGTTCATGCCGGTAAAATGACAATTTGGCACTACTTGTATAGTCTACTTGCAGACACCAACCTAGGGATTACCATAATCGTATTTACTGCCCTTAAAATAAATTGTTAAGTTTTGAACAATTGATATTGCATGATATCATTGAGCATGATGGTTTTCAAAAAATGAAAATGTGATTTATCTTCAAAAAGGGCATAGCATGGCATGTGCATTTCATCTCTTGAGACTTGTATAAAATGTATATACATTGTTAAGAATTTCCTACTGGGCTTTATGCTTACCCTACGGGATTTTTGTGCAGGAAAAGATGTGGTGATCCCACCCAACTAGGGGCGTGGAAGTATATGTGTTGGGAGTACAATGCTCTCATTTTGCTGTGACTCTGTGTGTAAGCTAAGGGTCGTGCTTGTGTGGGTTTGAATAACCGTTTTGTGTAACCAGGCTCAAGGCTTGGAAGCTTGTAAACCCTTGGGGGTATTTATTTGTTTATTTACTTGTTGTTGGATTAATGTATTGTTGTATGAAGAACTATTGTATCATGTAATGTAAATTTTGAGATTTATATTCGGTTTTCCTTAAAAGAGCCATAATTGTTGTATTATCATTTGGGCTAGAAATTTAGGGCGTTACAGATGGCAAACCCGAATAATTTTAATAGGCCCAATCGGACCCTTAAGGATTACTTCACACCCACTGCATATACATCACCATTATGCATTCAGTTACCCGACACCACCGTTGCTCATTATGAGATTAAGTCTAGCACCATCCAAATGCTCCCATCATTCCATGGACTAGCTCATGATGACCTTTACAAACATCTACATGAATTTTTGAAAATTTGCTCTACAGTGAGGATCCAGAATTTCACCAATAAGGCCTTAATTGTCACAACCCGAACCCGCCCCCGTGGGTTAAGGACGTAACCGGCCAGTAATCATGAGATTACCTACGGCCTCAAACTGTTGTAAACGTATTTTAACAGAGTTAATGGGGGCCAAACGGAAGCAAAATTAAAAACTTTGTCCATAGAGCCGTGCTTATATGCACATCAAACAAACCATACTCAGATACGTTAATAACTCACATCAAAAGTACGGTTTCACAAAATTCATTACAGACAGGATCGTCCCAAACGAGTCAACCTATAACAGACTATGTACAGACATGCACTAGGTCCTTGCCAACAAGACAAAACATAGGTACATAGTGAAAGGGCAAGGATGGTCTCATGCGCGAGGCACAAGGCTGACTCTCCCAAAACTCCTGTTGTTTCTAGCAGACTTCACTGGGGCTGGGTTTGGACTTCCCTTGGCTCACCTACAAATACATGAATGAGCGTGAGCGATAGCCCAGTGAATAATATCAAATATAACAGTTACATAACAATATGTAGAACAACATGCTCCAAACGGCCTTGGGCCCAATTCATACTTCTGTTTAACAACAAAATATATATATATAACTATACGATATGCAAGTCAAGTAACTGTAGTTCCAAACATTCTGGCCTTTGGCCCATCCGGGTTTCCATTCATGGCAAAACGGCCTTCGGCCCATTCATTCATGTCAAAACGGCCTTTGGCCCATTCATTCATGTCAAACGGCCTTTGGCCCATTCATTCATGTCAAACGGCCTTTGGCCCATTCATTCATGTCAAACGGCCTTTGGCCCATTCATTCATGTCAAACGGCCTTTGGCCCATAGCTTAGTTCTGTTCCCATAGCTTCCTGCAAACTCTTCCACAATCTAGATACAAATTTCGGATCTCTATCCGACACAATGGATACCGGAACTCCATGTAAACGGACAATTTCATCAACATAAATAGTAGCCAACCTATAAGCGGTAAACGTAGTTTTGACAGGCAGAAAATGTGCAGATTTAGTCAGTCTATCAACTACAACCCAAACAGAATCCATACCTCCGGAAGTCCGAGGTAAGCCAACAACGAAATCCATAGTCACATGTTCCCACTTCCACTCAGGAATAGGGAGAGGTTGAAGTAGACCGCCTGGTTTCTGATGTTCAGCCTTAACCTGCTGACATTGAAGGCACTTGGACACATATTCTGCAATCTCTTTCTTCATTTTAGGCCACCAATAGGTTTGTTTCAAATCCCGATACATTTTATTGTTACCCAGATGCATAGCAAATACGGATCTGTGGGCTTCATCTAAGACCCTCTTCTTTAGTTCCGTGATATCTGGGACACATATTCGGTTTCGAAATTTCAACATTCCATTCTCGACACCGAACTCCGCTTTTGGGCTTACTTCAAATTCATCAATTACCTTTCTGAGGAACTCATCCTCTTTCTGTTTTTGCTTGATTTCATCAACAATTGCCGGCTCGGCTGTAATAGCGGCTATCAATCCGCCCTGTTCACACACTACCACTTCAATTTCAGACTTTTCAAAGTCTTGCAAAATCTCCCTTTATTCAGTAAGCAAACAAGCCATACTCCCTGTTGATTTCCTGCTCAAGGCATCAGCCACTGTATTAGCTTTTCCGGGGTGATACTGAATTTCTAGGTCGTAATCTTTTATCAATTCCAGCCATCTTCTCTGACGCATATTCAACTCTTTCTGCGTGAAGAAGTATTTTAGGCTTTTATGATCTGTGTAGACTTCACACTTTGCCCCATACAAATAATGCCGCCAGATTTTCAAAGCAAAAACAACTGCGGCCAATTCTAGGTCATGTGTTGGATAATTCTTCTCATGTGGCCTCAACTGTCGGAAGGCGTAAGCAATAACCTTTCCGTTCTGCATTAACACACAACCCAAACCCTTATAAGATGCGTCACTGAAAATCACAAAATTTTCCGTACCTGAAGGTAGTGTCAAAATTGGTGCAGTGGTCAATCTTGTCTTCAATTCATGAAAGGCTGATTCTCTTTCACTATTCCACTCAAATGGTTGTCCTTTACGTGTCAATTGGGTAAGAGGCACAGCCAATTTCGAAAAGTCCTTTACAAACCTTCTGTAGTACCCAGCTAAGCCCATGAAACTGCAAACTTCTGTCACATTAGTTGGTGTAGGCCAATTCACAATTGCTTCTATTTTCTGCGGGTCCACTGAAATTCCTTCCTTGTTGACCACGTGCCCTAAGAAAATAACCTCATCCAACCAAAACTCACATTTCTTTAACTTAGCAAATAGTTTTCTTTCCCGAAGTATTTGTAAAACAATCCTCAAATGATGTTCATGTTCAAGTTTATCTTTAGAGTAAATCAAAATATCATCGATGAAGACTACAACAAACTCATCAATGTAGGTTTTAAAAATTCTATTCATTAGGTCCATAAACGCTGCCGGAGCATTAGTCACTCCAAATGGCATAACAAGAAATTCAAAATGACCATACCTCGTTCTGAATGCGGTTTTCTCAACATCCTCTGCTTTAACCTTCAGCTGATGATACCCAGATCTCAAATCAATCTTAGAAAACACCCGTGATCCCTGCAACTGATCAAATAAGTCATCAATACGAGGTAAGGGATATTTGTTCTTTATCGTTACCTTGTTTAATTCCCGGTAATCAATGCACAGGCGTAAGGTACCATCCTTTTTCTTTACAAATAACACTGGTGCGCCCCAAGGCGAAGTACTGGGCCGGATAAACCCTTTATCAAGAAGGTCTTGCAACTGTTCTTTTAATTCTTTCATTTCGGCTGTAGCCATCCTGTAGGGAGTTTTAGAAATAGGCTGGGTGCCTGGCACAGTTTCAATAGTAAACTCTATCTCCCTGTCTACCAATTCCCCTAGTAATTCATTTGGAAACACATCTGGGAATTCTCTAACAATGGGAATATTATTCAATTCAACATTCACGGATTGTTCAGTCAATACATAACACAAATAACCCTGGCATCCCTTCCTGATCAATTTACATGCTTTCATTGCAGATATCAAATATGGTGGAGGTACTACCCCATTTCCCACAAACACAATTTCTTCTTGTTCTGGTGGTTTAAACACAACTCTCTTTGTCACACAATCTATAGTAGCACAATATTTGGTCAACCAATCCATGCCCAAAATTACATCGAAGTGTCTAAAGTTTAAGGGCAACAAATCTACATATAGGGTAGCATCCTCAATATGCATGTCACAAAACCGATATATATAGTCACATAACACAGATTCCCCCGATGGAGCAGACACACATAACAAATATGGCAACAATTCTAGGGGTCTTTTCAGTCTAGATGCAAATGCATATGTCACAAATGAATGCGTTGATCCAGAATCAATTAACACAAAAGCATCCTGATTACATATCGAGATAGTACCTGAGACAACGGCATTGGCATTCCGTGTATCACCCGGAACAAGTGCAAAGACTCTCTCTTGTCTCACTGCATCCCCAGTAGTAGCAGATCTCAAAGTGTTTCCCCGCTTCGGGATCGATGCAGTGGAGCTAGCAGCTATCTTCCCACTATTCTGATTACAATCTCGGGCTATATGCCCTTGTTTCCCACACTTAAAACAGGCTCCTGATGTACGGTAACAGACTCCACGGTGCTTTTTGCCACAAGTGTTGCACATGGGAGCTGTGTCTCGGGAAGAACCGGAAGTAGTTAAGGAGCCCGTGTTTTGCTTTTTCAAAAATTTCTTCTTCGAAAAGAAGCCTTGTCTTTTGTTGCCTTTCCATTCGGTTGTTGGCTTAGCTTGTCTAGCTATGTTAGCCTCTGATATAATGGCCCGGTCAAGCACCCCAATGTAGGTCTCCAATTTCAGGACATTCACTCGCTCTAGGATGTCACTTCGGAGCCCACCTTCAAAATGCCTTGCCTTCTTATAATCAGTGTCAATCACGTGTGGTGCAAACCTGGCCAACTCAGTAAATTTGGCCTCATACTCAGCTACAGTCATGCTGTCTTGTTTGAGTTCCATGAACTCTGCCACTTTCCTGTCCCGGACACACTGCGGGAAGTACTTGTCATAGAAGATTTCCAAAAATTTCACCCAGTCAACATCCCTGTGGTTTTCTCGCATCAACATCCACCATCTTCTCGCTTCGTCTTCTAGCATAAAAGTAGCTAGAAGCACTTTCTGTGTATCCGAGCACGGAAATACCTCAAACAGTTTTTCGATCCCAAGAACCCAAGCTTCCGCTTTCAAAGGATCCAGTCCACCATGAAACTGCGGTGGTTTCATTTTCTTGAACTCCTTGGTGAGAGCAATTATCCGATCATCATTTTGATTATCTGGCACAGGCGGTGCTTGAGGTGGAGGTGGCGGGTGTGGTTGCTGCCACTGTTGCTGCCACTCTTGTTGCTGTCTCAAAGCTTCTGCCATTTCCTGAATCAGTCTTTCCATTCTATCCAGTCTGGCAGCAGAGGATTCCTCTAACTCATCACCTCTGGTTCTCACCATCTGATTAAACTTGCATTATATTCCATACCAAAGGTACACAAGTACACATACACTAAGGAGCACATATTTCCAGATAATTCGTAATGCAAGTAGTTCACAACTTACACATATAATTATTCATAACAAAACATTTAAGCATATAATCAATGCTTCCAAACTCGTATTTATCACATGAGTGCATCCTAGATCTTATCTAGACGCTTATTGCTCTTTTTGGACAAGTGTGTGAGTTATTAACTCGTGCTCTGATACCACTCTGTCACAACCCGAACCCGCCCCCGTGGGTTAAGGACGTAACCGGCCAGTAATCATGAGATTACCTACGGCCTCAAACTGTTGTAAACGTATTTTAACAGAGTTAATGGGGGCCAAATGGAAGCAAAATTAAAAACTTTGTCCATAGAACCGTGCTTATATGCACATCAAACAAACCATACTCAGATACGTTAATAACTCACATCAAAAGTACGGTTTCACAAAATTCATTACAGACAGGATCGTCCCAAACGAGTCAACCTATAACAGACTATGTACAGACATGCACTAGGTCCTTGCCAACAAGACAAAACATAGGTACATAGTGAAAGGGCAAGGATGGTCTCATGCGCGAGGCACAAGGCTGACTCTCCCAAAACTCCTGTTGTTTCTAGCAGACTTCACTGGGGCTGGGTTTGGACTTCCCTTGGCTCACCTACAAATACATGAATGAGCGTGAGCGATAGCCCAGTGAATAATATCAAATATAACAGTTACATAACAATATGTAGAACAACATGCTCCAAACGGCCTTGGGCCCAATTCATACTTCTGTTTAACAACAAAATATATATATAACTATACGATATGCAAGTCAAGTAACTGTAGTTCCAAACATTCTGGCCTTTGGCCCATCCGGGTTTCCATTCATGGCAAAACGGCCTTCGGCCCATTCATTCATGTCAAAACGGCCTTTGGCCCATTCATTCATGTCAAACGGCCTTTGGCCCATTCATTCATGTCAAACGGCCTTTGGCCCATTCATTCATGTCAAACGGCCTTTGGCCCACTCACTCATGTCAAAACGGCCTTTGGCCCATTCATTCATGTCAAACGGCCTTTGGCCCATTCATTCATGTCAAACGGCCTTTGGCCCATTCATTCATGTCAAACGGCCTTTGGCCCATTCATTCATGTCAAACGGCCTTTGGCCCACTCACTCATGTCAAAACGGCCTTTGGCCCATTCATTCATGTCAAACGGCCTTTGGCCCATTCATTCATGTCAAACGGCCTTTGGCCCATTCATTCATGTCAAACGGCCTTTGGCCCATTCATTCATGTCAAACGGCCTTTGGCCCACTCATTCATGTCAAAACGGCCTTTGGCCCACTCATTCATTTATTCTTGTCAGACTTTTGTCCACGATCCCAATTAGCAACTCATAATATTTATAGGGGAATAACAATTGGACATTGACAAGTTTTCAAATATTGATATTACTCACAGTGATCGGCTTGTGGATGCGCCCTGGAGCTTGACCCTACACATTTCATGAATACAAAAGGGTCACTAACAGTTCAATCCGTTCTTTAATTCACATATTCCTCTTTAGGCTTTGTTCTTATCTCATTAACTCATTTACAATGCTTAACATATGCCTAAGAGTGCTTACAAGTGAAAGAGAACGGAAAACAAATCACAGAATGCATGAACAAAATTCCAGGAAACAGGGTCCCCGCTCGAGCGTAAACTTCTCCGCTCGAGCGGACCCTTAAGGCCTGCAGAAGTACTGGTTGCACGAAAGATGCGCTCGAGCGTGGAATAGAGCGCTCGAGCTGAAGGCCTGTCTACGAAAATCCACGCTCGAGCGTGGAGTGTCCCGCTCGAGCGGACATCCAACTCTGCAAAAATGCTGGGAGCACGATTTTCCCGCTCGAGCGGCCATTACCCCGCTCGAGCGGACCTCAAAAATCTGGGTTTCCCAGATCGTGTTCTTGAGCTCCAAATCGGTTTTCCATCTACATTTCTTGCATGCAATGGTTCAAATTACACATTTACACATGCTAACATGCTACTAATGCACGATTACAACATTAGGAAAGCTCAATTACATGAATTATCTACATGCATGTCCCAAAATGTCTCAAACCCATCATCAACATGCTCAAATTCGAACATTTAAGACTTATACTCCCATGATTTGTACATGCATGTGGGAGATGCTCATCATTCTCAACTTAGATGGTACAAATGGTGATTACAACATGAGCTTTAACCAAAACTCTACATGAATCATGTGTTTCAAGCTCAAACATGCAAATTCAAAGTAATTTCTTACATGCATGAGTTCTAAGACTTCAAACTCAACAAAAATCAACTCATTACATGCTCTTGATCACAAACAACCCTTGAACTTACAAATTACAAGTAAGAGTCCATGAATTCACTTACCTAAGAGCTTCAACACTCAAGCTCTAGCCAAATCTTGAGCTAGATCTTCAAATTCCCAAGTCTTGAGCCCAAATTACACAAATCTCTCCATTTTTCTCTCCATGGCCGGCCTCTCTCTCACTCTCAATTGTCTAACTCAGATTTTGAGTTTTAAGAGAGCTAAAGGAGAGTG
Organism: Camellia sinensis; assembly: GCF_055761805.1. Taxonomy (NCBI): domain Eukaryota; kingdom Viridiplantae; phylum Streptophyta; class Magnoliopsida; order Ericales; family Theaceae; genus Camellia; species Camellia sinensis. The sequence continues at coordinate 142,103,473 of NC_138975.1, forward strand.
CAATACAAATATACAACAAGCCCCACTAACAAATATTTTAATATAAAATAATGGGGTACTTAATTTATCAATTTAATCAGTTTAAATTGACCAGAATCAAATTTCAATTAAATTTCACCGTAGGCTCTAAAAATTATGCCAACCACAATGGCGTAATCAATTTCGGGTTCCGTGGCCGATAAGGCCCTCAATTAAATTTCCAAAGCAGACTACTCAAACAGATATTCCTACGATGAACAGATAAAATTTCAAACCACATATTTTCACATAGTGGAACACAAAATCATATCAAAATACATAATCACATCATGTTAAGGACCAATTAACATACTACGGAACAGGGGTGTCACATTAATGTTATGACTGTTCCCATTTTCACTAAAGGACAAAGCCAAACATTGGTTGAACTCCTTACCTGCTAATTCTGTCACAACATGGGACCAATCACAGCAAAAGTTTTTGTAGAAGTACTTTTCCATTGGTAAGACCAACCAACTCAGGCTAGCCATCACCAATTTTGCTCAAATTGACGGCGAAACAATTTCATGAAACATGGAAAAGACTTCGTGACCTTCTCCAACAATGCCCCCACCACCAAGTGCCTGATTGGCAACTTGTTCAAACCTTTTACTATCGCTTAACTGAGCCTCATCGCCAAATGGTGAATTTTTCTTGTGGTGGGACATTGATGTCCAAAAATAACACCGAGGCATGGCAATTATTTGAAAACCTAAGTGATAATTCCCTTCAGCATGCCTCTATAGCCTGACAAGTGTGGCAACCAATAGTTGGAGCCCCGAAAAGATAAGGCATTTATGAAGTAAGGCAAAACCTAGAGTTAGCCCAATACGTAGAGGCATTGTGCCACAAAATGGACCAATTATTAGCTTCGGGACATGCCTCTACACAGCAAGATCAACCTCAATTTCATAAGGCATGTGTTATTTGTGCGAGCCCTGTCCATGACTTGAGTGAATGCCCTTCGGTATCACAATTTTCAGAATTAGCCCAAGAGCATATGAATGCGACTCAAGGATTCTCCAACCTGGGTAATGACCCATATTCCAACACATACAACCCGGGATGGAGAAATCAACCTAATTTTTCATGGAAACCTCTTTCACAAGGCACTTCTTACAACCCTCTACCACCAAGACAGAATTTTAATAATTTTGCCAACCAATCTTCCTACCGACCACCACAACCTTACCGGCAATCACAACCCCTGCCTGTTCCTCAAGGCAACTTAGCCTTTGAGACTCATATGTTGGAAGTTCTCTCGGAACTTAAGGGGTTAGCACTAGTAGTTCACTCCCATACTCACTTCATTGCTAAGCTAGAGGCCCAATTAGGTCAAATGGGCGACAACATGAATAGGAGAGGCGAGGAAAAATTATCGAGTCAGACTATGGCAACCCTAAGGGTCAATATGAGGCAGATGGCCCAAATGGTCGCACGAGCAAAAAGTCCAAGCATTAGGTGCTCGAGCGTAGGACTAGGGTGCACGTGCGGCCCAAGCCCAAAAGCATATTGCTTGAGCGCCGCTGGAACGGCCTACATTCACCGCATGAGCGGTCGATCCATCCAGGAAAAAAATAAAAATAATATTGGAGCGCACTAGCGGAGGCCCAGGCCGTACGAGCAATCCAGGCCTAAAAGTATTCTGCTTCACAGCCACTACAGCGGCCCAATTTCGCCGCTAGTGCAGCTCATAATTCATTGCACATGCGGCCCACATGGGCGTACAAACAGCCTGTTCCAAAAAAAAAATTAAGAAAAATAAAAATTCGTGCATTTTATTCATTTTTTTATTTACTTATTTTATTTATCTTTCTTCAAAAAAATAATAAAAATAAAAAATTTCGTGAATTTTAATTAATTAATTAATTTATTTTTATTTACTTATTTTATTTATATTTCTTAGAAAAAAAACGTGCATTTTATTTATTTACTTATTTTATTTATCTTTCTTTAAAAAAAATAATAATAAAAAAAATAAAAATTTGTGAATTTTAATTTATTTATTTGAGTATTTTTATTTACTTATTTTATTTATCTTTCTTCAAAAAAAAAAATGCACGAATCATTAACCAAACCCTAACCCTCTCTTGTGACTATCTTTGCCCAACACACTCTCTCCCTACCTTATCATCTTCTTCGCGCTCTCTCTCTAACTCACAAACTTACAAACTCATCAAACCCCACCATCACTAACCCTTCTTCCTTCAACCTTTACCCCATATTTTCTCACCACCACATTCCCATCGGAGCATCACCATCTTCTCCGACCGGCGACCTTCAAGTGGTCATTTTTTCCGACGGATCTTACATCTTCTTTTCTACCTACTTTTTTCAAGGTAATCACCCACTTTTTGTTTAGATTTCTTAATTTTCACTTGTAATATTAGTCCATTAGTAGTTTAATTGAAGTTTTTGAGCATTGTTCATCATCATCAATAAAAATAAAAATCGGCTAGAATCTAAAAATCAATCACTGCACGTGCGGCCAACTCTGGCGCAAGTGCGACCCACTCTTAATTATTTCAAATAAAAAACAATGTGTATGTGTGTGCTTGGTTTGTCCCTACCTCGCTGAATGTGCATCTACACCATATGGTAAGATCCTTTCTCTTTCATTTTACTATATACTTTACTGAAAGATCTCAAAATCTCTGAGATATTGATTTGTGATTATGTGTCAATTTTAAATAGAAAATAACAATTCCAATCAATGACAAATCAACGCAACGATTTAACGTGGAAAAATCATAATTGGAGCGCCTAAAAAATCACGGGCCAAAACCACAAAACAATCCACGAAGAAGACACAAATGAATTACACAAGTGCACTCTTAATTACCTAGCGAATCCATGCCCGAATCGAACCAACCCCTATGTGTCTCTTCCAGCCCCGTCTTCACCTCAGAATTGTCTTGCCCAACGTCGAATCCACAACGCCGATGTCGAATCCACAGCGATGAGCCACTCAAGAATCCACCAAAGCTTCAGGCCAAAATTCCCCGAAATTCACTGAATAACAACACTCTCTTTTGTCAATAAAACAAAATAAACAAACCCTTTGATATAATCCACTCAATTCATGATATAAACTCTCACAGATATTAAAGGAAACAAGCAAAGAAGCTCCAGATAAAAATCCTAATACCCAAGAAGAGGATCTAGAAGTCGTACCTTAGAAACTGAATTAATCGTAGATTTATAGAAAACAGAATCGCGATCTCCACTCGAGTGCAGGAATGGCCACTCGAGCGGTCAAACAACTTCAGCTGCAATTTTGTTTTAGTCAGCGAATTGGCAAACATGATAGGATTAAGATCACAAACTCCTATGCATAGGCACAATTCGGGTTGGATTCGCATCTAAATACTGATAGCCTCATTGAAATAAAAGATCGAAAAACATTACAACATAAAAGAGTTTTGTCAAACGAGATTGCCAATAACAAAAACCAAACATTTACAGTTGCTTACATTGAGGACAATGTTGTATTCTTGTTGGGGGCTGAGGGTATTTGTAAAAACAATTCATATTTGTACTTGATGCACTTGATTGCATCACTTCACTTAATGTTCACTTTTTGTCAGTATGGTGGTGATATAAGCACATGTTAATTGGGAAACATAGTGGACTTGTATGAAAAGGGTTTTATTGAGTAAATGCTCGCATGTGATGTTTGCACTAGGAGAGTTATTTGTGTTTGTGGTATTAGTACACTTGTCATGAGTATGCCTTGATTTACACGAACACACTTTCATAGCAGTGACTTCTCTATTCTAATCCCTGGTGTACATCATTGATAATTGCAAGTGTTGCAAAAAAGAATAAATGAGTAGCCTTGATTCTCACAAAAAAATAATAATAAATAAATAAATAAATAAAACTTGACTTGTTTGGGTTTGTAACCTTTTTAACTCGAGTTATTAAGCCCGTAGGGGTGTCTCTACACCTGGTGCCCTAAAATCGTCTGGTTTGGGAGTCATTGGCCCAATACTTGCTACATGGGTTAATTAGAAAGCTTAAGGGACCTAGACATTGCACAGTTAAGGAAAAATAATGACTTTTCGGATCTGTAACCTTTTCAGCTTGTGTTATTAAGCCTGTAGGGGTGTCTCTACACCTATTGCTCTAAAACTGTCTGGTTTGGGAGTCATTGGTCTAATGCTTGCTGCATGGGTTGATTAGAAAACTTAATGGATTAGGATATTGCATAGTATTAAAAAAAAAAAAAATTAAGAATCCTAGTTGTAAAAGTTTAGTTTTTCTGCATATGTTGGGTGTTATTATGAGTTACACTGGGCTATTAGAGCATCTCCGATGGTATTTGCTAAAATAGCATTGTTGTTGCTATAATTTGACAATGAATAGTGTTATTTTGTCAAATTATGGCAATGGTGTTTCAATGGTTATATGATATTTTGGCAAATCTCAACCAATTTTCCTTCCAAATTTGTAGGTGTTGTTTGGATATAGATTTTTTAGTATTTTTTTGAGTTTATTTTTTGTCTTCTGTGACATTTTTTCAACTATTTGTAAAAATAATTATATATTTACATTATACCCGACTAGACAAATATAAAAAAATAAAAATAAAAATTGAAAAATTTTCAAAAAAAATTTAAATATAATTCACCCCACCAAAAAACATACCACTAAAAAAAATTATTAACTGCATTAAAAATACTCAAAATTGCATTGAAAAATAAATGATATTGCAAAATTAAAAAATACATTATCTCGTAATTATTCATCAAGAGGTATGGGAAAATAGTAATTTGGTTGCTGACATGTACGGACCACTTTCTCATCCAACTTTCTCTCCAAATTTGTAAGTTTTGTTTGGATATAGGTTTTTTGGTAATCGTTTTTTTTTTTTGTGTCTTTTGTAGCTTGTTTAAACTGTTTCTAAAAAAAATTAAATATTTACTTTATACTTGACTAGACGAATATAAAAAATTAAATTCTTTTTTTAATATAATTCATCTTACCAAATTTAATGTATTTTTATTTTAATAAAATCATCTTCATTTACATTTTGTTATTTTTATTTCAATAAATTTGTACTTTTTCATAATAACATTAAAAAGATAAAATTATATTGAAAAATACTTAAAATTACATTACAAAAGAAAAACACTCAAATTATTTTTTGAGGAAGGAAAAGAGCCATTGTGCTCATTTTTTGCATTCCTAGACAAAAATCCATCGTTAGATATTTTGATCATCCAGCGGCTGAGGATCCCCTTCTCGAATATTCAAACATCATCTTGAACATCACTCGTCAATTGTTTTGATCATCCAACAAAACATCCAACAAGTTCTCTCTCTCTCTCTCTCTCTCTCTCTCTCTCTCTCTCTCTCTCTCTCTCTCTCTCTCTCTCTCTCTCTCATCCAAAGCCCTAAATACACAAAATACATTAGATCCATCTAATAAAAAAATAAAAAGTTTTAGGCAGTGAGCTTGAGTTTGACCCATAATAATTAGAGGAGGTTATTGTAGTATGGAGGATATTTTCAAGGGGTCAATGATGGAGATTTCAATGGGTCGGTGTGATACAGGTTTTGCAGGACTAGTAGTGAAAGTTGTTATGATGGGTCGGTAACGATATAGAAGATGAAGAAGATGAAGCTGAAGCTGAAGCTGAAGCTGAAGCTGAAGCATCTTTAAATCTATGTATTTTTTAATATAAATTTGCTTCATATATTTTTTTTTTTTTGCTTGAGATTGTTTCAAATTTGGAAATGCTAATTGTGCTTGACATTGAGATTTTTTTTTTCTTGAAATTCTTGAAATTTGTTGAAATAAATATAATTTTTTTTATTGAATTTTTTTTTGGCCTGATTATGAAATTTAGCTTCAAAATTTACTATTTTGTTGCTTTATTTTTTGGTGAATTTTGTTTCCGTTTTGGGAGTTTTTGCTGAGAAGGATGAAAGAATGAGGGAGGAGGGGAGAGAGGAAAGGTTGGTTTTGTTGAGTTGGCACATTTGGCAGCTGCCAAAACTTGTGTCAAATTTGACACAAGTTTTGGCATTTGTCAAATATAGCAGCTGCCAAAACTTACTATTGGAGAACCACTTTCGCCCCACACCTGCTATATTATAGCTTTAGCATCTCCAATGCCAAACCATTGGAGATGCTCTTATATAGTAGACAATTAACTAGTTATAGGGAATGCACTTTGCACCAAGGACACTGATGATCAAGTATGAAGACTTACCTTTTGTATTAACTAAATTATGATTCTTGCTCAATATATTCCTCCATGCTTGTCCACCGTGCTTTTAGTGACTCATCATGTCTTAATATCACACTGTAGTTGGCACATAAGTTAATTGATAATTAGAGTAATGTGATTACTTATTGTTGTTGGGCAGAGATAAATATGTTAATGTTTATGAGTATCATTTCTGGAAACCCTCACGAGACTATACTCATCCACTTGGGGTAACCTTGTGGTTTAAAAGCTTGTTGCATATGCTAAAAGCAATCGTGATCCCTATGAAAGTGGCTTAGAGTATTTTCTTTTTCTTATTTCTATTGTTTGCTCGATGACTAGCAAAATGTAAGTTGGGGGATGTGATATAGGCCGAAAGGTACCGCATTGAAGCCACTTAAGTTACATTTATAGTCTTTGAATTTTATTTATTTAGTGGAGATGATGTGTTTTGTGCACTTGTACGGATTTGGTAGACAATACGCAAATTCAAACAAAAAGTGGTGCAAAAGCTGATTCTCCCGTGCGAGTAGTAGAAATTCTTGGCCTACCATCTCACCACATGTGCGGCCAAGCTCTACCGCACATGCAGCCCACTTAGGGTTGCGTGCGCGAAAATTGAAGTCTATTCAGCTGGGAATAAAAAGAAAAAAAGAGGTTGTTTTTTGAGTTCGAAAATATTTTAGAGAAAATGGAAGGCTAGGGTTTGAAGAAAGGGAATTCTCAAGCTTCAAGGACAATTTCCATGGAGGGTTCTTTTTCTACTTCTTCTCACGTCTCAGTGAGTGGCTAGGCTCCTCTTTCTAGGGTTTTGATGAAACCCTAGCCAGGTAAATAGATTTTCTTTTTGATTTTTTTTTATGTAATGGTTTGAACAGTTGTATGATTCTCAAGAAGTGTTCTAATATAATTTTCCATTATTTCTTTGAGTATTCGGCTTTCTGTGATTGTAGAATGCTTTCCATACAATGGTTTTCTGTTCTTTAATGTTCAAGGTATGAGATGAGCCATACTACAAGAGACGAGTCGTGTTGCTACCCTAGTTTAGAGCGAATGACTCGTACTACTTAAGATGGTTCGTGTCTATACATTAAATGTGTTAATTTCCTTAATCAATACTTTGAACTTGTAGTTGCGAAGTATTATTTGGTTCGAACCGTAACATAATTGATTTTCAAATTGAAACCGTGTTTATGTAACTAGTGGTAAATTCATTACCCTAGGTTTTTTCTAAAATCAGTAAATTCATATTTATTTATAATTGCTAGTTTATTCGCTTTGTTTAATTTAATTATCATTAGGTTATGAACAACCATCTTTTTCATCAAAATTAATTTAGGAATTTAACAATTAAATTAGTTTAATTTCTCGTTTGTCCCTGTGGATCGATATCTGAACTTACCGTTATTCTAAGGAATTTGGCATACTTTAGTGTTTATTTTTTGTGTGTGAAACGGCCCATCAGGCCCACCACTATATATTATTTTTTTAGACAATTGTATATAATATATTTTGGAGAATCTGTGTTATTATTTTTGGAGACTAATTTGAATATTTGAGATTACTAGTTATTTGACATTGTAAATTTGAACTTTATGTAATTTGCTAACGACTCGGATTTGGGGTGTTACATAGAAAAAACTACACTTAATGTACTTTTAATACCCCACCAACCTCTAAACATCTCTGCCATCGTCGATGACCACCTTTGATTGTCACCATCAGTGACCAATGACAATGGTTGTTGGCGGTCATTATTCGGTGACTCTCCAACGAACACTGACGATGTGAATTTTTCATTTCATCAAAAAGTCATTGGAAATTGTAATTATGACAGAAAAATTTTAATATAATAATGAAATTTCTCTGACTTTTTGCAATTTCAGTAAATTTAGTCAGTGAAATTATCTCACAAATTCTACTGAATTGTAGAAAGTTAAATAAATTTCACTAACCAAATCTAATGAAATTGAAGAAAAAAAAATTATTGATAAACTCTACTCAAAATGCATAAAAGTTAGAGAAATTTCATTGACTAAATATATTAAAATTGTAAAAAATTTGAGAAATTTATCTGACTGATTTCATTTGAATTTAAAAAAAAAAATAAATATTTTTACATCATTACAGCAAACAAAGTCTACTAAACAAAAATCAAATAGAAGAAAGGGAGAGAAACAAAAGGAGACAAAAAAAAATGGCAATTACGGTTGATGGCGGCGAGGTGATAGATATGTGAATGGTGGTTGCGAACAATGGACAAATGTTTAGATTTTGACAATGGTTACAAACAACGCCAACACAGTTCAAATCTATAGGATTATTACAAGCGACAAGGATTGTATGGAGCCTTGAGAATAACGGCAGCTTTAGAAATATATGTGGTTGAAGGCAGTAACGACAATGTAGGTGGATTCGGTTGAAAAAGGCAACAATAGTGGAGATGGATGCGGTTGAAGGTGGTGCGTGATAGTGAACGGCGGTTATTATTTAAGCAATCGTCCATTGTAGAGAAAAAAAATATAGAGATAGCATAAAATAAAAACATATAGAGAGAGAGCGTGAGAGAAAAATCTTGAAGAGAGAGATTGGGAAAAGAAATATAGTAGGAAAATTGGAATTATAAGTGATAAGGTCATTTTTGACTATTTATGTTCAAACTTTTTCTAATCTTTTTAGAATTGGAATATTTTAACTAGCAATTAAATTTTTAATGTCCTTAAACTCTTACATAAATATTAGAGGGATCTTTACCTAATTTTTCCTAAACTTAAAGGGGAAAAATTATTGATAGAAAAAGAAAAAAATTGACTAGTAGTCTAGAGGGAGAGGGTGTATTAATTAAAATATTTAACGAGAGAAAGATGAAGAGTAAAAGAAAGAAAAAAATATAAAAAAATAAAAAATAATAATGACAAATTTTTATTTCTATAAAAAAATTATTTTCTATACATGACAAGTTCTAATTTTTTTGTCATTATCATTTTTTTCTATATATAATTTTTTGTCGTTATTTAGAAAAAGGTAGTATTATTTATTTTTGTTAACAGAGAAAATTTGAAAAAAATCCACTCTAATAATTGTCTAAGGCATTAAGTTCAATATTTTTTTTTGATAAGAGGTCTACGCTTTGTAAAATAGTTTGGTGAGAACTCTTGGAGAAAATTTTGTTTTCAATTTTATCCCGTGACTTTTTTTATCTGCTTGACTTTTCGTTGACTCTTTGTTCAAATTTATATCTATTTGTTAAATTTGTTGATCTGTTCAAATTATTTTCTATTTGTTTAAATTTTTTGTCTATTGGTTCAAATTTATATTTATTTGTTCAAATTTTTTGTCTGTCTATTTAATTTTTTTAACCTAACTATTAAATTTTTATAATTTATTTTTTTTCTAGCTGTTCAAATTCACACTATTTTCAAACTTTCTCTTTCTATCTGTTTTTCTTTCTTCTCTTTTCTCTCTCAATTTTTTGAATTTTTTGAATCTATCTATTAAAATTTTAATCTATTTGTTAAATTTAAGCTTATTTTTAATCTATTTGTTCAAATTTTGATCCTATCTATTCAATTTTTCGATTTTATCTGTTTAAATTTTGATCATATATTTTGATCTGTTTAATGTTTTGACCTATTTGTTCAATTTTTGTATTAAACACAATATTATCTATTCTACTTTAGATCAAATACAACATTTTATGTCCAAAACACAATAGATAGACACACACAGAGATAACCAACAACAACAACAATAACAACAACCACAATAATCAACAACAAAAAAACATTACCAAAAAAAAAAAAAAAAACACAACATTAGGCCTAGTTTGGTGCACTTTGTTTTGTTTTATTTTATTTTAATTTGATGGTTAAAAAATGAAAATTAAAAAATCAATAATCAACTTATATGAGTTAGTTTTATCTAATAAGTAAAAATTAATAAACTTTCAAAATAAAAAGTTAACAAGCATTAGGGTTTAGGTGCCATGGTACTATCGGCTGGAGGTGTCAATCGGCGGTTTTCGATAGTTTCATTGCTTGAAAGAGTTGTAACTCGTTGAAAACTCCATGGAAATCTTTGGAGAGAGAGAGAGAGGGTTTTACATACAAAAATAGAGTAGAAAAAAAAAAGTTTGTTAGAGGACACAATGGAGAGAGAGAGTGGTTGATTGGCGGTCGTCAATCTAAGATATGGATCTAAGATCTCATAACTGAATCGGCGGCGGTGGTGGTTATGGAGGAGGTTGAGGCTAGGGTTTTGGTGAAGGAAGAGAGAGAGAGGGGGATGAGGAAGGCGATGAAGTGTTTGCTAGAGTCTGAATTGTGAAAGTAGCAAAGGTCGACGGTGATCAGGGTCGATACTATGTGTGTTGGTGATGGTGAGGTCAGAGAAGGATGAGAGGAAAAAGTGAGAGATAGAGAGGTTTGTTGAAAAATTATGCTAGAGACTCAAAATAATTTATTAAATTTTCTATCAAATTTTTTTATGGGTGTGAGATCCATACATATGTGAATTTGTGTGAGTTCTATACCCATGTGAGAGGATTGATAGATTATTTAGGGATCATAGCATTTTTCTAGTTGAAGTGGAGTTGAATGGGAGAGAGAGGAAGAGGTATATATATAATATGGATGTTTTGATTATTTTGTGAGAGTTTGGCCCTGTTTGGTACAGCTTAATTTCAGCTTATTTCAGCTTTCAGCTTAATTTAAGCTATTTTGATGTGTTTGGTTTAGCTTATAGCTTATAGCTTATAACTTTGTGGAAGTCAGAAAACAGCTTATTCTTTGAGTGGGGCAGGAGATGCTTTAAGAATAAGCTGGAAATCAGCTTAAGCTGAAAGTTATAAGCTATAAGCTGTTTAGGCATAAACTATAAGTACTTTCCCACAGCTCTACCAAACAGGGCTTTTATCTTTATAAAAATAAAAATAAAATAAACACCTAAAATGAAAAAATAATTTTAAATTTTGGGCCCCAGTGTTTTTTTAATAAACTGATGTGGTAGCTAATAATCTGCCATTCGCTAATAAAAAAACTAATAATCTGATCTGCCATTGGATGCCACACGTCAATTTATTGAAAAAAAAAAAAACTATCGTTACATTTATACATTTACATTATTGTATACATTCATTAATGGGAAATACAACATACATAACATTCATTCACACTCACACCATTGGCTACAATCTTAGAAAAAAAAAAAACTCCATCGTTCGGCTTCGCACTCGACCTACCTTCGATCTCTCAGAACACTCACACCATTGGCTTCCGATACAAACCCTCCCGACAGGTATTCATTCAATCACTGTTTATATATGTAGAGATTGTATGATACAAAAGTAGAGTTTGTCGAGCTTCAATTGCTATTTTCTCTTTATGCTTCTCTCACTTGATCTTCTATATTTGTGTATCTCTATCTAGATTTTTGATGGAGCGGTTAACAGATCTAACCATCAGTATGTTGATTTCTTTGAATTTCAGATCGAACTCGGCCCGAGAAGGGTAAATTGATCAGAAAACAGCCGGAATCTGGCCGGAAGATTCTGGTTTTGACTGTTGTTTCGGCGGTTTTCTGTCACAAACACGGATTTCAGGTGAGTTCAATTTGAGTTTTTTCTTCTTTGAAAATGATTATCACACACAAATCTATATGGGTATTTGTGAGATTTAAATTTGGATGTTGTCTGATAAATTGTCTGATTTTACTTTCCCTACTTTTGGTAAATTGACCGCGATTGTTAATTTTTTTTTTCTTCTTTTGATGGTATGTAGATTTGGATTGTCTGGGTTGTTATTGTTGGTATCTCGCCGAGTAGATTCAGGGACTGATTGAAGATCTGGACTTTAATTTCATTTTGATTTTAGTTATCCATGTCGGCTCCCGGGGGTTATAGACCGGGCAATGCCCCACCTAATTACAACCCTAGTTCTCTTGCTGATGGGTTTCAAAACCTCCAAATAAATCGACCTGTTGGGCCACCGACATCAATGCCCAATTCTGCTGGCCCTAGGCCTCCTCCCCCTTTTGGACAGCAACCCCCGCCTTTCTATTCAGCTCCGCCTTCAGCCTCATTTCCGGGGGCATCTCCAATGACCCGTCCTGGTCCCCCGCCCGGTGTCCTTTCAAGGCCTTCAGTCCCTCCTGGTGGTCCACCACAAGCCACATTGCCCTCAAATTTAGCTTCTAATAGACCCTCTGTTCCTCCTCCTGGTACTCAGCCTTCTATGCCTTTTGGGTCAAGGCCTCCACCTCCTGGATCTTTGCCTTCTGCCATGAGCAGTTCTGGTGCGCCTCCTGGCGCTTTCCCATCTTTGGGGCAAGTGGCACCACCTCCAGGTTCGCGTCCTTTTGGATCTTCCCCTTTGACAACAGAACCAGTTTTACCACCATCAAGCTATTCCGGCTCTATTAGTAATGGACCTCCGGCGTTTGGATCAGCTGCATTGCAAGGTGTTCCCCGCTTTCCTTCAGGTGGAAGCCCACCACCACCACAGGTTGGACCTGCAGCATCTACAACTTTTTTAGGTAGGGGACCTCCCCCTGCTCCAAGCATGCGTTCTATCCTTGGAAGTCCACCTACCAGTGCAATGCCAGGTCATATGCAACCACCTGCACCATTTTCAGCAACACCACAAGGTATGCCACCCCCCTCAGGCCCCTCACCATTTGCAGCACCATCTCAAGGTGTATCTCCACATTCAGGTTCTCCATATGGTCCACCAGCATGGTCAATGCAAGCCCGACAGGTGAGCTTTCAAATGCCTTTTATTTTTGTCCTTTTCGAATTACTCATTTGATATGTATTGTTGTACTGAGAATCCTAGTGTGGTTAAGGTGATCGATGAAGTATTTTGTGCACTGAGCAGTTACTTTTGGGTTGGAATCAAATTTATTTTTTCAGCTGTCTCTTCATTTTTTGTAAATGAATTAATGAAGGGTATTTGGTTTGCTTTGCTTTGCTTTGCTTTGATCTCAAAAGACTTTCAGTTTACTCTGTTCCTGAACACATTCAAAGTTTAAACAGGAAGGTTTTAGATAGTATTTGAGAACCTGGATAATCAAATGAGAATATAGGGTTTATTCTGTTGTCCATTTTGTTTTAATTAAAAAACACCCTCCATCAAATATAGACAAAAAATGGATGATGCTATTTATCCTAACACATGCATCTTTGTTTTTCAAATAAGTAAATTGGAAAAGGAAGAAGGAACATTAACATTCTTGTTACTAGTATTTTAGAACTTGGACAGGGAGGAATTGGAAAGCATTGTTGAGGTGAAGTTTGAAAGTAGGTGAGAGGAATGGTGGCCTTGTTTTATGAGACAAGAGAGTGTAGATGCCCTTGTACACTTTGTTTGTAGTCTTGATCCTCTGATGGTAATAGGAATTTTAGGCCTAAGGGGTGTAGAAATTATAGGCCCAGTTGTTGGTTTTATAGTTGAATGAAGTGTTAACTAAGGTGTCTTAAGAGTTTAGAATGCTTTTGTCAAAGTAGACAGAGTCTAATGGGAATTTGAATTTTTGATTGGGGAGTGGGATTAGTGGTTTTTCTATAAATTGGATAAAAAGCATTCATGAGAATTTAACCACCTAAATTGGGACTTCCTTCTGTACTTGGTAGAGAGGATGTGCTTTATGGGGGACAAGTGATAGATATGAATTTTGATTTGTATCTGGAAGACGAGGCTCACGGTTTTAGTTATTGGCTATTTAGCATTCTCCCCAAAAAGAAAAACTTAGGGGAGTGTTCTAGGAAGACTTGGATTAAATTTATTTATTTATTTCTTATGCTTATGGAGGCATTAAGTGGGATAATGGGTAGGTTGATGTAGGGAGGTTTTATGGTGAGCTTTCAAGTTAGGCAGGTGGATGGCTCCCTTTGTATGTGTTATTCCGATGAAACCATCATATTCAACGGGACGAATAAAAAGTATTTCTTTAGTGTGTTTGCTTTGTTTCAAGGTTGTTTTTGTTTTGAAGGTGGAGATTAATGATGGTTAGTGCTTTGTCTTTGGAGTTAGGCACATGGGCAATATTGAGGCATTCTTTGTATGTTTAGCCAGTTGAGCACATTCTCCATTTCCATATTGTTTTGACTCTCCATTTGGAACCTGATGCATTCATGCCAGCTTGGTTGAAAGTAGGTCAAAGGGAGATCCTTGAGTTTGGTGTGTGTTTAGCATGTAGCCTTAAATCTATCATTGTGATCTTGATAGCATGTACACCTCTCCCATACCTATGCATCAATGCTGGACATGTCTAGGACAAAGGCGTGCTCCAGACATGCGTCGGAATGTGGAAAGTGTTCAGAAATTATTTTGAGTTTCGGACTGTTGGGACTTTAAGGACACATGGAAGAAACCTTAAGAACACATATATATTTTTTTCAAAATATTAGAAATAAAAACTTAATACTTAAGAAAAGAAGATAGGAAGAATAAGATATCACCAGACAATCATTATCTTAAAAAAGTAAAATATTAAGAATTGTGAGTAAGATGAAACTAGAGCTGTTATCTCTCACGTTCATGACATTTGATGACCTTTATCGTCTTCCAATGACCCCCAATAATTGTCGCTTAGATACTTATTATTATGCGAAACTATGAAGCACAGACATTTGATCATGTATGAGTGTCCAACACGTCTGGAGCAATCTTTTTTGGTTTGTGTATGGATGTTTTGTGGTGTTGTTGGCAAATTTGTGGATGGACCGTCATTTGATTATATGTGTCAAATGGTGGAATTATAGAATTTTGAATGATGATTAGATGAAAGAAGCCATGAATGCTTAGTTCTTGAATTTTTGTTTAGTGATTCTGTTTCAATATCTTGATAATATTATTGATATTTGCGGTTTATTTATCCTTTATTTGATTAAATAATGTTTTTTTATATGGATTTACAATATATACATATAAATTTAGACATTTAATACATGTCCCCAATGTGTCATTGTTCTAATTTTAAAAAAAATGTCGTGATTGTGTGTCCATGTCATGCCTGTCCGTTTCCGTGCTTCTTAGACTGAGTTGTTGGCTGGATCCTTGGGTTCATGTTGCTAGATTAAGGTGTATTCAGAGAAATGTTGTGTCTACGTGTCCATATCCGTGTCTCCCCTTATTGAACTGTATTTATTTTTGCTTGGTTCTGTTGGCTTGATTAACATTTCTTCCTTGCAATGCATGACTACCAGTTTATGCAGATATTAAATGAGGTTTTATAGAGTTTCCTGTGCACTTGTACTTTGAATTTGGAATTTGAATTTAATCATTTGTTTAGATGGCTCCACCTCCATCTGTTCCTGGTTCTGCACAACCACCCAGAATGTTCGGGATGCCACCACAACCTCCAAATCAATCTATGGCTACTATATCGCCTGCTATGGGTCATATGGGAGCATCTATGGCAGGCCCATCGAAGATCGATCCCAACCAAATCCCCCGCCCCATACCAAGTTCCTCAGTGATTCTGCACGACACTCGTCAGGGCAATCAGGCCAACCTCCCTCCGGTATTTATTTGACTCCTAACCTGAAAAAGAATGAAATAATCTGTTTCAATTTAAGATATGTTACTTTTAGTTCTAACTTTGCCGTTTTATCTATTTAATTATTTTTCTTCGTCATCATTCCCCCCTCCTTTTAGTTTACAATTTTGTTTCTATTGTTTCTCGTGCATATTCATGGAACAATGTGATGCATTATGATTACTTGTTTGACGGTTTGCATTTTGTTTCATTTCTTTGGAAGCCTGCCACAAGTGATTATATTGTCAAGGACACTGGCAATTGCAGTCCACGGTACTTGAGGTGTACTATCAATCAGGTCATAATCAAATATCTAAAATCAATGTACTTTATTGTTTGTCTTTGTTATGTACAGCCTCTTTTCTTTTTTAATTTTCTCCTCTTATGTGTGTGTGTATCTGTGTATGTGGGTGTGAGGCTGAAAATTGTTATTTCAGTCCCAAACCATTGGTTGCGTATTTTACCAGAGTTTATATTTGCTACTTAAATTGGTTTCTTCTGTCTTTTCAACAGATCCCATGCACTGTTGATCTTTTGACAACGTCTGGAATGCAGTTGGCTTTGATGGTCCAACCCCTGGCCCTTCCTCATCCATCTGAGGAGGCCATTCAAGTAATGATTTGATTTATTTTTTGTTTGATCTTTCTATTTATATTTTGTATTGGTAAATGGATCCATTTTTCTTGTTTATTTATTTTTTCTTGTTCTCTCTTTCCTTCTTTAATATTGGACAAAAGATGTTTATTCATTTGTTAACTAGTGAATTGTGATATTTGAAACCTTTAGCAAGATTAAGCATGAGCTTAAATGTTGTAGTTACTACTGCATGCTCATTGCAGTCCTGTCCTGTTTTAAGAGGGTTTTCTTTTTTCAAGCAGTTTGGCTCATCAAATGCAAGGATTCTGAATTTTCATCTTTTCATTGACTTATTTTTGTATGTATTATAGAAATGGTTCTAGAAAGCAGTTGATACCAGTACATAGTGTGTTCATAATGGTATAACTAAGTCTAGCTACTGCTACATAGAGATTGGAGCTGATTTTGCAGCTGTATTGGCTGTAATGATCTGTTACAGTGTCATAATCGCCTTTTTGGGCCATTACAGCCTGTTACAACATGAAAATTTACTAGGCAGCTGCAAATAATTGCTTGACCTCATTTTCATTTTTTTTAATTCTTTTTTCACATATTCTTCTATTTAATATTTAGGAACCTTGCCTTCCGAATCAGATTTACACTTTCAAAGATCAGGATAATAATGAATAGATTCAAGTTTCATATTGAAGAAGTCAAAACTTCACATTTCTTTGTCAGAACCTTGATAGTATCTTATTTAATTACACTGTATTTGGAAAATTAGTCCGGAATAGCTGTGATTGAAATCAGCAATGGTTGGTAGTTATGAAATTATGGGGTGGTTTGGGATGATCTAAGAAAGTGTGCTTTTTGACTTTTTATGAAATATGGGTTGGGTATGGGTTGGGTTTGAAGTGATGTGGTAGAAAGGCGATGTGACTTAAATAAAATGACGTGACTTAAATAGGATAGTGACTTTTTAACTTTTTGGCTTTTTTAGGTTATGTCAAACAAAGCCTATAATTAACAATGCCTTAGAAGCTACTATAAAATTCAAAATCCTGACAAAACATGTCTTCAGTTATTGTTAGATTCACAAAAATCTTAAAAACTTAAATTTGGTACACTGAAACATGCATATGAGTTTGGTTATGTTTTTCCAGTGCCATTTATCCAACAAAAAAAAAAGAAAAAAAAGTTATGTCTTTCCAGTGCCATTCAAATTTTCAAATATGGGTTTGGTATGGGTTGGGTTTGAAGTGATGTGGTAGAAAGGTGATGTGACTTAAATAAAATGACGTGACTTAAATAGGATAGTGACTTTTTAACTTTTTGGCTTTTTTAGGTTATGTCAAACAAAGCCTATAATTAACAATGCCTTAGAAGCTACTATAAAATTCAAAATCCTGACAAAACATGTCTTCATTTATTGTTAGATTCACAAAAATCTTAAAAACTTAAATTTGGTACACTGAAACATGTATATGAGTTTGGTTATGTTTTTCCAGTGCCATTTATCCAACAAAAAAAAAAAGAAAAAAAAGTTATGTCTTTCCAGTGCGATTCAAATTTTCATCTCTGTTGTTGCTGCCAAACCGGCCACATGCCACGTGCCCCCGCTTTATTCTTGTTCAGCTTGCCACGTGTCGCAGACTGCCATGTGTTGTGCAATCTCCACTGCAATTCAAGTCTGTGGCTGACAACTTCATTGCAATTTGCAAGGGACAACAACCCTCCACGCATGGTTTACATCTACTAGTACCAAAACTGAACTATGTGCTCTATGCTGGTGAATCTCACTCACCTTCAATAACAGACTTTTGTCTGCCATTTTTACATGCGCGCAAACTGAAGCTTTACATTTTCTATTTTCATCTGAAACAGCTTGATTTCTGCACAATGAATCAACGTCTACTGCGGGAACTTCCTTTGCACCCTCTACAGCAGTGCTTACACTTTGATTCTCTGCCTCACAGACCCTCGGGGTCAACTGAAGGTTCTGCCTATTCATAAATAACATACTCCTATTCGGCGTAGACTACAATCGATTTTGGTTGCCTGCACTTCTCAGTGAGAGATTACAAGCAAGAATATTCTTCTTCACTTGTGCAATTTTGCTCTTCAAATTGAGCAATTTTCTGAGCTTGTTCCATAGTGCAATCTTCTGAGCTTGTTCCATAGTGCAATCTGGAAAGTCCTCCCCAATTTCACACAATCTTGCACTACTCGGAGAATCACCCCCATCAGCCAAAGCAAACACTAATTCAGGACACTCTGCTCCGTTTGAAAACTTTCCATACAAACCTGAGTCAACATCATTTCTTGGATAGCAGAGATGAACCACACCCAATAAAAGATTTTCAATTTCGATTTTACTGTCGGCTTCTTTGATTTAGTTTTCTTCCCCATGAATTCAATGGAATTTGAGATAAACTCTAGAGCACATAGAGAGCACATAGCCATCCTTTCGTTCGATTTTATGGACCTACATGTGTACACACAGACATCGGTGTAGATTACTTGTTTTTGGGTTTGCCACTTTGGTGTAGATTACTTGTTTTTGGGTTTGCCACTTTGGTTTTCCTAAATTTATTAATCATTTTTCATCTAGTAATTAAACCAAACCAAACCAAACCAAACCAAACCAAACCAAGTCAAGCTTTAAGTCACATAAAATGGGGTCAGCCACATAAATCATTCTTTTCAACTTGACTCTATAAACGGCCATTTGGTTAGTCAAATTAAGGAGATCCATATCTCTATTTATTACACTAGTCCACGCCAATCTAGATTTGCTCCTTCCCCTAACACTTCCATTTAACGTCACGATATCGCATATTTTAACTACTATCTCTGTTGGTCTCTATTGTATATGCCCAAACCATTTCAATTTATTCTCTCGGTCAACTTATCTTCTAGGTACTACTCCTACCCATTTACGAATACTCATTCCTAACTTTATCTTTTCTAGTTTTGCCATACATCTACCTTAGCATCCTTATCTCAGCAACACTCATCTTATCTATATGTTATTTCTTAGTTGCCTAACATTTCATCTCATACAACATCGCTAATCTAATAGCTGTTCTATAGAATTTTCCTTTTAGTCTAGTGGGTACTCGTTTATCGCACAGTATCCCAGACACACTCTTCCATCGATCCTAAATAACCAAAATGTTCACTCTTAGGTAGTTCTTAGTTCTTAATCTTCATTTCTCCTTTGCCTCCATTGTTATTGTTCCTAAAATTACACTCTATGTACTTAGTCTTAGTTTTGTTTATCCTAAATCCTTTAGATTCTAGTGCTTTTCTCCAAATCTCCAACTTAGTGTTAAGTCATTCTCTAGTCTCATCCACTAATACGATCTCATTTGCAAAAAATATATACTATGGCACATCATTTTGAATATTTCTCGTCAACTTATCCATAACTAAAACAAAAAGATAAGGACTTAAGGTTGATTTTTAGTATAACCTCATAGTAATTGAAAATTCACTTGTCTTTCCAGCAAGCGATCTAATAGAGGTCACCACACTTTCATACATGTCCCTAATCACATCAATGTAACCTTTTGTCACCACTTTCTTCTTTAACACCCTTATCATATGTTTTTTCAAGATCGATAAAAACCATATGAATGTCTCTTTTCTTTTCTCTATACTTTTCTATTACTCTCCTCAAAAGATAAATCACTTCCATTGTTAACCTACCCAACATAAATCCAAATTAATTGTCTTACATCTTTGTTATATCTTGCAATCAACGTTCTATCATTCTCTCCCACACTTTCATTTAATGGCACATTAGCTTGATTCCTCTATAGTTGTTGCAGTTCTATACATCTCCTTTGTTTTTAAATATTGGCACTAAAATACTCTTTCTTCACTTCTCTGGCATTTTCTTAGTCAACAAAATCTTACTAAATAACCTAGTTAACCAAGCAACTCTCTTCTTACCCAAACATTTCCAAGCTTCAATAGGGATATCATCGTGTCCTAAAGTCTTATTCGATTTCATCTTCTTAAGTGCAATATCCACTTCAAAGTTCCTAATCCTGCGATAGAACCTGTAATCTTTGTTTTCCTTATTACTGGCTATTTCCTCCCTTTTTGACCTTCTTCCATGTTCCTCATTTAACAACTTTTCAAAATAGTTCTTTCATTTCTCCTTAATCTTTTCATCCTTCACCAATATTTTAGAGTCCTCACTCTTGATGCACTTAACCTGATTAAAATTTCTTATTTTCCTTTCTCTTATCTTAGTAAGTTTGTATGTTCTCTTCTCCCCTCCTTACTATCTAATCTAGTGTATAAGTCATCATAGACTGTCAACTTAGCTTCTCACACTCTTTTGTTAACCTCCTTATTTGCCAATCTATAGCTCTTCTGCCACTTTTTAAAGCACTCTTTATTTGTCTTTACTACTGTTTGAACCTCCTCCCTCCACCACCACCAAGTTTCCTTAGAATTGGATCCCTTTCTTTTTGACTCTCCAAGGACTTTCCTTGCGATTCTCCTCATACAATTGACCATTGAGTTCCACATAGTGTTAGCATCATCTTCTAAGTCTCAATTACATTATTTATCCATTCTAGTCTTAAATATTTTTGGTTTATCCCCTTTTAAGTCTCACCATCTCGTCTTATGATGCCCACTATTCTTCCTAGCTTGATATTGCCCAGTGTTTTTAAAGGCTAAAGGCGCACTAAGGCGCTGAAGGTCTCTCGGGGCCTAGGCGCAAGGCGCAAGGCGAGACGCAGGCTTTATTGAAGTAAGGCGCACAGTTTTCGTAAAAAATAGAAAAATTAACGTAGACTAATCATTCATAGTACTAAGACAATTTTTTACAAAATAAAAAGTAATCAAGATTCAAGACAAAATATAGAATAATTCTCAAAGCCATGAAAGTGCATAGTACATAACATTCCAGTTTTCAAAGATAAAATAATCCACATTCAATAAAATAAAAATAAAAACATAAACACTAAATATCCAAAACATAAATATCCAACAAATACTAATATACGTCTTAACACTTAAAAACATCAATATCAAAAGAAAGGGTAGGTTAGGTCGGTGTCAGTCAATCATCATCCTCAACATCAATGGCAACATCTTCTTCTCCATCAGTTGATTTATATCCCTCAACATCTTCCTCCTTTGTGTCATCTGAGCCCGCTTCCTTTTCATCTATTAATTGAAGTGGAGTCAATGTTGATGATTTAGATATCCTCAGTTGTGCCTTTGAGCGTGAACTTGTTGCTTTGCATGGTTACTTTCTTCTGCTCCAGAAGCTCTAGCAACAGTGGCCCCCGTCAAGCCATCATCATCATCAAACACAGGCTCATTATCTTCATCTAATTCTCCATCCATCCTCCCAAGTAACCACTCATTGCTTTCATTAATATTTTGCAAAGATATGGGATCAAGAGTGCTGCGCATGTCATACCTAAATCTCAATGTTTTATTGTATTTGACAAACACTAAATCATTGAGACGTTGTTGTTCCAATCTATTTCTTTTCTTGCTATGAAGCTGCAAGTATTAAAAAGATATTAAATTCTATATAATGAGAATAAAAAATATTTGAATTGAACAAAAAATTAGTTAGAATGTTAAATACTCACATGTTCGAATACACTCCAATTTCGTTCACAACCCGATGAACTACATGTTAGGCTAAGGACTTTTATGGCAAAAGTTTGCAAGTTTAGAGTTTTAGAACCATATGATGCCCCACCAATCAGCTGCGATAATCCACTAGTTAGAAATAACTGTTACCAAGTATTGAGTTTTACTAAAAGTATTACTAAAAATAAATTCTATGAGTCTATAATATATTACCTGGTGGTCTTGTATTTCTTTTTCTAATCGCAACAGACTTGCCAAAAAGACTCTCAGCCTTCATATAAATACTCATCTCATTAGTGATCAAATCTTGAACAGTGACATCCGGGACCAACCTTTGCATGCATTCATAAAACCCATTCATCACTTCATGATCTTTTTACACCTACGCTTTTGGGTAAAAGAATTCTGGGTTAAGAAAATGCGCAGCTGCATGTAAAGGCCGATGCAATTGGACATCCCATCTTTTGTCGATGATTTCAAAGATTTCATTATACTTCTCTTCTTTATGATCAAATGAACTTGCAATGCATTCTTTTGCCCTATCCATTGCCTCATAAATGTATCCCATGGGAGGTTTCTTCTCAGTATCAACCAATCTAAGCACTTTGACAAGAGGACTTGAGATCTTAAGGGCAAACACAACAGTATTCCAAAATGAAGGCATCAACAAAGTTTGTGCCATTCTTTTACCATGTGGCTCCTTTGCCCATTTGCTTAAGATTCAGTCTTCGGAGGTGACCATCTTTCTCAATTTTTTTTTTTGTTGATGCATCCTAGACAAAGTCAAAAAAGGCGGTTGCAAATTTAATTTTTGCAGGCTTGATCAAATTCTTCAAATTTGTATAGCGCCTCATCATGTTTAGTAACGTAGGTCGATTGTAAATGTAGCCATGTACTGCAATGCCTCTTTCAAATGTCTTTTTCAGTCTAGGTATCGTGAAAATGTCTTCTAACATCAAGTCCAAACAATGAACAGCACATGGTGTCCAATTCAAGTGTTCATACTTAGCTTCCAAAAAACCTCCCTATAATGTAACAATAACGAAAAATTATTATTTTCAAGTTTTTAAATTTTAAATACAAAACAAACTTTGAGTAAACAATTTTGATGTAAGGAATGAAGAAATATTCTTACCCGCCAACACATTAGCTGCAGCACTATCAGTGATAACTTGCACTACATTCTCTTTTTCAACTTTCTCCACAAACTTGTCTAGTAATTCAAATAGCTTTTGCCCATCCTTTGAATAGCTAGAAGCATCAACGGACTCAACAAACATGGTTCCTCTTGGACAATTAACTAAAAAGTTAATCAATGTCCTTCCTCTCTTATCAGTCCAACCATCAGCCATTATGGAACACCCGTATTTTGCACAATCCTCTTTATGATTCTTCATCAAATGTTCAGTATGTTGCACTTCTTTTTTGAGTTGGGTAACACACACTTCATGGTAAGTCGGTGGCTTCATACCAGGACCATATTGGCCAATGGCTTCAATCATTGGTCCAAAACTCTCATAATTTACTGCATTAAAAGGGATACCAGCATCATACATCCACCTTGCAAATTTTTACACTGTCCGAGCTCTCATTTCTTTTTTGTAAGGGTCATTTGCATCAATTTTGGTTTGTTTCCCTTTTGCTTGGTCTCTTCGATTTTTCACCACTGCTTCAGGATTGGGTGTGAAGTAAACATCCACAGGCCCTTTTCTCTTTGGCATTTTTGATTTTGATTTGGATTTGGATGAACCTTGGCTACTACTTGTCAACTTACGGCGTTGATTGAAATTGATCTCAACAACATCTTCATCTTCCATGTCCATGTCATCGAAATTAGACAACATGTTCATTTCTTCTTTTTGTGTCCTTTTTTTTTTACATGAACTCTCTAATCTTTTCTCTTACATGAGAAGGACACTTCAGGCAAGCAGTAACATTCCTATAACCTCCCGCGAGGTGTTGTTTCACCCGATAAACACCTCCATTCAAGGTTCTGAAAAGCGGTTGCGGTCGCCATAACGGTGGCGGTGACGCGGTTGCGGTTGCGGGGTGTAAAGGCCATAGTGTAATGGTTGCGGTAAACGGAACTGTGAATTTTTTTATTTTTCACACAGTTTGAAAAAAACTTACTGATACGCATATATTTTTTCCATGATCATATTTATTGGGTTAAAAATAAATATTGATCAATTTTTGTAAATTTTTAAGTATGATCCAATATATTTCATATTTTTAAATCACTATAAATTGAGTTTTTTGCATTTTATTTTAATAATTAATGACTTTATATTATACAAAAAATCAATCACTAACTATTATATATAAGATAAACAATGACAAAAGTAAGAGAATAAATAAGAGCCTAAATATATATATATATATATATATATTTTAACCAAGCCAAATAGATAATGACTACACTTACTATTATTATTATTTTCAAACAATATATAGACCCTGTTTGGTGTAACTGTTAAAACAGCTTATAGATTATAGCTTAACAGATTATAGATTATGACTTTAATCAGAAGTTGTTAATCTGTTTGGTGTAGCTGTTGGTTTATAGATTTAAGTTGCTGAGTAGTGTTTGTTAAATAAGCTGTGAAATAGCTTTTTCAATTAATTTTTATTTTTTGTTTGTCTACATTTCTCATAAAAAATAATAATAATAATCTATAGTCCATTTGAGTCTTTTTCTATTTTTAAAAAAATAAAAAAATAAAAAAAATTTAAGAGTATAACTATAAATTAACATGTCCACAGCAGAAGCTGATAATCAGAAGCAAGGGGTGAGCAGCTTCTCAGAATCAGCTTTTTTGAGTTAAAATAAGCTGTTAGAATCAGAAGCTGTTTGAAATAAGTTTAACCAAACGGTCCAAAATAACTTTTTCAAAGCTAAAAGTCATAAGTTGACTCTGAAAAACTGAAACAAACACCCCCATAGATAGACACACACAAACAAAATAGTTTAGTGATAGCAGCTGAATAGAATAGCATAGGTCTTACAGTTTCAACAAATCAATAACAAGTTCTTCATCTTCCTTCTTCTCTCTCTCTCTATCTCTTGCTCCTCCATTTTCTCTCTTTATCTTCCCTCTTTTCTCTATCCCTCTTCCCCCATTTTCAGCTTTTTTTATTGTGTGTTTTTTTGAAAGAAACAGTTTGGAACCGTTACGTAATGGTGCATAACAGGCCGTTATGGCTGTTATAGCACCGTTACGACTGTTATGGCAACCGCTACGGCCGACATACCTGTGAATCTTAATCACACTGCAAAAGCGGCCGTAACGGGTGGCGGTAACCGCCAAAACCGTTATGTAACGACGTTACGTAACGGTTGCGCCTGCTTTTTAAAACCTTGCCTCCATTTGATACTGTACCACAAAAATTACACTCGAACTTGTTTAAATTATTCTCCTTTACCAAATGGGCATGTTGCCACGCCAGATCTTTTTTATTACTTTCCGATGTCATTTTCTACACAACAAATTTAATAAATGGAAAATAGTTTAAGTGTAATGTAATGTGTGATCATGTGATGAATTAATTATTTGTAATTTTTTTTCCCTAACAGATAAAGGAAAAAAAAAAAACCAATACCACATTGTATTAATTAATTATTTGTGAATAATTAATTATTTGTAATTTTTTTTCCTTAACAGATAAAGGAAAAAAAAGATCAATAGCATATTACAAATAATTAATTATTTGTGAATAATTAATTATTTGTAATTTTTTTTCCCTAACAGATAAAGGAAAAAAAAAAACCAACTCAAGTGTATTTTTTTTAGTGTATTTATTAATTATTTGTAAATTTTGTAAATTCTTCTCTTACATTTTTTTCTAGAGACTCAACTCAAATAATTGAAAAAAAAAGAAGCAAAACAGAGCACTAAAAAAGGAAAGAAAGGAAGAGTCGAAGTCGAATACACGCACACCTAAAGAAGTCGAAGCCCCAAAAAAAAAAAAAAAAAAAAGCAGAACTGAAGTTGAAGCAGAAGAATCGAAGTCGAAGAAGGAGAAGGGGAGAGAGAGTCGAAGTCAAACAGACCTGCAAAGCCGAAGTCGAAGTCCAAGTCGCAGTTGCAGTCGCAGTTGAAGTCCAGCTCCAGCAGCCCAGTCGAAGTCGACGTCCAAGGCGAGGCGAAAGAGGAAGAGACGACACAGAGTAGGGTTCATCTGAGTCGTATTTGGCTCATATGGTACATGAGTTCTAATCTTCTGTGATTATGAGCCATTCGAACACACCCCTACAGCCGTTAGATTAGATCTACCTCTTAAACAATCAATCGCGCCTAGGCGTGAGCCTTGCGCCTCTCTCGCCTGGTTCAAGTCGCTGCTAAGGCGCGCGCCTAACTAAAAGCGCCTCGCCTGGTACCTGTTCAGTCGCAGGCAGTGCGCCTCGCCTCGCCTTGCGCCTAGGCGCGCTTTTCACAACACTGGTATTGCCATTTAAAGCATAAATCTAATACCAAAATCCTATGTTGAGACATTAGGCTCTCTCTAGGAATCACCTTACAGTTGTTGCATTTTAGACGATTTACTTTTCTTTCTATAAAGTAATTTATTTGGCTCCTAATTGACCTACTTTTAAAGATTATCAAATGCTCTTCTCTCCTTTTATACATAGTGTTGGCTAACACCATGTCAGAAATCAATGCAAAATCTAAAATACTCTCCCCAGTCTTATTTCTATCACCAAAACCATACCCGCCATGCACCTTCTCATAACCTAGTTTATCTATTCCTACATGGCCATTGAAATCTCTACCTATAATTAGGTTCTCTCCTACGGTATCTCCCGTAACACCTCATCCATTTGGTCCCAAAAATTTCTCTTAGTCTGATCATCTAATCCTACATGGGGGGCGTATGCACTAATAACGTTCACTATATTCTCTCCAATAATTCGTTTAACTAACATAATTTTATCACCTTACCTAATGACCCCAATTACGTTTTCTATAAGACCTTGGCAACTATTATTCTTACTCCATTCCTGTGTTTATCCTTGCCACTATAATATAATTTAAAATCAACATCCTCTATTTCCTTAGTTTTCTCATCCGTCCACTTAGTTTCTTATACGCAAGCTATACTAACTCTTCTCCTAATCATGACATCTATCAATTCCATAATCTTATCAGTTAAAGTTTGTACATTCCATGTGGCTACTCTTAACCTATAGTCTTGGACTAGTTTCTTTATCCGCGTTCATCCAGAAAAATATAGAAATCTTTACCCATTTTTCACCACACCTAGGCGTCGATGCAGCGCCCCCTTGCTCACTTTTTGAAACACCTAGAGGTAGGCGCAACGCGTCACTTAAGAGAAATGACTTAGCATTTAATCGATTCAAAGTAGGATTCATTTTCATTAGGGATCCGAATGTCTTTTTTACATGTTGGCTTTCGGCTACCTAACACACAACCCTCCTTCTTTATCCGGACTTGGGACCAGTGGAGTGGTTAAACTTAAAAGCCATTTCTCAATGGTGGTGGTGGTGGTGCTGTGGTATGTGGGAGTAGTAGATTGTGTAACGGTCTAACCTGTGTTCTATACATCTATTTGCACGAAGTGGGTACCACTAGACTTGAGCTCCTATGGGAAGGATTATTTTTGTCATTAATGGTTGCCTTCTTTGTGCTTGCAACTGGGGAGAAAATTTGTTTTTGGTTTGTTTGGTGGTGTGGGGACTGGAGCGGATTTCTTTAGAGATGTTTTAGTGACTATTAATGAACCAAAGGTTCTTACATCTTTGCTCATGGTGGATTTGGTTTAGAAGAATTTTGAATGGCTAAGAAATAATACTAAGGATATAACTATGTTAAAAAAAATAAATAAATAACCAAGGATGTGTTTGGTATTTTTTTTTTTTTTTGCTTAAGATCTTTATTGGGTGACGATTTGGGGGCGGTTGGTATGCTAAAAGACAGACTTTGGTCTCCACGTTGACATACGTTGGGTATGTGATAATTTTTTCTTCTCAGGGAAATTTAGATTAGTAATCCTGAGCTTTTCATCGTATGGGAGTGTCCACATTTGTTGATATTTTCAGGTCTTGTTCTTTTGCACTTATGTTTTCTTTCTCTTTTTTTTTCCTTTTCGAGATTCTAAGATTTGAATCACATCACCTATTCTATGATAATGAGGATTTCACCATGAGGCTAACAAAAATGTGGCCAGGCATTTCAATTGGTCACCCATGCCTTTCCCTTCCCTTCCTTTTGCTTCTTCTTTTGTGTATGTATTTTACTTTAATTTATTTATTCAAGGTGGGTGGATTGGTTGCTCAAACCATTTCTTACCTTTCAGGCATAACTCTTTCCTTTCTTTGCTGCTGGGGGTTAGGGTTTAGGGGTTAGGCGCCCCATATTTTAGTAAAGTAGTCTAGGAAAGGTTTTATGGAAAAACACATTTTTAATAAAGTTCCACTGCATTTTTCTTCGTACTTTCACAGTGTAGATATGCTTTTCTATTTTTTTGATAAGTATTCTGTAGTTTGCATTTTCTAACTAGTAGGTTCCTGATTGTCATAAAACATGTTTGGGACATGGCTGATCATGCGTAGTGTTAAATGCACACATAGCATGGAGTCAGTTTTTTGTTTCAACTCTTAGTATTGATCAACAAAGGTCTGGGAACTGGAATTTGGTTCTTTTATTTGTCTTGAACATTTTATTATTCTTATTCTTTCTTTAATAATAATAATAATAATAATAATAATAAAAAAATATTGTTGAGATTGGCCCTATGTTGGAAAATCTTGTAATTTAATCTAAATTTCAGCATTTAAATTTGGATTCCATTTCTTTATCTGCTTTCTTCCGTTTCTGGTAATTGTCAGCTTATTGCAGTTTTCCTTGTCCTTTATCAAGCAATACATGTGAATTACAAAAAAAAAAAAGAAAAAAAAAGTTTAAATGAAAAATAAAATTAATCATTTTTGTCTTTGCAATGTCTCTTATGTATGGCATGTGTTACTTTATAGATTGTGGACTTTGGAGAAAGCGGCCCTGTTCGATGTTCTCGTTGCAAAGGATACATTAATCCATTCATGAAGTTTATTGATCAGGGAAGACGTTTTATCTGTAACCTGTGTGGTGAGTAAATGATTCCTTGTATATTTTTGCCCCATCTTTCCATATGGTACTATACTATATCACAATTTAATTACTGTCTTTGCATGCTATTTTGTTTTCATTCTTGTACTTATCAATTATTATTTTTAAATTCTTTTCAAGACTTTCTTGTTGCTAGCATTCTGTTTTAGTGGGGGGAATAACAAGCTATCTTTGTTTATTTTACATTGTTAATTATGTTAGATTGTGGAATTTGATAGCTATCATTGAGAAGCTGTAGTTATTCTTAGGTGTTAAGAATCTTAGTTATGTATGGTTTTGTAGGTCCTTGATGTTATGTAGTATATTCCTGTAATTGTGGGCACGAGCCATCATGTATTGTCAAATAAATTACAATATTCTAATTTGATAATGTACAACGTAGATCTATTGATGCAATAGTAAGGAATAGTGATATAATCACCATGAATGGAAATGTTAAGGGGAGGGAATGACCTAAACTAACATGGGATGTGGTAGTAAAAAAAGACGAATATATTTAATTTAATTGAGCATATAGCCGTTGATAGAGTAGAGTGGCAAAAAACAATTCATGTGGCCGACCACACTTATTCGAACACAAGGTTAAGTTGGGTTTGGTTTCTAGTTATTTTCCCCTGTATGTTTCTCTGTGAATATAATATTCTGCAGCTGTCAAAGTTGTGAATCTACAACCAATGCCATTTGTTTTGCAGGCTTTACGGATGAAACTCCTCGCGATTACCACTGCAATTTAGGTCCAGATGGCAGGCGTAGAGATGCTGATGAAAGGCCTGAACTATGTAGAGGAACAGTTGAATTTGTTGCTACAAAGGAGTACATGGTTAGTAACACACAAGGTTTGCAGGTTATTTACTACGGTTAATTTACACTTTTATTGACTATTTAATATTTAGTATTCTCATGTGATGTGTCCAGCACTGTTTATTGTTGATGGTATGATGAACAGATACCATTGTCCAAGGCAAAGTTTGAGACTTTGCAAACATTTTTAATCTAAAAATCAGCATGTATATCACCACTGAGGGACTTGAATTAAGAATTACCTGAAGAAGTTCATGTTCGGAAGTGTGTTTTTATGTATGTCAAAATATGGTGTGACGTTTTATATTTTCTTCCTAATTGCTGCAGAAGGAAAAAACAGAGGAAATACTTCATACAGGTCAAAAAATTCCAAATAATTAAGAATTATGTGACGTATAATTATTTCTTATCCTTTTATAGGACATAATAGATATACATACTTTGCTTGTGTCCTCACGTGTTGTGTTATACATTTTTTCTGAAAATTTCCGTGTCATGTAAGGTGTTTGTGCCTGTGCTTCTTATGGTTGAAATCAGCTACAAATTTGGCTCATCGTAATCATTGGAGCCATGTCTTTGCTGAATGAGCCCCTAACTTGGATATAGTTTCAACACACCTAGGCATGCCTGAACCTGGTCTGGAACTGTGAAAATTATTGAAGTACACATCTTCAGAAAGTTGACTTATAGCACCCAATTTGGATTCTATGAATATCTTCGACCTTTGGGGTCTGAATCTCTTCGTTCTTTTATTGGCTCTTTTGTTGTTGGCTGTTGTTTAACATTTCACTTTCCTTTTGACATTTGGATTCAATTGGCAAGTTTCAAAATGTGCTAGCTAATTATGATTTTTGAACCCCCACTTTTGTTTACTTATCCCAATAAAAAAGAAACATAATTAATTGGAACAAAGAATAGGAAAAATAATATTTAAACTTGAACCGACTGGCTGCCATCAACTAACCTATGCAAAGGTTGAGATTAAATAGTGCTATTTTGGGAAGCTTTTATTTGTTAACCATTTTTATGCCCATGAAATATAGGTTTCAGTCTAGTTTATTGGCAGGATTGATCAGACTGATAGCATCTTTTGGCGTAACAGTTAACATTGCGATGAGATTAGCTGCCCGTTTAGTTGTGAATTCTTATATGCTGTTGTTGGGAGGATTTTTGTTGTTATTTCTTTCCCTTTCCTTGCCTTTATTATGGTACAGGATAACTAATTTTTTACATTCTTATTTTATTACCAGGTGCGTGACCCGATGCCTGCTGTGTTCTTCTTCCTTATTGATGTATCCATGAATGCTATACAGACTGGTGCAACCGCAGCAGCTTGCAGTGCAATCAACCAAGTTATTGCAGATCTTCCTGTAAGTTATATTTCTATTGAAGTATGTTGTACCATATTATTTGCCCACTTGAATGAGTTTTGGTCCGGTGATTTCTAATTGTATTTAAGTTTGCATGATCTATGTACATATTGCATTTAGGCTTGCTAACTTTTCTGCTGAAGCTGTTGGAAATTGTTATTTGTCAGTCATTTCGAGAATAATCTGAAGTATCAGTATTTGGGGGACTCTGGGAAAACCAAATTAATTTTCATAGCAAAGGGCCAAAGATTCTGTCTTTCGCTACAAGAAGCCTACAGATGTGAGTGAGTGTTTAAAGCATGACCAAAGAAATATATTGAATTCATTTTTAGCAACCGTTATTGCATTGAAGAAGATGAAATCAGGTAAACCTTTAGAGCTAGATGGTATCCATATTGAGGTGGGAAATACTTAAGTGAGCAGAGGTTATCTTAGTTAGCAAAATTATTTAATTAGATTATAATGACTAGGAAAATGTCTAATGAGTGCAGAAAAGGTATTTTAGTTTCTATATATAAAAATAAAGAAGACATCCAAAACTGCAATAAATATAGATGTATTAAGTTGATTTGTCGATAAAAAAAAAAGGTTCATGTGTAGAATGATGAAATTGTGAGAGTGAGTGATTGAGCATCGCTTAAGCACTTTGTATCTTTTTTCTTTCCTTTTTAGTAAAATTTAAAATGTTGCTGATAATTTTTTTTTTTGGGTAGAGAACGAGCGATTGATCTTCGCTTGAGAGTTTCAACAATCAACTCAGAGAATAATACGGAAGCAATATACTTACTAAGGAGACAAATAGAAATGTATAAAGATAAGAATAGAGATCTTCATATGGTTTTTTATAGATTTAGAAAAAGTTTATGCAACTGTGCTTTAGAGATAATGGGCATTAGAGAAAAAGAAAGGCATATATTGATGCGATGGACGACATTGACATGTATGATGTGGCTATTACTACAATTGAATTATCTAAAATAGAAACAAGTGTATTTTCAATCATTAAAGGATCACACCAACAACCAATATTGATTACTTACCTATTTGCCCTAGTCATGGATGAATTGATAATATATACTATACTTCCTCTATCTCAAAATATTAGTCCTTTTCAAAAATCAAGACTAAGATAACATGAATTTCCTATTTTGCCCTTCTTTTAAATTTACTAGTAATATCTTTAAAGTGTAATAATTGTACTACCAAAGGGTAGCTTTGGAAAGTTAATATTTTTGAAGTGTAATAATTGTACTACAAAAAAAAGTTGAATTCCCCAAAAGGGACTAATATTTGGGATGGAGGAAGTATTTGGATGATGTTCCATAGTGATGTTGTTTTAGTAGATAAAACTAAAAGAGGAATGAACACTAAGGGGTTGTTTGGGATGATTTAAATAAGTGCACTTTTTGACATTTTATGAAATATGGGTTGGGTTTGAAGTGATGTGGTAGAGAGGTGATGTGATTTAAATAAGATGATGTAACTTAAATAGGATAGTGACTTTTTGACTTTTTTGTGTTATGCCAAACTTAGCCTAAATAAGAAATTTATAATGAAACACTTGAGTCAAACGGGTCAAAAATAAGTAGGCTAAAATGGAATACACAGAATGTTACTTTAGTAGAAATAGCGGAGAAGTGAAAATTTAAAGCTGGGAGATACCAAAGAGTGAACAATTTCGTTTTCTATGTTTGATTATTAATAAAGATGACGAGGTTAGAGTTGATGTAACCCATAAAATCAAAGAGGTTGACTCAAGTGGAGGGGCGGAGGTTGGCTCAAGTGGAAGGGTGTTTTTGGCATATTATGAAATCAACCGATACCAACAAATTGAATAGAAAAATTTATAGTAAAAACAATACATTAATAAAATGAGTGTCGCTGAGATAAGGATGCTAAGATGAATGTCTAGCAAGAGTGAGAAAGAACAAATTACGATGGTTTGGTTATAGATAATGAAGAGTGGTAGATGCAACGGTAAGGAGTAGTGATGTCATTGCTGATAATGGAAATGTCAGTGGGAGGGGAAGACATGAGATGGTGTAGTAAAAAAGGATATGAGCTTATTTAATTTTACTGACCTTATAGCTCTCGATAGAGTAGAATGACGAAAAATGGTTGATGTAGTCGATCCCAATTGATTGGGACAAAGGACTTTGGTTTGGTTTGGTATTGTTGAGAGGAGGCTTTGTTTAACATGTTTGTACCAGATTGCTTGTAAGATCACAGCTTCAGACTGGATGTTACACCATTGGTTCCTGTTATATTCTAAACTGTTATATATTCTTGTTCCAGGTCTGCATATTATTTATTCACTCTGAATTATTTAGTGCTTAGACTTTTATTAATGCAATGAAAGAACCGTCCCTTCCTTTTTGTTTGGCCTGTCAGATAGAAAGAAGATTAGACCCCAAAGAGCCCTTCATTACCACTTTAGGTGATGGAAACATCCAAGAGAGAAGAAATCTTAGAGGAAGAAAATCTCAATTGACAGCTAAGAGACAATCTTTGAAAATATCTATTACAAAAGATCAAAAGTTGCCCCAATAGGACTGTCCACACCCCCTATTTATAGACAACCAACTCGACCACCAACTAATATAACAACTAACTAGCTCCAACACACGACATGCACATGATTAGTTAAATCATTAGGGGGTGGGGAATCATTTAAGTTTAATGTAACAGGTCAATTTTATACACATGATTTTACAAGCATAAGATGAAAAATATACACATGATTTTACAAGAGCATTAGATAAAAAAAATCACCTCAAGGATAGTTCATCTTATTAGAAGCACTTCACATGTTAGATGGGCGTATCCTGTATCTATTGAATGTTCTTGATTATTTGAATGTTTCTCTTTGGGAGGTCACATGATTGCCAGAGCAACTTGGTTTCAAAATTATTCATCATTTGGGTAGTCTTGACCTTTGCAGATTGTTTAGATTTTTCTTGCTAGTAGCTATTAGCTTTTGTTTGCTTGTGTGCATGTTAGTTTTCTGAATGTCTCTCTATCTAGAGACATCTTTCTCGGCAGAATCTTTGACCTTGGCTGTTTGCCTTTGTTCTTGCTTCCTCCCCCCCCCCCCCCCCCCCTCTATTTTCGTCCACAACCATGATACAGACCCCTACTATCCCCCACCCCCACACACACATGGGGTTAGTGATTGGAGAGAGAAAAAAAAAAACAATTTTGGCCAATGACCGTCCACTGGGGGTCTCCCCCAGTGGGAGTCCCAAGCATTATACTTTCATCCATTCTTGCTTCGTGTTTTAATAGTTGTTTGATGGACTCCATAGAGAGGTGATGATGATTGAGGAATTTTGTGTAGATTGTAATTTTATTTTATTACTGTTTGATATTTTGCATACATTTGTGTGCTAGAGTTTTGACATTCTTGTATCTTTTGTACTCAATCTTAGTTTTTTCTTAGTTATTTGATCCATTTAATTCACAACCTGCTGAGCTCTATTGCAATTACTAAAGATAGAACATTTTAGTCATTGATCTGGTAATGATTTCTTCCAGGAGGGTCCTCGGACAATGGTGGGTGTTGCAACATTTGACTCGACAATTCATTTCTACAATATGAAACGCGTACTACAGCAGGTCAGTATCCTGTTCAAAAGGTTGACTTGTCTCAGATTCCAGTTCTTCAGTTGAAAATTAGTGTCTTTGCTTTGTAGCCATTGGATTCTTTCTTGTTCTTCTTCTTCTTCTTCTTTGTAGCCATTGGATTATTTTAATTTATATATATTCAGTGGAGCCTAATAGGAGAACTCTTGTTGGCAAAGAAGAGCCTATTAGGAGGATTAAAAGTTATTGTTTGTCCATTTTGTATAGTTGGATTTTGGGGATGGTTAATTCATTATTGAAACAAATTTTGGATTTTGTTTGGAATAGGTTTGGTTGTATAGTGGTTTTTCTTTTCTTTTGTATATGGGTTGTACACCCCGTGTGCCTTATAATATAATTTTAATTATCCCAAAAAAAAAAAAAAAAAAGTGCGTATGATGGTGCACATCACAAGTGGTTACTATTTAAAAGGGTTTAAATTTTAAGTTAGAGAGACATGGCTTAATTTAATGGTGAATATGCTCGATGACTTTTAATTTTAACATACAAATTGATTTTTATAATTTCACTTTTGAACTTCAGTACTTAATTTTTCAGTGTTAATAATCCAGTAGTAAAATTTTATGGCATTTGATTTTCAGTTTTATCCAACTATTCCATCCTCTTCTGCTCTTCGGAACAATTTGTACTGTGATCACATGCTTTATTTTCCTACCTTCCAACTGCATCTGGGTCAGTTTTAAGTTTTGGGAGTTTGTTTTTGTGGCATATTTTTTGGATAATGCTATTTGTGTCCTGCAAAATTTGTTTGATTGTGTTATCTGTGTATTGATGAAAATACTAACCTAATGTTTGGTTCATATTATTTGATGTGACAAGGCTGATAAATTAAAGTAGGAAATTATAATTTGCAATCGTTTTGAAACAAATTTGTCATGAATGTTTTTTTTTTTTATCGTGAATCTGTGTGCACAGCCACTGATGCTCATAGTTCCTGATGTACAAGACGTTTACACTCCTCTCCAAACCGATGTCATTGTTCCCCTTTCTGAGGTCAGTTTCTTTCTTTTAGTTTTAATTTTTATTTATTTATTGTTGATAGCAGAGCTATTTGCAATTATGTGACATGTAATTTGGACGAATGGCCTCGTATTTGTATTTCCTTCTTCAAAAGAATTTCAAAGTAATTTAAGCAAATTGGTTGTTTGTTTTGAGGATTCAGGGCCGTCAACATTTGGAGCTGTTGCTAGAAAATATCCCAACCATGTTCCAGAATAACAGAACTGCTGATTCAGCCTTTGGTGCAGCAGTCAAGGTTTGTACATTTCTTTATAGTGATTATGTACGCTTAGTAATTTTGAGACGCAATTCTTCTTGTCTAACATACTTATGAGCTATTAAATCTTTTCTTTGATGTAAATAGCCAAACCTCTTAGTAGAGAATTCTCATGCAAAAAGAGCATGCATATATTTTTGGAAAGATAATTTTGAAAATTTAAAAAGAATCCATTTATTGTGTATGCTACAGCATAAAAATGTTCCTATTCCTTCTGTCTTTTTAATTTAATGAGTGCGCGATTTCATGTTGGTGAGACGAGCAGCTTGGTAATAGAGCGGCAAATAAGCTGAGTTGAGGTGAGCCTAGCTGCAGGGTGTTTGGGCTCAGAATGATTATTTTTAATATGTTCGGGCTCAGACCATGTTTGCGACAAGCCCATTAGTTTGTGTGACATTTTTATTCCCCCATGTATACTCTACCCAGATTAGACACTTGGATACTCTAATTTTAATGTTTTTTGAGGAAGAAGAAACTCACATTTGATAATAAAGAAAATTTTCTAGCATCAAATTGATGGCAGGTAGAAATCCTTCAATTCTCTAAATCCTATTAATTTCAAGTACATTTGTAGAAATAATGTGATATGTTAGTACGTCTTACAACATACAATTTCTTGAAATGTTCAGTATGTGTCCATGTACCCATACAACCATACATATTCCTATATCCTAAGATTAAGGGTTTCGTGTTCAGGATCTGGGCACACCCACTTCTGGCAATTATACCAGATTTCATGTAACATAGGAGCCCTACCATATGCTTTGGTTCGTGACAGTTTCATGATCTCACGAGCACAACTCGGCTTCATAAGGCTATATGAAAATGGAAGAGAAAACAAACCAGCGGGCAGAAAGACGATGTGATAGTGTGATTATAGCATGTCGGAAAAAGGTTTAAAAACTGGGCCACCCACCTACTTTTTGTATGATGCTCCAAACTGGAGTCCCGTATACTTTAGCTTATACCACATTCCTTCAGAAAATGTATCCTATGTATGCATATTTATGTCGAGTAATCTTTATTTATATTATTAGGTGTTCTCATATTTGAGTTATTAAAATTTGGTGGGATGATAAGGGGAACTGAATTATGGGAGTTGGAAGAAAATATAAGAAAATGGAATACTTAGTAGACAATTATGGACAGTGCTTAAGTTCAATTAATATGAAAGGAACTTGATTTAACTTTTCTGGGATTTACATGCTGGCATTATTGAGGAGAGTATTATGGACAGATTGAATGTGGAAAAATTGTTACTGTAGTGTCATATTAGTGTAATGTAAGCATAAACTATTCATATTATTGTAGTGCAGAATTTGTCCTATAATATATCTCTTAGACTTTCTCCCCATAAGTATGATAGCATAGCTTACCAGGTTTTTATTTTTTTGGTCTGTACTTTTTAATCTACAGCACATCTCTCAATCACAGTAATCTTCATTGATAGAACTGATGCTTGCCCACTATTATGATTTTTGTTGCTTTTATATTCTGTAGAAGTCTGCTAATAATTAGGAATTATAGAATTCTGTTATTACCTATGTGCACACATACATCTGAGTAAATTCAGTGTGTCTATGTTGAAATTTATGTTTTTTTGTTATTATTTCAGGCTGCTTTCTTAGCAATGAAGAGTACTGGAGGAAAACTTCTAGTATTTCAGTCTGGCAAGTTCATGAACTTTCCATCATTGAATTTTATGTGTTTGGTATAAACAACAACGAAATTGCTAGCCCATACCATATCTGTTTTTTATGTTGCCAAGTTCTCAGTCATATCGTGCTTCTTTTGTGTTTTTTCTTTTCATTTTTAGTTTCAAAAAAATCAATCAGGCATATAACTGCAAACAAATTCTGTACTTTTATTTACTCATAGATACTAATGAATGTGAATTGAGATGGGGAATATATGTCTGATCTAATGATGTCGAGGAAATTATGTAATTTAGTAGCCAAGAATGGCACACTTTTCTAATTCAGGCTAGGGTTTCTTTAGGCATAATAGAACTATTAATTATGTTAATGTGGGAATTATGTAGGGATTTGGTTGTTTGATATGAGGATGTCTAGATCAAATAAATTGCTTGCAAAAAATAAATGTTGCTCGAGTAGGTGTCAGAATTTAGGATTTAGGGATTTGGCTTTTAGAATAAGATGCGATTTTGAAGTCAAAGCTGGCAAATCCTATTCTATATTCTTATTAATCTGCATATAAGATTTTGTTTTTGATAAGTACAGTGTCATTTATGGAAGTAGAAAATGGGGCATCACCTTTGTAAAATAGCTTTCCGAGATAAAAAATCTCGACATGCAAGTTGAGCTCCTATAAAATCTACAAGAGCAAAAGAGGCTTTGTAAAAAATAAATAAAATCATTTAGTCCAAAAATGGAATTAATGTAATAAACACATCTTTAGCGGTATTCTCGATTCAGTGTTCAAAAGTACATTACTTCCTCTCTCTCCAAGCACCCCATTATACATGATCACATTACCATCCAAGCACTGTTTTTCTTCTTCAATCTACATTACATCCATCCCCCCAACACTATACGCCATCACCCAATGGACCTAAAATATCATTACAGTCACATGCCATTCCATAACTCCTTGGTCACATCACAATGAAGCATTAGATGATCTACTGTCTCTTACGCACTGCAGCTCAAATAATACTGATTAGGAAGCCTGAAGCCTCGTTCCATCAAAATATCGAATGGAGTCTAATATGTCTGTTGAGAAAAAAAGGCCACTTTGTTGGAGCTCCAAACTTCTAAATGATCTTTGAAGCGAGAGGGGTACTTGATGCTCCGGTGATCAAAGACACACCCAAGAAGGCAATGAGAGTCTTCACTTTCTTCTCACCCACTCTGACCTCTCCATTTGATCTTCTAGAAGAGGCCCTCCTCACAAACCATCCTATATGTGCCGTCTGGACTAAGCACTGCTTGTTGGGGGGGGGGGGGGGGGGGGGATTCTCTGGTGAAGGAGCCTTTGCTCCTTCCATCTCCTCAATACCGAGGCAATCCTGCTTTCTGAACCAGCCACCAGGTCCTCACCAATGTTGTCTTCTCTTTGTGCTACTATCTACCATCTATACTGGATGTCCCCCTTCACAACTAAGGCCAATGATCCACCATCATCTCCATTAGTTCCCAGACTACCTCGCCTACCCAAATCTCTTACATCTGTCCAACAATTATTTGTGCCACCCTCCTCCTCAACACACTGTGTACTGCATGGAACATTGGCTCATCAAAACCCTCTCTGCATTCAGCAACAAGTTTTTCTCTTTCCTTCTATTCTCCAATAGAAACAACCTTCATCTTTTCTCAGTCGAGAAAGCAAAGAAGAAGACGGAGAACTAGGCCCAATGCAGTCCAGCCTTGGAGGCTGTGCCTTGGCCTGGACCAAAAATACTGCTCAGAGAAGAGGAACGTGAAGGAGATAAAATAGAAAGAGGCTCAAACCTGTTTCCTCCAGTATTGTTGGGCTAGGGCTTGCTATTGTAGACTTCAGGACCTTTGTCTTGTCTTAGAACTTGGACTGGTAGGCATATGGCCCCACTGTCTTCTTAAAACCACAGTTTGGGGCTTTTAAAAAATGGCCCATTTCCCTGATCACTCCAGCATGGGCAATTTCCCCTTTTCCACCCAAGCGAGCTTCCTACTGCCCAACTCAGATTTGGCCCTGGAACTATCTCCAACTGTTATGTTATGTGGCTTGGACTGAGCTAGCTTATTATTTTTCAACACTTTCTGGCCTTGCTGAGTCTTAAAGGATCCATGCTGATTAATTTTCTTCCCACGTGTTCCGAGTTCAGAGGATGTTTTTGTAGAGCCTTTAACCTTCGTTGGGATCATGTGATGCAAATTTAGCCCTATGCGTGATCCCTATGGCAACCTAGGTGTTAATACCTGGAGTTTTCTTTCTTTTCTTTTCTTTTTTCTTGTTCTTGCTCTTCTCAATGTTCTGTTCATTTGATGCTTTATAACCCTACTGGAACCTTATCTGATCCTCATTCTTTTCCTACCCTTTTGATTATGATCCTCATTCTTGCTTCAACCATTTAGGCATAGCTCATAAATGTTATTCAAATCAGGCTCTTTACTGCTTACAGCCCCAGA
Source organism: Camellia sinensis (assembly GCF_055761805.1). NCBI lineage: Eukaryota > Viridiplantae > Streptophyta > Magnoliopsida > Ericales > Theaceae > Camellia > Camellia sinensis. Next base: position 142,143,790 of record NC_138975.1, read on the forward strand.
TCAGTCCCAGAATTGTTGTGTCTTTCCAGAATTAAACCCTGAAAACCTTGGCCTTTTGTTACAAATTTTAAACTTGCTTTTGCTACATTTTTCAACTCTCTTCTCCATAATTAAACTTTTTTGATTCTTGGTATACCAATTGACAATTACCTTCTTATGAATTTATATACATCACATCAACTTTCTTTGACATTTGGCCTTCTGCAGTGAAACTTAAATTGCCTTGCATAGCTAGCAGCGTTGCAGGCATCTAGTAGAGGCAGCAGATGCCATCTGTTTATTTGATTGGTGTTTGGAAATCTTACCCTTCATGCATGTAGCAAAGTTCACCTATATAACTTGAGAATAAAATGTGTGTTCCTGAACAAGATTGTGCTGTGAGCTATAATTTGAAACCTGCCCTTTGGCTGGTACCAAATGAAATGGTTTGGGTGAATATTTTGGTGATGTGTTCGGTCTACAGGATGTAGTGATCTTAGGTAGGATTGTATCTGTCAGTAGCAGCTTTTAAAAGAATTGAAGTCTCGCAGTAATTAAATCAGGAGTTCACTCTTCATTGCTAGAGACTGTAGTATTTTGTTGCGTTGCTGGATTGTATTTCAGTATTTAAAAGTTTTACCACCATCCAGAATTAATTTTTTAAGGTTTGTCTGGGACTTAATAAGCTAAATCATGGCAGCAGAAATGTTTTCATTGTGGTTTGACAGTGACATTGAGAATATGTATTATTGCGCTCTTAAATTGAAGTTAGGTAATGGATAATGTAAGTTTTCTTACATTTTGATTTCTCTGCTACATGCCTATTGGCAATTTTGTCCCTGTTTGGTAGTGCTCTTCACTTGGCATGTGAAGCTATTTGTTCATTCTCTTTTATAAGATCTTTTTGATCTCCTGTTGTTTATAACAGATGTGTTGAGAGAATTGATGGATCTGATAATGTTATTGTCCTATGTTGTATACAGTGTTGCCATCACTTGGGATTGGATCCCTTTCTGCAAGAGAGGCTGAAGGAAGGACGAATATCTCTTCTGCAGATAAAGTATGCTTATCTGATATATATTTGTTCCTTTGCTTTCTCTGTCCTTTGGTGTATACTGGTTACATTTTTCTGACTTTTGGCTTGAGGTAGATGGTGAACTAGTTGATCGCAGGTTTCCTGTGCAAAAGTGAAGGAGCCAGACTCCTTTTCTACATTGGTTTAACTTCTGAAGTTGTCCATTCAATGGATTTGTCTAATTTTAATTAGTACTAAGCATAGGCATCAGATATACAGGAGTTTCACTTTTTCTAAACTACTCTTTTCTTCTTTTCTGTGTCCAAAAGGAAAAAATTACACCCAGTTTAATCCCATTGGATGGGATCTAGGAGGGATAGATTGGGTGCAGACCCAACCAATCTTTCCGGAGTGAAGGAAAAGAGGGTGGTTGTGCTAATCAATGTGGAATAATTTCTGATGGAAAAATTGCATCAACCAATCTTTTGTAGTTGTTTAACCTTGTGAATTCCAGATGGAGTTAATGATCAACACTGTCATGTATGATGGATGGTTGCTAGTAGCAAGTGTCTATAGTTGATGATCAATACTGTCATTTAAGATTTGGGCTTGGTTTAGTGTGATGTTTATTCTTCAGGCATTACACATTTTTTGTGTAATGCAGCTTTGGCAGTCATCAGTTTTGGTTGTGCTTTCTGTCAATATGATTACCATTCCAGGCTTTTGAGACAATTTCTCTTTTACGTCCTTCTGATGCATTACATCCAAATCTTCTTTTAATTTTGAAATGTGTGATGAATTGATACAACTTTTCTTTCCTGGAGAGCTGATTTTGTTTGTCTGTAGCTTGTCAGTGAGATTCTCCCTTTCCCTCACTCTAAAGGACCTGCCTGATTTTTCTCTTTCTATTTTTCTTCTTTTTTTAATTTTTTATTAAGTACTTGTGGATTTGTCTCTTCATTATTCTAGTGCGTCTTCATCCTTAAAGTGTACTTTTTTTTTTTTTTTTTCTTCATATAGTGTTCTGTTTATTGTTGAATTTTAGGAGGCCCATAAATTACTCCAGCCAGCAGACAAAACTTTAAAGACAATGGCTGTTGAACTTGCAGAGTATCAGGTGGGGTTTTACTGTTTTGGATCTTCCTACTCCATATAGTTCTGAAATCTTTCCATGATTGTTGGTTGAGACTTATGATGCAAACAATAATTTTCTTTTAATTCAATCTAATCAATGTTTTCAGGTGTGTGTTGATGTGTTTATTACCACCCAAACTTACGTGGACATTGCTTCAATCTCTGTCATCCCAAAAACTACTGGAGGGCAGGTATTTGTGAAAGACTATTCTATCATTCTGGCTTGGTGGTCATATAAATTGTGAATTGTTACTCACAAGAATTGTTGATTTAAGTTAAAAAGCAAAACTGTTCCATTTTGATTTCTTCTGAATGATCCTTTCGTAGTATTGTCTACTTCTCAATATACGCTTGGAAAACTGTCTCTTCATAATTTTTTCTCCATAGGAAACTTGGAATCAAGTTCTTTGTGCCTTCTGCTACCTTATTCTTTACCTGGGAGCACATTTATATTAAATTGTTTTTGATAAATTTCACATACTGCAATTGCTTTTGTCCATCGTATGCAACTGGAGCTTGACTTAATTTGATAATGAATTAAGCATCTTTTTTCTTAAATACCTCCAGCACAAAGTTTTCAATATGTGCTCATAGATGGTAAATCCTTATTAATTTTTCCATTCATATATGAACATCGTAAGATGTGGTTCTCAAGTACCCCCTGTTTTCTAAGTGTATTATTGTTACCCTTTCTTTGCTCTTTCTAATCCTGCCAAGCTTTACATTGATATTTTTCCTTTTCATATATGAATATCTTAAGGCGCAAACCTCAATTATTTCACCCTTTCTTCCAGGTGTACTATTATTACCCTTTCTCTGCTCTTTCTGATCCTGCAAAGCTCTACAATGATCTTCGATGGAACATCACAAGGCCCCAAGGTTTTGAGGCAGTCATGCGTGTAAGATGTAGCCAGGTGAGTTCCCCCCCTTCTTCTCCAACATTGTAGGAGGGGTTTTTTGATGGCTCAACTTAATGCTAAAATTTGAAGTAACAAGCTTTTTATTTAGTTGTTAATGCTGAACATGCTTAGCATAAAGGCATTGGACAATATCTCACAATGACAAATTTTCCTTCACAAATGCAATGTGCAACCACTTATGCTTTTGTCTCTGTTAAGGTGTTTTGCCATCAGCCTACCAACACAACCACCACTATCACTTCTCTGTCGCCTCCATCACTAACACTAACTACACACCACCACCACATCATTGCCACATTCACTACCCTACCACTCCACCTCCACCTCCACCTTCACCTCCCCACCATTACTGTCACCACCACCACGCCACCACCACCGCCACCACTGTTGTTGTCACCGCTATCCTGACTTTACAGAACCACTATTGCCCCAACCACTTCCACACCACAACCGTTGTTGCCACCACCATCACTCGACTACCATAATTGTCACCACACTACCACCACCACCACCACCACCACCTTCATGACCTCTACTATACTACAACACAACCACCGCCACCTCTGCCATGTCGCTACAACCTTACTGCTATAATATAAGGATTGAAAGAGAAAAGTTATAAAATTAATAAATTTCATATTTGAACTTCTTGTATATATGAAACAACTTGATTAAAGTTGGAGCTTAAATTTTAGTACTTACCAAACATTTTCTTCCAATTAAGAAAATTTAGCAATATCCTTTTCAGTGCTTAATGTTTAGTTTTATGTTTTATCGAACAAAACCTAAAAGTAGCTTTCTTGTTCTATATTCTAAAAACAATGATGCTTAGATTTCTTTTTCCTCTTTTTTAGGGTATTCAAGTTCAAGAATACTCAGGAAACTTCTGTAAGCGCATTCCGACTGATGTTGACCTCCCTGCGGTTAGTACATGCTTTATGAGATACTTTTTTTTTTTGGGGATAAATTGCTTCATGAGATACTTTGCATTTGCGTATAACTAATTAACCTTTCGTTCCTTTTTCATTCTTTTCTCTTCTACTAATGTTAAGTGTTGTAAACTATTGGGGAAATATGATATACATTGATGATAAAAATTTGATTGAAATTCAAGCATAATCTAGATTTCTTGTGAGATAGTGGCATTGTATATTCTAAACTATTTTAGCTTTTGACATTGAAATTTTTACTATAGGCACTTGTCTCTGTTCCATGTCTAGTGTTCACACCTTTCCTTGAATTACAAGATCACTTGACTTAATTTTAATCTAATTAGAAGGGCCTACTGGTTCCATAGTCCGTATATCTGTCTCAAGTAATATTACTAGAAACAAATGCTAAATATATAAACCAAACCAAGTCTTGTGTCCTAATCAGGTTGGGTTAGCTACATGAATCCTTTATCACCATTTTGCTCATTGCTGTGCTCAAGTAAATTTAAAATAGATTTGTATCATTTTTTATTACAACATCCCATTTTAGTTTAGTCCTTCTCTTTCCCATAACATTTCTGTTTATGATGATTATATTACTCTTCCTTTTCGTTGCATTTACCATTTTGGTGTATTCTTTCTAAACTTATCTTAAATTGATTCTACTCCTACTATTTCCCGAATATATTAATTTTAAATTTCTAGTCTTACCACATATCCATTTAAGTTTCTTCATCTCAATTACACTCATTTTGTGACCGTGTTGTTTCTTAGTTGCCAAACATTATGTTCCATAACGCATTGCTAGCTTTATGGTTGTCCTATAAAATTTCCTTTCAATTTTGTTGATAGCTAGAAGCACTCCTCCACTTGAGCCAACCTATTAATTCTATAGATTCATCATCTCCATTCCCTATATCTATATTAATAGTTGAACATAAGTAACAAAATTGTTTACTCTTTGTTATCTCTTGGTTTTCAGTATTCACTTCTATTTCTATTTTTATTTTTTGTTGTTCCTATCGTTCAAACTAGTAATGTGTTTCATGTTTGTCTAAAGTAATGGACACATGTGTCCCTTAAGTGTTTGAAGCTTTTTCGAGTCTAAAAACGTAATATGACATGTTTGGATGCATGTCTGAAACGTGTTAGAAAGTGTCCAATGTGTGTTGGTGCTTGACACGAACGCGTCTCCTTTGAAATGTCTGTGATTCTTAGTATTCAGTGTGTTTTAGACACTTTATGAGAACATACAGTTCTCATGTTTGGCATCTTTCCTTAGTGTGCAACTTGCTGTAAGTTAGTTGGGTGTCACTCTTGCTGTTTTACGCTAGCTTTTTTCATTACTCTTGTTCTCTGTCCTAATTGCTGTGCATAATTGTTTATGGAGATTCAATTGATCTGGTCCATTCACTGCGATTGAATTTGTCCCCCTCATTAGTTTTCCCCCTAATGCAGATTGACTGTGACAAAACTATAATGGTTACTTTGAAACACGATGACAAGCTGCAGGATGGTTCAGAATGTGCTTTTCAGGTACAACTTTTTCCACTTATTTATTTGTGGCTTTCCAGGTTTTCATATCTTCATTCTCACCCTCTTTTTTGGAAGAGCTTCTAGTATTCTTTCACATAAACAGCTTTTGTTTTATTTAGTTATTTATTTTGTGCATTTTGTTGTCCAGTGTGCTCTTCTTTACACTACTGTGTATGGCCAAAGAAGAATAAGAGTTTCTACCTTATCTTTGTCATGCACAAGTCTGCTAAGTAATTTGTTCCGCTCAGCTGACTTAGACACCCAATTCGCTTGTTTCTTGAAGCAAGGTAGTTGATTATGATATTTTATGGTTGCTTTGGCTCCTTTAATTGTGATATTTAGTATTTAGAGAACACTTGATGTCTCGTCTTTTTTTTAAAGAGAAGAATACTAATCACAATATTATTTCACCTAACCTGTAGCCGCAAACGAAATTCCTTCCAGTCCACTCTCACAAGTCAAGGAGCAAGTGACAACCCTTTGCATCAACATCCTGCACTCATATCGCAAATTTTGTGCTACAGTATCATCATCTGGTCAACTTATCCTTCCAGAGGCACTTAAACTTCTGCCTCTATACACACTCGGTATGTTTCTTTATGCTTATTAATCCATATTTATCTGAATGTAGTAGGTGGGCCCCTATGCGTTATGGATGTGGGTTGCATGATAGTTTTTACATTTTTTATGGTATTATAATTAAGAAATAAAGGTAGTATTTGAAGATGGAAGATAAATATTTACATTTGTATTCACAAAAATGTTTTTTAGATTATAACTTCATGTTGCAAGCAGTTTCACCACTTCTTGTCCATGGAAGATATAGTTCAGAAAATTAAGTCAGAACTGATTTTTTAGAGGTTTTTTAAGATGATCTAAATAAGTGTACTTTTTGACTTTTTACGAAAAGAAAATGTTATGGACCCCAAATAAATTACCAAATTTTCTACCAAACCTCTCACATGGGTGGAACCTACACAAATCACGTGTGTGAGTCCTACACCCATGTGAGAGGTTTGGTAAAAAATTTGGTAATTTATTTGGGGTCTCTAGCATAACTCTTTACGAAAAAATGTGTAGAAAAGTAAAGAGGTGATGTGACTTAAAAAAAATAAAAAAATAAAAAAGTGTGCTAATATAGGGGATGCCAAACAATCTCTTAAGCTGTATTTGGTTGAGAGATTTGGGAAGGGAAAGGAAAAAGGAAAAGGGAAAATGTGTGAAACTATGTGAAATGTAGCTATATTTCATTCACGTTTCACTTATCTTTTTTCTTTCCATTTCCAAATCTATTTCCAAATCCCCCAACCCAAACACAGGGTTAATGCTTAAGAGGTAATTGTCTAATTATCATAGTAACAAACCAAATTGTTATTGCATGTTGATATGTGTAGTGCTGATAAATATATAAAGTTGAAACAAAGGCAAATCAATCATTTCACATTCTGCCTTACATCTGGAGCCTCCCATGCTTGTGACCCTTTCCAAATGCTTCCTTTGGCAGCATATGGCAATGAATGCTACACTATTTTAAATTGCTTGTTTTAAGTAAAATGGCTCATAGATTTTAAACCTTTTGATTTGAATAAAAGGGCCAAAGAGTGTAAAACCACTTGATTTGAGTGAAATTGGTCATAGGTTATTTTAAATCGTTTGATTTGATTACAATAAAAATATCAAAATGTTATTTTAATTCGTTTGATTTCGATAAAATGGTCAAAAGGTTATTTTAAGTCATTTGATTTGAATAGAAGTGTCAAATGAAGGAAGTAAAAAATAAAATGACAAAATTAATAACCACATATCTGAATTTGAATTTAATGATTAATGAGTTATTTTAAACCATCTGAATCGTTTAAAATGGTCAACATGTTATTTAAAAACTCAATTTGAGTAAATGTTCAAAAGTTATTTTTAAACTATTTGATTTGATTAAAATGGTGAATGGGTTATGTTAAACTATTGGTTTGAATAAAATGGCATTTTAAACCATTTGGTTTAATTTAAATAATCAATGACCTGAAATATTGGGCACGAAAGTTTGGTAATCTGATAAAATTAGGCGTTAGAATTATCGATATTTATAGGCATGGGACTGTAAACACATATGAGGTAACATGGGAAGAGTATAAATCAAAGTCAAAGCTAGATTGGTTATAAAAAAAAATAAAAAATGAAAAAGTCGCTTTGATTCTACATTGGGAGAAATGTCCAATTTAGGCACTTTATATGTGTTGGCTACATGGGTTCATATTTGAGGAGCCAAGTTTCATTGTCAATCACCCCTCAGGAATGAGGGGATTGTGGGTAAGGAGGAAATCAGGATGTGGAAGGAAGTCCTTATGCGCTTTGTATATGTCTGTAGATTAGTTTTGAATTATTTTCTCCTCTTCAGCTTTCTTTTTCTTGTTTCACTACGGAATTAGTTGAATGCCCGCCCCCTACGGCTGTAATCTTGTTGCCCACCATTGTTGACATTACAACATATAAAGTATATATATGTATCGAGTAAAATGCAAATAGGATGTAACTGATATTATCTGATAAAGTAAATGTTAATGATAAAATTCAAAATAACTGTATAATTAGAGGATAATGAGAGGTGAATTTTGTAATTACTAAAAAGAGTGCTAAATTATGATTTCATAATGATGTTATAAAAGAGAATTCGGCCATGCTACTCTGGCTTTTATTATAACTAGAAGATGTCCAAAGTGGTGGTAATTCAGTGTTGCTGAACCATGCAGTATTTCCATTTAGTTAGAATATGCTTGCAGAAAGTCGAGCCATTGAAAGTTTGATTGTCTGATGCTTAGTTTAATGACTTCTGTAATAATTTATTGGTTTTTTTTGTGAGAGAACTATTTGAATATCCTATTCTGGTGGTTGGCATTACTTAATTTTCTTGTCATACAATATTTTGTAGATAGTTTGATTATATTTGAATTTTTATTTAATTAATTTTCATGTTCCCTTTCAGCTTTGGTTAAAAGTACAGGGTTACGAACTGATGGGCGAATAGATGATAGATCCTTTTGGATCAATTATGTTTCTTCTCTTTCTACTGCTTTGGCAATCCCACTGGTGTACCCCAGGATGATGGCCATTCATGACCCTAACTCGAAGGTATTAGAAATAATTTTGTGTACTGTTAGTTTTATGTGATCCTAATATTTTGGTGTGATACTGCCAAATTGACAGGAGATAGATGCTGCTCTTATGCCTCCTGTTATCCCGCTTTCCAGTGAACATATGAGTGAGGATGGAATCTATCTTCTGGAGAATGGGGAGGATTGTTTAATTTATATTGGGAGTTCTGTGGATCCTGATATCATGCGACAACTGTTTGGCATTTCCTCGCTTGATGAAATTCCAGCTCAGGTAGTCTTATTGTTTTTTGAACTACACAATGTCTAACTATATAGCATCATTAAGAGTAATGATATATAAACTAAAAATTCATACATAATGGTGTGGCCCATTGTGGACCTTTCACTTTAAAACAGAACACCATTGAAGATGAGTTTATTTACTATAATAGCATTACAACATCATTCTTATGGAGTTTTTGTATGATTTTTATGTATGAATAGAGTTTTCCCATCATTAATTATGGTTGGGAACAACATGCATAGGAGTTTGAGATCTGAATTAGTTGTTTAAGATTTGCCAGGATTGATAAGTGTCTGAATTCCGGATGTATTTCATTTAGAACCCTTGTGTTGCTATTTTTTTCTAGATAACTTTCCTAGTCTCCCTAAGTGTAAATTAAGGTGTGGAGATTTAGTTTCAGTACTGTTGTCATTTTAATTTTGGGTTAAGGGTACTTCTGTGTTTTTGTCATCTTTTATTCATTAGAGAGTTGTCTTCTATTTATTTTGTATTAAGCACACATTGTAAGGTAAGAGATTAATGCAATAATATTTTCTCCCTCTAACCTCACTTAAGGATCCTACAAAGACTTGAGTTCTTTTTCTGCATAATTATGTTATTATTCCTTTGGTAATGTTGATTTATATGATTGTGTTGTTGATGAAAAATGAGAACTTTAATATAACTTGTGTTTCAGCTTTATTTATCTGCTGAGATGCTTGTTATGTTACTTCAGTATATGACTTCTTTCTTTTGCCTCAGTTTGTACTGCAGCAATATGACAACCCACAGTCCAAGAAGCTAAATGATATTGTGAATGAGATAAGGCGCCAAAGATGTTCCTACCTCCGGTAATGCCTGATGTTCATGGAAGATTGTCTTTTTATATACGTACATGTGTCTGTAATTATTTTTAGAGACAATAAAAAATGTTAGAAGTATATGCTTTAAAATATATTTCCTATTCCATATCAAATTGTTTGAACAATCATATTTTATGTGATTGTTTAATAATTTTTGTTTTCATTTTTTTGCAGCTTAAAATTGTGCAAAAAAGGAGATTCATCAGGTCAGTGCATCAAAACAATCCTCACCACTTTGGACAAAATCATATTAATTGCTGGTCAACCACTTTGCATATTTAATGAGCCATAATTTAATTGAAACCTTTTGAATTTTCTCCTTCTCAATACTTCCTTTTCTTTTGTCATTCTTTATGATTTGATGTGTCATGGCATTATTTGCAATGAAAGCTTGGGGTTCCATAGATACTTGTCATCTTTTATTTTCTTCTATTAAAAGGAGCTGTTCCCCAATGCACCTCCGAAGGGTTGGTTTTGTGGATTTTCCCAAACAAAATTAGAGTTATGGGAAGCCCCTGAATAATTGATATTCTTGTTGGAATCTTAGTTAATTTTTACTATATGTTAATCCTAATCCTGATGGTGGGAGTGGCTGTTGGCCATGGAGAGGGTTTCATGGCAGAGGGTTAGTTTTGTGATTTGGCTGTGGCTATGGTAATGGCAATGGAAATGGAAATGGAGTTTTGGGAAAAGATGAGAGAGAGAGAGAGAGAGGTGGCATTGGAGATGGGATCTGTGAGTGGTTAATCCTAATCCTATGGGCCCTCACTCGCTCCAAAACCTCGGCAATGACAGTTTTATTGGCAATCCTAGCTGAAAATGGTTGTCAGAAAATTGAAAATTCCTTTTAGAATTTCTGAGTTGCTTGTTTTTGACTTAACCCTTTTTTTTTAATAATTTATTTCCAGGATTGTTATTCTTCTCTTACATGGTAGAAGACAAGAGTGCCAACGGTCTCTCTTATGTCGAGTTTTTGGTACATATCCACCGTCAGATTCAAAATAAAATGACTTGATAGTTTGCACCTCAAGTTTAATCTACATTTTTGGATAGCGGTTTTGTGGAGGCACCCTCAGAAATCAAGGCAAAAGGAAGCAAAATTTGATGCGGGCAGTCGCTGGATCGGCTGTATGGAATTAATTGTTTTATTGGTGACAAAGAAAGCTGAGCACAATTTTGCAATAAGAGGTTTGTTAATTTTAGTGTAGTCATAAGATTTGAGAAAGTTCAGGGTTGGTATAACATGGCATACATTATCTATATGTTTTCTTGGTACTCGTTTTTTTTTTTTTTTTTTTTTAGATTGGGTTTTTTTTGTTCTTGTTTACTGTAGAACAGGGAAACAAAATGTATAAACAAGTTGTCAATCAAATGGGCTGGTAGTACATGTATTTTTATGATGGAATTATGCTCTCTCAAAACCAATCATTACAATTTAGGTAAAAATTAGATTAATTTAGAGTCAATTTTGGTTAAAATGATAGATTTACGCTGTGTTTGGTTGGGGGATTTGGGGAGGGATTTGGAAAGGGAAAGGGAAAAGGTGTGTGAAACTATGTGAAATGTAGGCATGTTTTTTTCACATTTCACCTACCTTTTTCATTTCTCTTTTCAAATTCCTCCTCAAATCCCTCAACCAAGAGTTTCAGGGTAAATTTAAGATTGTGATTTTTTTTTTTTTTTTTTTTTTTTAAGGAATATTGGCTTTTTGTAATTGTAGTGTTCTTGTAGTTTTAGTGTTCAGCATTTCAATTATGCTGATTTAATATTTGTTAAAATGGTCCCCATCAATGACACCATCGGTATTCATTATCAAATTCAAGAATATTTTTCGAACAAAAAAGTACTACAAAAATTATCTTTAGCAATTAATGTAGAACTTTATTTTTTTGATGGTATAATTTTTTTATTTCAAAAGTATTATCGATTCTGGCATAATATATATATATTTTTTGAGGTGTATTCTGACAGAATATTGGCAGCATCAGAACAGATCTCTTTGACGCTTACGCAACACTGATAGAGACTATTAATTTTGGAGTTCTAAAAAGACCACTAATGACATGGCACTCAATAAAAAAAAAAATACAACATCAAGGTCAAAACATCAAATCATTCCTGGGGGTTCACTGTCACATCATTAGTGATAGCACTAATTAGTGCTCTCACTCATTTTCCGACGCTCACAAGTGTTGTAATTAAAATGTTAGATATTAAAGATCTCTTTAACGCTCCTTTAGGGGTAATTTGAAAAGTTAGTAAAAAGTTAATTTTTAGTTTTTGAGTTCTTTTTGAGTTATATTATTTTTCATATTTTTTGTACATAAAATGATAAAAAAGTTTTTAAAAAAAAAGTCAAAAAATTAGTTTTTAATTAACTTTTCAAGTCACTCCTTAATAGTTCGGGGACAAGTGTTGCAATTAAAATGTTAGATACTAAAACAAGGTAAATTATATATATATATATATATATATATTTTATTTTAAAGATAAAAAATGTGTAATTAACCAAACTTTTGAATTTGTTTTTTAATTATTTTCTCAATGTCTGCTATTGATTGATGTATTTTTTTTTAGATAGTGTCTGTGATTGATGTATTAAACCATGCAACATTTGCCATAAATTTTATGCAAAAAATTAGGACCCTTTTTCCATGTAATATGAGTCAACAAAGCACAATTTTTCTCAATCAGAATATATTCAGTTATTTAATTCTTTAATTTGGTGAGAAAACACAACCTTTTTCTTATCCTTGGTTTATTTGCTTAACTTCTTAAATGATTTTAGATAAGAATATAACTAACATATTACTTGTGTTATGTGCAGGTATAAATAAATAATTAAAAATTAATTTTAAATTAAAATAATAATATAAAATTTACTTAAAATATGTAGTAAAAATAATTTATAATAAATTAAATTTTATTTATTTTTGCCAGAGTTATGCATAAGATAAAATTTTTATTCTTATGTCATTAATTGTGTATTCTAAGTTCTTAACAAAAAATTTCATATCATAATTTAATTAGTAAAAATTAAAGAATAAATTACAAAAATTATATTGATGATAAATTATAAGTACATTTCATTTTATAAGTTTCGTAATTTTAATTTCCTATATGATAGTAGTAAATTACATTTGTTAATATACTAATTTTTATTTATTTAATTTGTAAAGCTTAAAAATCAATTATGATTGACTTATGATGTTGGACTAAACATTAGAAGTGACCTAAAAACTACTCGTCTCAATATTTATGCTAATGCGACCTAATTAAAAATAAATTTCAATCATTATTATATGGAGATACATGTGATAAGAATTTATAGTACACAATTTTTACAAAATAATATTAATTCAAAATTTTCAGTATGGAATATATGTACCCAACTTTATGTTATGTTTGATTCATAGATTGGGGTAGGAATTTGAAATGAGAAAGAAAAAATATAAGTGAAATGTGATTGAAATATAATTACATTTTACTTAATTTTATACACCTTTTCATTTTCCCTTTCAAAAATTTCTACCCAAAACTATGAACCAAACACATCATATATGTTGAAAGGAGTGTTGGATACTTTATTGTATTGATATACACTATCTAAAAAAAACCTATATAATATTTGATGGGAGAAGTAAATTCTTAAAATAGATCATCAATTATATTATAAGGAAATAAAAGCTAACCGATAAAAGATTTTTTAATTATTTAAAAAATTAAATATCAAGAGAAATAATCTATAGAAGATGTAAATTGATCTCTATATTGTAGTGGTACAGAAACTAAATTTTAAAATTGATCCTTTTAAAATTTTAAAATTTAAATTTTTAAATGGATTAATAAATTTTCTTTTTGAAATGTATAAATCAAGGCATAATAAGATTTTTTTTTAAGTGATTCAATAAAAGCAAAAAGATTTTTTATTTTTTATTTTTATAATTTAAAACTGATTAGTTAACTTTCCTTTTCAAATTTTTAAATTTAAATTTACAAATGAATTAATTAACTTTCTTTTGAAATGTGTAAATCAAGATATAATAAGATTTATTTAAATGATTCAATAAAAGTTAGAAGATTTTTTAAAAATTTTAAAACTGGTTAGTTAATTTTCCTTTTCAAATTTCTAAATTTAAAGTTTAAATGGATTAATCAACTTTTCTTTTCAGATGTGTGAATTAAGGCATAATAAGATTTTTTTTAATGATTCAATAAAAGTTAGTCAATAATTTTTTTTAATTATTTAAAAAATAAGAATTCTAAAAAAATAGTATGAAAATTTTGAATTTCGCAAGACTCTTCTCATTAAAAATCTCTTTTTTTCTTAATATATATAGTATGAATGATTATTTTTGGTTCTTCTAACAAAATAATTATTCTATTAAATTGGTGAAAGATAATTTATTCCAGCCTTTATTCATTAACTTGACAGCACTAAATTCATTCCTCGTCAGTAATTAATTGCGCAAACAAGGATTTCTCTAGCTTTTTGAGGTTTGACACCACTACTTTTTATTCCTTGTCTTTAATTAAATCTATTGAGTGTGAATGAGAAGCAATGGTGATTAGTAGTTCTAAAAGTAAAATTTTAAACAGAGTTTTATTGAGTTGGCACCTTTGAAAAAAAAAAAAATTTAAGTCAAAATATCACATTAAGGTGGGACCCACACCATTACCATCTCATTAGAGCAGTTCTAGAATTCTGAAACATTTTTTGAATATGAAAATAAGGACATTGCTTACACGAGAGTTTGAAAATAAGAACAAATAAGGACATTGCTTACACGAGAGTTTGAAAATAAGAACAAATAAGGACATTGTTTAAAACAAGGGTATTGAAAATAGTAATTGGTAGAAAATAAGGACATTTGTACACGGGACCACCTAATAATTTTTCTCTCCTCTCACCACCATAGTTAATTAGAAAAAATTATTGAATAGTACTTAGAGTATTATATATCATTACTTACATAATACTCATGGCTAATAGAAAATCACAACACACAAAAACAGGCTGTTCATTATTTCTTAACTAGTTAATATGGTAGATCAATATTACTTTGTTGGTAAAATTTTTTACTTCAATATTGGTTAAGAGCGCTCTAAAAATAATGTCACATCATATTTCAAGATCACTCAATAATTGTTTAATAGTCCTTTGTTTATATGGTGTTCCAAATCAATCGTAAATTTTTTTACAAGCGAGACATTCTAACTTAGTTGATAATTAAATATGTGTGATATAAAGAGTAACAAATTTAGAGGGATAATTAATCAGTGACCAATGATGTATTGGAAAATTTTATAAGTAAAACATATAAGTTGTTCCGTAGTAGTTGAAAACAAAGAACGACTAATTTAGTGTATATAGCAATTTCTTGTTAGTCGGAAATACTACACAAACAATATCATATAATATTATTCTTAATGTTTCATCATATACGTAATGTTATGATGCATACCTTTTATCATATGTAAGTTATGACATTTATGGATTTGATTTTCATAAATGTCATAACTCAATCTTATGGGAGTTATAACTAAAAATAATAATTTATAATCAAACACTACATAGAATATAGGAAAATGTTTAGGAGCTTTAGAAAAAGACTTCTAATAGCTTTAATGTATGTGTGGGTCTCATTTGATGTGATGTTTTGGCTTTGTGTTTTTTCTTTCCATATCATTAGAGCTTAATTAAAGTTCTAATTTTAGAAGGATAAATCACAACTATAAAATATAATCAAAAAGCTATTGGATTATAACTTATGGGGAAGAAAAAAATGAGCTATAACCAAACAGTATATAAGGTATAAACCAAAGAGCTCTTAAATTATAATCAAAATAATATCGTACTTAATATCATAATAAGTCATAACTAATATCACAATAAATTCTAATCAACGTTTAAGAAGGTAATCAATAAATTTTATTTTATAATAATCCAATAACATCTAATAATTTGTCAGACAAGGACATATTCGAGCTGCAATAAAGTGCGCGAATAAAGTTTACATAATATTATTCTGCCTTCAATTTCATATCTATATCTATATCTATATCTATCTAAAAGGACATATTATTATATTATTGTCTCCTAATAAAGTTCACATACTATTTTATTCCATTATATAAATAGCATAAACTATAGTGCTAGTAGTTTAACTAATTTAACAGAATTGAAGGGGCAGTTAATCGGCAGTTAAAATGAAGATTAAGCTACCTAAATGTAGAGGAAGAGGTGATGATGAGTCTGAAGAAGAAGAAGAAGACGGTGGTGAAGAGTTGACGGTTGATGAAGAGCTTCAGGGCTCTATCAGAAAATCGTCATGGAAGAGTCGACTCAGCTTCGTCGGGCTGTTCCGAACTGAGTCCGGTGGTGAGTTGACTCGGGGTACTGCCAGTGGGAGAGACTTGGCTACAAATGGATCCACCACCACCACCACCACCACCACCACCACCACCACCCCACCAGGATATATTCATCCCCATAATTGGTACCCTCTCTCCCTCTTTTTCTCTCTCCCTATCTCATACTTATTTGCTGATCTAAATATTTGTGGGTATCGGATCTGAAACAGTATCAGTGAAGTGATACGGTCTTATATTGGCTGATATCGAAAAGTAATGAATAATATTAGCTGATATATTAATAAATAATAGTGAGCTAAAGACCTGTTGCGTAGCGGATGATATTTAAAATCTGTGTCCGTACAAGCATTGCATGGGCTAAAAAAATAATTTATTCTTACATAAAATTTATATAAAAAATTTAGAAAAATAATATAATAATGTTACTATTATAAATAAATAAATATAGAGAGTTATTATTTTCACTCCACTTTATTTTAAATACACTTAATTTTTTTATCTTTATTATACATAGTTACTATTTTCATTCCACTTGGGTATTTGAAATGATCTAAATAAGTATATTTTTTAACTTTTTATGAAAAGATGAACAGAAAAGTAGAGAGATAATGTGACTCAAATAAATGCAATTATATAGGTTATGTCAAACATCAAATACACTCTTTTTTATGTATAATAAGAACACAAAGGATAGTGTATTTGGAGTAAAATAGATTGAAAATAGCGGCTCTCTAAATCTATTTTTAATAGTGTTTTGTTTTGAAATAAAATATCTGAACTATGTCATCATGTATAATTTTTTTTTATTTATGTAACATTACTATGAAATAATGTTATTCAAATGGGAAATACTATAATTTATAATATTATATTTCTCCAACTATAACTAATTAATTTGTATTTAATCATTAGTTTAGGGTAAATTACACTCATTTTTCTTGATATTTGAAAAAATTATAGTTATTCTCATATTTTTAACATAATTACATTAATTTTATTTTTAATAAGATTAAAATGACTGAACATAATGACTGAAATAAAATAAAGATAAATACATATTTTATTAAAAAAGAAATTAAAACCTCAAAGAAAATCAATGCAATTATGTAAAAAAAAATGGAATTAATTGTAATTTTCCCAAACCTTTGGACCTTTATTTTAAGAGGGTTTGATTGTTAACTTTTTTTTAAAAAAAAATTTTTTGTAATAAATTGTTAGTGTCTGTTTGGTTTGATTTTTCAAAAATTATTTTTAGTTGAGTTTTATTTATTTTTTGTGAATTTTTTTTTATATTTAATCATTTTTTAATATTTTTTTAGATGTACCTAATCAAGATACATCTGAAAAAATTAAATACATTGGCTAAAATATATTTAAAAATAAATAAATATTAAAAAAAATCAGTATGCATTTTTGTTTGTTTTTAATGATTTGTTTTTTATATTTTAGTTAAATTTTTATTTTTATTTTTTAGGTACATCTAATCCTGATATATCTAAAATATAATAATAATTAAAATATGAAAAAAAAAAAAAAAAACCTTAAAGTAAAACCAAAAGAAAAACGGTTTAAAATAGTTTCTTAAAATGTAAACCAAACAAAGCCTTGTATGTTTCAGTTTCAGTTATACTTGTTGTCCTACCTACCATTGATCTCCTCCATGACAGTTTAGGTGTGGGAGTGAGTGTGCAGGTGGTACCAGGTATGGACGCAATTCATTCTGCTATGGGCAATCTACTCTTCCTTCTTCACTCCATTGGAGTTCGGCTTCTTCAGAGGTCTCCCCGAGAATCTCTTCCTCCTCGACATCGCCGGCCAATTCGCCTTCCTCATCGACATCTTTGTCCGCTTCTTTGTCTCCTACTCCGACCCCCACTCTCGCCGCATGGTTTACAATCGCAAGCTCATTGCCATTCGGTTTCTCTCTTCTTCTTCTTCTTCTTCTTCAATTTCCATTTCTATTTCAATATTTGACTCTTTGGTTATGTATGTCTCATCATCAGGTACTTCAAATCTCGCTTTCTTGTTGATTTTCTGGGTTGCTGCCCTTGGGATGCTATCTACAGGGTACTCTACTCTTTGGCTACCTTTGGATTTATGGATTTGAAATGAATGGATTTGACATCAATAATATTTTAGATGTAGATATCAATAATGAATTTGTGAGCTTTATGATGATGTCCATAAAAGATTCTATTTGTAGAAAGATCTTAACAAAATACATGAAACATACCTCTATTCAATCCTCCGCTTTGGAGTTATCATCTTCCTTCAATAACTAATCTTCTTGTAATAATTTTATAAATTCCAACCTTATATCCCTTCATTTGACATCCATTCATCCAAAGGGATACTTATGCTGTGTTTGATTCAAGGATTTGGTTACGGATTTGGAAAGGAAAAGGGAAAGGAAAAATTTCCCTTTCCAAATCCATGTACCAAACACAGTCTAACAGATTAACTTAAATTTGAATAAAATTGCTATGTATCAAGTTTGAGTGTAAGCTGTAGTTTCAGTCAGTGAAATCCCTTCGGTACCATATGCACTTTGTTACACATTTTTCTATGTACAAAAATGCATAGCTTCATTTTTGAACCAGAAGATTTCGTAATATTTGCCACAAAATGCGTAACATGTACCAGAAAAATGTGTAATGCATATGGTATACACACCCCATAAGGGGTTGTACCGAAGGGGTTCCCTTCAGTCAAACCAACAATATGAACCATTCTATTAAATCTACTTTATGACTTTTTTATTTGTTTTTTCAATTTAGAATATCCTTGGGTATTGAGATGTTAGAGGTTATTTCTTACTTATGTCCCTGTAATCAAGAAAACTGACTTTATCATATGGCAATTTTCTTTGATATATGAATATTAATGGGAAGGAGCAAATTTTCTTTGTGCATAAAATATAGGAAATCTAGCTTTCTCTTGTTCATCCTAAGCCATCTGCTCCTGTCAGGCTTGTGGCAGAAAGGAGCCTGTAAGGTACCTGTTGTGGATCAGGCTAAGTCGGGCACTCAGAGTGACAGAATTTTTTGGGAAGATGGAGAAAGATATCCGTATCAATTATCTGTTTGTAAGGATCATGAAACTTTTTGTTGTTGAACTCTATTGCACGCACACAGCTGCCTGCATCTTTTACTATCTGGCTACTACTATGCCGCCATCTAAGGAACGTTACACATGGATAGGAAGTTTACAGATGGGTGACTATAGTTATTCACACTTCAGAGAGATTGATCTTTGGACACGTTATGTAACATCACTATATTTTGCCATTGTTACAATGGCTACTGTTGGTAAGCTTCTTTGTATCTCTGATATTTGCTAAATCTGTCGATTTCATCCTTTGATATTTTAAACTTCATTATATGTTTTCTTTAGTATTAAAGTGCCGTATCTATTTTAGCTAGAATGCTGTCCTACCCAAAAAGTTTCCTATGTAATAGCTGGGAAATTGTAAAAAAAAAAAAAAATTCATTGGCTAAGGCTATTGCCGAAGCTTCTTTTCACTTTTTTAAGTAGTGTGCAACTAAACCTGTCTTCTAACTAGTTGTTAACTGCTATTGCTTTGGCATTTTTTTTTTCTCCTTCTTTCTTTCCCGTGACTTTGTGAATAAAGAAGGTCCTGAAATTCTTCTATCATGTTTTTTAGATTAGATGCCAATACGGTTTGATCAAGATTATTGTATTTGTTGCCTTCCTAAGAGGTAATAAGTTTATTTGATGCTATTTGTCACAATATCGTGCAAACTATAACTACCCAATGAATGCCTAATCTTAAATCTCAATGCTATTGTGTCGTTGCCTCTTTTCCATATGTATTTGTTGTCTTCCTAAGAGGTAATGAGTTTATTTTGTTAATGTACACTAAACCTAACCCACTAACCTAACCCACTACACACCCCACTTCACCTACTACACTCACCTACCACCACCATCCACTACACCTACATCTATATAAACCACCATTTGTAATTTGTAATACACACAACAATCTTGTAATCAATCAATAATCCTTCAATTTTAACATGGTATCAGAGCTATAAGATTTAAGCCTGTATTTCTTTGTCACCGGCGGGCAGCCGGCCGGCAACTTTGCCATTGCTGCCCGCTGGAATTTTTTACACATACCTTCACTCCCTCTCTCTCTGCTATACGGTACCCATCATGGTCAAGTGTATTAGCCTGACGACCTTGCAAGATTGGTTGTACAGGTACTCCTTCGGCAACGCCGGTCTCCAATCCAGCACCACCGATCTCGGCGACGGCACCCTCATCCATTTCTGGCACCCCAAATCCCACAAACCCAACCAACCCACCCTCCTCCTCATCCACGACATCGGCGCCACCGCAATGTGGCAATGGAACGAATTCATCTCCTTCGGCGATTCCTACACCTCCCGACCAGCTTTGGTCTTCTTCGGCGATTCCTACACCTCCCGACCCGATCGCACCGAGTCCTTCCAGGCCCAGTGCGTGATGAGGGCCATGGAGGCTCACGGCGTGCGGCGCCGGATCCACCGGTTCAGCTTATTCTTCCAGGTGACCTCAGATTCTCCTTTGAGTGATTTGCCAACCACTTCAAGGGCCAAAGGGAACCCTCCACAGTGGCCCGACGCGGTGGAGCGGGTGGTGATTGTGGCGGCGGGGGTGTGTATGGAGGAGATGGATGTGGATGAGGGTTTGTTTACGGTGAGGAGTGTGGATGAGTCCACTGCTATATATTTATTATAATCTATTACCCACTATGTTGTCCATCTATTACTTTCTTTTTCTTTTTCTTCTTTTCCATTCTCCCAACACCGCCCAGCTATTTCTCTTTTCTAAAAAAAAAAAAAAAAAAAGAAAAAGAAAAAAAGAAGGAGACAGCTTTCCACCTCACCATCTTTCTCCAATACAATCATTCTCCACTATCTCGGCATATGCAAACCAATCTCTCTCTCTCTCTCTTGGCACGAACTGCTTTCTCTTCATCTTTTATTATTACACCCAGCCATCATCACATGCTTTCCATTCATCTTTTATTCTTATTATTATTATTATTATTATTATTATTATTCCACACAACCACCAAAAAAAAAAAACAAAAAAAAAAAAAACAACAAAACATTTCCAAATTTGCACAACAACCCATATTTTATTCATGTCGGGGCTCACCCCGATCACCATTTTACATTAAAAAAAACAAAAAAAAAAAACAAAAAAAAAAAAAAAAAAAACCCAACACACACAACCCAAATAACCACATCCACAGGCGGGATTTTTCTTCTCTACTCTGCAGTCGGTCTCTTCTTTTTTCCTCCGTCCTGGACGGTCCTTGACGGTGTTGCCTCCGGATTTCCCACACCACCGAGCACAACTACTCCCTGCTCCTCCACTGCAGCATATGGTGGCCCTCCAAATCGGAACATCACGGTGGCCTTCCGCTTCAGCTCCTTGTTTTCTGCCCTTAGCACGCTTATCTCTGCTCGCGCATCCTTATACATGCGTTGGAGCAGAGCCAGCTGGGAGTTTAAATGCTGCACCTCATTTGTCCTACTCTGCAGCCGGTTCGACAAGTTTGTGACCGCCGTCATGCTTTCCACACATGCCTTCAACGTATACTGATTGGCCTCCACATCCGACAGCACTGCCATTCTTTGCTCCACAGACCGCATCGGAAAGTTCAACGGAGTAAACTCCGGGGCGCTTGGTTGAGTTTCCAGTGCCACCGCACCAGTTCTCTCTCCTGTGGACTCGTTGAGGTCGGGAAAGAGGGTGAGCAGCCCGCGGGAAGACGAAGCCATTTTTTCTGGGCAACAGAGTGTTATAGAGAGTGTTACAGAGTATCTTCTCAGCAAAACCTCTCTTTCTCAGCAAAACGAAGAATTTTTCAGAGGTTTCTCTCAGTTTTTCTGTCTCAGTTTCTGCCTCCTCCGCTTCGGTTTATAAAGACCATGACACAGAAGCAGCCACGCGCATCGCGCGCCTCTTGACGCCCGACAAACCGGGCACGCCAGCCAAGGCACTCACGTGCCTCGCCATCATATCTGGCACGCCTTTTGATGCATCGAGCACGCCTTTTGATGACACGCCTTTTGAGGGTGCGGGCACACCTTTTGAGGGCACGACTTTTGAGGGCTCGATATCTATATCCATGTATATCTTTTGGGCAGCCTATATACACACTCATACAGTGTCTTCTACACCAGTCAACTTTATCAATCCCTTTGTTTCAACCTCAAATAGGTTTCTATCTTCACACCTATTTGAGTTTGAGGGGGGGTTATACACAGTATCATGTATAAGTCACTCATGGCGCACTCCCTAAGTCGCCCCCTTGGTGCACCACCACAGCTTCTACAACGGTCCGACATGACCCCGTAAACTGTCCTGCTACATCGGTCCGACATGACCCCATAAACTGTCTTCTCCAACGGTCCGACATGACCCCGTAAACTGTCTTCAACAACGGTCCGACATGACCCCGTAAACTGTCTGCTACATCGGTCCGACATGACCCCGTAAACTGTCCTGCTACAACGGTCCGACATGACCCCGTAAACTGTCCTGCTACATCGGTCCGACATGACCCCGTAAACTGTCTTCAACAACGGTCCAACATGACCCCGTAAACTGTCTGCTCCAACGGTCCGACATGACCCCATAAACTGTCTTCTACATCGGTCTGACACGACCACACAGTGTCTGCTACAACGGTCCGACATGACCCCGTAAACTGTCTTCTACACCGGTCCGACATGACCTCGTAAACTGTCTGCTACAACGGTCCGACACGACCATACCGTGTCTCCTATCCTGTTTTATTTTATTTATCAGTTTATTTTTTCTGTTTTGTAACTCTCTCCAAACTCAAGTTGGTTTGTGTCTAACCTCCTTGAGTTTGAGGGGGGCTGTTAATGTACACTAAACCTAACCCACTAACCTAACCCACTACACACCCCACTTCACCTACTACACTCACCTACCACCACCATCCACTACACCTACATCTATATAAACCACCATTTGTAATTTGTAATACACACAACAATCTTGTAATCAATCAATAATCCTTCAATTTTAACATATTTAATGCTATTTGTCACAATATCGTGCAAACTATAACTACCCAATGAATGCCTAATCTTAAATCTCAATGCTATTGTGTCGTTGCCTCTTTTCCATATGCTACTGGTGATTGACAATGGGAGCATTGAGAATGGATGCTCCAATGCATGTCGAAGGCTTCTTAAAATAGGAGGTGATGGCTGTTGATTAGACAAGCTTTAGTGGTGGTATTGCATTGTCCAGTTAGCAGTGGTCTGAAATTCCAAACCAGGATTGCTTTAATGAAGATGTGGCCCTGGGTAGGATTAATTATCCAGTACCATCATTTAGATGACCTCAGCTGGTTAGGAAACTGCTATAATAGCAATGATATAGGGACTATATTTTTTTTAATCCTTCCCCACTATCACCCCACTCTCCTGCACTGTGTATAATAAAGTGCAAGTTGATAGTTCTGTTAAATATCTGTAAGCTACGCATCATGTAGACGGAGGGTTGGAATATATGCTGCACCCATCTTTTTTATTTAGAATCTATTTGATTATATACAATGATCATATCCAGTAGAAATGCTACACTTATTATTTCTCTCTCTCTTTTTTTTTCTTTACCACATTTTGTTTATCACCTGTGATGGCACATCCACAATTGTTGGTGCAATGAATCCCACAAGAGTCTCACTAACATCCAACAGTTGTGAATGTGCCGCATCAGGTGGTAAACAAAATGCGGAAAAAGAAGATGGCAAGTGCAGCATTACTGCGAGTTTAGGGGTGCCCACATTTAAGTGCCTAATGTGATCGTTATCTATGAGTAGGCATCTTGTTGTCACATTCTATTAAATGTAGTTCTGGTAAAGTGGTCATTGTTTTGAAACATATAACACATTCTTGTGTGTGCCCTAAGAATAAATGTCTGTGTGACACACAATGAACGTAGGTGTTTCCTACTTAGTTTCAATATAGTATAAAAACAGGAATTTTGCTTGGGATCCTTTGAACTCACTATGTACACCCAAGAATATGTCCTCCTTTCTTAAGCATGCCTAATAAATATATATTGGATGGACATTTTGTAAACATCCATGCCCATATGTGTCTTGTCCAACATGGGTACCTTTGTTTATTTCCAAGATGTGTATCTTGCATTGTATTAATGTGTTACAAGCAGTGGTTTTTTATTTTTATATATAATGATGTAGTGCTACTGCACTTCTAAGAATAGGTATTGTTAATTATATGCAATGTTGTTTTCCTCTTTTTTCTTTAATGCTACAGGTTACGGAGAGATACATGCAGTCAATGTCAGGGAAATGATATTCATAATGATCTATGTCTCTTTCGATATGATTATCGGCGCCTATCTACTTGGTAACATGGCAGCATTGATTGTGAAAGGATCAAAAACAGAAAGGTTTAGGGACAAAATGGCAGATCTTATTAAATATATGAATACACACAAACTTGGAAAGCGTTTAAGTAATGAGATCAAAGACCATGTGAGGCTACAATATGAGAACAGATACACAGAAGCTGCTCTTGTTCAGGATATTCCAATCTCCATTCGAGCTAAGGTACTGCAAAATGATAAAAATCTTAACATGCCTCATTTATATTAAGTTCAATAGCCCATGTTGACACCTAAAAATAAAAATAAAAACTTAAAAAACAGTATATGCTGATTTAGTGCTTTAAAATAGTTGACCAGTCTCTTGCATTTTGTTGGAAATGTGTTACTATAGTTTGCTTCCTCACCCAAAAGAGAATTGTACATTGTAGATTGTTTTGCCCCATGAAGTGTTTCTTCTATGCAGATTTCACAAAAGTTATATGAGCCATATGTTAAAGCGGTTCCACTTTTCAATGGGTGCTCTTTGGGATTCATCAAACATATTGTAAGTCTTCTTGTTACTAGAGTAAACAGATGCTAAGATTATACCTGCATTGATTTTACAAAGTCATGTGACATTTATTGGCTTAATTATCTGTGCAAGGTAAATATTTACTGCTAGGGAGGTTAATGAATCTAGCAACTCCTGATCCATTACAACTTCCAACTTTTTTTAAGAGCATCAGCTTACTAATGTCTAGCTATCTTCAGTGCATCTTCTATAGGATTTTTGGAGTAACCTGAATATTGTCTACTGCATTTCCATGCCTGTTCTGTTTTTCTGTATTATCTATGTTTATTTAAAAATTACTGGTTTCTTGGTATTCCTTTTAAAAATGCCTCCTCTAAAGTGCCATTTTTTTTTTTTTTTTGTTAATTTGTTCTTTTGTTGTCTACTGTCATAATGTAATGTCATGTTCATTTCTACTGGAACATTACAGATCTGATAAGATTTGGAGCCTAATATCATATCAATTTATGGTAGTCAGCCTTACATTTTTTTTCTGATTTTCAGTCAACCAAAGTCCACGAGGAATTTTTCCTCCCAGGAGAAGTGATTATCGAGCAGGGAGATATAGTGGATCAACTGTATCTTGTTTGTTTTGGTGAACTGGTATAATTTTTTCTCACTCTCATCATTGCTATGTTATTTGTTTCATCTTATTACATAACAGCAATATCATCAGAGAGGATGCTAGTAGTTCATGACTTCTTACCACTTTGTAGTATTATGATAGAGAGCCCAAAAGTGGAGGAAACTGGTATGGCCCTACTAATGATGTTTTCTTGAAACTTAGGTTAACCTGTTCAGAGATATTAACCCATGAGCACCTTACACAAAATATGGTAAGAAATATTCCTACGTGAAGGTAGGCCAACACTTGTTGGTGGGCAGGGACCTGCCCTCTTGGTTATGCGGTTTATTCATGTGACTAAAAGGTAGAATTAACGTAACTAAATGACAATCTACATCATTTATCAGTACTAAAAAGGTTTATCATGGTTATTATTGCTTGACAAAATAAATAAATAAATAAATCAGTGTAATTATAGTATGATGAGAATCAACCTTCTGCTTTTGCTACTGAGAAAGCAAACGGTCAGCGTGAAGGTTCAAGACTTAGCCAAGCATTAGCAAAGCAGAACAAAGCACCTGTAGCAAAGATGACAAGGCAAGACATTAGTGAAGCTAGATTTTCACGGTGGGGTGCTGAGTTAGCAAAGTGGGCTAAAACAGTACCCTTCCCCAAGGCTTGGCTTTCACACAATCATAACTGTTTCAATAACTTTATACAAAAAAAGTGGAGAGAAGGATAACTACCTCCTACCTCTCCCAGACCCTACTGTAAGCGGGAGTCCTTTTGCACTGAGTACAATATTTCATTCTATTTTTCAAAAAGAATTGTAGATATATATGTAGAATGATACCTGTAATCTTAAGAGCTTTAGTGTCCATAGTACACTTTATAGTAGAAATTATCTATGTTTAATGCAGTTTACATTTAAATGCAAGATTGACAATTTTATAGTAATTTCAGGAGGCAATAGAAAGAAGTGAAGACGAAGAAACAAGAGAATCTCCTCTGCATCTGCAAACTTACAAAACTCACAGTTCGTTTGGTGAAATTTCTATGCTTTGCAACATTCCAGCTCCTTATGCCGTTCGAGTTTGTGAACTATCTAGGCTATTACGACTTGACAAAAAATCTCTCACTGACATCCTTGAGATATACTTCTTTGATGGGCGTATTATTCTAAATAATGTGCTTGAGGTAGGTTATCTTTTGTATTACTGCTATTACTTTTCGCCAACCTGTGACGATTTTATTTCTGCCCTCCTGTTTGTAGTTTTCTTGTTGTGGATGAACTCATGTACTATTTATGATAAACAAAATATATGTGAATCAATGTTATTGCATGAATTAGTTAATTTTATTTGTAACATTTTTACAATTGCTAGGGAAAAGAGTCCAATCTTCAGAACAAGCTATTGGAGTCTGACATAACACTTCATATTGGAAAACATGAAAGTGAGCTAGCTATGAGGTTAAATTGTGCTGCTTATGATGGAGATCTGCATCGGCTCAAACGCTTGATTGGAGCTGGGGCAGATCCCAATAGGACTGATTATGATGGAAGATCACCTCTGGTAATGCTAAACACAAAAATATTCTATTTTCGTATAATACAGATCTTATGCAATAATATAAATTCTTTTTAGTAATTATCCTTTCTTCAATATGATATAATTTCTGCCATTCATCCTCATAAAAATCCAGCAGAAGATCTTAAAAAAAGGAGAGTGATTTTTCTAAGTTAGAACAGCATCCGGCTATACATTTAATTAAAGAGCCATGATGGAAGACAGAAAACAATTTTGTTGCTCTGAATTCACTCTCTTTGCAGCAATTTACTTATAGGAAAAATGAGCTCCAACCAAAAGAATGAAAAGAATTGTTTGGCTTACCTTTGAATGAGGCAAGGCCATGTATATATAATGATTCAATATTACAAACTAGGAAATAAAATAATCAAGGCACTAAATCCGTGATTTGTATAATCACGGATTATATACAAACTACCATAAATACAATATTACGATTCGCTAATTCCAATAGTTTCTTCATGACAATGTAATAATTATAGTGATTAAAGCAGCATGGACACTTGTAAGAAGGTGGCGTGTCCTTGTTTTGTTGGACACGTGTCAAACACCGATAATCATCGGACAACAGGAGTCAAGCACATGTCCTATTATTATATTGTTTTTAATATTTTTAGACCCAATTTCATTCTGGACACTTACGAGACACGTATCCATTGATTAGATATGCATAAAACATATTATAAGTTTGAATAAAATAGCTTAGAGGATACATTGATAAATGAAAAAAATGTAAATTTATATTGGTTTCTCTTTTAAACTTTAGGAATTAGTGTTATGTTGCATTTTTTTTTTTTTGGATATTTATGAATAAAATATTTATATATATAACATAGAATAAATATATAAAGTCACATATTTTGCATGTTGCGCTACACAGCATGTCTTCATTTTTTGAAAATTGTCGTGTCAACGTATCGCATGTCCATGCTTCTTATAGTTGCTTACCTTACATTATTTGCAGCATGTTGCTGCATCCAAGGGATATGAAGAGATTACTGAGTTCCTTATCCAAAAAGGAGTAGCGATCAACATTACAGGTATGCTTCTTACATTTCCCATTGCCATGCACTACCTCATGAGTTCTGGAATATATGTATATACATTGTTGAGTAATTAATGTTAGAGATGAATTTATTAACTCATATTGATTAATCCATTCTAATAGATAATTTTGGAAACACTCCATTGCTTGAAGCCATCAAGAACGGACATGATCACATCGCTTCTTTACTTGTCAAAGCCGGGGCATCATTAACTATAGA
Organism: Camellia sinensis; assembly: GCF_055761805.1. NCBI lineage: Eukaryota > Viridiplantae > Streptophyta > Magnoliopsida > Ericales > Theaceae > Camellia > Camellia sinensis. The sequence continues at coordinate 142,172,297 of NC_138975.1, forward strand.
GAATGCTGGAAGTTGTCTCTGTTTAGCTGTTGCAAGAAGAGATTTAGAATTTTTAAGAAGGGTTTTGGCCAATGGCATCAATCCCAACTCCAGAAGTTATGATCTTCGAACACCTCTTCATATAGCTGCTGCGGAAGGGTTATATACAATCGCATGTTTACTTTTAGAAGCTGGTGCTAGTGTCTTCTCAAAGGATAGGTGCAGTGTAAATTTCCATATAATTTTTCGAATGGTGATGAAATATAATGCATTGATTCTTTTAGAACTTTTTATGTTTGCATGAAGACTGTAAATAAAAAATGCAAATTCACACATGCACACGCATCTATATTTGTGATATATTTTGCATGACGTTTTACATTCTGTAGTTCTTGTAATGCTTCAAGCATATGATCTTGAAGGGGTTTTAAGAAGATAATGTACTTAATTTTCTCTCGCATTTCAGCTGCCCCAACAACTTGCATCTTCATTTACAGTTAGTTCTATTAATTTCTAACAATTTATTGTTCCCTGAAAATGACTTGGCAATGCCTTGTGAAAGTGAGTGCGCTTGTGCATCCTCTGTTCATTAACATTTTGTTTTTGTACTTTCAGCTAACTTTGAGTATCTCTTTTTGTGAAGATGTCTGCCTTTCTCGTAGCACATTGAAATTATTGAAACTAGGACTTTGAAATTTAGTTGCAATATCTACAGAAAAGCCATAACTCGTAGGGTCAAAGTTGATTTTGAAGTCGAATATCTTCTTTACCTTTTGTATTTTTTTTTTCGTTTGCCTCTTCTTTATTTTTATTTTTCTTCCTAAAATCAGGAATTAAATGGTTCATGCCTCAAAGTTGGTGTAAGTATTCAACTTCTGCATTAACTAAAATTTACACTTTCTGTATCAAAAGTGTTTAGATTTTCTCAAAACATTCTTAAACTTTTGATACATAACTCTGCTTATAAGATGAGCGTGGTTTACATGGTTGAAAATTTGTATGAGCACATGCAACGAGAGAGGAGATGAGTTTGCAGGTTCAACACATGCAATGGCTAAGTAATTAAAGCACACCTGCAGATTGAATGTGCGCAATTTTTTGCCTGTAAATGTAATTGACTGCTTGCTGCATTGTTCAGAAAATTGACATTTGTTTAACTATGTGTTTGCAGATGGGGAAATACTCCACTCGATGAAGCACGTATAGGTGGAGACAAGAATCTTGTGAAACTTTTGGAAGACGCAAAGAGCGGTCAGTTAGCCGAGTTTTCTGATTGCTTCAAAGAAATTCAAGATGCAACTAAAACCAAATAATAGATTAATAGGCTAATGTACTCCAGTTTCAGAAATTGGATATGTTTTGCAGTGGCATTTTTAACATTTGCTTAAGAAGATAGAGCTCTGTTGAGTCAGAAGCATTTGAGAATAACCACTATGATGCTAAATGGCTTTCCCTTCAAGGGGAAAAGGAAATTAATAAAATTTACTTTGTTTGGTGAAGTTTATAGGATTGATAATTATTATTATTTTTTATTTTGAGAATTTATATTGAGTGCCTGGTGTAACTTCTGATTATAGTTTACAGTTAAGTGATAGATGCTTTTAGTTTTTATTTTCTAATTATCAACTTTTAACTGAGAAAAAAATGCAGAATCACTAATATACATATTGAAGACCACTTGAGTTCTAGAACATAGATTGGCGACAATAGCTGTAGATCCCAGCCTCTTGGGAGCGAATAAGTTAGTTAAAGTGTACTCTAATCATTTTTATCATTGTTATATCAAATCAATAAAGATGTAATTTTTTTTTTACCAAATCAATCATGAATCAAATAATTTATCAAAATTTTGATAGTTATAGTTTTACTCGAATTTAATATTTTTTTTTAATAATATATATATATATATATAGAAGAATTGGAGATAGTTTTATTTCATAAAAAATAATTAAAGAAAGTTTTGAGGACAAATATGAAATTATCAAAAAGATTTGATGAAAAAAAGGGGTAAGGATTGAAGAATCAGATCAAGTTTTTAAATTTTTATTCAAAATTAATTATTAATAATAATAAGTATTGAAGATGCTCTAATGTGATATGTTAAAGAGTCTTGCTAACAAAATGTTCAAGAGTTTCTATTTTTATGCACCAAAAAATTTAAGTACATATATGTTCTGTCAATACACACTAAATAAATTTAAAATTTAGATCTTGTTTGGCATAATTTATGATGGTACAAAAAATCAAAAAGTTATTAAAAAAATCAAAAAATTCTTACTATTTGGGAGAAGCGTGTAGGGAAAGCCTAGAGGGCCTTTAAATTCAACAGCCCAACAGTGTAGCTCAGTGCTGTAGATTACTTTGCATCTACATTTCCCCAAATGTAATGACAGGGCATAATGTAAGCCACGATTTCCCATTAAAAAAAAAATTGAAATGCACGGAATGAAAACAGTGCTGTTGCATGTGTCCAATAGAGTAAAACGACAATTTTGATATTTATTACAATATTTTATTGCACATTTTTTTGTAAAAAACTAAAAAGTTATCCCAAACATTTTTTTTTTCTATTTTTTTAATCAAAAAATCAAAAAATACACTTATATAACACATCCTAAACAATCCCTTAATGTTTTAAGTTTTACACAACCTATCATGTCAGAAATATCTCCCTTCCTTCAACATTCAAACCTTAATCCTAATCCTCTAACCTTTAACCACCATCAGCTCCTTTCCTGACCACTCTAACCCGTCGCCCATCATCACCATCCAAGTAATTGTTAGACAATTTTCACTGTATTAATTAAATTTTCTATTTATGTACTCAATAACAAAACATAACACAAAGAATAAATTCAAAAGAAAGATTTTTCAAAATCTGTTTAATTACAGAAATCAAACATAAATTGGAAATAGAGTAGGAGAAAGGAAACAAAATAAGAATAGGAAAATACTTATAAAAAATATTTTATGAGGATGATCAAGTCTAGTGTTTTACACTATCTCCTTAAAACAGATTCGTCCTCTCTCGGGTACTAATAGATTATGGACATTTATCTCCCAGGATGAAATGTGATGGGTCATTTCACACACCAAAAATAAATACTAAATTATACCAAATTCCTTAGAATAATGGTAAGTCCAGGTATCGATCCAAGGGACAAATGGGAAATTAAACTAATTTAATTTTTAGATTTCTAAATTAATTTTAATAAAAAGATTGAGGGATTCATAAATTAATAATAATTAAATTAAACAAAACGATTAAACTAGCAATTATAAATAAAATTGAAATTATTGATTTTTGGGAAAAACCTAGAGTAATGAGTCCACCACTAGTTAAATAAATAAGGCTTCAATTTGAGATTCAATTATGTTACGGTTCGAACTAAATAATACTTCGCAACTACAAGTTTGAAGCATTTAACAAGAAAATTAACAAATTCAATGTATAGGCACGAACCATCTCAAATAGTACGAGTCGTTCGTTCTAAACTAGGATAACAACACAACTTGTCCCTCGTAGTATGACTCGTCTTATACCTTAAACATGAAAGCACAAAAAACCATTGTATGGAAAGTATTCAACAATCACAGAAAGAAGAATACTTGAAGAGAATACTTGTACGAGCGTGAAATAATCTTCTCGTATAATCCTGTTGATCAAGTTTGCACTCCTCCAAGCAACGTTGTTTTGCCACCTGAAAACACAAACGTGAGCGAACCGGCGAGTGTGTGCTGGAAACCCCTCTGATGCCTAAGTCAGCAACTAGACAATAGACAATAAGCTCTGTGTATTCTAGAGTAAGAATTGTGATACCTGTACATAGGTCCTGCTATGAGCTTTTATAGATTCTGCATGGCACAATCCTAGCAGGATTCCAACTCTCCTTATAAGAGTCCTCTTAGGAATCACACTCCCAGTGAAGAGTGTCTATCCTAATAACATTCTACTCACTACCAACCAAGTGAGATGGTTTACATAATCCTAGTAGGACTCTACTCTCCTTAGTAGAGTCCTCCTAGGAGTCTCAAGCCCAAGGATAATGCTTATCCTTAAAACACCCTCATCACTGCAAGCCAAGTGAGATGGTTGTACCCTTACCTCGGTTGACACTGCGGTCAACAAAGTTACTTCGGTTCCGTGCTCAACATGAGCGAGCCATGATGACCCTGCCACCGGTTGGCATCCTGCCAAGCTACACCCAGTTCGGCCCATCGCCCTATTATCATCTCGGTCAGACCAAGGTTTGTCCCCAGATAGGTCCCAATTCCAGCAACACATCCAACCGTCCTGGTATCTACCTTGGCCCAAAGCCAAAATACAAAATATCTCCTTGGCCCATTGCACGGCCCAACTTTCAAAGAAGACTCGTCCTAGATCGGCCCAATTTGTTCACAAATTACCCTCTCAACTGAAAAATATATTTGAAACTTCTTAAATACAATACAATTTGTTCAAACCTTTACATAATCAAAAAGAAAAAAGAAAACCCTATTTACTTGGCTAGGGTTTTATCAAAACCCTAGAAATAGTAGCCTAGCCATTCATAGAGGAGTGAGAAGAGGTGGAGGAGGAAAAAGCCACCATGGGAGACAATCTTCAACCTTCAAGTTATTTTTCTCCAAACCTTAGCCTCTCTCTTCCTTTTCTCTAAAATATTTTCGAACACCTCTTCAGTCCCTTTTTTTTCTTTTTATTCCTAGCAGAAGAGCCTTAAAATTTCATGCACACAACCCTAGGTGGGCCGCTCGAGCGGTGGTGGGCCACACGTGCAGTAGGGCTTAGCTACACTTGCAGTGAGGTGGCAGGCCAGGATTTTTCGCTCCTCGCAAGGAGAATTTGCTTTCGCGCCTTTTTTGATTGAATTTGCGTGTTACTAGCCAAATCTGTACAAGTGCACAAAACACATAAACTCCACCAAATAAACAATATTGAAAGACTAAAAATGTTGCTTAAGTGGTCTCAATGTGGTACCTTTCGGCTTACATCACATCCCCCAACTTACATTGTGCTAGTCTTCGAGTAAAACAAAAAAAAAAAAAGAAAAGTGAAATAACTCTAAGCCACTTTCGTACGAATCACGATTGCATTTAGTATATGCAACAAGGCTTTCAATAACAAGGCTACCCCAAATGGACGAGTATAGTCTCATGAGGGCTTCCAGAAATGATACCCACAAATATCAACATATTCATATCTGCTCAACAACAATTAACCACGCTACTCCACCTAACAATCAACTTATGTGCACTACAGTGTGATACATGTTGAGTCATCAAAGGCACAGTGGACAAGCATGAAGGAATCTATTGAGCAAAAACCGCAATTTAGTATTACAAAAATTAAGCTCCATGTATTTGTGAATGCTAGTAGACACATTATCAGTACCCTCGGTGTAAAGTACAATTTCAATACTAGTTAATTGTCTACTATAACTGCCCAGTGTAACTCATAATAACACCCAACATATACAGAAAAACCAAACTTTTGCAACCAGGATTCTCAATTTTTTTTTTGAAAGACTGTGCAATGTCCTGATCCATTAAGTTTTCGAATCAACCCATGTAACAAGCATTGAACCAATGACTCCCAAACCAAACGGTTTTAGAGCACTAGGTGTGATGACATCCCTACGGCTTAATAACTCGAGTTGAAAAGGTTACAAACCTGAACAAGTCTTTATCTTTTATTATTATTATTTTTATTTTTATTTTTGTTTTTATTTTTCTTAATTGTGCAATGTCTAGGTCCCTTAAACTTTCTAATTAACCCATGTAGCAAGTATTGAGCCAATGGCTCCCAAACCAAACGGTTTTAGGGAACTAGGTGTAGAGACATCCCTACGGGCCTAATAACTCGAGTTAAAGAAGCTACGAACCCAAACAAGTCAAGTTTATTTATTTATTTATTTTTTAATAAGAATCAAGGCTACTCATTTATTCTTTTCTGCAACACTAGCAATTATCAATGATGTACACCAGGGATTAGAATAGAGAGATCACTGCTATGAAAGTGTGTTCATGTGAATCAAGACATACTCATGACAAGTGTACTAATACCACAAATACAAACAACTCTCCTAGTGCAAACATCACATACGAGTATCTACCCAATAAACCCTTTTCATATAATTCCACTATGTTCTCCAATTAACATATGCTCATATCACTACCATAGTGGCACAAAGTGCACATCAAGTGAAGTGGTGCAATCAAGTGCAACAAGTAAACCATGAATTGTTTTTATACAAACCCTCACCCCCCAAGTGGAATACAACATTGTCCTTAATGTAAGCAAGTGAAAAGTAGATAGTAAAATAAGAGAGAAAAGATCTTACCAGACGGCGTAGGCACACATGCAGCGAGGCAAGGACCCACCAAACACACACAATTTTTTTTTTGACTGTACAGTATAAAAGAAAAAGAAAAAGAAAAAGAAAAGGAAAATAAAACAAAACAAAAATAAATAAAGAAATAAAACAAAGAAAATATAACAGATATCACTGGTTTGGATCCGGTGGTGGTGGAAAATGCTACTCAAATAGGACATGCATTAGCGTCCGAGTCTCGAATGCCTCATCATGAACCCTAGCACCAAGCTGATCAAACCGTTGCTAACTCGACTCCCGGTATGCATAGAAGTCAGTTTGCAGAGGTACAACTGATTACTAATACCCACCAAATACCATATGCGAGTAATCCCAATATGCCTAATAGTCGGCCCGGAGATCAACCACAGATTGCTGAATAATGGCTTGATTATCCAAAAGAGCCTGATATTGCGCCCATATCATACAGAATGGCAGTGGTGCTAGAGCTAGCACGGCGACAGGCTCTACCGGAACATCATTAGGATTGGCCGGGGCATTGAGGAGGAGTAATGGAGGCGGCAGACGAGCAGCGGTTTGGCACCATTGGGTTTTACCATAAAGCGTTGACGACGGAAGCTGAACCTCATTGGGTTCGGGTGGGTATGTCCCTTGGCCTTTTGTGAGTGTAGTGATGAGGTTGGCAAAAGGAAGGGCCCATGTAGAACCGCCTTGGGCATTGCGCAACTTGAATTCATTAAGGATATGAGCTATCTGGATGAAGATCAAAATAAGGATGTCGACCCAAAATCCAAAGTCAAATCGGTGCAAGGCACGGAGGAAGTCCCCTTGCCGCTCTTTGTTGTGGCCTAGAGGGATGACATTCTTTTTTAGAACCACATTGAGGAAGAGGAAGCGGCGCGGTAAGTTAGCCCGCCAGATGCTAGTTCAGTTGTCATCATCCTGTCACCCCTCATAAAATTCGATCACCAGTGCCAAGACTGTGAGTTCTGATTAAGGCTGAATTGTACATCATTGAGGCCGTTAATTAGGATCTCTTAACTTCATTTGCTTGTCAAACTGTATACTTAATGTGTGTTGAATGTCAATCAGGTTGTACATAGTCGGAGCATAAAATGGGCAAAAAGACAGAATTTGGAGAGAGTTGACTTGCCCGCACGTGAGTTGACTTTTTTTGGGAAAACATGCCAGATATTTTAAACCTGTTTAGAAAGACACCAGAAGTATAAATAGGCAAGAAAAAGGCTGTATTAGGGGTTTGAAATTATTTTTTGCCAAGAAAGAAAGGCTAAGGTTTGGAAAGAAAGGAACTTGAAGCTTTAAGCATGTCTCTCATGGTGGCTTCTTCTCCATCTACCTCCTTCCACTCCTTCATGAGTGGCTAGTCTCCTTTTCTAGGGTTTTGATGAAACCCTAGCCAAGCAATTAGTTTTTCTTTTTGATTTTTAATTATGTAAAGGTTTGAACAATTGTATGGTGTTTTAGAAGTTTTATGTATACACATTCCATTATTTCTTCAAGTATTCAGCTTTCTATAATTGTTGAATATTTTTCATACAACAATTTTCTATTCTTTCACATTCAAGGTATGAGACGAATCATACTACAAGGGATGAGTCGTGTCACTACCCTAGTTTAGAGTGAACGATTTGTACTACTGAGATAGTTCGTGCTCGTATATTGAACGTGATGATTTTCTTGTTAAATGCTTTGAACTTGTAGTTGCGAAGCATTATTTCGTTCGAACCATAACATAATTGTTTTCAATTGGAAACCCTATTTACGTGATTAGTGGTGGACTCTTTACCCTAGGTTTTTTCCCAAATCAGTAAATCCAATCTCATTTATAATTGATAATTTAATTATTTAGTTTAATTTATTCGTTATTAAATTAGGTTATGATCAATCATTCTTTTCATCAAAATTAATTTAGGAATTTAACAATTAAATTAGTTTAATTTCACACTTGTCCCTGTGGATCGATACCTGAACTTGCCATTATTCCAAAAGAATTTGGTGTTGTTTAGTGTTTATTTTTTGTGTGTTCAACGGCCCATCAAATTTTGGCACCGTTGCCGGGGACTTCTGGCGAAATTAGTTAATTTAAAGTTACATTCTTATTTTAATTTTTAGTTTAGGATTTTATGCTTTCGTGTTGCTAAGTGTGCAGAGCGTTGGAAATTGGAACTATCACCAAAGTGCAAGAGGAGCGCAACCGAGCTTTAAAAAAAAAAAAAAACCGCAGCACTAAAGTGCCTAAACAGAAGCAAACACTCGCAAGCAAAGCACCAAAGTGCTAAAAAGAAAGACAAAAGCTCAATTAGAGGTTGGAGACAACGTCTACACGTCAAGCACCCGTAAGACGAGTAAAGCGTTTTCGTTAAACCGCTGTGAGTATTTCTCCCTTTGGTATTTTTTTTTCGTAACTTAGTGCACAAAATCAGAACTTTTTGTGTGTGTGGGTAGTGTATGCACGAGCGTCGTTCTTGTCGCCCTGAATTTTGGAGTTTGGGCCTTGAACTAGAAAGGACTCTTAGGAGACTTAGGGCCTCTACCCGTGTTTCTAGGCTTGAATATTCATATTCATACATTGAGCCATTAGAGATGGCAAATCCAGATGTCCCGAATGTGCCTGACTGGACCTTTAAAGATTATTTCACACCCACTGCATATACATCACCATCATGCATCCAATTACCCAACACCACTGCTGCTCATTATGAGATTAAGTCCAACACCATACAAATGCTCACATCATTCCATGGACTAACTCATGATGATCTTTACAAACATTTGAATGAATTTCTGGAAATTTGCTCGACAGTGAGGATCCAGAATTTCACAAATGAGGCCTTAATGTTGCGATTGTTTCCATTCTCATTAAAGGACAAAGCCAAACACTGGCTGAATTCCTTACCTGCTAATTTAATCACAACTTGAGACCAATTACAACAACAGTTCTTAGAGAAGTACTTTCCCATAGGTAAAACCAACCAACTTAGGCGAGCCATCACAAACTTTGCTCAAATGGATGGCGAGTGATTCCATGAGACGTGGGAAAGACATCGAGACCTTCTCCAACAATGTCCCCACCACCAAGTGCCTGATTGACAACTTGTTCAAATATTTTATTATGGCTTAACTGAGCCGCACCGCCAAATGGTGGACTCATCCCGTAGTGGGACATTCATGTCCAAAAATGATGCCGAGGCATGACAATTGTTTAAGAACCTAAGTGATAATTCCCTTCACCATGCCTCCGTAGCCCGGCAAGTCCGGCAACCAGTAGTTGGAGCCCCGAAAAGAGGGGGCATTTATGAGGTCGGGCAAAACCTAGAGTTAGCCCAACAAGTAGAGGCACTGTCCCACAAAATGGACCAATTATTAGCTGCAGGACATGCCCCTACCCAGTAAGATCAGCCTCAATTTCACGAGGCATGTGTTATTTGTGCGAGCCCTGCTCATGACTTGAGTGAGTGCCCTTCGGCATCACAATTTCTGGAGTTAGTCCAAGAGCATGTGAATGCGGCTCAAGGATTCTCCAACCCGGGTAATAACCCATACTCCAATACATATAATCCGGGATGGAGAAATCACCATAATTTTTCATGGAGACCTCCTTCATAAGGCACTTATTACAATCTTCCACCATTAAGGCAGAATTTTAATAATTTTTCCAGCCAATCATCTTACCGACCACCGTAACCTTATAGACCCCCACAACCGTACCGGCAACCACAACCCCCGCCTGTTCCTCATGGCAACTCTGCCTTTGAGACTCAGGTGTTGGAAGTTCTCTCAGAACTTAAGGGGTTAGCACCGGTAGTTCACTCCTATACTCACTTTATTGCCAAGCTAGAGGCCCAATTGGGTCAAATGGCTAACAACATGAATCGGAGAGATGAGGGAAAATTACCAAGTCAAACTGTGGCCAACCTTAAGGGACAATACGGGGCAGAGAGTTCGGGTGGGAATGGAAAGCACCATGAGCAGGTACAAGCGATGATTACTTTGAGAAGTGGGAGGGAGTTAGAGCCTCAGTCAGTTGCGTCTGATGCAACTAGAGCTAAGAAGGGTGACCACCCAATGAGAGCAAGGGTGAGGGGGAAACACTTAAGAGGGATGACTTAGTCCTTAACACTTCACATGAGCCCAAGGCACCGTATGTGCCTAAGGCACCCTTTCCCCAATGCCTTGATACACCATCCCCTTTTAATAAGAATGCGGCATCTATGGAAGCAATGATGGAGGTCTTTAAATAGGTAAAAATCAACCTCCCCCTGTTGGAGGCGATTAAGCAAGTACCTTCCTATGCCAAATTTCTAAATGACCTTTGTACGCAAAAGCGTAAATCTAGGACACACATGTCCCCAAAGGTCCTACTCACAGAGCAAGTAAGCTCCATGTTGTTGAATGACACACCTCCTAAGCTTAAGGACCCGGGTGCCCCAGCCATTGCATGCATTATATGGGACCATTTCATTGATAGGTCCTTGTTAGATTTAGGGGCTAGTGTCAATTTGTTATTGTACTCTGTGTACGAGAAATTTGGGCTTGGCAAGTTGAAGCCCACTACTGTCACTCTTCAATTGGCTGACCGGTTCCTCAAAGTGCCACGTGGCATGATTGAGGATGTGCTAGTGAAGGTCGATAGGTTTTACTTTCCTATTGACTTTTTGGTTCTAGATATGGAACCGGTAGCCAGTTCTAAGAAACAAATCCGATGATCTTAGGTCGACCTTTCTTGGCTACAGCCAATGCATGCATTAATTGTCGGACCGGGGTTATGGAAGTTTCATTTGGTAACATGCAAGTGAAACTTAATGTTTTCCAAGCATCCCAACAATCCCATGAGAGAGAGGAGTGCTTATTTGTGGATGTTGTGGATGAGATTGTGGAGAAGGCTTTACCCTCCATTCTTGTAGAGGACCCTCTAGAGGCTAGTCTAGCTCATTTTGCGTTTGAGAATTTAGATATTGACGGGTCGGTTGAGGAGGTAAAGGCTTTACTTAATGCTTCTTCTACACCGGATTTTCCTCCGTGGAAAGCCTGGTTTGAGTCACTTCCTCATTTGTCAAGGGAGCCCGCCATACCATCTTTAGTCACACCACCTACACTTGAGTTGAACCCACTCCCGACCACACTCAAGTATGCATTTTTAGGGCCCCAGGATACTTTACCAGTCATCATTGCATCTGACTTAACTGCAGAGCAGAAGAGTCAGTTAATGAGTGTTCTTATGGCACATCGGAGTGCTATAGGGTGGTCGGTGGCTGATCTGAGAGGGATAGATCCCTCCGTGTGCATGCATTATATACATCTTGAGGAGGACACCAAACCTTCTCGTGAAATGCAATGAAAGCTTAATCCTAACATGAAAGAGGTGGTGAAAAATAAAGTATTGAAACTATTAGATGCGGGTATTATATACCCCATCTCGAATAGTAAGTGGGTGAGTCCCACACAAGCGGTGCCCAAGAAATTGGGCATCACTGTTGTTGAGAATGAGCGAGGAGAGTTGGTCCCCACACGAACCACTACTGGGTGGCGAGTGTGCATTGATTATAGGAGATTAAATTCCATGACTAGGAAGGACCATTTTCCTCTGCCATTTATTGATCAAATTCTCGAGAGGTTAGCGGGGCAGAGGTTCTATTGTTTTCTTGATGGCTACTCGGGGTATAATCAAGTCCCGGTGTACCCCGCCGACCAGGAAAAGACCACATTTACTTGCCCTTTTGGCACTTTTGCTTATAGGCGCATGCCTTTTGGGCTATGTAATGCACCAGCAACTTTTCAATGGTGTATGATGGCTATTTTCTCTGACATGGTAGAGAAATTTTTAGAGGTCTTCATGGATGACTTCTCCGTATTTGGGCCGTCTTTTGAGGAATGTCTCCAAAACTTAACTAAAGTCCTTATTCGTTGTGTGGAGACAAATCTGATTTTGAGTTAGGAGAAGAGTCCTTTTATGGTTCGCGAGGGGATAGTGTTGGGGCATACTGTATCCCCTCGAGGTATAGAGGTTGACAAAGCTAAGGTTGATCTCTTGCAGGTCTTCCTCCACCCAACTATGTGCGTCAAGTTAGGTCTTTCTTAGGGCATGTAGGTTTTTATTGTCGATTCATCAAAGATTTTAGTAAAATATCCTGTCCTTTGTGTAGTTTACTTGCTAGGGACGCACCTTTTGTCTTTAATGAGGCTTGTCTTAAAGCCTTTAAAACATTGCGAGCTGCCCTTTCTACTGCCCCTATCATGCAATCTCCTGAGTGGTTCCTTCCTTTCGAAATCATGTGCGATGCACCTGATTATGCCCTCGGCGCCGTCTTGTGCCCCATGTCATATCATATGCTAGTCGTACTCTTTCTGATGCTCAATTGAATTACACTACCACCGAGAAAGAGTTGCTAGCTGTGGTCTTTGCCCTAGATAAATTTCGGTCCTATCTCTTAGGTTCCAAGGTCATCGTCTTCACTGATCATGCTGCTTTGCGGTATTTACTATCAAAGAAAGAGACCAAACCTAGATTGATTAGGTGGATTTTACTCCTTCAGGAGTTTGACCTCAAAATCCGGGACAATAAGGGATCTGAGAATGTAGTTGCGAATCATCTATCCCGCATCTTTATTGAGCACACAAGTGATACCTTAGCCTTGCACAACTCGTTTACGGACGAGCAACTTCTTACGGTTTCATACGCGACCCTCCCGTGGTTTGCTCATATAGTAAATTACTTGGCAGTTGGTCAAATTCTGAAAACTTGGTCTAAGCAAGACAAAGACCGATTTTTTTCACAAGCCAAGCAGTATTTCTGGGAAGACCCGGAATTGTTTAAGTATTTTTCGAATCAAGTGATTCGGCGTTGTGTTCCTAAGAGTGAAACCCATAGCATTCTCACCTTTTGTCACTCTCATGCATGTGACGGCTATTTCAGTTGGCAGAAAATGGCCGCTAAGGTTTTACAATGTGGGTTCTACTGGCCCTCTATCTTCAAAGATGCCCATAACTTTTGTAGAGCTTGCGAGCGTTGTCAACGCATGGGCTCTATGTCACAGCGAGATATGATGCCAATGACCCCTATTTTAATTATTGAGATTTTTGATGTTTGGGCATCGACTTTATGGGTCCCTTTCCACCATCTTTTGGCTTTGAATTCATTTTGGTGGTTGTGGACTATGTTTCCAAGTGGGTGAAGGCAGTGGCAACCAGAACAAATGATCATAAGGTTGTGGTTAAATTCCTCCATGAGACCATTTTTTGTCGTTTTGGGTTCCCACATGCCATAATTAATGACGGTGGCAAACATTTTTACAACCAATTCTTCGAGGCGTTGGTGCGCAAATATATGATCACTCACAAAGTTGGCACTCCCTACCATCCCCAGACTAGTGGTCAGGTAGAGGTTTCTAATAGGGAGGTTAAACATATCCTCGAGAAAACTGTGAGGCCCGATGGGAGAGATTGGTCCACTAGGTTGGTAGATGCTCTTTGGGCCTATCGTACTGCATATAAGACACCCATCGGGATGTTTCCATATAGGATTGTGTTTTGAAAACCGTGTCATCTCCCTGTTGAGTTAGAACACCGAGCTTTGTGGGCCATTAGGAAATTCAATTTTGATATGGCCAAAGTCGGTGACCATCGAAAACTCCAACTCAATGAGTTAGAGGAGCTCCGCAATAATGTGTATGAGAGTTCTAAAATTTACAAGGCTAGAACTAAGGCATTTCATGATAAACATATTTCTCGTAAGTCCTTCGAGCCCCACTAAAAAGTGTGGCTATTTAATGCCAAATTGCAGTTGTTCCCGGGTAAACTCCGGTCTCGATGGGATGGCCCATATGAGGTTATAGAAGTCTTTTCGCATGCAGCGGTTGAAATTAAAAACCCACAGATGGTACGACCTTCAAGGTCAATGGCCAAAGATTGAAACAGTATGTGGATGGTATTGAGAAAGGGGAGATGATTGAGGTTGTCCATCTAACGGACCCAATATATTTTCCATAGTGATTACATTGAGTCTAGGAGACTTTAAATCCTCTGAAGGTGTAATTCCTTTGGTGTTAGCCGTGCATAAATGGCATTTGACGGCCTGGTATAGCCACCTTACTGTGTTTGTAGTGAGTTCCTAGGAGACCAACTGAGACGGTGGAAACTAGAGTTCGAATGGCAAAGCCTAGAACACAAAGGTTTGGAATTTTCGAGACTAGAGTCTGGTTTAAATATCCAGGGGTGTGGAGATTGCTTCAAAACTACCCCGGCTTGAACTCTGTATGGCAGCCCCATAGGTTGAGGTAGCTTTATGTGCCTCGATTCTGGATACCGAATCAACCTAGTCTGTCACCTTGTTGGAGAATAGGGAAAGTTACAAACACAGTTAGGGAGAAAAGTAGTACCCGTGTTTTTCACATGAAGATTATACTCTTATTAGGCATTCCGATATTTTCCAAAAGTGCTATATTTTTTTCGGATGTCAAATGAAGGTAGAAATGGTTAAGTATGCTTTGGGTTGTACTTGGTTTTTTATTTTTATTTTTCTTTAATCTTTTAAAAATATATTTATGTATATTCTTATATAGTATAAAAAAAATGTATTTTTTTTTTTACAAAAAAAAAATCCCGCACGTGCACGTGCGGGCACAACATCTCACAATTCCAACTGCACACTGCTTTAATTGCAGGTGCGGAGGAGGAGGTGCGGTTCGCAAGCCGCATGTGCGGCCTGGGCCCCGCACGTGCGGAACGTTGTTTTAAAAATTATTATAAAAAAAAAACCACGAGTGAGGAAAATCGCCGCACGTGCGGGAAATTTTGTGAATTCATGTTCTGCACACTGCTTTATATGCAGGCGCGTGGCTTTGGTGCGAGGGACGTCCGCACATGTGTGGAGAAATCCCGCACGTGCGTGATGACGTTCATTTAAAAAAAAAAAAATGTAGATTTTGTTTATTATTATTATTTACTTAATTATTTAAAAAAAATAAAAATATTATTATTTTTTTTAATTTATTTATTTACAAATTTTATTCTTTATTTTATTAAAAAAATAAAATAAATGTACAAATTTTTTATTCCTTATTTTATTTACATATCAAAATAATAATAAATAAAAATAAAAATAAAAATAAAAAATAATCTGATTTCTTTGTCAACTTCTTTTATTTATTTTATTCTATTTATTTTATTTATTTTCGTTCAAAAATAAATAAAAATAAATAAATAAATTGACCTTATCCACACCTAACCCACTTCTCTCACAATCACTCTAAGATTTTCTCTCTACCTCTCTCTGCCTCTCATCTATCTCTCTCTCTCTCATAACCCCATAAACCCACCATCACCATCACCATCACCATCTTCTTCTTCCTTTTTCTTCCTTTTTTTTTTCTTCTCCCTTCTTCCTCACCACCATCATCTCACCGCCGACATCACTATTTTCTCTCCGTTCGACGAATTTTCGACGATCACCATTTTTTCCGGCAAATCTCCACTCTTTTTCTCTCTTTCTCCATTTTTTTCAAGGTAAATTTTACTTTTTGTTTAGATTTGTGGGTGTAGGAGTAAAGAAGTAGAGTTTTGACTTTAATTTTTGTTCAAATTTTGATTTATGTTTCATTTTAAAAAAAAAATAAAAATTTGGGCAACAAGAAGATGACAGCCGCACGTGCGGCCCACTCCGACGCACGTACGGTACCTCTCTATATAAAATAAAAAAAATTTAGCTATTTATACTTGGCTTTTCTAATTTATTTTAGTTCCTAGGTTTTCCATTTATTTATTTAGTTATTTAGTTATTTAGTTGTTTGTTTATTTATTTCTTTATTTGTTTTTATTTATTTATTTATTTATTTATTTATTTTTAATTGTTTATTCTTTGTTAGTTAATTCCTTACTTTCTAGTATAGCTAGTTTTCATTTATTTAATCAGTTGTTATTTACATAGAATGCTCATGTATCTAGTTGATTTTATTTTAGGTTTCATAAATTGTCCAAAAAAATAAAATAAATAAATAAATAAAAATATAAATAAATAAATAAATAAAAAAAAATAAAAAGAGAAATTTAATTCCTAGCTTTTCTAATTCATTGTATTTTCTATCTATTTATTTAGTTGTTTCTATATAGTTTTTTTTTTAGTATTACTTGTTAAAATGTTAATATGTAAGTTTAAATTATTCTATTTCATTTTGTAAAAAAAAAAATGATAAGAATTGCATGTGGAACATCAGTGGGCAGACATGTGTTTTAATATTTTATTTGATTCTCATGCTGGTTTCACGGGTATGTGTCTATTTGCTTTTGGTGTGTACAGGATATGAGTAGACGATTATCCACCCGGGCCTCCAAAAAGGCTAGAGGTTCATTCTCCTCGGCGCCACCGCCGCCATCGTCATCACCATCCTCACCACCACCATCGGGTGACTTGCTACGGTCGGAGTGGGCTTCACGCCTGCTTCACAAGCTCACGCAGTTCAACATTTCATATTTTCAGCATGACCCGGCCATTTCTTGGGTCGTTGAACAACTCCAACTCCGGCAACAGTTGGGCCTTTGCCTTGTGACAGCGCCAACTTATTCGTGTTTGGTACGGCTATTCTACCAGAACCTGCATGAGTCACTAACCGAGCCCGGGCTGATGTCCAACATTGATGGCCATCTTGTCAGCATCACCGAATCTATGATTGCTGACGCATTAGGGTTCTTCGCCAAGCCAGAATACCAGTCCTTCCCGGAAGTTGAGGATCAACAACCCATACATAGCCTCATCCAGCAATATTTCCCGGGGGCCCACGATGACACCAGTTTCATATGCTTGCGGTGGAGCAAGCTGCCTAGCCGCTTGCTATTCATTAATTCTGTGGTCCATAAGAATGCCCTTCCACTTGGGCATAGAGCTGAGTGCCATTTGGAGTTTGTTCGGGTTTTACACGATTATCAGCATGGCTATCAGGTCTCCCTTAAGCATATCATCTGGATGCATGTGCGGAAATTTCCACGAGAGGCAGTTCAGCCTTAACTTATGCAAACCCTGACTTGGCCACTGCCATTTGCTAATTTGTTGACACTTGTCTTTGAGCTGAACGACCTCCCCATTGCTTCGACTGAGGAGATTGATAGAGCGTATCTGACTTTCGGCCAGCGGGAATGGCAGCATAGCATATCTCACATCCCGCAGCAAGTTGGTGCCCCAGTTGATGAGGCCCAGGACCCCATCCACGATTATCCACCTCCTCTTGTTCCCCTCGTGCCTCCCCAAGGGGACCCACTTTACATGACTCGCGAGGAGTACTTACAGCTTTAGCACTCTGTAGATCAGGTCCACAGTACTCGTCGTGATCACCACCAGAGTCTCATGGAGTTGCGCACGAATTTTCAGGCACATCGAGACTATTCTCAGGCGGCCTTCGACCAGCTACACGTCCACCAGCTCGACATCCAGCAGTCAGTTGCATCACTGCAAACTGATTTTTATACTTATCGAGAGTCAAGCCAGCAGTGCCATGATCAGCTCAGCCAAGGGGTTTAGGATGAAGCCTTTGAGATGCAATCTTTGATGCATGCCTTATTTGCCCAGCATTTCCTGCCACCACCGCCACCGCCACCAGATTCTCCGTAGTACCCGCCTGTATATTACGTTATCTCTTTTATTTTTATTTTTATTTTTATTTTTTTTCTTAGTTATTTCCTCTTTTCAAAAAAAAAAAAAAACTAATGTGAAGTGTGTGTGTGTGTGTGTGTGTGTATTACTATGTGCCTACCTGGATGTGCATCTACAATCTCTGGTAATCTTCTCTCATTTCTCTTTACTTTTCCATTGAGGACAATGTCATATTCAAGTTGGGGGGATGAGGGTTGTATTTTCTTTTGTGCATTTTTATTTGGCTTGCTAGTAGGGTGATGATATTTGTATATGTTAATTGGAGAGCTTAGTAGATTTGTATGAAAAGAATTTATTGGGTAGATACTCGGATGTGATGTTTGCATTAGGAGAGTTGTTTGTGTTTGTGGTATTAGTACACTTGTCATGAGTATACCTTAATTCACATGAACACACTATCATAGCGGTGACCTCTTTATTATAATCCCTGGTGTACATCATTGATAATAGCTAGGATTGCAGAAAAGAATAGATGAGTAGCTAAGATTCTAAAAAAAAAAATTACTTGACTTGTTTGGGTTCGTACCCTTTTTAACTCGAGTTATTAAGCCTGTAGGGTTGTCTTTACATCTAGTGCCCTAAAACCGTCTGGTTTGGGAGTCATTGGCCCAATACTTGCTACATGGATTAATTAGAAAGCTTAAGGAACTTAGACATTGCACAGTTAAGGAAAAATATGGAGAATGACTGGTTCAGATTCGTAGCCTTTTCAACTCGAGTTATTAAGCCCGTAGGGGTGTCTCTACACCTAGTACCTTAAAACCATCTGGTTTGGGAGTCATTGGCCCAATACTTGCTACATGGGTTGATTAGAAAGCTTAATGGGATCAGGACATTGCACAGTCATTAAAAAAAATAAAAAAATTAAGAATCTTGGCTGCAACAAGTTAGTTTTTCTGTATATGTTGGGTGTTATTGTGAGTTATACTGGGCTATTATAGTGGAGAGTTAACTAATATGGAGATTGCACTTTACACCAAGGGTACTGATGATTTGTCTACTAGCATGCACAAGTACAGGGGACTTTACTTTTATGTTAACTGAATTGTGGTTTTGACTCAATAGGTTCCTTCATGCTTGTTTGCTGTGCCTTTAATGACTCATTATGTCTCAATATCACACTATAGTGGCACATAAGTTAATTGTTAGGTGGAGTAGTGTGGTTAATTTTTGTTGAGTATATATGAATATGTTAATGTTTGTGGGTATCATTTCTGGAAACTCTCACGAGACTTTACTTGTCCACTTGGGATAACTTTGTGGTTTAAAGGCTTATTGCATATGCTAAATGCAACCGTCTTCCCATGAAAGAGGAAATAGCTAGATTTTGTATAATTTTATTTTATTGTTATTACTTGCTTGAGGACTAGCAAGTTATAAGTTGGGGGATGTGATTAAGGCTGAATTGTACATCATTGAGGCCGTTAATTAGGATCTCTTAACTTCATTTGCTTGTTAAATTGTATACTTTATGTGTGTTGAATGTCAATCAGGTTGTACATAGTCGGAGCATAAAATGGGCAAAAAGACAGAATTTGGAGAGAGTTGACTGGCCCGCACGTGTGTTGACTTTTCCACACGTGCGTTGACTTTTTTTGGAAAAACGTGCCAGATGTTTTGAACCTGTTTGGAAAGACACCAGAAGTATAAATAGGTAAGAAAAAGGCTGTATTAGGGGTCAAAAATTAATTTTTGCCAAGAAAGAGAGGCTAGGGTTTGGAAAAAAAGGAACTTAAAGCTTTAAGCATGTCTCCCGTGGTGGCTTCTTCTCCGTCTACCTCCTTCCACTCCTCCATGAGTGGCTAGTCTCCTTTTCTAGGGTTTTGATGAAACCCTAGCCATGTAATTAGTTTTTCTTTTTGATTTTTAATTATGTAAAGGTTTGAACAATTGTATGGTGTTTTAGAAGTTTTATATATACACATTCCATTATTTCTTCAAGTATTCAGCTCTCTGTAATTGTTGAATGTTTTCCATACAACAGTTTTCTATTCTTTTACATTCAAGGTATAAGACAAACCATACTACGAGGGACGAGTCGTGTCACTATCCTAGTTTAGAGTGAACGATTTGTACTACTGAGATGGTTCGTGCTCGTACATTGAATGTGATGATTTTCTTATTAAATGCTTTGAACTTATAGTTGCGAAGCATTATTTCGTTCGAACCATAACATAATTGTTTTCAATTGGAAACCCTATTTACGTGATTAGTGGTAGACTTTTTGCCCTAGGTTTTTTCCCAAATCAGTAAATCCAATCTCATTTATAATTGATAATTTAATTATTTAGTTTAATTTATTCGTTATTAAATTAGGTTATGATCAATCATTCTTTTCATCAAAATTAATTTATGAATTTAACAATTAAATTAGTTTAATTTCACAATTGTCCCTGTGGATCGATACCTAGACTTGCCATTATTCTAAAAGAATTTCGTGTAGTTTAGTGTTTATTTTTGGTGTGTTCAACAACCCATCAAGTTCCTGAGTGAATACCAGGAATTGCTCTTCATTGATAGTGTCCATCGAATAGTGGAGAACCTCGGCAATGGAAGCTGGTGTGACCATTAACTCCACCCCGTCAACTACGGACAAAAGAGCTCCCAGGGTCTTGTCACTGATGTACATGTCCTGATAAAAGACTCGCACAATGCGAGGATACGCCAGTTCAGTGACGGTGCAAATGCCCAGGAGGCCCCGGTCTTCAAGTTGTCGGACACTCCGCGCAATGGGTTGATGGTGGTGGAAGAAGTCCACATCAAAAGGTGTGTCACAGACAGTTGGTTTGTTGGCCCAGGTGTTGATTGGTACTTCCCTAGCGGCGATGTTAGCATTATGCGGCCGTTTGGGTACTCGATAGGATGATGTAGACATATCTGCACAAAATAATACAACCACCACAACCAAAACGTGGAACTAGTATATCAATACTCATCAAATAGCGCATGTATGCACAAATCACTCAAAACCTCATTGCCATCACACCAGCGGATTTCTTTTATTTAATTTTTTTTTTAAATTTTTAATTACTACCCTAAATTAGCTTAAACTAAGTTAGCATGAAGGAAATCGATAAACACAAATATGAAATACAAAGAATAAATAAATAAATTAGTAGAGAGAAAAATAATAAAAATAAAATAAAATAAAATACAGAAAATAAAAATAAAAACTACACTACTAAATAAGTAAGCTAACAATTAAATCAGTAAATAAAAATAAAACTAAATCACTAACTAAACAATTAAAACAAAAAACAAAAACAATCCACTAACCAATTAAACTAACAAGAACCACTAACTAAACAATTAAACTAAACAACGACATTATATAAAAATAGACAACCGCAAGCTATATTATTATTATTATTATTGTTTTTTTTTTTGAATCGTCGCACGTGTGTTTATGGGGGCCGCACGTGTGGCTAGTAGTTTGCCCAGAATTGGTCCCAATTTTTTTTTCCAACTCTGACGCACCGCACATGTGCCAACAAGGGCCACACGTGCAGATATTGCTCCTTAGATTCACTTAATTTATTTTTATTGTTTTTAGATGAACAATGAACAAAATAGGGACAACAAAAAGAAAAAATAAAATCAATTAGACTAAAATTTAAGATTGGAAGAACAACAACACAAATTTTAAGCAAAAAGAAGGATTTACCTTGAAAGAGTGAAGAAAAAGATAAAGAAGGGAGATCCGCCGGAAAAAATAGCCACCGGAAAGCCGTTGATCGGAAAAGATGAGGATGCTCCGGTGGGAAGGTCGTGGTGAGTGAAAGTTGAAGGAAGAAGAAAGAAGAAGTTAGTTATGGTGGGGTTTGATGAGTTTGTGGGTTTGTGGGGCTGAGAGAAAGAAAGAGAGAGAGAAGAAGAAGATGATGAGAAGTAAAGAGAGATTGTAGTTTGGAAACTGATGGTCAAAAGGTGTGTCTAGGGTTTTCTTAAAGATTTTTTTTTTTTGAAAGAGAAATAAAAAAAATGTAAAAATAAATAAATAAATAAGTCAACAAATATACTGCACAATTTTATTTTTTTTTGAAGAAATATAAAATAAGTAAATAAAATAAAATCTGTAGAATTTTCTTTTTTGGCCGCTCGTGCACCCATTCGAGACGCACGTGTGATGAATTATGAGCTGCTTGTGCAGTGGAATTGGGCCGCTGCGGTGGAACTAGGCCGCTCCAGCGGTGCTCGCGCAGTGTGCATTTGGGCCTGGATCGCTCGTGCGCCCCATTTTTTTTTTTGGCATGGACTGCTTGTGCGCCCATTTGGGCCGCATGAGCACTGAATTTAGGCCGCTCCAGCGGCGGAATTGGGCCACTCCAGTGGCGCTCAAGTAGTATGCTTTTGGGCTTAGGCCGTTCGTGCGCCTTGCTTGGGTTTTTCGCTCGTGTGCCTGTCACGCCCTACCTTTTTATTACTTGAAGTCGTTACCAAATTCATTAACTTAATTCAAGTTCAGAGATAACATGCGGAAATAAACTCTTTAGTCCAATGAGTAGAAATAAATAACAATTCTCTCATCCGAATGCAAATTAAATACAACATGAGCATACTAAATAAAATGCCCGAAGGCTTACATCATTAAAGAATCAAGAAAAATGGTGTAACCCTTTTTCATATATGGCATTCCGCCAACACAAAAGAGGCCCCGTGGCCAACAAGTAAGAAGATCCAAATCTTGTAGCACATCCTGCTTAACACCTGAAAAAGATTCAACAACATGGGATGAACATATAGTCCAGTAAAGATCTCAACATGGCCCTCAACAATAACAACTTACAGATAGCTATGATCATGAATGCTCAATATCATACTACCATAGTAATGTGGCAGTTTATACAAAATATACATA
The DNA here is from genome assembly GCF_055761805.1 of Camellia sinensis. NCBI lineage: Eukaryota > Viridiplantae > Streptophyta > Magnoliopsida > Ericales > Theaceae > Camellia > Camellia sinensis. The sequence continues at coordinate 142,195,125 of NC_138975.1, forward strand.
AGTATGAACTTTTCTCAAAAACAGCCATTTCATTCAACGTTATAAGCGATTCATCTTTCTTTTCTTTTCATTACCCCTTGTTCCCAAACTTTCATAACAATAACAACTTAGAAAACAATTCCACTAAGCCCATTACTTTTCTCCCATTTTCCATACTTACAACAGATTTTCTCTTTTTCAAAACATACTTTCAAATACCCAATTTTCCTCCACACTTTCCCAAACTCTGACAATGGCATTTTGGTTTATTCCCAATACATTCATATCTATACATGCATGCCTTTAATAGAAATGTGATAACAAATCATCAACATGTATATAATCAACAAATGAGGCAACTCGGCTCTCCAAAACTGTAACCATCGCAATCCATGATATACTCAGGTATACTGAGACAATAATAATAAAGCTCTACTCTACCTGCCATAAGCACGGTAAGTTAAGGATACACCTTACAATCAAATAACTAGCCATATTCTCCAGACACAAGCTGGAACGTAATGGTACCTAGTCCAAGTTCTCCAGGCGCTAACTGGAAGGCACTGGTACCCCTCATTCTAAGCGCGGTATATAACACCAACCATCTCAATATAACAAAGCACAACCAACAAGTGTAATACGTACACGTAAACTATTCAAGATACATAAGCAATGTGTTAAAGTATATGAACACATAGGTGTGTGAAGTACATCCCCTATCTCCTCCCACACACTGGAGTACATCACCTATCTCCTCTGTAACAATTATACATATATAATGTATCATAGCACTTCATTACCTACAATGGTCAATCAACACAGGTGTAATGCATACACGACAATTCAACACAACCATGTCGTCTTCCACCGATGACCAAGGACAAAACCTCTAGATGCATGATTTTAATACACCTATTATAAAGACTGAACTCTCATGAGATCTTAAACCCAACAGCGACACTAGTACGATAGGTAAGGGTAAAACCCCCAAATATGTGTATTCAACACTCATGATACAATAATTCAATTCTCATATTTATTTTCTGAAACTCACATAGAGTTAACATTTCATTTGCCATTTCCAAGATCAACTTCCAGGATTTTCCAATTTCAAAACCCCTTTTTCATTTCACAAAACCAATTCCATTCATTATAAAGCCATAACCTGACTCGATTCAATACATTCATTTCAAACAAGCCCAAGGCCATAGTTAATCCCTTAGGCATTAACACCTTCACCCAACTCCTATTAACAATAGGGACTTACAAACCTTGATCAATTACCTTCCATTTTAATTTACCAAATCAAAACATAATTTAGGACTTTTTCTTCTTTCCACAATAACATGCTAATTTACACTCCAATTAGCCCAAAGAACTATCAAAGATAAAATAATCATTCTCAAACAACCAACCCTAGGTTCCCTCACATGGTTTTCAAAGAGATTCAACATGATATGATTTTCATGCAATACAAAACTACCACATGTCTATCTATGGATGGAGTATTGAAAAAGAACAAGGAGAATCCCTACCTCAAATGGAGAACCCCAGGGGAAGAAGAGCCAAACTAGGAAGTGCTCCAATCCCAAAGTTTTTCGGATCAAAATGAAGCTCACGCAACCCTCTATCTTTCTTACAAAGAGATTTGGGTAGGAACACCCAAGAACTAGATCAATCCCTAGAGAGAAGTTGTATTTTAGAAAGAGGGACTCTAAAAATAGGGTTTTGAAAAGTAAGAGAGAGAGAGAGAGTCTGTAAAGAGTGATTTAAAATATCACAGTCCAGATATGATATACGTATGACCCGCTCGGGCGGAGAATAGGATGCTCGAGCGTCAAACACAAAAACTGAACCCGCTCGAGCGCAAAAGAAGACTCGCTCGAGCGTAGATTACACTCATCCAGCATTTTTACAAAGTTCGAACACCCGTTCGAGCGCCAAGATACCCGCCCGAGCGCGACCCGCTCGAGCGTAAGGAAATCTGCTCGAGCATGAAAAACACATCTGCAGTAGTTTTGTAGACGCACAAGATACTGAAAGTATGCAGACTCCGCTCGAGCGCAAAGGGACCCGCTCGAGCGAATCACCTAAAACCTGGGCCACAACACTAGGGACCAGAACTCAACCAACCTGTTCGAAACACGCCCAAAACATTTCTAAACTCAATTACCAAGAGTTAAAGGATGGAAATGCAACATAGACAACAACCAACAACCACAGAACTGAGTCCAGGATACTATTAAACAGTAAAGGGAAAACCGGGATCGCTATAACCTCCCACCTTTAAAGAATTTCGTCCCTGAAATTAAGAACACGCCAAAAGAACAAGGCCAACTAATCACACAGCACCCAACACCCAAGTACCAGGAAAGAAACTATTCTCGCAACAAACCTCCGGTTAGCTCTCACCAAAAGAAAGGCTTACCAAGGAAATACGTTCCAAAAGACAACACTCAGGCACAAAAAGCTTCAACAAAACCAAACCTTACCCGAAACAATTCACCAACATCCAACTAGCGCTTCAAGCTAAGTCGCTACTCAACAACATAATTCCCAGAAAGGCAACCAAAGCAAAGCTTTTGTATAAATATAAGAAAAATCATTTTCTTGTTCATGAGACATTTCTCAAAGATAGTCAAATTTTCAACGTTGACATTGCGAATCAAATTTTGCATTTTCCAAGTGAAACTCAAAAGTTTTGTAAACATTTTTCATAAACACAGTGTTACCCATAATACATAAACATCTCCAGTTTATTTGCCAAAAATGACTCGTTTGGAAATTCTCATAACATTCAAATTAAATCAAATCCTCAACATTTTCCTTTTTAACAATGCCCTTAAAAGGCCGTAACACTATGAAGAATTTATTTTTCAATCCCTTTTTCCAATAATACCCATCACTCACACGATGATGCCACAACCAACACAAAACATAACATTTCTATAATGATAGTTAATAGAAATAACAACTTTGCTATCAATACATAAGGCATAAGAAATTCATGATTTTGCAATTTCATTCCACCTTCCTTTACTCAATCAATTTCAAATCATAAACATGGTGCATTATCTAGCCAACCAAATTCCATGAGACTACAGCTCATATAAAAAAAAATTTCCAATATCAACAGTTCAAATGAAATTACAACTTATATTAATAACACTTCCATACTTCAATTGATACACAAATTTGCTATATCAGTGGAGTCCATCCCGTATATCCTCCAAAACAAAATACATATTCAATGTATTAAAATGCTTATCATACACAATGATCAACCAATACACATATTTGATGTATTATTCCAACCGTCATATTCAATAACACATTCCAGGTGATTAGTCTCAGTTTTCCCTAATCAACATACGGTGTCTACAACAATCAAGACTATCCTCAAGCTGACTAATCAACTCATTAAACCTCCACACTCAGCAAACTAAACACGAAAGACAATTTTGATCAATGATACTCTTATTACCCGAGAAGAACACAATCTATTCTTCCTTTCAAAGAATGCTGCCAACATCCACTCATGAAATTCTCCTCCTACTCACAAACCATACCCAAAACCAATAACAAGTCACAATACGAACACTACCCATATACATAACTGATGGGATCACAACGAACTCATTAACTAGCAACACCCAAAACACTAAACAATATGCCGATACCATTCCTGCTAACCCGAGATACAAATCTCACATTCTCTCAAGTATTTTCACATAACTTTGCCAATACCACACAACTCATAAAACCGTCAAACCAATCACATTTACCTATGGATTCCTCATTCTCAACAAATAACTTTTAAACTGAACAAGGCTCACAAGCCATCACATAACTAACTCATAATTCAGTACCAAGCATACAACAATACTAGGATCATCAATCCCATTGACAGCTTCTCAATATAAATAAAAGAAGGTGCGAGATTCCATGCATGCCTCAATATATGAGGATTAAACAAACAACAACATGCATACAAAAGCACTACATAATCATGATGCCTCAGCATCCAACAATACACCGGTCAACAACAAAATGATTCACATATTACATCACCGGTCAACAATACAAAAGTCCCCCTCCAGGGTAATACTATAGGGTTAGCTAATAAGTCGCCCCTCGCGAGGCTCTCGAAGCCTGGCCTGCCCGTTTCTGGTACCGATAACGTCCCCGACTGGACGGGTATAACTAAGTTTGACTAGGTTTTGAAACACTTGCAGAATTCACACGTAAAGGGCATAAACACCTAACATGGCCCAACTGACCACAACCAAAACAACGAACAGACCCTCTACTCTGAGACTGGTCTGAAACCTGAACCTCTCTAGACCTCTCAATAGAAGAGTCCGAAACCCTTGGCGAAAAAAGGGATTTAGCCTGAGACTGAGCATGTTTTCGCCTCCACCTCTTACTGGGCTTAGAGTGCTTATGAACCGTAGGAGTTCCCGAGATGGCCTCCTCCCTAACCTGACCAGCACTCATAACCATGGCCTCCACAGGGGCCGCTGCTTCGACTAGACTATAATAATCCTTTCAAAAGGATCCAGCTACCTTCTCCCTAATATCGAAACACAACCAACTTTCAAACTCATAACAACGACGCTCCTCTGTTGCCACCAACTTTGGAGCAAACCTCGATAAACTGGTAAACCGCATCTCAAACTGTGCCACAGGAGTATCATCCTGACGCAACTCAATAAACTGTTCCCTCAACCTTTCCCGAGCAAAATGAGGGAAATACTTGGCCCAAAAGGCCTCGGTAAAAGCAACCCACGTGCTACCTACAGTATTCTTAGCATACTTCCACCAATAACTCGCATCTCCTTTCAATTGAAAAGTCACCAAAGAAACCCTCAACTCCTCATCTTCGACTCCAAGCATATCAAGAGTCTTAGTAATCTGCTCTAACCAACTCTCTGCCTCCAATGGTTTAGCCTCCCCCACAAACTCTGGTGGACTGGAGCGAAAAAACTCCTTAGTAAGCTTGAGGGCACGCCTGCTGCCACCCTCAGTGTGAGCTAGGGCGTCCTGCACTTCTCTCACAATCTCGCGTGCAACGTCTTCGTCGACCGCCGATGCTGCAACGACGGTTGTTAAAGGAACTGCTGTGCCTCTCCCAGCACTTCTACTACTCACCCGGCCTCTACTCCCTCATGTAGACATCCTATAAAATCCAAAAAACAAAACCACGCTTAGTGCACAACACAATAGCCTTCTCCGAGACACACACTTGCTACTATTAAGTCACAAGACACACTTAGTCTTAAAGCATACATCTCTATTGCATATAAACATCTAAACATGTAAACACATAATCGAATCAAGTCCACAAAGATAGCCACTCATCTCGGAACTCTCAAGGAACTCCAACCAGAAACCACGTTGATCAGGCGTGTTTCCAAGAGGACCTCAAAGCAAGTTCACCGGCTATGAATACTATCCAGGAAACTTAATCACATGCTCACATAAATGCAACACACAAGTCCTAACATTCATGTTAACTATATGCAACGTCCTTACCATACGTAGTACACCCACTGTGATAAAAAACCATTTCCCACGAGCCCAAAATATTTAAACCCGGCTCACTCTTATACCAAGTTGTCACGCCCCACCTTTTTATTACTCGAAGTCGTTACCAAATTCATTAACTTAATTCAAGTTCAGAGATAACATGCAAAAATAAACTCTTTAGTCCAATGAGTAGAAATAAATAATAATTCTCTCATCCGAATGCAAATTAAATACAGCATGAGCATACTAAATAAAATGCCCGAAGGCTTACATCATTAAAGAATCAAGAAGAAGGGTGTAACCCTTTTTCATATATGGCATTCCGCCAACACAAAAGAGGCCCCGTGGCCAACAAGTAAGAAGATCCAAATCTTGTAGCACATCCTGCTTAACACCTGAAAAAGATTCAACAACGTGGGATGAACATATAGTCCAGTAAAGATCTCAACATGGCCCTCAACAATAACAACTTACAGATAGCTATGATCATGAATGCTCAATATCATACTACCATAGTAATGTGGCAGTTTATACAAAATATACATAAGTATGAACTTTTCTCGAAAACAGCCATTTCATTCAACGTTATAAGCGATTCATCTTTCTTTTCTTTTCATTACCCCTTGTTCCCAAACTTTCATAACAATAACAACTTAGAAAACAATTCCACTAAGCCCATTACTTTTCTCCCATTTTCCATACTTACAACAGATTTTCCCTTTTTTAAAACATACTTTCAAATACCCAATTTTCCTCCACACTTTCCCAAACTCTCATAATGGCATTTTGGTTTATTCCCAATACATTCATATCTATACATGCATGCCTTTAATAGAAATGTGATAACAAATCATCAACATGTATATAATCAACAAATGAGGCAACTCGGCCCTCCAAAACTGTAACCATTGCAATCCATGATATACTCAGGTATACTGAGACAATAATAATAAAGCTCTACTCTACCTGCCATAAGCACGGTAAGTTAAGGATACACCTTAAAATCAAACGACTAGTCATATTCTCCAGACACAAGCTGGAACGTAATGGTACCTAGTCCAAGTTCTCCAAGCGCTAGCTGGAAGGCACTGGTACCCCTCATTCTAAGCGCGGTATATAACACCAACCATCTCAATATAACAAAGCACAACCAATAAGTGTAATACGTACACATAAACTATTCAAGATACATAAGCAATGTGTTAAAGTATATGAACACATAGGTGTGTGAAGTACATCCCCTATCTCCTCCCACACACTGGAGTACATCACCTATCTCCTCTGTAACAATTATACATATATAATGTATCATAGCACTTCATTACTTACAATGGTCAATCAACACAGGTGTAATGCATACACGACAATTCAACACAACCATGTCATCCTCCACCGATGACCAAGGACAAAACCTCTAGATGCATGATTTTAATACACCTATTATAAAGACTGAACTCTCATGAGATCTTAAACCCAACAGCGACACTAGTACGATAGATAAGGGTAAAACCCCCAAATGTGTGTATTCAACACTCATGATACAATAATTCAATTCTCATATTTATTTTCTGAAACTCACATAGAGTTAACATTTCATTTGCCATTTCCAAGATCAACTTCCAGGATTTTTCAATTTCAAAACCCCTTTTTCATTTCACAAAACCAATTCCATTCATTATAAAGCCATAACCTGACTCGATTCAATACATTCATTTCAAACAAGCCCAAAGCTATAGTTAATCCCTTAGGCATTAACACCTTCACCCAACTCCTATTAACAATAGGGACTTACAAACCTTGATCAATTACCCTCCATTTTAATTTACCAAATCAAAACATAATTTAGGGCTTTTTCTTCTTTCCACAATAACATGCTAATTTACACTCTAATTAGCCCAAAGAACTATGAAAGATAAAATAATCATTCTCAAACAGCCAACCCTAGGTTCCCTCACATGGTTTTCAAAGAGATTCAACATGATATGATTTTCATGCAATACAAAACTACCACATGTCCATCTATGGACGGAGTATTGAAAAAGTACAAGGAGAATCCCTACCTCAAATGGAGAACCCAAGGGAAAGAAGAGCCAAACTCGGAAGTTCTCCAATCCCAAAGTTTTTCGGATCAAAATGAAGCTCACGTAACCCTCTATCTTTCTTACAAAGAGATTTGGGTAGGAACACCCAAGAACTAGATCAATCCCTAGAGAGAAGTTGTATTTTAAAGAGAGAGGCTCTCAAAATAGGGTTTTGAAAAGTAAGAGAGAGAGAGAGAGAGAGAGAGAGAGAGTGTAAAGAGTGATTTAAAATATCACAGTCCAGATCTGATATACGTATGACCCGCTCGAGCGGAGAATAGGACGCTCGAGCGTCAAACACAAAAACTGAACCCACTCGAGCGCCAAGACACAAAAACAAAATACACCCGCTCGAGCGCAAAAGAAGACTCGCTCAAGTGTAGATTACACTAATCCAGCATTTTTACAGAGTTCGAACACCCGCTCGAGCGCCAAGATACTTGCCCGAGCGCGATTCGCTCGAGCGTAAGGAAATCTGCTCGACCGTGAAAAACACATCTGCAGTAGTTTTGCAGACGCACAAGATACTGAAAGTATCCAGACTCCGCTCAAGCGCAAAGGGACCCGCTCGAGCGGATCACCTAAAACCTGGGCAACAACATTAGGGACCAGAACTCAACCAACCTGTTCGAAACACGCCCAAAACATTTCTAAACTCAATTACCAAGAGTTAAAGGATGGAAATGCAACATAGACAACAACCAACAACCACGGAACCGAGTCCGGGATACTATTAAACAGTAAAGGGAAAATCGGGATCGCTATAGTGCCAATGTGAGCTGCACATGCGGTCTGTTGGGTTTTTTTTTTTTTTTTAACCCAAGCACAACCCAAACACAAGTACAACTAGAACAATTCAAACCATTTCTACCTTCATTTCACATCCGAAATAAATGTAGCACTTTGAAAATATCAGAATGCTTAACAAAGGTATAATCTTCACGTGAAAACTACAGATACTACTTTTCTCCCTAACAATGTTTGTAACTTTCCCTATTCTCCAACAGGGTGACAAACTAGATTGATTTGGCATCCAGAATTGAGGCGCATAAGGCTAACTCGACCTATGGGGCTGCCATATAGAGTTTAAGCCAAGGTGATTTTGAAGCAATCCCCACACTTCTGGGTATTTAAACCAGACTTTAGTCTTAAAAATTTCAAACATTTGCATTCTGGGCTTTGCCATTCGAACTCTAGTTTCTACCGTCTCAGTTGGTCTCCCAGGAACTCACTATAAACACAGTTAGGTGGCTATACCAGACCATCAGATGCCGTTTAGGCACCGCTAACACCAAAGGAATTACACCTTTAGAGGATTTAAGGCCTCCTAAGGCCTCGTTTGGGAACAGGCTAATTTAGTAACTTTTTGGCTATTTGGCTAAAAAGGTAGGTAAAAAAAACTTGTATGTTTGGGATGATTTTTTGGCTAATTACGAAAAGATGTGCAAAAAGTAGAGAGAAAAGAGAATCTTTGACTTTTTTGTATGGGTTGTTGGCTTTTTGGCTAATTTAGTAACTTTTTGACTAATTGGCTAAAATAGCCTCTTGCCAAACGAGGCCTAAACGTCAAATAAAGCACAACAAGAATAAAGAAAAATATAACAGAATAGAAGGAAAAAAAAGAAAACAAGACATCAATCTCTCAATCAAAGTTAAAAGGATCCATCAAAGCAATGGACTCAGTCATATCCCCATTCTCAATCCCCTTTATATACGGCTTCAGTCTTTGGCCATTCACTTTAAAAGTGTGGTGATTCCTTAGATTTTGCATCTCAACGGGCCATGAAAGGAGTTAGTGGTGTCCCACCACCTCTCCACCAAGGCACCAAGTAAAGCCCGGTTGGCCTATACTCACGCGAGTCCTAAGCAGAATAGGCCGAAGCCTGCCTCTTTGACCAACTCTTGGACTTGAACGCAGAGCTCCTGATACCAGTAATCCGAGATTACCAAAGGCCAACTTACAAAAATTCACACACAATCAGAGTATACATATGGGGCCCACATGTGCTGAAGCAATAAATTTGAATCTAAGTAGTCCATAAGAGCTGTGGATAGATCAAATGAAATGACATACATCTTAACATGGTTTTACAACTTGGGTACAAATATTACATCTTGATCAAAAGGCTTCTCAAGCCGACATACACAAAATGAATTACAAACAACTTGCAAATAAACATCTAGGGGTCACTGCTTTCTTGCTCGTCACCTACATATATATAAAGGGGAGGATGAGCTTGGATACTCAGTGAATGATATAATTAATAAAGGTTTGAATGAATGATATCCGAGATCTTTATCAAAACAATACATATCGTAGCTTGCAACAAAACATGGGATGAATCAAGTTCATCAATCAAATCTTTCAATTCTTTTTGGGATGTTTAATAACATCTACATAATACATGGGATGACATTCCGGACAAAACAAGTGAATAATCGACCCGGAATCGATTAGACAAATCCATTCGTACAAGACCGTCGGTGGTACCATCCGTACAAGACCGTCAATGGCAGAGATATCTCAAACATAGTGCTACATGGGCTTAAAGTCCCCTAGCATGAAAGGACTTTCCAAGAATGTCATCAAAACAAGATAATACTTGATACAAAAGCTAGGGATAATCATTCATACTTAAACAAATACTTTTTCAAAACGAAGCAAAGCTTTATCAAAACTTTATAACATAGCTTTATTAAAAATACCACTCACATAGCTCTTCGGGTGTAAAGATTAAGGCAAGGATCCAAGACTTACAAATACATGGCAAAGTCTATTGAATGCATTTCTAGAAGACAAGAAAGAAAGCTCAAAGATGGCTATGCAATGCATTCTCAAAACAAGCTTTACATGAGTGTAAATGATCCCGGAATTTCTTTCCAAAACCAAGTCAAGACAAAGCAAAACATGCTGGGAGTTAAATCACTGTTTTTCATCTATAGAAAACATGCTGGGTACCAACCAGGTCTTGGAATGGATGCACAGAAATGATTTAGGCAAAAATGACCTGGCTGGGTGAACTCAGGAGGTCTTGGCTGAGGTCCCACACCTCTTGGCCGAGGTGTGGTTACCTAGGCTTCGGTGTACAGTTGCCTGCCGAGGTGTTACAAGGTGCCGGCAAGGGTGTACCATGATCGGCCTAGGTGTGCATGCGAGATAGACTAATGGTGCAAGTGATCATGCAAGGTAGACCAAGGTGAGATACGATGCTTGGCCTAGGTGTGAGATCTAGGCAAGAGTGGTCTCAGTGACCACACCTAGGGAAATAGTGAAGTCTGGAAATCTGGGTTTCCTCCCTTGAAGAACATGAAGAACATGAACATGAAGAACATGAATGCTAAAATCACAACTTCTTTATTCAAAATCTGAGATTTCATGAGATGAGTTCGAAAACATGGACTTGGGTACCCATACTTGAAGATCTTATGAAAACAAACACAAAAACATAGATCTTGATACAAGCTTTCGGATCAAAACATGGTTTTATTTCAAGAACACAAGAACATCATTTTCTCTTTCTAAAACCAAACTTTAAATCAATGCATGGCTTATGAATCATGCTAGATCATGCAATGTGATCGGATCAACATAAAAAATAACAAGAGTAGATCAAGAATCTAACCTCAAAACACAGATCTAACGGTTCAAGGTATGAAGATCAAGCTTGGAAATCTAGTTCTCTCTCTAAGAACTTCTCTTCCTCTTCCTAGGACAAAGATATGACAAATGATATGTTTTCTCTCTCTGCCGGCTGACTTAACCCTCTGCTGGGACACGTGGCAACGACTGGTTGGCTCTCCTAAAAAAGGTGACAGAATGACAAGACAATAGTATGACAAGGTGTATACAACAAGTAAGGTGGCATGGGCACTCTGGCAGGTAATGATCTCGGATTAGGACATAGGCTTCGGCAAGTAAGGTCTCAATGATCTCTGCTAGGAAGGATAACACTTGACCTAGCTGTGCCATACCTCGGCCTAGATGTGCCACACCTCGGTCTAGATCATACCAGTCCCGGAACAAGATCGCTAGGTGCAGGGATCAAAGATGTTGGATGCCTAGATGATAACATCTCGGCCTAGATGATACACCTCTTTGCCTAGGTGATGCACAACTCGGCCTAGATGATGACATCTCGGCCAATATGCCAGGGTGAAGGTGGAGGTCAACCAAAGTGGTTCCAAGATGGTCTTAGGTGTAAGAGGTTCAAAGGTGTGACCTAGGCTAAAGATGACTTAGGCTTGGCATGACCTAAGCTTGACATGACCTAGGCTTGGCATGACCTAGGCTTGAGACAGCAAGGAAGGAACAAAACATGCATACAACACTTAGGCAAATCACATAAGCACAAAACAAGACAGGGACTTTTACCTAGGCAAAACAAGTCTAAGTCTACAAATGCAAGCTTAACAAGACGAAATCATGCAAATGCACATGAACATGACTAAGACATGAATGTGGGTTATTACAACTATAATGAAATGGCAAAGCAAGCAAAATGCATAAAAGAAAGCAAAGTTTCTTACCTCAGCGGCGTCATGGGAGAGATGGAAGACACGCTCTCTCAAGAGAAAATCCTCAGGCACGCTTCTAGAGAAGTCCTCAAATCGCAGCATGCCTCTAGGGGCCATCGCATGTGAATATGGATGGTAGATGACGGGGTCAAAAGGCCTCACCCCCAACGGTAGCAACTCGGGTTCAGGCCTTGGAGGGTAGATCTTCTCCGTAGCAATATCGGTGGCGATGTCCTCTATCACCTTGCTAGCATCGTCAATCATAAACTCCTCAACCTCTACCACAAGGGGAAACACGGGTACCTTGGGAGGGGCCCCATCATATTGAATATCATTTTCCATGAGAAATATAGTGGGTGGTGAGAGAAAATGGGGAAATGAGGAAAATACGTGGAAAATGCCAAAAGTCAAACCCTAAGAGAGAGAGAAAAAGTCAAAACTTGAGAAAAAGTACGAAAACCAAGGAAAACCCATGAGAAATGAGCCCAAAACAATAAGAAACCACAAAACTCAACCAAATCAAATTTCAATCAGTTCAAAGTGTAGAGGACTATGAGTGTTTTGCGAATAAAGTTTGTGTGGGATGTTGGGTAATGCCAATAAAGTGCAAATCTAGAAAGAGAGAGAGAGAGAGAGAAAGAGCAAGGAGGTTTTCAGATGGTTTGGTGTGTAAAAATGAGGCTTGGATCATGTTTTAAAGAGCCACGGGTTGAAAATCCAAAAATACTGTTGAAACTGGGTCGGATGGCCGACCGGCTGATTGAGTGTACGATTGGCCCATCTTTTGGCCGGCCGACCGACCCTTCAGGTGTTCCAGAGTTGGTTTTCTGTAAAGGCCTTGCTCATTCTATGTATATTTGACCTTCTATTTGTCCTAAAGTGGAAAATTAAAAATTTTGGGTTTGTTTCGACTTCTGACAATTCCAAAATGTGATTCCAAACGCACCATTTCAAGTCCCGCCATTTCTCTGAAGTAGGAAAGTGCTCCGATCACAAGCTTGCGCAAGTCGTATCCTTTTTTGAGCATTTGAGGACCTCCGAGCGGTAAGTTGAAGATCTTTATGAGGTGTTTTCAAAATTCTGCTTTCTATTTATCTTTTCAATTATGTTATCTGTTATGTTGCATGGAACATGCATCGCATCATATTTCGCATCAATTACAACAATTATATTACAATTATGTTGCATCCATGCGCATCGTGCTTTTTATATCCACTCATTTTCACATGAGTGTGATTTGGCTTGTACCTCCTTTCCTTTTCCGCGTGAAGCGTGGTTTGGCTTGTACCTTTTGTCTCGCCTCCTCTCTGTGTGAAACATAGATTGGCCGCATTCTGTTCCTCGATTAAAACCTTCTCTCTCTTCATATGAAATATGGTGAGATACGTCTGTTGGTTACACCACCCTTGTTCCTCGGTTAAAACCTTCCCTCTCTCTGTATGAAATATGGTGAGATATGTCTGTTAGTTACACCAACCTTGTTTCCCTGGTTAAAACCTTCCCTCTTTCCATATGAAATACGGTGAGATACGCCTCTTGGTTACACCACCCTTCCGACCTTTCGCGTGAAACGCGTCAGGATGTTGTTTTCTCTTTGGTTAAAACATTTCCTCTTTCCGTATGAAATACATTGAGATACGCCTGTTGGTTACACTATCCTCCCGTCCTTTTGCGTGAAACGTGTTACGACGTTGCTTTGCTTGGTTACAACCTTCCCTCTCTCTATATGAAATACAAAGAGATACGTTTGTTGGTTGCACCGTATTTTCTCCTTTCAAGTGAAACGAGTTTGGAATTGCTATTTGCTTACTCTTTTTTGTGTGAAACACGGTTAGATTTATTTTAATTTAAGCTTGAGGCTTGTTTTATTCATATGTTATCATATTGATTATTGATCATTGCATTATCTTGTATGATCATGGATTTTCAAAATAACCGTTTCCGCGAAGCGTGTAAGTCCAGTTTTCAAAATATATTCTTTGTGCATATCATTTGCATCTTTCCCTTGAACTACGTTGGTTTGATTCCTTGCAAAGGAATACATAGGCAATTTTCGAGTTCAACCAAATTGCATTTACATTTTGATTGTTTGTCCAAATCTTGCGGCCTTGTCAAAATCGGTCGTCTTCGGACTTTGACATTCACTCACATCATTTCATGACTTCAAGCCCTGTCAAAGAGGGGCAACTGTAGACACCCCATTTTTTACCACCTTTAAAACTTGGGCGCCTCATATTGAACACTCGGTGATGATAATGTTACGCTATACAATCGTTCAATTTCTTCAGCAAAAGGCTTCGATTTTGAGTTTCAAAACCTAAAATCTTGCACCTCCTTTGGACCAAAATCTAATTTTTTCTAGCCTGACCATTCAGAGGCCTGCTAGCCAACAGGTGGTCGGCAGGCCAATTTTTATTGGCTGATCGTCCCTCTCTATGGCCAGCCGGCCATGTTCAGCACCAGGCAGATATTTTGCTGCCAGCGATCCCCCCATGTGCATGCCTTGCACTAGCTGGCTCAATACATATATTTCTGACAGGGGAACCTGTTTTTCTATAAATAAATGACCACCCCTAATGATTTGAGGCCAGAAAATTTTGTCAAGAACCCAAAGCTTGCCAAACACTCTTCATCTCTCTTTTGAAATATATATATACACTATCTATATACTTCCTAAGCCAAAACTAGAGGCTTCTTGCTGAGATTATTGAACATGAATTTCAGCTCTTGAGAGTGATCATTTTGTGGTTTGTGAATTAATGAGCATTCTCTCTTCAAGAGGTATAGCTTTTGCCATATTTTCTCTTGTTTACACTACTCTTTCCTTCTCATTTTCTTGTTACTTATACACTGTTTTGGACTGATTTTAAGTGTTGAAACTTGTGATTTAAAAGCTACCAAAGGTGAAAGGGTTAACCACAATTTCTTGAACGTTATCTCATAGCTTATATCCTTGTTCTTCACACTTGTTTCTTTGATTTAGCTACTGTTTTTCAGAGTTTTCAAAGGCTAACTATGTGATTTAAAGGTCCAAAAGGTGGACGGGTTAACCACATTTCCTTAGGCTTACTTACTAGCTTTGTTCTATTCTATTTTTATTTACTTTTTCTAACTTTTCAAACTAATTTTCAACATTGTTTTGTGCTATTTAGGGGATGTTTAGTGTGTTTATTTAGTTTATGCTTTGAATACTATGCTTGTATTGTTATAAGTCTTCATAGATTTGGTTGTTTAGGCCACAGACACCAATCTGTTTGAGTTAATAGCTCTCTTTTCATAGTTTTCATACATATATTCACATTTTCCATAATCACTTGTCATAATCACCTCTGTAACCTCCCTCCTTTCTTTGATTAAGAGTTGTCTCAAACAATAGGTTATTGCTTAAGGCATGAGAAAGAGACTTTTCATGCTTAATAGTTTAATCTCTTCGGAGGTTCATTACTAAAGCATTACATCTCTCTCATGCTAAACACAACTTCTCATTTGACAATTCTCTTTCTCGTTTTTTGCATTTAGTGGATATAATCATCACTCTTGGACAAAATGAAGAAAAGATAAGAAAATGGCAAGGTAATGCAAAAAAGGCTGATAAAATTGGGGTAAAAGAGGTAAAAAAGGGTAATAAAATTGAGTTGGGTTCAATCGGACGTTATATTGAACCTATTGAGTCTTGAATCACTACATACTTTGTAGTGATGTTTAGTAATTCAAGAATCAATGTCCACCACTTCCCTTGAGATAACTCCATGATAAGGATGAGGTATTCTTGGTCTTTTATTTCTTGTATTGAGCTTTTGTCCTATCGGTCCATAGATCATCACACAACAAACTTGTAACGATTGATGGTTTTTTAACCGAATCTACTCCTCCCTTGATCATCTTCATGATAGGGAAGAGCAAAAAGGATAAACATCTCTTGGAAACACTCTGTTTTTGCTCTGTTTCAGATCTGTTGCAGTAGGGTAATCCCAAAAAACAGTGGCCAGCTGACCACTTTTCTATCTGGCCAACAACTTTCCAAGGCTGGCTGGGCATTTTTTCTTATGCAGGTAGTGTCATTTTTGTGGCAGAACAGAGCAGAAACTAAAGCCAAAATAGAATAATTTTCTGTTTGCGAACAGAATAGATTCTTGCCGCAAAACAGAGAGGTTTCCAGGGAGGATGTTCTCGGTTGTGCGCTTGTGGCTCCTCGCCTCCCATCCCATTAATTTAGATGCTTTAAAATTAATATGTTGTAATTAAGTAGTTAGCTTAATTCAGATTTGTAATAATTAGTTAATTTAGCTTATTCATTATTCGGTATTGTAATATTTAGCAAAATAGGACATTTATTCGGACCCTCTTGTATGAAGGCACACTTGTAATATTGTTTATATCTTCCAGCCCCCATTCTTTCTTCCTTTTATTTACTTGCTTATGATGATTGCATATAGTATTATATTTTGGTTTCATATTATTACCATGTATAAATATCAATTTTTGCATGTATTAGGTTCGGTTCATCATTCTAATATTGTTGTCATTTCTTACTTACTTGAATACATGCGCTATCGCATACTTTAAGTTAAGCCATGTGTCATGTTAATAAACCGAATCTAGTAGTTGCATTTTGTATATGTTGCATTAATCACTTACATATTAAGGCAAACATTTTTCTAACTATTATCTTCTATTATCCCCTCCCAAAGACCCTCTCCAGCCCTTGTTCTTTTCGCTGTTCTTCAATTCCAGTGATGAACACAAGAAGAACTGGAGCGGACCGGGCTCCAAGTCTTCTTTTGATCCCAAAAAACATCAAAACCACGCAAATTGCAAGTTTGCAAAAACCCCTGTAGAAACCGAAGTAGGCAGAGGACCTGACTACTTGACCGGGCTAACATCTGGTCTGCTTTAGCGGCCGAGCTCCTATGTTTACCTTCGTGACCGAGGTGGTCTGGCACTCTACCTGACCGAGCTAAAGTCAAGCTCGTTTTGCGCGACCACGCTCCCACTTACACTTATCCTCATTTTCCTGCAGAGTCCAAGGGGACCACACACCAACACCGAGGCTCTCAAAGACCGAGCAGCCACCAAATTAGAGTTTGTGCCAAACCATGTCTGCCGCGCTAAAACCAGCCGGTTACACATCGACACGCCAGTCGCTTTAGCCGCGTTTCGAAAAGAATATGGTATCCCAGACGACGTTCACCTAGAGCTCGGTGCCGACGACACGACCTCGTGGGGCAGATTAGACCAGTGCCCCTTCACCGTGCTTTCCATCATAGAGGGTGGCCTTCGTTTCCCGGTTAACCCGTTGATCTGCGAATTCTTGCGGCGCACCGGGCTAGCTCCAACCCAGGTCTCAACCAACACCTACCGCATAATTAACGGAATCCACGAGCTGAACAACCGGCTAGGAACCAACTTAGGAATGACCAAGATACTTCGCCAGTATACCCTCGGGCATACAGGCGATGGTCTTGCCTATTACTTAAAGATAAGACCGGGTAAGGAGAAAATACTAACCAGTACCCCAGACAAGGACTTACATGACGACGACTTTTTCTGGGTGTCCGGTAATTATGAAACAGCTGACGTGCCGGGCTGGTTTATCAGCAAGAATTTCGGCGAAACATGTAAGCCGTGCTAACTGCTCGGTTAGATTACTTTCCTTAACCATTTTGTACTAATGTGCTTTGTTCCTTTCCTCTTTGTAGCGATCGAAGCTTTGCAAACCAACTACCGTTATCCCAACGAAGCATCCATCAGAACCGTGCTTCGCTACCGCAACCGAGATTGTCACGAACTCCTCGGTTACGTGCCAACTTACAAGTACTCAGCTCCACGCCGGAGTAAGGTTACAGACTTCCTCCATACACCATCTCCCCCTCCCGATCCCACATTGCCGAACGTGCCACTTATCTAGTTGACTGAGGCAAAAGAAATGGCCAAAAGAAGTCGCATCAAAAACCTTCCCACTGCTACCTCCACCGAGCTACCGATCATACCACCCCGCACAGCCGCTGCCAGTCAATCGAGCGGGACCGTAGTTGCACTGGCATCTCCTGCTGCTGGGCAGGCAAGCAAAGAAAGCCGCCGGGCTGGGAAAAGGCCATATACTGACCCCTTTGCCGAGCTAGTTGCAGAGTTGAACACCGAGCAACCAACAGTGACAACTGACCCAACACCGCCATGGAAGCCACTGCTCAAGCACCGGGGTAAAGAGATCCCGGCGACTGCCTCTGTCAAAGGTGACAAGAAGCATCTACTCGCCTTTGACCTTACCAAAGCCTTGCTGTTACCGAGCGACGTGGTAGGCAGCGACCACGTACCGGACACCCGGCTGGTGAAGTCCTCAGTTAAGTCTATGACCCGGGTAAGGACTCTACGTACTTTGGTCAAATTTTTCCAAGTGTTTGCTCGGTTTTCTTCCTCTGATAAAGTTTTCTTCTTGCAGGCCATCCAGAATTAATACTTGGTGCTAGAGAGGATCCACCGACTCCGGCAGAAGGCAACCGATGTTGCCAGCCAGGTTAAACACCTTCAAGCCGAGCTCGGACGATCCAAGGCTTCGCTGGAGATAGCGAATTCTGACAACTCCTGGTTGCTCGGCCAGCTTGGTGTTGCCGAGCAAGAAAGGGACGCCATCCGGACCGAACTGGAGGCGTTGAAACAATCAAGGAAGGAGGAGCTGGGGGACACCAACAATGCCGGTTTCAAGGAGGCCGATGAAAACTACACAAAGCAAGTCCATGCCACCCAAGACATCTTCTTCAAGATGGGCTGGAAGGTTGCTTATGAACAGCTTGGTCAAGGATCTAGGACCGGCGTGTTTGCCTCTCCCCCAGCTGCCTTCCTGCCGACGTACCTTGTGCCATATGCCAACGACATCTTCAGGGCGTTGTAGGCCGAGGCCGAGGAAGAAGAAGCGGAAGACGCCGAGGAAAATGCCGAGGGTGACAACCGCCCAAAGCAGGCCGGCCAGAAGCAGACCGGTGTCCAGGAGACCATAACCACGGTCGACCTGGAGGTGACCACGACCGGGGATGAATTCACAGACCTTTCCCCCTCAATTTAGTTATCTTTGTCCTCTTTCTTTTTGCTTGAAAATGTAACCGGGCTAGTACCCCACCTTTTGTAATGCTATTCCTCATTAATGAAAAGTTCTATTTTCGTCAAGTGTTTACACCGTATTTAAGCTAAACAACTTTAGCTGGGAAAAAGACCTCGGCTAGACAAACCATCAACTCGCCCTTGACCAAAATTTTAACTTATTCAACCGGAATAAAACATCTTGGTTACAATCACAAAGTTGCAATCACAAAATTGTAAAACATCAACTTTTTCAACCGGAGTAAAACATCTCGGTTGAAATCTCGAAGTTGAGTAGAACATCAACTTATTCAACCGGAGTAAAAACATCTCGGTTTCAATATCAAGTTGAGCGAGCCATTAACTCAATCAACCGGAATAAAACATCTCGGTTAGAATCTCAAAGTTGAGTATATCATCAACTCGATCAACCGGACTAGAACATCTCGGTTAGAATCTGAAAGTTGAGTAAATCATCAACTCAACCAACTGGAGTAAAACATCTCGGTTTGAATCTGAAAGTTGAGTAAATAATCAACTCAACCAACCGGAGTAAATCATCTCGACCAACCGGACTAGAACATCTCGGTTAGAATCTAAAAGTTGAGTAAATCATCAACTCAACCAACCGAAGTAAATCATCTCGGTTTCAATATCAAGTTGAGCAAGTCATCAACTCAATCCACCGAAATAAAACATCTCGATTAAAATCACGAAATAAGCATTAAAAACAATAGATTGCTTCAACAAAGGTAAGTCACTTCTATTATATTGACAAAAAGAGTATTACATTTTGAAATGTAAAGCAAACGAGTCATTGCTCAAAAGAATAACATAAAAACTATGAAGACTAAAAATAGTACAGTTTAAGGTTGGCTACATTCCATGGCCGGGGTATGCCTTTGCCGTCCAAATCTTCCAAGTGGTATGCCCCCTTGCCCGCCAGACCAGTTATCCTGTAGGGTCCTTCCCAGTTTGCCCCTAGCTTGCCTTCGCCCGACACCAGGGTATTGCCCATGACCTTTCTTAAAACCCAGTCGCCAACTTTAAACGGTCTGGGGTGCACGGTTTTGTTGTACTTCCTGGACAATTCTTGTTGGAATGCAGCCACGTGAATCAGAGCTTTTTCGCGGCGCTCCTCAGCAAGGTCCAATTCCAGGTCAACTGCTTCAGAATTCAGCTCGGGCTCAAAATTTTCACTGTGGATGGTGGGCATGCCAATTTCCAATGGGATGACCGCCTCCATGCCGTATGCCAGGGCAAAAGGAGTTTCTCTGGTAGATCGCCTCAGGGTTGTCCGGTATGCCCAAAGGACATTTGGTAGTTCCTCAGGCCATTTTACTTTGGCCTTCTCAAGTCTTTTCTTCAATCCGTCAAGAATGGTCTTATTTGATACTTCGGCTTGGCCGTTAGACTGCAGGTAAGTCGGGGTGGAGTTATAGAATTCAATCTTCAATTCTTCAAAAAATCCTCTGAATAAGCGGCCATCAAATTGGGTGCCATTATCAGATATCAGAATCTTGGGGACGCCAAACCGCATTACCACATTCTACCAGACAAACCGTTTGACGTCCTTCTCCTTGATAGTTGCTAGGGGCTCAGTTTCAACCCACTTGGTGAAGTAGTCCGTAGCGGCAATGAAGAACTTCCGGTTGCCCGATACCGTTGGGAGCGGTCCCACTATGTCTAGTCCCCACATCGCAAAAGGCTAAGGGCTTGTGAGGGGAAGGAGTTCTCTGGCCGGTTGGTGAATTTGGTGGGCGAACTTCTGGCACTTCTCACATTTGCGAACATATTTCTGAGCGTCCGCTTACATGCACGGCCACCAATATCCCTGCGAGATAGCGCGGTAGGCCAAAGATCTGCCCCTATGTGACTACCGCATATGCCTTCGTGAATTTCGTACAGGAAAGCTTCCACATAGTTTGGGTGTACACACTTGAGATAAGGACCGGTGAAAGACTTCTTGTATAAAGTGCCAGATGGAGAGAGCCAAAACCGCTTTGACTTCACCCGGACTTTATGCGCTTCCTTTTTATCGGCCGGAAGTGTCTGCTCTTTCAAGAAAAGGACAATAGGGTCCATCTAGGAAGGGCGAAGTTCGGTGCAGAGTACTCTTGTCTGCTCCAATTCCTCTATACTAGGCCTTGGAAGAAACTCAATCAGGAGAGGACTGGGAGAGGTTCGGTCGACCATGGAAGCCAGACCAGCCAGCTCATCCGCGCAGCCGTTGTCTTCCCGTTCAATTTGTTGGACCCTAATCGCCTAGAATCGCTTGATGTGGTCCCTTACCAGGGCTTGGTACTTTGCCATTCTGTCATCCTTAGCTTCGTAAACCCCAGATACTTGGTTGACAACCAGTTGGGAATCGTTGTAGACCATCAGCTCGGACACGCGCACCTGGAGCGAGCTCTTAAGTCCGGCCAGTAGCGCCTCGTACTCGGCCTCGTTGCTTGATGCAGGGAATCCGAGGGTGATAGAATGCTCAATGGTCATACCATCAGGCGAGACCAAGACTATGCCTAGCCTAGCACCGTGACGATTCGAGGCCCCATCTACAAAAAGTTTCCACATTTCGCCAATAAAGAGCTTCGAACATTCTGAGGGTTCCTGGGAGGCTTGAAGGTTGATGGGATCACGGTCGCTCGGCTGTTTGGCTTCAGGTTCAATGCTGATCGGTTCCACTTCCTCCCCTCTCGGCGACACGGCACCGGACCCAACAGGTTGGTCTGTTATGCCCAAGTCCGTCGTTGTATCGTCGGGTTGCGGGGACATGCCGATTGGAGGTTCTATGGCAGGGCGTGCAAGTTTCGCGTCGCCAACACTGCCCTGTTGTAGAATGTCGGTAAATTCTTCGTTGGCCTCCTCGGCGACCGTAGTGAGATCCACCGGACATACTTGGTGAATCCCAAACGAGAACTCGGCAACAAAATCTGCTAATGCTTGAGCTTTTATGGCCGTTCGAGGTTGAAACTTAACGTCGAATTGTCCCAACTCGACTGCCCACTTTAGAATTCGACCGGAGAAGTCCGCCCGTTCGAACAAGGCTTTGAGGGGAAACTTGGTCAAAACGATGATTGTGTGGGCGTGAAAATAGTGTGCTAATTTCCTAGAAGCCATCATCAATGCCAGGGCAAGTTTTTCCAGCGACAAGTATCTCGACTCTGCCGGTAGCAAGGTTTTACTCACGTAGAAGATAGGTAAATGTTGGATACCTGCTGACCGGACAAGCACTGTGCTAACTGCATACTGGGATACGGCCAAATAAAGGTAGAGTTCTTCGCCGGGCTTGGGCGTTACCAATAGTGGTGCAGAAAACAAATACTCTTTGAGTTCGGCTAGAGCCTGGTCACACTCCTCGTCCCACGAGAACATAGATTTTAAGGCGCAAAAGAAAGGGCGGCAGCGATCTGATGACTGGCTTATGAATCGATTAAGCGCGACGGCCATCCCAGCTAGATGCTGCACGTCCTTAGCCGAGTTGGGCTGCTTCAATTCCTGTACGGCTCTGATCTGTGTAGGGTCTGCCTCGATGCCTCGGTTTGTGACTAGAAAACCCAAGAATTTTTCGGATCCCATGCCAAAGGCACATTTAGACGCATTCAGGCGTAGCTTGTGTTGTTTGAGGATGGCAAACATCTCCACTAGGTCGGACAAGTGGTCTGCTTGATGCCGGCTTTTAACCACCATGTCATCGATATAAGCCTCCATCGTCCAGTCTAGCAAAGGAGCAAACATTTTGGTCACTATCCTTTGGAAAGTCACCCCGGCATTCTTCAAACCAAAAGGCATGACTCGATAGCAGAAGAGTCCCCGTGGAGTAGTGAAAGAGGTAATCTCGCAGTCGGGGCCATGCATGGCAATCTGATGATAGCCGCGGTAGGCATCCAATAAACTGAGCAGTTATGTTCGGCCGTTAGATCCACCAACTGGTTGATTCTGGGCAGAAGAGAGCTGTCTTTAGGGCATGCTCAGTTGACGGTTTTGTAGTCAACGCAAACTCGCCACTTCCCATTCTTCTTGGGCACTACGACTGTGTTTGAAATCCACCGAGGGTAGTGCACTTCCTGAATAGCCCGAGCTTCAAGCAAGTTCTTTACCTCTTCAGCGACTACCTCGGCGTGGTGCATCACCGATCTCCTGGTTCTTTGAATGACCGGCCTTGCACCAGGGAAAACATTGAGGTGATGACAAAATAAAGCTCGGGTCGATGCCGGGCATATCGTAGGGCGACATGCGAAGACTTCGATATTTGCCATCAAGAATTCTATCATCTCGGTCCTTTCTTGGGCGGTAAGGCTTGAGCCGAGCAAGAAGAACTTGTTCGAGCTTTCAGTGTCAATCCGCACTTCGACCAACTCCTCAATAGCTTTGTCCTTAGCCTTAGCGCCCACATCTTCAAGGACTCCGCGGTCTTCCGGTCCTTCAATCATTTGGACGAAACCTTTGGCAGCTCGGCTCCCGTTCACTTCCACGAAGCATTGTTTCGACATGACTTGATCGCCCCAAACTTCCTCAATTTCCCCCACAGCCGAGGGGAATCTCATAACCTGGTGGTAGGTCGACGCCACAGCCTGCATAGCATGAAGCCATCCCCTACCAAGGATCAGATTGTACGTAAACGGGACCTGCAATACCCAGAACTCCACCTGCTTGACCACGGATCCGGCTTTGACCGGTAAAATTATCTTTCCCAAAGGCCACTCCGGTTGCGAGTTAAAACCAACCAGTGGAGAAGTTGCTGGAGCCAAGTCTGTATCGCGGAGTTTGAGTTGTTTAAACGCATCGTAGTACATGATCTCGACCGAGCTTCCCTGGTCGATCAAGATGCGCTTGACATCAAATTCTTTGACGCGGAGTGTGACCACTAAGGCATCGTTGTGTGGCGTTTGAATGTGCTCTAGGTCCCTTGTGGAGAAACTAATCACGTCTTTTTCTTCGTTCTTCCCCCTTTTGATTGCGGGCTGGACTGATAGAACTCATGTGTTCTGCCTTTTTGATCATTCCTCGGAGCTCACATACACGCGCCCGCTCCACTATGCGGTGGATCACATTAACCACTCTCTGAGGGGGCGCCTCCAAGTCATCCGGTCTATGCTGATCAGCCGGGGCGGGATGTGCGGCCTTAACACCCCCATCAATGTAAAGATCCAAGTGTCTAATGGTGACTAACTCCTCCAGGTGTTGCTTCAGAGGCAAACAGTCCTTTGTCCGGTGTCCTCGCTCCCGGTGATATGTGCAGCGGTACCGCGGATTGAAACCCTTTTGTGCGTCGCCTAACTTAGCAGGAAACCGGACGTAATCCTCGTCACGGATTTCACTAAGTATGCGATAGATTGGAATCTTAAAGACCGTGGTGATGCCTGTCCGAGCTTTCAACCTTCTGTTGGCATCAGTTACATCATCGCGGGGATAGTCATCTTGGTCATTACGACGATCCCTTTTCTGGTTTCAACGATTTGAGCCTCGGTCAGAGTCCTCTGCGCAATCATTTGGACGGTTAGTCTCCTGTCCGACCACGTGTACCTTGCCAGCCGACCTTTTGTCTGTTGCCACCGGAGTTGTCTTCGTGGTGGAGGCCGCCGCATCATCCTCTACCCGGATGTGCTCGTTGATGCGCTGCATTAGTTGGCCCATGGATGTCGGCTGGCTCATAGTAAGCGAGTCCCGCAATCTATGTCCGACCGGGAGACCGCGCTTATATTGAGTGATTGCCAGGTTGACCGGGCAATCTAAAATTTCATTGAAGGTTTCCCAGTATCTGGAGTTGTATGCGTTGAGTGTGTCGCTTGACTCCATTTTGACACTGAGAATGTGGTCCACCTCCTTCGGCGTTTTAGTGTTTGTCTTGAAACGAGTTACAAAGGCTTCCGCCAACTGCTGTCACCTTTTGAGACTTCCCTCCGGCAGCCTCTCAAACCATTTCAAGCCCAGTTCGCCCAAACTCGACGGGAAGATTAGGCACATAAGAGCGTCATTCCGCCTATGTCCGGCCATGACCTGTCGGAAGTGGCTTACATGCATGTATGGATCGGTCTTCCCATCGTAGAGCGTAAACTTGGGCTGGTGAAAGCCCGCGGGGAGCGGTGTTGTTTCTATCTCCAGGGAAAAGGGAGTGGCACTCAGTCTCGCCAAATCTGTGTCTAGAAGGAGGGGCACAGCTGGGCGGGGTGGTGGCATTACGACTTCTTCACTGGCATGACCCCCGTAAGATAGCCGCTGGAGCGCCGACACCCGCTAAGTCTCTCGTCGGCGAGCTCGCTCCTTCAAGACTGCCCGCAAGTCCTCTGAGCAAGCGGAATAGGAATACCTCGACGTCGTCGCCGGACGTAAGGGCTGATAGGTACTGTCTTGCGCGCTAGACCTCTTTTCAGGCGCGTCGGACTCTCTAACCCTGTAGCTTTTGGTGATAGAAAGAGAGGAAGTATGTCGCTGGCTCTAACTGCCTGAACGGCGTGGTTGGGTGCGCTCACTGTGGTCTCCCACTCCAGCAACACCTTTCCCTTTGACGTGTCGTTTGAGATCTTCCATCTCCACCGCCATTCTTCGGATGACGGCGTCTTGGTCCCTTAACTTGTGCTCCAGACGTCGGGCGTATGATTCTCTCCGCCGCCGGTGTCCGTCTAGGCTCCGAGAGTGACCAAAACTCCTTCCGCGCTTATCTCGTGCGCCTCTAGAATGTCCTCCTGGGGAAGTCTCCAGGTCCGCCGTGGGTGGAATGGCGGGGAGTCCGTCTCTCCGTCTGGCTGATTCCGGTGTAACTCCATCGATGGCGGACAATGGTATCTCGTCGTTGTTCGCCATGGAAGGCTATCAGATGAGCTTGGAAGACAAGGTTTTGTCTATGAAGTTCCCATAGACGGCGCCAATTATACGGAGAGCAAATATTTCGCAGAGCCCGTACTCCTTTCCACCAAGCTCCCTGTCTGTCCGATCGACCTGTGAACACAACGGCGGTGAGCTACCCGGCGGTGTGCGGCCGGAAAACCCCTCCGACGGCCAAGTTAGTACATACTCAAGGATCTAGAGAGAAAGGAGAGAGTTGAGTGTTTAGGTTGTTCTCACCAAATTCTGTTCCATCCCAACATGGGGGGCGTAGACTCGCTTATATACTTTCTGAGCCCAGATCTGCTCCCATTAGTCTCTTGACACATGGTGCTGCTCTCCCATCTGTCAGCACAAATCTTACAATCACCACCTAACCAAACTGTCAGGCTATGCTAGCGAAGCCCGACAGACCGGTGGAACAACCACGGCCTGTCACGACCGCGCTGCGCAACGTACCCGAGTGCTCCATTCGCCGAACTCCATACAGCCGAGCTCGATAGCATTCCGGCATAACCGAGCTAATCGTGCTCCCACAAAACCTGGGTAGCAGAAGTCTGTCTCGGCAAAGGTGGATCTCGGGAATGGGCCTCAATCGAGCAAGTTCCAATTTGGGGAAGCTCGGTCCAAAACATAAGACCGTCCTCAGGCCTTGGCCACGACCGAACGAGATCAGTCCCGGGTAGGCCCAAGTTAGCTAGGCCCAGACTTGCTCGGCCCCATCCTATCCGGCTTTTTCCACGGTCCAAAGCCAGACTATAAATCTCCCTCTCAGTCATGTTAATAAACCGAATCTAATAGTTACATTTTGTATATGTTGTATTAATCACTTGCATATTAAGGCAAACATTTTTCTAACTATTATCTTCTATTTTAGCTTGCCTCGGTTGAGTACTAGGTGAGCATTTTTTCTTTAGCATATTGCATGTATGTTAGTGTTGCCATATCAAAGCATATTACCATGAGACTAAGTGCTTACTTGATATACATGTTTGAATGTCGGTGGATGAAGGCTATTTGCTTAAGTTAGGATGATTTTGATTAATGTACATATGAGCTTACCTTTTCAAGTAGCGCATATTCAAAATTCTTTTCAAACAAACATAAAACCAAAGCATTCTAAAGTGGGAGAAATAGTCTATACTTGTGTGCTTCACATAGTAAGTTAGCATAATAATCGCAACAAGAGCATGTAATGTAAATAAAAATCACATTATGATTAGTAGGGGCCGATTTTTAATCGGGTGAGTGGGGTGCTCAATTCATGACCTTTCCCTCTCATGCCTAAGTTCCCAGCCAAGACACTTTTGTTATGACAGACAAATGGCATTTGGCACGAGTCACGAGTTTCTTAAATTTTTCAAAAATATTTAGGTGACAGCTTTGAAATCTGACAATGCAGTCTATTTTTGGCATTTCTGATTGTAAATCAAATTTCCAAATATTTATCGGATTTGAACTCTCATTTGTTTAATTTATTTCATATTACACTTGTGAAACCAGATTCAGAACCACAAGAGTCTGAACGGTAGGGTTATTGTATCTGAGGAGACTAAATCCCCCCAAAAAATATAAAAAGTAAGCTACAACAAGTTAAGTTGGAGTTAAAATAGTCAATAAGTCAAAACACTCAGGGATTGTTTGGGGTATCCTAAATAAGTGCACTTTTTGACTATTTAGACTAAAAAGTTGAGGAAAAAAATATGATTGTTTATGATAACTTTTTGACTTTTTATGAAAAAATGTGTATTAAAAAATTGTATAAATTAGTGTATAGGAGAAGATCAAGATGAAATATGTGGTACGGTGGGATAATTCAGGACGACATGTGTGCAGTGTGTAGCCTGGGATATGATTCCCTGCATTTCGGACATTGAATTGAAGGTGTTGTTCGGCCTGTGGGGGTCCACCACGGGTCCCATTTTGCTAATCAAAACCGTTCAATATGCAGAACTCGTCGAGTACTATATGCTCGTAAAAAATCCCGTTGATCGGATATCTATAACTATATGATCGAATTATTTTTTTTTTCAACTGTTAACTATACCACCATCCATTTTATAAATTTTAACTGATTTGATCATATACTTACCGATATCCGATCAACGTGATTTTTTATAGGCATGTAGTACTCAACGAGTTTTACACATTGACGGTTCAGATTATTAAAACGAGACCCGTGATGGGCCCCTACGGGCCGAATAGCACCGTGCTATTTGTACACCTAAAACCATGCAATTTTTCCAAAAAATCACCTCCGCCTGTTGTACTGCAGAGTTGTCTAAAATGTTATTATGTGTTAAATTAATTTTTTTAATATTTGTTTTTGGTGAATAGTGATAAATTTTAATTTTTTTTTTTTTTTTGTAACTTTTTGACTTTTTTCTTTTTTTAAAAATTCCAAACCAAACCTCAATCACATCATTTTTTATTTTTCTAAACATATTTTCATAAAAAATTAATAAATTAACTAAAATAACTTACTTCTAAACATTACATTGCTTAAGTATTAAAATATATTTTATTTTATTTTATCGAATAATTTATCTAAACATATTTTCATGAAAAATTAATAAATTAACTAAAATAACTTACTTCTAAACCTTACATTGCTTAAGTATTAAAATATATTTTATTTTATTTCATCGAATAATTTAAAAGAAAATGTTTGAGGGTCACAATTTTTATGGTCATAATGGCTTAAAACCGCTAAAACGACATCGTTTTTGCATGTTTTGCACCCAAAATGACGTCATTTTAACAGTTTTGAGTCATTGTGACCACAAAAATTATGACCCTCTAACATTGTTGTAATTTAAATTATAATTTATTCGGCTACAATGATAAAAAAGATTTTGTAAGGAACCTTCTGAAAGCTTCGTTGTTAAGTAAAGTCCCCAAAACTGAGAGAAGAAAGCACAGCAGCAGCAAAGAAGAAGAAGAATAAGAAGAAGACGACTCAGTGAGAGCAAACAGCGAAGAGAAAGAAGAAAATGGCGTTGCAATGGATGATACTGATGTACGTGGTGGCTGCCGAGGCTGCGATTGCGATTCTTCTAACCATACCTTCTCCAAAGCTCGTCAAGTCTCGCCTCGTCTCTCTCATCTCTCTCATCCTCCAACCTTCCTTGTTCATCGTCCCCTTCTCTGCTTTCCAGCTCCTAGGTCTTTCTCTCTTTCCTATGCTGTAATTTTCACTTCTTCCAATGTTTTCTTTTCTACTTTCCATTTTAAATTAGGGTTTTTATATTTTAGATATCTATTGGAAGAACGAGCACCGATTGATGTGCAGCGGCGAGAGCTGCACCGCTTCTGAAAGAGATCGCTACGAGAAATCGGTACACTGTTCTTTTTAGTTTCTTTGATTGATTTTGATTCATTAATTAACTGGAACAGAATCGTTACAATTTTGATATCAAAATCTTGCAGTATCGACATTTTTTTTAATTAATTGTGTTATTATTGGGTTATCTTCATTATGTCATTTGCTAATATAATAAACCAAACCAAACCAAGCCTAGCCTTGAGTCTATTTATCCTTCTTCTCCACGCTACCCTATCAAAGGCCATTTCGTTAGTCAAATTAAGTAGATCTATATCTCTATTTACAAGGTTAGTCAAATGGGGTCGGCTATTGAATGTGACCAAACCATATCAATCGATTCTCTCTCAACTAATCTTCTATCGATGCTACTCCTACCTATTCCCGAATACACTCATTCATAATTTTGTCTTGTCTGGTCTTGCCACACATCCACCTTAGCATCCTCATCTCAGCCGTACTCATCTTATTTACATGTTGTTTCTTGGTTGTCCAGCACTTCGTCTCATACAATATCGCCGGTCTAATAGCCATTCTATAGAACTTACCTTTTAATCTAGTGGGTATTCGTTTATCGCACAGTAATCTAGACGCACTTCTCCACTTACACCATCCCGCCTTAATCCTGTGGGCCACATCCGTATCAATCTCTCCCGTTGTTGTGATAATCGATCCTAAATAACGAAAATGTTCACTCTAAGGCAGTTCTTGGTTCTCAATCTTTACTTCTCCTCTGTTTTTATTGTTACTGTTACTAAATTTACATTCCATGTACTTTGTCTTAGTTCTGCTTATCCGGAATCCTTTCAATTCAAGTGCTTTTCTCCAAATCTCCAACTTTGTGTTAACTCCTTCTCTAGTCTCATCCACTAGCATGATATCGTCTACAAAAAGCATACACCATGGCACGTCATCCTGAATATTTCTCGTCAACTCATCCATAACTAAAGCAAAAAGATAAGGGCTTAAGATAGATTCTTGGTGTAACCCAACAGTGATAGGAAATTCATTTGTCTCTCCAGCAGACGATCTAATAGTGGTCACCACCCCTTCATATATGTCTCTAATCACATTAATGTAATATTTTGTCACCCCTTTCTTCTCTAACACCCACCATATTATATCTCGGGGCACTCTATCATATGCTTTCTCAAGGTCGATAATCACCATATAAATGTCTCTTTTCTTTTTTCTATATTTTTCTATTACTCTCCTCAAAAGATAAATCGCTTCCATTGTTGACTTGCCAAGCATAAACCCAAATTGATTCTCTGACACCTCTTTTACATCTCGCAATCGGCGTTCTATCACCCTCTCCCACACTTTCATTATATGACACATTAGCTTGATTCTTTTATGGTTGTTGCAATTCTGGACATCTCTTTTATTTTTATATATTGGCACTAAAATACTCTTCCTCCACTCATTTGACATGTTCCTAGTCAACAAAATTTTGCTAAACAATCTAGTCAACCAAGCAACCTCCTTTTTACCCAAGCACTTCCAAGCTTCAATAGGGATACCATTGAGTCCTAAAGCCTTATTTGATTTCATCTTCGTAAGTGCAATCTCCACTTCAAAGTTCCTAATCCTGCGATAAAACCTATAGTTTTGGTTTATCGTATTGCTGGCCATTGCTTCCCCTATTGTCGTACCTCCATATTCTTCATTTAATAGTTTCTCAAAATAGTTCTTCCATCTTTCCTTAATCTCTTCATCCTTCACCAATACCTTAGAATCCTCATTCTTGATGCACTTAACTTGATTAAAATCTCTTGTTTTCCTCTATCGTATCTTAGCAAGTTTGTATACTCTCTTCTCTCCCTCTTTACTATCGAGTCTAGTGTATAGGTCATCATAAACTTTCAACTTCGCCTCTCACTACTTTTTTGACCTCCTTATTAGCCAATCTATAGCTCTTAAAGTTTTTCTCAGTTCTATCCTTCTGTCACTTTTTAAAGCGCTCTTTTTTTGTCTTAACTACTGCTTGAACCTCTTTCCTTACCACCAAGTTTCCCTAGAGGTGGGTCCCGTCCCTTTCGACTCTCCAAACACTTCCATTGAGATTCTCCTCATACAATTGACCATCAAGTTCTACATAGTGTTATCATTATCTTGCAAGTCCCAAGTACCTTCTTTATCCATTCTATTCTTAAATATTTTTAGTTTATTTCCTTTTAGGTCCCACCATCTCGTCCACCATCTTGTCCTACGACGCCCACCATCATTCCTAGCTTGGTATTGCCCTCTAAAACATAAATCTAGTACCAAAATCCTATGTTGAGAGGGCAGGCTCTCTTCAGGAATCACCTTACAATCATTGCATTTTAGTTTGTCCACTTTTCTCACTAAGAAGTAATCTATCTGGCTTTTAAGTGACCCACCCTTAAAAGTTATCAAATGTTCCTCTCTCTTCTTGTACATAGTATTGGCCACCACCAGGTCAGAAGCCAACACAAAATCTAAGATACTCTCTCCAGCCTCATTTCTGTCACCAAAATCGTATCCACCATGCAGCCTTTCATAGCCTAGTTTATCTATGCCTACATGGCCATTAAAATCTCCACCTATAATCAAATTCTCTCCTGCAGGTATTTCCTGTAAGATCTCATCCATTTACTCTCAAAAATTCCTCTTAGTCTGATCATCTAATCCTACTTGAGGGGCATATGTACTAATAACGTTCACTATATTCCCTCCAATAACTAGTTTAACTAACATAATCCTATCTCCTTTCCTAGTGACCGCCACTACACTCTCCACCAGACCCTTGACAATTATGATTCCTATCCTATTCCTGCGTCTGTCCTTACCACTATAGTACAGTTTAAAACTGGTATCCTCAATTTCCTTAGCTTTCTCATCCGTCCATTTAGTTTGTTGTACGCAAACTATACTAACTCTCCTCCTAATCATAACATCTACCAATTCCATCGTCTTACCAGTTAAGGTTCCTATATTCTAAGTGGCTACCCTAAACTTGTATTCTTGAACTAGCTTCTTTACCCGCGCTTGTCCAGGAAAACACGGGAACCTTTGCCCATTTTTCACCACACCCAGACGTCGATGCAGGGCCCCTTGCTAACTTTTCGAAACACCCAGAGGCAGGCGCAACGCGTTACTTGAGGGTAACGACCTATCATTTAAACGATTCAAAGTAGGATTCATTTTCATAAGAGATTCGAACGACTTTTTTTATGTGTTGGCTGTTGGCTACTTAACACACAACCCTCCTCCTTAACCCGGGCTTGGGACCGGCGGAGTTGTTAATAACCCCGGCGGAGTTATTTGCTAATAATATAATAATAAATTAAAAAAAAAAAAAAGTAAGATCAAAGTGGCTTGGAATTGTCAGGTGGGTCTATGTGAACAATTTAGATGTTTTATCAATTGTGAAAATATTCTTTTATTTTTATTTTTGAGGTACTGATGGCATTGAAAGGGCGAGAGCAAATACATGGATTGATTGGTTGATACTGTTGAGGGCTTACATTAGTCAGTTGGATATTTGTTCTTTATGTCTTGTAATCAGACTTTCATTGAATTATTCATTGGTGGTTATTGAACACTGTTCATGGTCCTTGTTATTGGAGGTTTGAGTGAAACTTTAGGGGTGATCTTAGGACTTGCTCTGTATCTTTCAATTGGACCTCATGCATAGGTTTTAGTTTTTTTTTTCTTTGGATGAGCAAGAATTATATGGTTATCATCATTTGAATGTTGACATAGAATGAGAAAACAAATCTCACTCATCCTTATTTCACTTGCTTTGTTCAACTGTTGCCTACTGAGTGGTGAGTAGCCTTATAAATAAAGGTATTTTTGAAATATAGAAATTCATGGGATTTAGTGGACTAATTTTTTTTGCTTAGGACCTGATGATATATATATATTTGGGTGGTAGACTTCAAATTTGTTGTTGTAGTTCTGCCTGATGCCTCGGACATGCGTTTGACATGGCACATGTATGCCAATTTATTATTATTATTATTTTATGGTCTTGTTGGACATGTTAGGAACACATCATGGATATGCACGTCCTACCTTCTGATATATGCCCTAGGACACATTTGATTTGTGTATTTATTTTTTGTGGATGATCTATTCATTATTAAATTAATAAAATTTGACATTTGTGATGTACTAATTTATGGTTGACAACTTTATGTTTGTTTAAATTAACTTTAGAGTTCGTTTTTGGCGTGACAGGTGATGTATATTAATTTATGGTCATAAAAAATGAATTCTAAAGTTAATTTAAACTTTATGTTCATCGCTACTTTTAGTTTTTCTAAAGTTATATTCTTTATTTTTTATGATAAAAAAAAAAAAAATCATATTCCATGTTTTTATAATCCTACTTAATTTAAACGCTTCATATTGTGTTATTCATATGCTAGAATATTTTATATGTTTCATCAGTTGTGAAGTGCTTTCTTCTTTATGATAGGCAAGAATTAAATGGTTAACAATAGAGTATTAATCGTATTTGAAGAGCAAGAGCAAATACTTGGATTAATGTGTTTATACTATTGTCTGCTCATATTAGTCAGTTGGCTAACTTTCTCTTTATGTAAAGTTTAGGCAACTAGGTCTGGTCCTTATAATTAAGTTGGAGGGAAGCTCTTAGAGGTGATCTTAGGATTGGTTTTGTCGTTTGTGTTAGATTTACTGTCTAGGTAAGTAATCTGAATCTGAATCTGAATCTGAATCTGAATCTAAATGCAAGATGAATTAGCGTTAATAATAATTCTTATTCTGATATTCTTTTAGTTTTAACCTGTGGACATGTCCTTGACAGGCTGAAGAGCTGTTAAGCAATATTGGTGTCTTAATGTGTGTTCAATGTGGTCATGACTTAATGTCAAAATATTTGCAACTGACCAGCCATAGTTTGATAATTGATCTTAGTTTTAAAAGGAAGATGAGAATGAGGATGGGATAAGTGGTGCCCCGTCTTATATCCTTATGATGTTAAACAAGAGATTATTTTGTAATATTTTTTCCTGTTTGACAATGATAAAATTGAATTTTTTTTCTCACCCTTTCTTTCATGATGTGAGCTCTTTAAACCCTATGATAGATTTGGCTGAAATGAAAAGAAAAACATACATATGTATGAATTGAACTTTTTCTTCAGTCGTCAGGGCTTTTGGAAAATTCTAATTTTTAATCTCTTATGCGGGGATGAGTATCCTAGTCCCTTTATATCTTTTTCTTATAATCAATTTACTCAATTTTTTATATAGCATTCCTGTAGAAGCATTTAGTACAAGAAGTTAGTCTGAGGGGTCTATATTTATTTCAACTCTAATTGATTGTTTGACTTGAGCTAGTTATAAAAATATTTACCAATGAAAACTTTGTTCCTTCTCGTAATTAAGTCTATAAATGCCCAATCTTATGTGTCTTCTCAACTATATATCAGATGGGTAATCATTTTACATTCATTTTGCTTAATCAAGACCCATGAAATTAAGAGCTGGAAATGAATACCAAGATTTATAATGGTTTGTCTGTGCCTACATCCACCCCCAGCCTCCCTTGTTGAAGTTTCTCCACTAACACAAAACAAGTTTTCACTTGGACCTGCCCTCAGCCTCGACGACAACATACACAAATACAAATATAGGTGTTCTTGGCTCACCTAAAATGACACACACCAAAAACACAAGCTCATGTGTCTTCCAGTTGGTTGACCAAACTTGTACCTTGATCAACCACAATGACCACATTGGTCTATCAAACTTTAACGTTGGTCGACCAAACTAGTGTCTGGAACTCTTTGGACTGCCTACTTGGTTGAGCACACATAAATGCTGGTTGATCAAGCTGTGGGTTGGGAAATTACCTACTCTCAAGACCAGACTTTAGTCAACTAACACAACTTAGGATTTTTTTTGGCTTTCCCTTGGTTGTCTTGGTCCATGTCTTGCTGAAATCCCTCGTGATGTTTGTTAAGCTCTTCCATGATCATTTCCAATGTGCTCCTCATGTTAGTGGTTTGGGATTTTTTTAAGGTTGCACATATAGGTCATGAAATTGTTAACCTATGCCATCTCTATCACTAAAAAGTATCATGTAGGTTGTAACAGAATACTGTTATTATAACACAACTTTGTAGACTTTTCATATTATGAGATTGTGAAATTTGTCATTTTACTCATTTTGTTATAATAAAAAACCAGCCTTGATAGTTGACATCTGCTTTAGATTTCTTGCTTTTTATATTATTCATTTCACTAGTAGTCTTTAATTATTTCAAGTGGGTACCTGCACTGCCCACCTCAGGACGGAAAAACCCCTTGCCAAGTCTACTGGATGGGTGGCTGAAGTGCAGAACAAGGACTAGAGCTCAGTGGGGCATATACTAGTTAGACTTCTCCACTGCAAGCAGACCTTTTTTCTTATATGGCATGATAGAAAATTTGCTTTCTACCATATCCTGTGAGACCTTCAAGATTTATGTGAATGGCTGTGAACTCATCAGAAAAGTGTTCTCTTAAGTAAATCTGATTCTAAAGACAGCTTTATGTTGAAGAGGTTAATTTGACCCATAAATACAACATAACTACAGAGCTTTTTGCAATCCCTCAAAGCAGAATTTCTTGTTCTCTCTTCAGTGTGGGACAAGGAAGCGACTGTTCCTATATAAATGTTCCCATACTAGTTATTATTGATTTAATTGTGCCTATTAAAGTGGTCCTAATTGGATCAACAAATTGGGATGCAGTCGTATGTATCGTAATCATTGGTGCAAATTGGGATGGCATGGCCATATATACTGGTCATATCCTGAGCTTTAGCCTGGGCACTACAGGAAACCATATCCATCTCTACCCAGTTTTTGAGTGTCCCATCCTCGTTCCAACCCCCAAATAGGAGATGAATGATTTGGTTTATGAGTTAAATTAAATCCATTGCCATTGTTATGTGGAATTATTTGTTGCCCTCACCTTTTGATGCATCATTATCTAAGACAGGCATATCTTTCATGAAACATCTCTCAGATTTATTTTATTCAGTCTTTCCAAATATTTGAAGGTCCTCTATGCTTTCATTCATCTGTGTCTCTTCAATTTTCTTTGTAGTTATAGTCATTGAAAATAGAAATGCTCTCTCTGTGTCTCTCATTATTGTCTGTATTCTCTACATCCCACAAAAGTAACTAACATTTAACAGATGATGAGAATCATGGAAGCAACATTCTAAAGCTTTCTCGGAAACCAACACAACCTTGTTGAATATCAATGTAGAAACTTTCCAAGAGAAATATCTTGGTGACAAGCCAGTAAAGGATTAACTTGCTAAATTTCAAGTTGCTTTTCTGGATTTGATCAGTGAACTTCCTTTTACCCTATTTTTCTAGTTAACCAGCATGTTTCATCCTAAACTGTAATTCTGGCTTGCTTGCAAGCCTTCTCAAGCCAAGGCAGGAGGTGGTTGAGTGCTAAACTTCTGATTTGTTGAAGTTTTGATTGGCCCCATCTCTAGCAGGCTGTTTGAATGACAAGCATCTCTTTCTCTACTTATAATTAAAAAATAAAAATAACTCTCTCGCTCTCTCTCTCTCTCTCTGACGTTTTAAATGTTGTGGTGAGTGTTTAATTTATAATTAAGCCGATCATTTTGGTGTGCTGTGCAGATCTACAAAGCTCAAAGGAATGTTATTCTGTGTGCTGCATCATGCCTTCTCTATTGGTATACATCTGGCTGAAAGGCCCATCTTTCAAACTTATCTTCTGGGATTTTTATTTTAGTTTGCAATTCATATTCTATACCGCTTAAAGATATATATATATATATATTTTTTGAATGTGGGTCCATTGATGCAGGTGTGTCTACCGCATTTGCAAGTATTACAAGGAGATTCAAAGTTTGGAAGAAGTGGAGAAGAGGTACAAGGATCAGTAGTAGCTTTCCTTGCCCCTTTCCTCCATCTGCTGAAACATGTGGAGATATTACTCTCGTGTCTTGTAATCAGATGACAATACCTCTAGAAAATTATGCCAATTTCTACCATCTGTTATGTTCATGTGGCTTGCTTTTACAATGCTTCTTAATCAACATTTGCATTATTATCTAATATCTTTTGCAAGAGACCAGAAAATGAATCAGAATGTAGTTGGTTTTAAAAGGAATAATGTTATAAACAGTACCTTGGATTACTCTTTTTTTGCTTTCAATCGCTATTTTTTCCATTGCTGAGTTGATGTTTGCTTGTGGCTCGTGCCAATCTGGTTTATTTTTTTATTTTTTATGAATGATCTATGCACAAGAACTGACTAAATAAACAATTTTATTAATCGAAATGAAATTTGTGATGAATTTGTAAAATCACTGGTGTAATTGCACCGGCTGAAAACAAGTAAAATTATATTCGAACTTGGTTTGTTTATATAAAATGTCAATTTCGAACGAGTTTTTAACTGAACACGAGTTGAATTCAAGTAACTTGATTTTATATAGTGTGTATAAATTTATTGAGCCAAGAATTAAGTTGTTCAAGTTTGACTTAAGAATTTAACAAGTTTAAAATTGCATTTAAACTTGATTTGTTTATATAACGAGTCAATTGGAGTTTTTAACACACTTGTGGCATTAGCACCCTTTTATTAATGTTCATTTCTAATGATTTTTTTGTTTAGCAAAATTGCTTTTGAAAATACTATACTTTTTATTAATGCTCATTTCTAAAAAATGTGACAGTCGAGAATTAAAATAGGGATTAAAATGATTCCTTTTTTTTTTTTTTATCTTTTATGTTGTTGGTTATTTGAGGCCATTAATTTGTTGTTATAATCTAATGTATGTATATGTAGTTGAATTAATCACTTAAAAGTCCTAATGATAGTAGTTGTGGTAGTTTAAGTCCTGTGCAATAATTTTTGTACGCACAAGTCCCATTTTGGAATGCAATTGATGTTCATGCCCTTTTGAATCTAACGTATTAGAGATGCAACTTTAAAGAAAGAAGAGGACTTGGAACGTCCCTAAGAAATTTTACGACTAAGACGCAGAGCAGAGTCTGCATCTTCATGGATCTTTTCAAACATTTGATGATGATGATCGTTTGAATTATCCGAAGATTTTTAAGTTGGAGGTTTGTGATGCCTCAGCATTTTACACTTTCGTTTCGATCTATTCTCTTTCTTGATCACTTCAATTTGCAACAACTTTGTGTGTGTGTGTAACTCCAACCCTTAAAATACTTGATTGCTCAATTTTAGGATTCAGAACAGAGCATATGAAATCGACTAAAGAGATGGGGCAGGAGATCTGATTTGTAGGTAAGAACTGAGATATTCTTAGTTCCAAAACTGAGAATGTTCTCAATTTAAATTTGAGAATGAGTTCAGTTTGCAAAAATATCCAATAAAACTGAGAAATTTTTTCAATTTTTTTAGTGTTAAAACTGAAAATATTATCATTTTTTTTCAGTTTTAAACTAATAATATTCTCAATTTTACACGACCATTGTTTATGAAAATTTCTTAGTTTTTGCACAACCATTGAAAATGGCACGATGAGAATGAAATACCTTTTTCGGGGAATAAGTGGTCTTGAAGGTGTAGTTTAATGTGATCGAGTCTCCACTCATTTAAAGGACAAACCCAGTTGAACCTAGAATCATCATTTTTTCCCAAGCTCTCGTAGTCACCAATGGCAGATGTGAGGGGATTGGGTCTGAAATCACATCATCCATGATGAGGATGAACTTAGGATGTTGTATATTTGGTGGGTACAAAGAGAGAGCTTCGAGAACTAGTGATCGAATATGAAAATCAAGAAGACGAGCTTGATTTGGCATGGTGGAGAAGAACGATAAGACAGGTGTTGATGGTGTTGAGATAGATAAGGAAAGAACCAAAGTCAAAAAGCTCGGGCTCTATTTTTTATATGTGAAAGAGGGAGTGTGGAAAAAAAAAATAAATAGAAAACAAATGAGATAGAACGGCATGTTTGGTTGTTGTTATTGGGGAGTGGCTTAAAAGTAAGAGAAAGAATGAAGACATCAACTTTTCACACCAAGTATGTAGTAAGACATCTGGCTGTGATGGAGGTCTTAGAAGGGTAAATTAAAGATAAATTAGTTTATTAAAAATTAATGGAACTTAAAGGAGTAAATAATCTTGTTTAGGACTTAATGGATTATAAGTTCACAATATGGGACTTGTATGTAAATGCCCCTATGTAATTTTAATCATTTAAGCTGGAATCGAATAAAAAAAAAAAAAAAAAAAAGAATATCGATTGACGAGGTCGAGAGGCCTTCATGGTTTTAGTTTGATTTTATGTTTTTGGTTTTAAATGAAAAAATTTGGATCTACTGTTTAAATAAATAAATTAATTTAATAGATATAATAAATTATCATTTAGTGTCACTTTACTGTTTTAATTAAAAATTATACTTTGTCATCTTAATTATTAATGTGAAACTTCATAAATAAACAAAAAATTAACATGTATATTACATATGACAACTTAAATATTGTAACATCCTTAAAATTATCTCATTAATTATCTCTTTCGTTTTTTTAACTTGAAATGTATTTTGTGTGAAGGGTAAATTTAGAATAATGGTAGAGATTTTAAATATTTTATTATTTTTTTTATCAAATGTGAGTGTGAGATCCATATGGTGTGGATCTCACACTTATGTAAAATATTTGATAAAAAAATTAATAATTTTTTTAAAATTTCTAACATTTTTTTAAAATTTATTCACACACTTTTACCGTGTGTGAACATTACACTTCATCTTGATTGGTTGTTCAATAGGGAACCATCAACTTTACACTTCCTCTCCATGTTGGGTGAATAAATTTACATTATTTTAGGTATACGTTTAACATCAATAAAATTATAAAAAATTTAAGAAAAATTACCATTCAAGTTTCATAAACTACTTATTTTACATATTAAAAAAATAATAATTATAATTATTCATATTTATAAAATTTACTACTTATTTTTTATAATTATTTTTCAAACTTTGACCGAATTTTTTTTTCCTAAAATTTATATGAAATCCTTATAACTAATCTAACTCCAGATTTCAGTAATCTTCGACAACGACGAGCTAAGGCCAGTTACTTACTCAAAATGTAATTATTAGCTTACCCAAAATAAATAGAAAACAAAATAATAAAATAAATTATAAACCTGCCTCTCGTTACTCTTACCGATTCTCAGAGAGACTTTTGACTGATTCAATGCCCCCATCACTTTCATTCTCTCAAACCTTGATTCGATCCATGTCTTCTTCCTGCTCCGAAACCCTAGTCTTGTTCAATCTCTCTTCGATCTCCAACCTCTGATTTTGAGGAATTTTCTTCAATACTCCCAGCATCATCAATGGCGTCACCGGAGGTGGAAGATGCGAAGAGGTGGGAAGAAGTTCTGAGGAAGATGTTACCTGCCGGAGCTCCATTGCCTAACGAAGAACAGCTCGATTACTCCATCGCGATTGAGTACGACGGCCCTCCTGTGCCCTACCAGGTCCCCAAGGTCGATCCACTGGACGTCGATTCCATCTCCATTCGCACCTCTTCAATCGTTTCCGTTTCCGAATGCGTACCAGTTGTCCCTGTTGCTGTCCCGATCGCGAAGCTTTCGAGGTTCAACAAAGGCGGAAGAAGCACGAGTCCAATGGAGGTGAATCGGAGATCGTCGTCGCTTTCGCGGAGTCAACAGGAGTTGCAGAATGAGGATTTGGAGGAATTGGCTGCAAGAGATGATGAAAAGGAGGAGTTTTATTCGGCTAATCCATCGCTGGCTCGAGATCCGAATTCAGTTTATGCTTCGAGTGTTGCTAGTTCGATTCGCAGACCTGTGGTTGAAGCAAGACGAGCTGTAGTGACTTTCGATACGGACAAGGATGAAGAGGATGAGTTATCTTCAGAGAGGTCGAGCGTCACTGATATTGCAGCGTCCCCTGTTGTGGCTCGGAGTAGAGAGAAGCGGTTGCTGAGGAAGAGTGGGGTTTGCAGTAGGTGTGGGAGACGTAACCGGTTAAGGGAGAGAGAGGCTTGTATTGTGTGTGACGAAAGGTATTGTAGCAATTGTGTGCTCAAGGCCATGGGGTCGATGCCTGAAGGGAGGAAGTGCGTGAGCTGTATTGGGCAACCCATTGATGAGTCGAAGCGGCCAAGTTTGGGGAAATGTTCGAGGATGTTGGCGAGGGTCTGCAGTCCTTTGGAGATCAGGCAGATTATGAAAGCCGAGAGGGAGTGCTCGGCGAATCAGCTTCGACCCG
Source organism: Camellia sinensis (assembly GCF_055761805.1). Taxonomy (NCBI): domain Eukaryota; kingdom Viridiplantae; phylum Streptophyta; class Magnoliopsida; order Ericales; family Theaceae; genus Camellia; species Camellia sinensis. Next base: position 142,236,709 of record NC_138975.1, read on the forward strand.
AGCAGCTTGTTGTGAATGGAAGACAGTTACGGCAAGAAGAATTGGCAGAGGTTTTGGGTTGCCTGATGCCTCCTCAGAAGTTGAAACCTGGGCGGTACTGGTATGACAAAGATTCTGGGCTTTGGGGGAAGGTGAAATCAGAGAATATTGTTTGGTCTATGGATTGTTTTTTCGAAATTTGTATTCACTTATTTATTTTATTTTTTTATTTGTTTACATATTTAAGAATGGAATTTCAGGAGGGAGAGAAGCCTGACAGGATTATAACTTCCAAATTGAATGTTGGGGGTAAACTTCGGCCAGATGCGAGCAACGGCAATACAAAAGTTTATATGAATGGTCGCGAAATCACGAGAATTGAGTTCAGGGTATTGAAGGTAAGTGATCTCTTTTATGCACAAATCTTTAATACTTACATCAATCATCTCTCCACCCAAGGAACACTGTGACACACATTCAATGCACGTGAATTGTGAATGGTGAACATAACTATGTGTTTCTTCTGTAGCAGCACTAGACTTAATTTGTGATATGTTGCATTTACCCTAAGTGTCAATTAGCTGCAAATGTCTTTCAAGATCAGGAGCTAGCATTCTCAAATATAGAAATTATGCCATGATTACCAGTTACATCTCCACTGTGGATAAGTAGTCATCCTCTATTAGTCTCTAGAACCTCTTGCAGGCAATGTTTGGAAAATCAATGCTGTAGAACTGATTATACAGTAATTTTTACTTTGTAACTAATTGTCATCTATTGATTGAGATTCAAAACTTCTTAATTCCTTTTCTCAATGCCACAGTGCCACTACTTGATTATTTATAGGAGGTGGGATTCTTAGATTGTGAGCGGAGGTTTGACGAGAAGCATAGTGATAGCCAAGGACTGTGATGAGGCATTAGGATGGAGAGAAGATCTGATTAATTATTGGCTTCTAAATATGAGAGTGCCCTATAGATTGAGGTTGGTGGAAAGTCAATTCAAGACACTAAACATGCCTTATGAGTATGATACCTAGAAATGAGGCTTTGTTAAATTCAATTTTTACTAGAAAATGCTAATAACATGGTACAATTTCGTTTCAAAACAATAAATTTAGTAATGCAAAGTGATCCAATTTTTTCCCTATTTATTGCCATGACAGTTTCTTTAGGAAATGAAACAAGTATAATGAAATAAATCTAGAGAGAGGAGAGTTTTGGCATAACAAAATGTAATAAAAGAGGCCATAATACGCCGGATATGTCTTTTTACATGATTAGTTTGAAGAATAATAGACTATATTATATTAGATGTCTAATTTTTAACAAAAAAAAAAATACTCACATTTAGTAGGGCCTTAATAAATTTTATTAATGTTATCCTACACCTATCTCACCACATTTTAGAGCACATGGCAGACCATGTCTGTATTCTCGATGCTTGAACCAGAATGATCCACTTTCCAGGTTACTTTGGTTGAATTGAAGCAAATTAGGTGTGGATGAAATTGTTGGGCTTCCTTTGATGGGTTCAGAGAAACAACCTTTCTCCCAATGCCGAAGCAGTAACAGTTGCAAGAGGACCAGGAGCTTGGTAGGAAGAAGAAATTGGTAGAATAGTTTGGGTTCTGGGAGGGTAGAGAGGTAGTGAAAGGTGTTTGGTGTTATTTTTTAAAACCATTTTATGTTCCAAAAAAGAGAGAAGACGAAAACAACATAAAATGTGTTTGGCGGAACTGTTTTCAAGAAAATTTCCTGAACATGTTTCATTTTTAGTAATTTATCTTGGATAGTTTTCAGAATCTTGTATTCATAAGAAAATAGAATTGATTTGAAAATTATTGTGTTCTCAAAACTTTTCATTTGCGAAAAGTTGAAAAATGAAAACCAAGAACAATCATGAAATGATGAACATGAACCAAACATACATTTCAAAATTAAACTTGTTTTTAGGGTTTGGTTTGAATTGTGCATAGCTGTGTGGGTAGTACCTGCACATCCCCCTTTTTGGGTTCAGTATGCTTATAGACCTTTGGTATTTCAGTACTTTATGCTGATAGAGCTATGGATGCTATCTTCCATCACCATTGTATATCAGTTTTAACATACATCCTGTTTCTAGTGCATTTTGCTTGTGTAGTTCTATAAACTCTTTGCATAGTGAGCTTATAGTTTTTGTGTTTTGACGTTAAGTTGTCTTGTCAAAGTAACAAAATCTTCTATATGCTGCATCATTTGCTAATTCTGTATCTATGATGGTTATGTAATTATTCATTTATTCTGGCTGATTTTATTGTTTTTCTAACCTCATATATGTTTTCTTTCAAAATGCTATCTGTTGAGCCCTCTAACTTGTTTTCCTCATTTGGGTGGCTAATCTATTTATTGTATTTAATTTTCCTTTATGCTTTGGTTGCTTTCCATTTGAGTGCTTAACAATGTGTTCTCTCGTTGATTTTCATTTCAGCTGGCCAACGTTCAGTGTCCGCGAGATACTCATTTTTGGGTGTACGATGATGGGTCATATGAGGAAGAGGGTCAAAACAATATAAAAGGGAACATATGGGGAAAGGTTCTCTCGTAATCTGTGGCAAACAAATTTTGTTATCAGTATCAAGTTTGACCTTCACCAAACGATTGTTAATTGATATTTAAACAGTTACTGTTTGGTTTTTGCTAGGCAGGCATCCATTCGTTTCATTTGTTCGTTAGTATCATTGCCTGTGCCTCCTCTAAATCCTTATGTCCCAAAAGAAGATCCAACGACATATTCAGGTAGATCTGTGCCTGAGTATTTAGAGCATGGAAGAGTTCAGAAACTTCTGCTGTTTGGGTTAGAGGGGTCTGGGACAAGCACTATCTTCAAGCAGGTTGATTTCATTTATTCTGTTTTGGTTTGCTTTTTGTATTATATTCAGTTCTATGGTCACGTGGAATCTTGTCGATCACCTATAAATTTTCCATGAATCTGGGTCTTTGTGCCTGAGCTACATTTTCAAAATCTTCAAAATTTTGGCCAAATTAGGATGACATAGATTGAATGTTACAGTATTGTAGCCAAATTCAACATTTCAACTGAATTCCCAGATAATCTGCTGAAGTTTAGTCTGAAGTTGCCATTTGGAGTATGGTGAGCCTGTATCTTAGGTAGCGTATGGTGGAGTTTTAGAATTATGATTTGAAAATAGAGTTGTATTTTGAGTTTGTGAATTTTGGAATAATTATTTGAGTGTGGAAAATTTGTTTGGTTATAAGTTTTGAAAAGAGTTTGAAATTTTTGATGTGACATGATATTTGATTAAAAAACTTACAACTAATAATCAAACACACAACCCAAAATTCTATTCAAAACTCATAAAAAAATTTAAAAAAATTCCGAAAATATTTTTTATTTAAAATATAAAAATAACAGGTGCCAAAAAAAAAAAAAAACACTAACACTGTTCTGGTCAATTGGCCGGACGTCTAGGAGGATGACCGGGTAGACGTGTTTTCAAAATGGGTGTGGAATCAATTTTTGAAAACTCTAACCAAATACCACACTAAAATCAAGAGGTGGAATCAACTTTCAAAAGCTACACCATACAGAGCCTTTAGTTTTTCCCATCTGAATTTTCTCCTTTTCATTTTTATTAAAATCCATTGCAAATTCAAATTTCACCCAAATTTGTGCAAAGGTTCACTAAAATTCAAGGCTGTTGCAATGAGTTTGTTACCTTTGAAATTGTTTCTGCTTTATCCAATTATTCAGTGTAGATACCCAGTTATTTGGTACCTACTTGTTGCAGGAAGTAATGATTACTCTCTGTTTCCATAATATACCATAAATTTGTGCTGTGTTCTTTACTAGTTAACTCATAAGATTTTGCTACATGGATTAAAAATTAAAATATACCTGCTGTAGTTAGGTTCCTTTGATTTCCCAAAAAATGTTCTTCTGTTTCTTTTATGTATGAATGAAATATGTACTTATATAGCATTTCCTTTTCAGAAGTATCTTCATGTTTCTTAATGAATATCACATTTCCTTAAAATAAATGAAATGTTTTTGCTTCTTTCATGAAACAGGCCAAATTTTTATATGGAAACAAGTTCACTCCTGAAGAGTTGGAGAACATTAAGCTAATGATTCAAAGTAACATGTACAAATATCTCAGTGTCTTACTTGAGGCACGAGAGCGTTTTGAAGAGGAGGCTTTGATGGAAAAAGAGACTCTTGCTTTGGATGATGAAGAGTCTACTCCAGGTCTCCTCTTTTATGCTGAAAATGTTGCTTATTGTTTTAGTGAAGGCCTGATTTTTGTATTTCCATCTTTTTGTTGTGGCCTTGTGCTTTTTTCATGTGCTATAAAATCAGTGGTCCTTCTATGAACTTTCAATTACCCTTGGAGATTGCAGTTTGATTCTTTATATCCTTGGTGAAAGTTCAAAGCAACACGAGATGAAGATGGGAAAGATAGAAGAGGTGGCCTTTTAATTGTTTAGGGCACTTTTTGGTAAAATCCTTCTACATCTTCCTAGAGGACTTTGTAGAGACATTTTGTCAGTTTGTGAAGCCATTTGGTTATTCTGGTACTTCTTGATAATTTTGTTCCTAAAACTGCATCCACATCAATACATTCTGTAACTCCAACTTTGAGTTAGCTAGTTTGTCCATCCTTTGTCCTTTCTTCCATGACATTTGGGGTGAATATTTATAATATGGTCATTTGGTGGGTGTCCCTTTTTCTTTGAGTAAGTTGTTTAGTTTGAGATGGAAGGTCGACATTGTAGGTTGGGATAATAACTATCTTAAATTTTGTAGGGACATTTGGGTAGAGTGAAATAGGATTATTTCAGGCAAGGGTAGAGTGAAATAGTTACCTTCCATACCAGACACATGTAGAACGATGTTTTTACAATATCTACTTTTTTATTTATTTTTGAATTTGTAGTTGATTAGGAACATTGTAATTTAGTATGGATTAGCCTAGAATGTTTAGGTTTCCTAGCTTGTCTTGATTTTAGTTTATTATTTTTTATAGAGCTACTTATTCTACTATTATAAATACATGTGTAAGCCTACAGGCATAAGTTAGTTATTCATTCAACCTAATATTTTTAGAGAGTTTCTTTTATTTTCTTGTGGATTCAAGAAATCACATCTACTAGGACGATATCTAGTCTCTTTTTCCATTACCACCACGTCAATTGGTAATCAGAGGGAGGTCTCCCTTGACTCGATTTCAATGACCGCTGGTGGTAATCAAGGTCGACCAAACCTCACGGACCAACCTGAAGGGCAATTCATAACTATGGATGCGTTTGAGCAAAACTTTTCTTCTCATCGAGATTTTAGGTATTATGAAAATTTACCTAAATTTAGTGGTTGTGAATAGTTTAAAGATAATCTAGATTGGATATTAGACATAGAAGCTTTTTTTAAAGATGAAAATTTCAAACTAAGAGGAGTCGAGGTATGTGTTATTAGAACTTACAGGTTCAGCACTTTGGTGGTGGTTAGATTTGCAATCATTAAGAGAGGAACAAAGCATTCATGGTCAAGAATGAGAAGACACATAATGGAGAAATTTTTGCCATGGAATTATGAGCAATTATTAGCAAAAAGTTCAAGCCAAAACACGAAAACATGAATATTCATGCCAAAGAAATCCCCCAAGAGCTTAGGTTTGAAGAGAAATCTACATTGCCTCACAACAACCAAGAATTAAATGAAGAAAAAAGTCTCAAAAGTATACCACAAAGAAATTCATGAAAAACAATAAATTATTGCTGAGGTTGCAAATCTTGTTATGGAAACTGAAGATTCGTCAAAGAAAGAAATTGTCAAATTGCAAGATGAGATCAAATTATATAGTCCAAAACAAATCATTCACCAACTGATGGCTTAATTAAGGAGGTGAATCGGAGGGCTACCATAGCACAGAAGTTTGTTCTTGTATTCATGGGCAGTGCATTTAAAAACAAAACCACTTCTTGACAGTGCTCTTAGAGTTTATGCCCTTGACCGAACTAATGAAGAGAATGGTTTTAAATAAGTTGCCAAAATTGCTTAAGCAAGTTATCTAAGGTTACAAAGAATGCTTCTTTCCTATATGAACTACAAGAGGATGTGCATTGGATGGGAGCCAAGTATCCTTTATGCAACATATGCATTCACCAATCATCCAAGAGTTGTTACACTATTTCAAAGTCAAGTATGGGAAAATATTAATCTTCAAGTACAAGATGGATGTAGACAAGCTCAAACATAGGAAGTTGTTTTGATCCATGGAAACTTAAGGGCGAGCTTTTTATTTTTATTTTTTTTAAGGGAAAGAGTATGATGGTAGAACAAGATTTTTAGAATATCTAATATTTTCATTAATTTTGAATTAGTAGTTGATTAGGAATCTTGTAATTTAGTATGGAATAGCCTAAAATATTTATAGTCAATACAGGAAGTTGTTTTATGCCCAAAACTCGAACGTTTCCTAATGTATGAAGGTGTTTTATGCTATTGAGGGGCTAATGGCTTGATGGTTCGCTATGTTGATATGGGGGAAGCTAAGATAAAGTTGAAGTGCATGAATGGCCTTGTGGGGCAAGTGATGCTGACCTGTATAGAAGAGTGCAAAGACAAGGTTACTATTGGCCTGATTTGGCCAAAGACGATGTGACAAATGCTCAGAGTTTCCTACCCCAGACAAATGTCATTTTGTTGACATACCAAGCAACTGGAGGCAACCTATATTGATTAATTAAAATAAGGCTCAACTCCCAAAAGCCTTGACTACATTGCAGACACATCAATGAAGGCTCACTCGAGCATGTAATGCACGTTCCAAGAAGCGATCTTGTACTAAAGGTGTCACCCCATGTAGTGAGGGGTTCAAGCGTGACTAGATTTGCACCTAAACATTTGTGGTTAAAGTGGTGAACAGGATTGGATATTGCTGTCTGGCAAGGATAAATGTTGATATTCCATTGCCTACTCCAGGCAGCATAAAATGGTAAATCACAACTTTATTCAAAAGTTGGAAGGACGAATCACCATTGTACGAGTTGATCAATGATTAATGAAATATTGAAGTTTATTCATTCAAGCTATCATGTTTTGCAACAATATTTGTATGTTTGAATGCCAAATTAACGTGATAACAATACTTGTATGATTAAACACGTCGCCAATGAAACAATAATGTTTGCATGTTATACACCATTTATTGAAACAATATTTGCATAGTCATCCAAGTTATCTGTTTTGCAACAATATTTGCATGTTTGAACGCCACATTAATGAAAAAAATTCTATACTTATTAATGAAAAGTTGTAAAATAATCTTTGCAATGCTTGCTTATGTGGAGAAACTTTCCAATTTAAAAGAGTCCTACTTGACATAGGTTTCCCTACACCAATTGAGATTCTACTACTTCAAATATGTAAAGGTCTTGAGAAAAACCCATAACCAACAACTTACCCCTGGGATACCTAACAAAGATAAAATTATTATAGAAATTCTGGTTTTTTCCTAGTCAGATGGTGTATTAAAGCCATGTGGGCATGGGTCACAATTTCATTTTGGCAGGTTGTTCTAGTTAGCTAGGAAACATAAATATTTTGAACACGTTCCTGAAACATGATGGAAGCTGCAAAATTTTTGGAAATGAATGAATAATATTTCAAATAAAATCTAAAACTTATTTATCAATATCTATAAACCAAACCAATCCTTAAGTTCCATCAAATGGGGTTGGCCTTAAGTCCCTTCAAATGAGGTTGGCCATCAATATCTATATGTCCATTAATTGATTAATTGAACATGTTTGAGGTCTATGCATCCATTCACATGAAGGGCACAATTGTACAATTTGGAAGTTAATGTCAATATAAAACGAAGTCAACCAACTCAAAAGTGGTGCATAAGGTTCCAATAAAGCATGGTTTAAAATTTATCAAAAGTAAATTTGAAAACAATTATAAATAATAAAGGTAAAGAATCTTGAGGCGTGGGGAAGAATTTTAGTATGTGAAGGTTCCTTTGAATATAGAATATAAGTTAAGAACAAGGTTAAACAAAGGTTAAAAAAAAAAAGAAAAAGAAAAAAAAAGTAAATTACTATAGAAAGAAAAAAATACGATATTTATAAAGAAAAAATCTAAAGAACTTTTTTTTTATTTTTTTATTTGTGTTTTTGTTACCATTTTAAGAAAGCACGAGAGTCTATATTCTAGGAGCAATAGGAATGAAGAAGAAAAAGATGTTACTCGTGATAACGGAGAAATCCCAGTCTTAGCTTCCATTTTTGTATAAGTGGTTCATCTTTGTCACCTCTTATCCTCGTCATTTTCTACTCACTTTTGAGTGATTCAAATTTGAGGTGTTTTCTTTGTTTCCAATCTCTATACTTTGTTTTTCAAAAAAGGAGAATACTAAATGGTGTTGAAACAACTCATTGTTTTGTTATGTTTGATGTGCTTATGTGTGATATGATAAATTTGGTGAGAATCTTGTGATTTTGAATTTTCACTAGTGTTTTTTATTAGTATCCCAATCAAGGAAAACATTATATTTAGGCTGATTTGGTGGAAATGAGATGACATTTTGTTTCTTGCATGTGAGTTCAACCAACCCAATCAATCACGTGACATCGATTATGGAAGCCATTGGCTCTTTGGTAGGGCCTTGATGGATTCTTTTCTTTTTGGAAACATACACATTAAGGGGCTGATCCCCGTGAAACAGACATTGTGGGCAGAGTTTCCCATTCTACTAAATGAACGTGCAAACCCCACACACACGTGCGTATGTAGCATGAATCATTACTGTCTCAATACTATACTTAAAAGCGTTCACTTCCATTTAAGTAGGGCTGCAAACGAGCCGAGCTTTAGTGTGTTTGGGCTTGTTTATTAAGATTTTAACGAGCTCGAGCTCGAGCTGAATAGAAATTTAACGAACCGAGCTCGAGCCGAGTTGGCTTAGGCTCGACTCGACTCGAGCTCGAGCTTGTTCACGAACCTTAACGAGCCAAAAAATTTATAAATTCATACTTGCATGTGAGACTAAAGTTATAATTAAAACTTTGATTATACAATTATATATACAATATATATAAACATACTAAAAAAAAGTCCATATTTTACTACAATAATAATATCTACTACCACTATTATATAAATATACTATCTATAGTTAAGTATTATTTACATTTATATTTTTTAAATATATAAATAGCATATTTCTCTTATTTTTTTACATAATTTTATATTATTTAATATATAAATAATAAATATTAAACGAGCCAGCTAAGGAGCCGAGCTTACGAGTCGAGCTTTAGACTGTTTGGGCTTGTTTATTAAAAATTTAACGAGCTCGAGCTCGAGCTCGAACGGCAAAAAAAATTAACGAACCGAGTTTGAACGAGCTCTTACCGAGCCGAACTCGAGCTTGTTCATGAACGGCTCTGTTCATTTGCAGCCCTACCTTTAAGATCGTAATAGAAACAACATAAATACTTTTTATCATAATACAAGAAGGGACATGTAAGAGTGCTTAACAGTAAGCAGTTTCTCAGTTTTTTTTTTGCCTTCTTTTTGTTGGTTTGTCCTTGTTGAAGATCTTCACAAATTCAATGGTGTGTGCACCCGTTTTGCGCCTTATGAATATATTTTATATAATATAATTATCAATTCTACATTGACATATGCACACAAAAGAATTGGATTCACATTCACACACCATTTGGACTATATCATCTATGCATGCCAGGAAATAATGACTGAAGAAGCCAATCTGATTACCACATAGTATTTTATGCCACAGATGTGGATATTAGATCCTTCCTTGTTCTTCTCTAAATGTTAATTACTAATTTCTTGGCAGTTAGTGTTGCATATATAAAATTTTTCTTTCCAATCTATAATGTTTGCCCCTTTGTCATTCTTTTAAGTTAAAGATTTTGACTTGGTGATTGAAATATGGACGACTTCATACTTTCATGGTTAATATGTGGCTAGATGTATATATGTATGCAAATATTATTTCGTAGGCTGCTGAGCTCATATAATGGTTTCTGTCAAATGAATTCAGGTGAAACAGGATCCAATGGAAGTAAACTCTGTGTTTATTCCATCCACCAAAGGTTCAAACATTTTTCTGATTGGTTACTGGAAATCATGGCTATGGGAGACTTGGATGCTTTCTTTCCTGCTGCAACACGTGAATATGCTCCTATTGTAGATGAGATTTGGAAGGATCCTGCCATCCAGGAAACCTACAAGAGAAGGAAAGAAATTCATTTGCTTCCAGATGTTGCCAAATATTTCTTAGATCGGGTATGGTGTGTCTGCATCATCTTTTACTCTATCTCGTGATGATGACATATTTATTGCTTAGCTGTAAATTGTTCTTGCCACTTGTATATTTTTTTTTATTATCACTTGTTTTTATTTTCCCCCCTTATTTCATCTTTGTTCTTAAGTCTGGAGTGAAGTTGAAGTTAATGTTTACTAGCAGCATCTTCAGGTTCCTGGTTTGTTGAATCAGTTTGTGAAAGGTTTGTCAGTTTACATATAATAATTTTCTCGTTAGCTTTTATAAGTTCGCTTGCTTTTATAAGCTCACACGTATTAGGATTTGGCTCATAATCATTTTACATGCACGAGAGATAAGTTTAGCCTATCTTAGTTCAACCATGTGATAAACTTTTTTGAGTACACATGTCATAGTCTAATGCATGGAAGAAAAAAGAACCGAAGGACAAATGTCCAGCTCATGACAGATGGGCTTCAAAGCTGATGGACAATACTTAAAAACAGATGGGCCATTTCTGTATTTTATAGTAGTGTATTTATTTCATGTAAATAGTCAAACTGTGAATGTGTGGTGTAGTAAATAGCCATACTATGTTAAGATTCCAAAAAATAGAAAAAGATACTGGCAGGTCAAAAGCAGCTCACATATCCTTGAGCATAGACATGTTCTTGACTTGTTCGTCACTTGAGCTTTCTTTTAAATCCCATACTTGGTTCTTGTAATAAATGAACAAGGTAGAGTGAGCCCTACAGTGTGCAAGCCTGAATTGCTCACAGTGTTGCAGCCCTTAATGCTCTTGATGTTTTAATATATAACCCATTGTGGAATTTGAGTAAAATGATGGGAATAATAGGCAGCAGATATTGATATTTAAATGCATTTGTGCTTGATAATTAAAAAGGAGTGTAATTTTTGAGTTTGAATGAAAATGAAAACTAGTTGAAACTTGATGGTCAAGAGATATTCAAGAGCGATTACTTTTGATATCTTGGTTTGAATTTTCACCACGAAGACTGGGGAGGATGTCTTTCATAGGCTTAGAATAATATGGATGGAAAAATGTTTAGAGACATATTTTGTGATTATAAAATTCTTGTGAAGTTGCTGAGAAGTTCTATAAGACGAGTAGAAGGCTCGGTTTGTCCAATGTTACAGAATGATGGGAAATAAGGATAACAATATATCAAAAAATGGATGCAACCTGAAATGAGGATGTTTCAATGAATAAATGGTGTTATAGGAAAAGATAGAGTAAGAAACAAATGCACTAATAGGAAGTTACAAGTGGCACAGATTGATGATAAAATGATGGAAAGTCATTTGAGAATGTTTGGTTATGTGCAACCTTCAACAATTAGTTCCTTAGGAATAGTGATTTGATCTAAGTTGCGGGCACGGAAAGACAAGAGGAAGGGCAAGAAGGACATGGTTGTTGAGGCAGTCAAAAGGGATGTCATTGCCTTGGATTTAACTAAGGATATGTGACCTCCAGAGGGTGGTAGCCTGGTGGTTGGGGACTTTCTCCCATGTGATGGGTTCAGTTGTCTGGGGCGATGCTCATGGTGAGACTTGTGCCCATTAATCCTAGGCCACTGGCTCCTTTCCACTATGCCCTTGGTGGGGTTGGGGTTATGCTATGGCTCAAGCTATCATGAGAGAGCGCCTGTGGATCCTGTGCGCGATACCCTCATGTTACCAGGCCCATCTAGGCCCTTCCTGTCCAGCACCCCAGCAGGTTTCTACATGATGGTTGCCTTGTCCTGCCTTTTTTCCACAAAAAAAAAATTGTGGATATGCATTTAAATAGAGCCAACCCGACAAATTATGTGCATTCTGATAAAAGACCTGTTGAATTGAGAATAATATCTGTGCTCCATGCAAGCTTCATTAAATTTTGCAAATCATGTTAGCTCTATTTCTTATTTATGGCATACTCATGTGGTATGAAAAGCAACTTATCTTGCCAAAGATTGTTTGATAGGTGAAGTATGTGTAGTTTCTCTCTAAGTGCAGAAGAATTATTAATCTGAAATTTAGATAGTTGTATTAACGATAGTGACATGCAATCTCCAATAGGCTATTGAAATATCCAGCAATGACTATGAACCTTCAGAGAAAGACATTTTATATGTGGAAGGAGTTACTCCTAGCAATGGTCTTGCCTTCCTTGAATTCTCATTTGATGATCACAGCCCTATGTCTGAGATGTACAATGAAAACTATGAATGCCAGCCTCCTTTAGCCAAGTAATATTCTCCGTTGCAACTATGTATCTTCTGATTTGTTTCCCTCATTTTTTTTTTCTTTCCTTGTTGCTGCTAATTAAACAATGCTCTCTCTCTCTCTCTCTCTCTCTCTCTCTCTCTCTCTCAGGTACCAGTTGATTCGTATCAATTCCAAGGGACTGCATGATGGCTGCAAATGGCTGGAAATGTTTGAAGATGTTAGGGCTGTAATATTTTGTATTGCTTTGAGTGACTATGATCAGGTATGGCTCCACACTACTGGTGATATTCAAAACAAAATGCTGGCAAACAGAGATTTGTTTGAGAGCTTGGTGGGGAACCCTTGTTTTAGGGACACCCCATTTGTACTACTCCTAAACAAATACGACGCATTTGAGGACAAAATCAACCAGGTTCCAATCACCATTTGTGATTGGTTCAAGGACTTCAGCCCTGTGAAGCCACATCACAACAATCAGTCACTGGCAAACCAAGCTTATTATTATGTGGCTGTTAAATTCAAAGAGCTTTATTTTTCAATGAGCGGGAGGAAGCTGTTTGTGTGGCAGACTCGATCTCATGAGCGTCCATCAGTTGACGAGGCATTTAAGTACATAAGGGAAGTTCTCAAGTGGGATGAAGAGAAGGATGAAAACATGTATGGAATCGCCGGGGATGATTCCTTCTACAGTACAGAATTGAGTTCATCTCCTTACATCAGGCAGGAATAGAATTCTTGTTATTGTTATTATTCTTTCGGTTTAGCCCCCCTTGCAGAGAGCTTTCAATGTTTCAAGGACTATCGGTGAAGAATTTCGTGCATTGGAGGTTTGATTTGGATCAGCAGGGTGAAGTTAAGATCATCTTCAATGGAGAGAATTGTGTTCTATTTTCTGGGTTGATTTATTCTCTTGTATTCTCGTGATCGATCGATCACATTACTGACAAAAAGAAGAGTGCCCCCCACCCCCTTTTTTTTATGGTTGGTATTAGTTTGCTTTTATGTTTCTGTAAATGGTGAGAAAAATTCTTCTAACAATTATTTATTTTTGGTGGTTTTGCTAAGTAATATGTGTTGCTAAGTAATATATATATGGTTCTAAAAAAAGAGTAATATATATTTTTTAATGACTAATAACTTGGCCTAGGCAAGATGCTTTGGATTTGTCGTGTAAACTTGGGGTTGAGATCTTTTGGACTCGTAGGGTCAACTTAGGGTTCAAAGGCCACCCTCTGAACCCATGAATTGGACGAGAGGTGCACTTCAAAACTTCTGATTTTTAATCGAAGTGACTGATCTTTAGCAATTAGAACTTCAAACCTCACGATTTTTAATCAAAGCGACAGATCTTTAGCGATTAGAACTTCAAACCTTTTGATTTTTAATCAAAGCGACCGATCTTTAGCAATTAGAAAGGGCTAAAGGCACCAACATCTAGAGGGTTTGACAGATGAGGCCGCAAATCAATGGTTGCTAGTGGAGGTGGATTTTCAAAACACAACAGTGGTCAATCCGCGATGTTGCAAATCAACTGTTGCTGTTGGAGATGGATTTTCAAAACACAACAGTAGTCAATCCAGAGGTGGATCTTCAAAACTCATGGTCAACAATGGTCGAAGCTCATCCACGATGATCTCATACAAAAAACCATTATTAAGAGCATGAGACACTCTCTTGTTGCACTTTTTAGGTTGATAAACGTTTCCTCCCTCTTTTCCTCACAGATCAATATAAGAATCAAGGGAAATGAGGTTCTAAAAGAACCATCATGTCTCCTCGTAGATTTCCCTCCTAGCTTTTCCCCTCTATTTTCCATTACAACCAAACAAAGAAAGTAATCCAGGGAAAAAAAATATTCCCTCCAAACATTTTCAAAAGCATGACATTATACAAAGGAAAAATAAATCCAGAATGTCAACGAAGACTAAAATTTGATCTTGGAAGGTACAAACAATTTTCTACATTGCCGTATACATGACATTGTCAATAGAAGGATATGCTATACAAGAGCTTCCTCCGATGCTGCCTCTCAAAGTTAACCACGATCTCATCAATTGAATCTTCCCAAAATTCAGTTGTTTCGAGCTGCTCATAGAAATCATTCACAAAAAGTCATTGATCAAATAAATTTACAGAATCTACATTTGTACAATATAGCACGCACCTCTTGGCACAAAACAAGAGCAAGTCGAGCTCCTATGGCCGCTTCCTCATGGTTATCTTTCACTTCCAAGTTTATCACCAGCACCGGTTTCATTAGAACATGATCCCTACTGTGGAGATCTGCACCATGTTGCATGATTGTTATGAATGGACACAGTGGCATAACCAGGAATTTAATTTAGCGAGGTCATCAACAAGTATCATCAATGTCAATATGTCTGCTTTAGATTCTACACAACCTACCAAAATCAGCTTTCACATTATAAACTGTAATTTTATACATTTTCAATCACATTGACAAAAATAAACTCAATTTTGTAAAATTACATATAAATTAAAACTGGGATTTATTTATTTATTTATTTTTGTAAACTGGAAATGAAAACTTGTCAAAGAGCCACTTAATTCTGTTGTAACTAACATTAGTTAGTCACATTACGGAGCTCAAAACATTGAAGCAAACAGGAACGAGCCACTTGAGAGAGAGAGGAGAAACCTTTGATTGGTAAGCTACCTTTCCACAAATTACAATTTTGGGTATATGCACTCTGTTATGTAATGATTGGACAGCAATCAAAAAATTGGAATCTAGTAATGGTGAAGACATTGTCTTTCTATGGAGAGGACTATGCAACAGTTGCCACAAATTTGGCTCTCTTGCAGTCCATGGAAAGATGTTCGAAGGTCTAGGATTGAAAACAGAACATTCTTTTAGTACTTGGTCAAAACATTGACACCGGCAAAATTCAAAATGTCTATCATGTCAAATAAGATGATTACTGGGATGTGACTTTTACATACTCTTCAATCCCAATCCTGAAGAGATACTTGCTAATCATTAAGAAAATTTAATTAGTACAAACGGGATAAGACTATGTACAAACCCACCCTAGACTATTGGAACCTCATGCACTGGGTCGCCATTTTTTATTTAGATTATTGACAATAATTGAAGTCATAATAAAATGTACTGTTTTACCGTTTCAATTTGACAACGAGATATTAAGATCTACTATACAGTAATGCAGCATAATATTCAAATAAAATAAGTTTATGCAAGATGAGAAGAAATATTAATAAAAAGACGCACCGTAATAACCCAAATATGCCATTGTCTTCCATGAACATCAAAGAAAAAGCAAAGAACAAAAGTTCAGACCCTTTCATTAACACCTAAATGCACAACATTTATACATAAGGCTGTTCAATTTATCCCATAAATTATCCTTTCATTAGGGCTGTGAAACGAACCAAGCTACTTTGGTCAACTTGTGTTTGGCTCGTTAAAAGTTCAGTTGAGATAGACTTATTATGTAAACAAGCCAAGCTTGAATTTATTTTAAACTCAGTAAATTTTTAAGTTTGGCTTAACTCTGTATAAGTAAAACCAACCTACTTGAGCTCAGCTCTATTGATCGGCTCAAAAGATAAAACAAACCAAACTTAAACACTCGTTTACTTTACAAGCCAAGCATGAACAACTTGCTAGGCTCGTTTACAACCCTAGCATTACTAACCAGAGAGCTCTCATGCATCTCCCCCTCAGCTCGTTCTTCTTCCTTGTGAGCGTAATAATTCTTGAAAAATATTAAAAACAGAAACAAGAAGATCAATAATATAGGAATCCCAATCAAATCCCTTAGGCTTCACATCTTTTTGTTGAGGTTGCATCGACAATCCATTACAATACTCTAAGACCGGTGAAACGAAAGAGTACCATGGGAATACATGGCTGCTCCCCACTTCTTGACTCCTAACTTTTCGCCTGAATTCGGATTTCTAAGTCAGAAACTTCAAATTTCGGGCAGAAAAACCAGTCTAAACAATATTTAAAGCCAAATAAAGCCCTAATAATACCATCTAAAGAAGCTAGTATCACTTTAAAACTCATTGGCAAGTCAACAGCCAAGCCCAAAAAAACACAAAATATATAAAACACCCTATACTCAAAAAAACATAATGACAACATTAATAAACTATTAATTGTGAATAGTGGAGATGGAAAAGTTTGCACATAGAAATGGATGAATAGGTGAAACTCCTAATTATGGTTATCAAAATGCTACAAACTCGGTTAAATGAAATAAATTCATATAATTTTTTACTATCACATCTCATGTCAATTTAGGTCTTTGCCTCCCCCTAATGTTTCCATTTATGGTGATATCACTCTTCCTTGCCGTAGTATCCACAGGTGTTTGTTGTACATGACCAAACCATCTTAGCATGTTCTCTCTCAATTTATCTTCAATTGATGCAAGCCTACCATTTCACAAATATATTCATTAATAATTCTATATTTCCTAGTCTTATCACAAATCCATTTAATTCTCATTTTAGCTACACTTAATTATGAACATGTTGTTTCATAGTTATCCAACATTCTATCCTATAAAACATTGTTGGCCTCATAGTTATTCTATAATTTTTTTTCATTCAATTTTGTTAGTATCCGTTGATCACATAATATGCCAGAAACACTCGTCAAGTGAAACCAGCCTACTTTGATTTTATGGATCATATTATCTCCAACATCACCATTCTTATTAATAATCAAACTAAGGTAATGAAAATATTCATTATTTGTTATCTCCTAGTTTCCAATCTTTACTTCTCAATTATTTATACTTCTATTGTCCCTAAAGTCACATTCCATATATTTACTTTAATTTCTATTAATTTTAAACCTTGTTAACTCGAATGTTTCTCTCCAAATTTATAATTTTGTGTTAATTCTTTCCTTATTTTTCATCCACTATACCAATATTATCAGCGAACAACATATACCGTGGGACACTAGAAAGCACGGATACGGATACGAAGTACGGATACGATACGATACGGATACGGTGATACAGCAAAACCTAAAAAAGTAGGATACGGGTACGGTTAGGATACGCTTGTAAAAAGTAAAAAATAAATAAATTATTAGTAGTGAGTTACACATAAACTTAAGAATGTTGATAAACCACAATAACTTTATGATGCAAAATACTAATCTTTAAGAATTAAGTATTAATTTAAGGCAGTAACTAATTTAGTTTTTCAATTTTCAATAGGTTTTGCAAATATTTCATTTCAATATCAAGTCTAATATGTTGATATTATAATATCAAAACAATCCACAACTTGACCCTATGCTTTTTTCCTTTTGCACTAGTCAAAAAGATTCTATGCAAGTTTATTTGCTTATTTATTTATTGATATTGTTATATTATCTTATTAATCCTTACTTCTATGTAGTTATAGGGGACATGCATTATACAATGAAGATATGTCAATTTGATGAACTCTATTACTTTAGCTTACTATGTTATTTTTATAAAAAAAACCAAGTAAAGTATTGTAAAAATATTCTATTTATTCTTGCAATTATATTATATTATGATGTTATGTAAGAAATGATACAATTATAATTTATATGTGACTTGGAGCATTTGATACTTCAAAATTAATTAAGAAGTATCTGATAATATGTAACTTGGAGCATCCGATACTTCAAAATTAATGAAAAATTAATTAAGAAGTATCCGATACTTTTAATAAGTTCTGATACGTATCTGTAAGTATCCAAAGAGTATCAGTATCCGATACGGATACGATACGGATACGTCTTCCTATTTGAAGTATCCATGCTTCATAGGTGGGACATCATCTTGAAAATGTTAGTTAATTCATCAATTATTAAGAAAAAATAGGTTAGGACTCAAAACAAATCCTTGATGCAATCCTATAGTGATAGGAAATTCACTAGTTTGTTTTTTGCAAGTGATATAATTATAGCATGAATATACCATTTGGTCACATCCTTTTTTTACAACACCCATCATATTATATCTCTAAGTACCCTAATTTATCACCAAAAAAAAAAAAAAAATCTCTAAGTACCCTATCGTAGGCTTTTTCTATATTGATAACAACCATAGCTAGATCCCTCATTTTCTCTCTAGACTTTTCTATTGATCTTCTTAATAAATATATTGCTTCCATAGTTGATCTACTAGACATAAATCATGTCATTTCAAAAATTTCCCTGAATATGATACCCTCCTTACTTTAACTTCTACAATCCTTGACAACCTCACTTCGCCATCACAACTACATCTAAAATTTGGCAACCCTTAATAAATGGTCCCTGAGAAGAACTAAACTTCCCAACAGCAATCTGGCGTACAATACCCAACAAAATGAATAAGTAAATAACATTATTAAAAAAAGAAAGCGGCAATGATTTCATGTTATCCATAGTCCATAATCCATAATCATGCAATGCAAACAACAAAATAGGAACTGCAAACAAACCAACCTTCAATAACCATGTCAAAAACCTTTTCTTCAAATGTGAACACCACATCAAAGTAACCATCAGCAGCATTGTCTTGCCAACGCTGTGGTGCAAGTTTGACAGCTGAATTCCTCTTAAGCATTGGTAATATACCATTGCGCTTGTATCTGTAGTACACTGTTAAGGATTCACTTTGCTTTAAAAACTTACACATGCAATGGACAACGTGAAGTAATCACACACTTAAATCCATAAGTAGTTCTTATATTACAGGCACCAAAACTAAAGCATAAAACTACTATTTCAGAGTTCACTTAATTTAAAGGGATATAAACATAGTTCCAAAGATTAGACATTATTAAGTAACAATGTATCATCTCCTACCTGCTACAACTTGGAATTGTTATTAATTTTATTTGTAGTCCCAGGTAGTTTATATGAGTAAAGAGTATAAGAAAGAAACCAAAAGATTTCCTGAAACATCAAGAAGAACAGTTTGATTATCCCAAAAAATGAATTCTACAATTTTCTAATTAGCTTATTCACAAATTAGATATTTAGATTAGATGTTTTTAACTGTGAATGAAACAACTAAAATAACTACGAAGTTTACCTTTTTTCTTTCACAAGAATCTAAATTCCAGTCATTACATTTAGGGAAAATTTCATTTCAGTGTAGGGTTTTAAAAAAAATTATAGATAAGTGGTAAACTTTATACCAATTAATAATTAGATTCATAAGCTTTATCATGAATTTGTAATAATTTCCTGATAATACCACTGGTTGGTAATTTCCCCTTACTTTTAAAACGTAGGATTGTCTTGGGTAATGTGGATCTTCATAAGTACTGAAAACTAACCATTCATGTGATGTAAGGGAATTTTTGGTATATCACAAGTCTGTCAGTTGCCCTAATACTATGGTATAGTATTGTAATTGTTTTCAGATCATAGTGAAACCACAATGACCAATCCTATTTTGGGTGAACCGTGTAAATTTTTGTATACTTTTTTTATTCATGTTTGTGTTTTGTGTCAAACTGATCCTGGTTAGGTTCTTAACATGTCTAATCTAATATAAATTAAAAGAATTCAAAATGCTAAATAAAATCCTTAATTTGCTAAATTATAAATTCACAGAGATAACCCAAAATAAATAAATAAATAGTTTCCTTCTCAAAACCAAACAGGGCCCTAAGAAGGACCTGCAATTTTAGCAAATTGAAGCAGCATTAACGAAATATAATCAATAAATTTCAATCCCAAGAAAGCAGAAAGAAAGAAAGAAAGAAAGAAAGTAAGCATTTTCTCAGGAAGCAAACAGAAGGGGGGGATACAATTCGGGATCTTTGCGGCGGAGGTCGTCGAACATCTGCTTGTAAGGAGTACCGAAGTCGTAGACGTTGGGTTCTCTGAGGGAAGGTCCAGGTAGCTTAACGTGCGATCCGGTTCCGTATGAGGAGACCTCAAAGCCTTCTCTCTTGAGGAGAGAGTGAGCCTCCATGCTTCGATTCTGATTCGATGAACAAACCATGGCGTATCGAAGCTTCATCATGCTTTCCTCTTCTCATCACACTCACAATTCTCTCTCTACTACTCAACTCTCAACTCAACCCAACCAAGGAAATAGGTTTCAAGGGGCCCATTTCAAGGGTTTTGAGTGTTTTTTTAGGCCCAGTTTGGTTGTCTAAAAATACCATTCACAATATGTGAGGGACATAATTATGTTTTTAGAATATAAAATAAATCAGTTATATTAGAGATTCTAAATAAATTATTAAATTTTTTATCAAATTTCTTATATAGTTGTGGGATCTACATGCATGTGATTTGTATAGGTCTCATACTCATGTGAGAGGTTTGATTGAAAATTTTGATAATTATTTAGAATCCCTAATATTTTCCAAAATAAATTATAGAGGTGAAACTCATAAAGAAGTTTGGCATTTGCATCATAGAATGCAATATGAGCATTTTGTTTAGAAAGTTGGGTAGACATGAATCCTTGGCCATCATGCAGTCTGCTAGGTAGCTCGAATCCATCAAGGCTCGAATGGCTCGAGCTATCAAAATGACGTTGTTTTGGTATCTTTTTTTTTTTCCCCTCTATCTTCCTAGATCTGTTCTTCCTTTGTTTTTTTTTTTTTTTTTTCCCTTTTCTTCTTCTATAACTCAGAATCAAAAAAAGAGATAGAAGAGAGGAAAAATTAAAAAAATCAAACAAGATCTGTGCTGGTTAGATCTGTGTATACACAGATTTGCTCCACCACCCCTATGTTTCTTCTTCTTCTTCTTTTGTATTTTCTGCTCCACCACCACAACACCCAAAATCAAAATTCACAAATCGAGAAACAGAGAGAGAGAAAGAGAGATACACAGAACAGAGAGAGATAAAGAGATATACATAGATCTATACAAATCTGTGTATACACACACAGATCTATCTGTGTAATACACACAGAGGATAGCGGCACCGGTGATGGCGGCACCAGTGGGTGGAGCTCTCTCTTTCTCTCTATGTTCCCCCTCATTCTCTCTTCTCTCTCTCTCTCTCTCTCTCTCTCTCTCTTCTTCACTTCTCTGTTTCAGAGATAAAAAAGAGAAAAAAAAAAATCCAAAACGACGTCGTTTTGGAATTCAGGCCACTCGAGCATCGAACTTTGCGAGCTCTGAAGCAATTTTCGCCATCATAATAGAACTTAGAGATGTGATCCTGTGTTGCATGAATGTGGCCTTTCCATGCCTTTGATAGCCCTCCACTTGTTAAATATTGGATTGGGCTGCATTCAATTTCAAACCACAATCAATTAAATTTTATTATTATATATGGCTTTCATTAATCTTCACAACATGAAAGTATTTATGTAAAGGATATGCTCTATTTATTATTTGTTATGTAATAAAAGTGATGCTTAAAATATCATTTTATGTTAAGTTTATGCGGAATGTTCAATCACATTAAATTTGATCTTATTTTTTTATATCATATAGACATCTAATCATATTTAAACACATATTTTTGGCAAGTATTTTAAATTTTAATACATGTAGGGCTTATTATTTTGTATCTAATAGGAAAACAATTAGATTGAAAATCCATTTATATGACAGCAATAATATATCTTTTAAGATATCTCAAACTCAAATCAATATTCCACATCAAAATTCCATGTATAAATATTTTACCTTTTCGCATAGTCAATGTGTTCCAAGCAGTGGTCACGTCCATTCATGTACATATCACTTTGGTCCTGTTTGGTAGGGCTTATTGTCACGACCCAAACCCGCCCCTATGGGTTTAGTACCGTAACCGGCCAGTAATCCGTGATTACCAAAGGCCTGCTTAACAGTAAAGACAGTAATACAGAGTACAGGGGCTGGCGGAAACCAAAACAGTAATAAAAGGTGTCCAATGAGCTGTGATATGTCTGTATGCAAAAAGAATTTTTCGAACATATTCGCATTCATAAGCAAAACATATATACATACAACATATACAGACATTCAGGTTAGGGACCAAATCCCTACCATGACAGTACAGTACAAGTCTCAACATTCTATACAAAACAGAAGCAGAAAGGGGGAATCTAAAACACCCCAAAGCAGCCTTAGCTTGAGCACACTTGGAAACTCGCAGTGAGGCACATTGGTTGGCTAGACAAAAAGGGAGTTTAACCCAACGCCCCTAGCTCTGATCCGGTGCCTGAATACCTACATATAAATATAAACAGTAAGCTAAAGCCCAGTGAATAACAAATGCGTAAAGGGGTTAAGAATGAATGTCCTTTCAGTCATTAAGCAGTCATATCAGTCATTTAGAAACCATAGCAGGTATATGTGGTATATCCAATAGCAAACACTACAGTAGGTCTTAACAGACCAAACAGTCAGTTGATGGCCATCATAACAGTAAACAGTAGTGGTTCCAAACATGGGAACCGACAGAGATCTCTGTGACAGTAGCAGTAACAGTACAGTAACAGTAAATTGCTATGGATACCACGAATACAATTTACAAATAGGACAAACATTCATTCATTAAACAATAACGTTTCAGTAAACAGAACAGTTGATCATTCGGAAAATATTTATAATTGAACATATCTTTACAACATTGTTACTCACAGAGCACTGGGCTACAGAGAGGCTAGTGAGCGTCCTTGGATGCCAACCCTACACAGTTACAGAATGAACACACACTAAGTTACACACTTGGGAATCAATGATTTAGTCCCTATCTTGACTCGGTGAGGTTCTACATCAATATCCTCATTAAGATGCCTTAAACATGGTCTAGGAATGCCTAGGATGGAATGAGGATGCAAAGATGCACTTTAAAACACTTTTCAAAATTTTCAAAAAACAGGGGTCTCGCTCGAGCGTGGCTTTCTACGCTCGAGCGGACATGCAGACAAAGGATCTCCGCTCGAGCGTGACTTCCTTTGCTCGAGCGGATTATAAACTCATAAAAAGTACTGGATGCATGCAATTCACACTCGATGGGCGCTCGACCTCCGCTCGAGCGTGAGACACAAGTCCTCGCTCGAGCGTGCATTCCCTCTCTCGAGCGGATTGTAAACATATGAAAAGTACTGGATACACGCATTTTACGCTCGAGCGTTACTTTCCCCGCTCGAGCGGGATGCATGTACTCAGAATGTACGCTCGAGCATGAAGTCTTACGCTCGAGTGTGGGTCCAAAATCTGGAATTTTCAGATTGAATCTCCAAGCTCAAATTTAACATTTAAAGCATCAAATCCGATCCTTTTGGGCTAATTTTCTGAAAAACACTTTAAAACCCATAATATGACATGTTTCAAAGATCAATTTGCAAAATCAAAGCCCAAAGATAGTTTAATTAAACACAAATCCAAACAAAACTTCATGAACATAATGTATATGTAACATGCAAGTGTTCAATTGAAATCAAAACTTCAAATACTTGATCAAATGAGTCAATTCACTCAAAAACATGATGAATTCATGGACCATAGCTAGAATATAGACATGCATGTGAGGATTTCCATGAAATCAACCTCAAACTCAACAACGTGTACATGCATGCATGATTCAAGCTTCAATTCAACAATTTAAAACCAATTCTAGACTTAGATCACTAATGGTTCATGGACCATGCAAGATACAACTAGAATTCAAGTTCAAGAAGATGATTCTCCCACCTTAGGTCTTCAATTTCAAGAATGGAAGCTCAATTTGTTCAATTATCCTTCAAATCTTCTAATTCTCCAAGTAATTCTCTAGATGAAACAATTCTCTCTCAAGTCTCTCTCTCTCTCTCTCTCTCTCTCTCTCTCTCTCTCGGTTTTGGCCTAGAAAAATAGCTGAGATAATGTATCAAAATTGAAATGAACTAATGGCCTAAAGATGCCCACTCAATGACAAAAGGGTAATAAACTCATTTAATGTAATTCAACATTATTTAATCCAATTTAATCATACCAAATCAAATTTCAATTAAACATACCATAAAATCACATAAATTCTAATTAACATAAAACACTAATCAATTTCAAATTCGGCCGCCGATAAGGCCTTCAATTCACAGTTCGACACTTAAAATATGAACAGATCAATTAACAGTCAAACAGATAGAAATGCGTTTAAACTAATACACTCAATCAATCAGTTCAGAATGTCAGTCAAATCAGTTACTTAATCATGTTCAGTCACAGTTTAGCAGTAATCACTGGTATTATCAGTAAACAGTGGTGAGGGTTGTCACACTTATTTCCAGCTTATTTCAGCTTTTAGCTTAATTTAAGCTACTTTGATGTGTTTGGTTCAGCTTAATAATGCAGCTTATAGCTTTTTGTAAGTCAAAAATCAACTTATTCTTTGAGTGGGGGAGAAGAAGCTTAATTTATAAGTAAAAAATCAGCTTATGTTCACAGTTATAAGCTATAAGCTGTTAGGCTATAAGTTATAATCACTTTTCCACAGCTCTACCAAACGGGGCCTTTGTATTCCTGAAATTTAAGGTATATTTATCCATGAAATGGTGACATATAAAAAATTAAGAAAAATTACGTTTCGGTAACATCAATTCAAAATAATTGCATTTTTATAAAGGTACAAGTAAGTATAATTAAGAGTTGTGTCTCGTCTTATCGGGCGCAAACTTATTTAAATCTCAATAAAAAGAGAGACTAGAGAAGTTATTGTGTACGAAGTGTCGAGTGTTCGACTATATTAAATTTTTATCTCACTTTTTATTACATGACAAATAACAAGTAGAAGGATATACCACGTTAACTAGGCCACATAGTATATCCGTTACACAAAATACTCTTTCTTATAAAAATTAAAATTATTTTGAATTGTCTTATTAAAATACAAATTTTCTAAAAACCATCTCTCTATTTTTGTAGTTACCTCAAGAATTGGCAAAAGTTAATGTACAAGTTCGACGGTGTCACCATGATGCCCAATGCTTCTAATTGTGTGATGTCCAACTACAATCTTCCATTTCCCAGATGATTGCTTCATTTTCATTCGAAAACCCTATTTCCATTTCCAAAAATTAATAAAAAGAATTTGATCCATCTTTTACATCATCATGATTTTCGAAGTTTAAAAAATGAGTTATATATACCTTTAAAAGGTTTGAGATATATTTGTCTCTGAGCAAAACACCTCTCCAATCAGAAGTATGGTTCTTAGGGTTTTGAAAGTATTTATTTACAAATGGATTCGTATCG
Source organism: Camellia sinensis (assembly GCF_055761805.1). Classification (NCBI taxonomy): domain Eukaryota; kingdom Viridiplantae; phylum Streptophyta; class Magnoliopsida; order Ericales; family Theaceae; genus Camellia; species Camellia sinensis. The sequence goes on from NC_138975.1 coordinate 142,262,382, forward strand.
ATAAAATAAGAATTCGCAACTTTTGGATCAAAATAAAAATAAAATAAAATAAAATTTAGAAGTCGGTCAATTTCAAATACGACCTTACTATATTAGAATTGAGAAATTTTACAGAATGAGACATGGAAAATATGAGATAAATGATAAATTTCACCTGTGTAGTATTGGGTATCGAGGATCCCGCCCAAGACCTTCCAGAAATTATACCAAGCAAAAAAACACACCCACACTCAAGGAGACACCATATTTAACGTGGTTCGGCCTCAATGCCTACGTCCACGGGAGAGTAGCCGGTTATTCCTATAACAATGGAGATATTACAGAAAGATTACAATAAAGGAGGAGCTCACACCATCCTCACTCACTCACTCACCCGCATCCCTCTCTCACACCGAAAGAGATGGTCTCTCCGCCTCACATCTCTCACTCTCTTTGGTTTGCTCTATCTCTCTCTCTATCTCTCTCTCTCTCTCACACACACACAATTAACTGTCCTCTTACCCTCTCCATTTATACACATTAAGATGGAGGTGGAGAGGTTGGCCTTGCACATAGCCAGCTGCTCCTTCACATGGCCAAATCATTTCTTGACATGTTGCAGCTGGCTTCATATGGAGAAGAGATCACTCCTCACATGGGGTGATCTCCAAAAAATCATCCCCTCAACCCATGTGAGGTGATCCATTGCACACACTGTTGCTAATCTTGTCATGCCCAAATTTCAGTATAGTCTGCTTCTCCTTATTGAGACGTTTACACCCTCTGAAGCTAGAGATAATACACCAGGGATACAAGAGGATGAGGAAATCCTACATCCTCAACTCAACTCACATCACTCTCTGATTTGGAGAGAGAGCCTCTTCTCCTATCTCCCACAGATCTCTTCCACGCTTCTTGTCTTGGATGCCTTCACTTGCTATGCTTGAACTTGTATAACCAAGATATCCGACACCCCCTGATTGGATGTTCTGCACCCCCTGCTGGGATGCCCTTGACCGTCATGCATTACCTCGCAGGACCAGTATTGGAGCAATAGAAAACTCATCGTTTATCCTATCAACGTCCTCGATTTTCTTTGCTCGAAGCTCTTCCTCTGAACTATCAGCTTTTGCCCTCTACACTTCTGAACAACCTCCTAGCGTTCCATACGCTCGTCGTCTGTGCCTTTGCAATACTTGATTTGCTATTCAGTAGATTGATGGTTGACAGTAGTTCCATCTGTCAAAGCATCGTCAGCTATGCAATTTTGCATAGTGCTCGCACTCACGGCTTATAGTCTCCTTGCGTTGAGCTTGCCTGAGAGATCCGCATCAACTCTATCCTCCGCTGCCATGGAACGAAAGAAACTACCATAGAGAAAAGAGACTTGCCACTCCCTGGGGCGCACTCTTGCGTTTATCCGTCTCAATTTCTCTGTCTGGAAGTTCCTATGAACTTTCAACAACCCGTTGCTACACACTCTTCTCGCGCCTCTATATGACACTCTAGTGTACCCTTGCACTGTTGCACGTCTGCATTTGTGCTTCTGCGCTTAGTATGCTCCTTTGCAACTATTGTTCTACACGTCCACATACCACCAGTACCTACTCGTATACAGTAGCTCAACAGCCACAACATTTCCTTGAGCCTGTACTTGTTGGCAAATCATCTATACGTAGATGAATGGTCTTCTCTTTTGATTGAACCAGATTTTTCGATGAACTTCGGAGATAATCATCTCTGCAATCCTCTGATCGCGCCTAACCAATCCTGATCTCCCTCGATTTGCCATTTGATAAAGCCTGATCTCCTTCAGACTCTAATGACTTATCACCCAATTTGTATCTGGTTGTCCAATCTGGTTAGAATCTACCCATTCTAACCTTTTAAGTGAATCCGCAGCGTTCCACAATATCCGGTAACCTTCCTTCGACTATTGAAGATAACAAACTCCCATGTTTTGACAATCTTTAAAAACCATTCAGAATTTCACTATTCTAACTTCACGGTTGCGTTCAGAACGGTCCGTTTAGCTAGGACCAACCTTCGCTGCACTTCCGGGGACCTCACTGAAACATTCCCCAAAAGTTGGGCCACACCACAATTTTCTAAAAATTACGGGCCAAATTTCAATTTTCAGAAGTTCAAGGAATATTTCGTGTTCCAACAGAATATTTCATCCACTGCATCTGACGTCGTTTGCCACTTTGATATTCCTTCTTTTTGCAACAACTCTGATTCAAAAATCTAACCGTACAAATGTGTCCGAAATACTCCAAATAGTTGGAAAGCACTATAGGATAGCCAGAAACGGACTCCGAATGGCTTAGATCAAGCCAAAACATTATGGACACCTCAGATCTGCAGCTACACCTTAGCCGCGAAGCACTGGATCCCTCCTTCGAGAGATAATGGGCAGATGACGTGGCACTTACCGTGCTGACATGGCGATGACTGGACTGCCACGCGGCGCTGACTGGATTGATGGTGTGGCAGCCACGTAGCACTCCCTGGCTGACGTGGTGCCACGTGTCGATGACATGGCTTGCTAACGTGGCGATGACGTCACTCGCACGCGCGGTGCACTCTCCTTTTTCCTTCTGCTGCGTGTTGCCGTATGTCTGAGAGTGGACTGGCGCGCCGGTGCAATAAACGGCGCGTGAAACGCGTGTTTGCAACTGGGCCTCACGCGCAATATTCAGGCGGTGCGTGAGGGTGCATCCGGTCTCCTCTAAGGCTCTGCTTTGCATTTTTTGACTCCTCTCGTCGAGACCTCGCTCCTAGTATGTTCAAAACCTGATTTCGAGCAACTTGATTTCTGGACAGTTTCAAACAACACACTGTTTTTGTTCTGAAAACGACCAACGAAGCTCTGATACCACTTGTTGGGAACCTTCCAGAAATTATGCCAAGCAAAAAAACACACCCACACTCAAGGAGACACCATATTTAACATGGTTCGGCCTCAAAGCCTACGTCCACGCGAGAGTAGCCGGTTATCCCTATAACAATGGAGATATTACAGGAAGATTACAATAGAGGAGGAGCTCACACCATCCTCAATCACTCACTCACTCATCCGTCTTCATCTCTCACACCGAGAGAGACGGTCTCTCCGCCTCACATCTATCACTCTCTTTGGTTTGCTTTATCTTTCTCTCTCTCTCTCTCTCTCTCTCTCTCACAATTAACTCTCCTCCCACCCTCTCCATTTATGCACATTAAGATGGAGGTGGAGAGGCTGGCCTTGCACATGGCCAGCTGTTCCTTCACATGGCCAAATCATTTCTTGACATGTTGCAACTGGCTTCACATGGAGAAGAGATCACTCCTCACATGGGGTGATCTCCAACATGTAGTCCATTATATGTGAGACCCACCATTCTTACATTTGTATCTCATTATGTGAAAATTCTTTATACACTATTTATTATTTCAAATTATAATTTTGATCAGCTAAAATTAAGTTGTGCAGTGCTTTGTAAAGTAAATTATTAATTAATTTGCTTAAATGAATAGCCAATCATTTAATTAATTAATTTGGTGTAAGTGTACGTAGCATGTATTTTCTTGATTACTCATGTCTATAATTTATGCCTCGTTTGTGAACAGGTTATTTTAATAGTTTTTAAATTTTTTATGAAAAGATGTATGGAAAAATAGAGAGAGTGCTGTAACAATTCATGGTAACTTTTAAATTTTTTAACTAACATATTTATCAAAAACTTATTTTATAAGTAACTGTACCAAACTGTTTCAATAATGATTGAAACATGTCAAAATGGTTGGTTTTCAAAATATACATTCTATTTTATTATGGTTATAGATATTTAAATTGAGTCAATTTCAATCTCAACTTATCAAATCAGTATTTAAACAAACACCATTTTTCGTTCATAAATGGACAAAAACACCCCATATGTCGTTATACAACTTGAATGGAAATGATGCTCGGGTTCAATTAAATATAAATGAGATGAGTTGAGATCAAATTGACGTGCATATTTTGAAAACTAAATGTGTATTTAATGTAAGATGAAAAGTTTTAAGGACGGATACCACCTAATTTAAGAAAATAATTTCTCACATAAAGCCATCGCTTATCAATTTTCCTAAGAGCAGAACTCAGTTGTGCCTGTTAATGTAAACTCCACCTCCACTCCACCTACTCCACTACACCTACTCTCTACCTACTCCACCTATTTCACTACACCTACTCTCCACCCATATCTCCTATACAAAGGAGACCAAGCATATACATAAAACATAACATCAATTAAAACACAGTTTATTCTATCTCTTTCTATATACATTGAGTTTAACATGGTATCGGAGCTATAAGATTTAGGCCTATATTTCTTTCTCACCGGCGGGCAGCCGGCCAACAACTTTGCCTTCGCTGCCCGCTGGAGTTTTCTACACGTACCTCTACTTCTCTTAAAACTAGGAGCATACCAATCTACTACTCTCTTGTCAAATTCATCACCACCCAGATGTGTATCACCAGAAGTAGAAAGTACCTCAAACACTCAGTCACCAACCTCAAGAACTAAAACATCGAAGGACTGAAAGTACCACAGCTTTAGTGACTTTATCATTCAAACATTTTGAAGCATCGTCCGCAAGTTATCTCCAAAACCTGAGCTGAGATTTTCTCAGCAGCAAACTGCTTGCCCATGACAGGGCACTCAAGTTTGACATTTCCATTCTCATCACGAACCACAGTATAGGAGACCTGCTTAGCTCGACCTTCGACATCTTCCTACCAATAAACCTCTTTACTGAGAAAAATGTGTTCTCGGAATTCTTGTCGCTTTGCAATCCGCCCAACACCACATTCTGGCATAGGCACGGTCGCAGTTGATACAAATTCCTTTCCGTATTTCGTAACAAATGATATTTGAACTTGCAACAACTCTGGCAGATCCGCATATCTTGGTGGAGCAAAACACACACTGGAAATTGCTTCTTTCAAGTCTAAAGGGCATTCCCTTTGCACTTCAATAATAGGAAGACGGACAGTGATAAGTTCACAAAATAGCTCAATGATCTCCTATACTGCCATCATTTTCTCTTCTCTGATAATATGCTCTACCCGAATGCGAGCAGTAGCTTCTTGACCAGTCTCAAGGAGCTTGGCAATGTCTCGGCGCAGTGGAGACCCCCGACAGTGAGGTCAGTTACACCAGCAAGAGCAAAAAGGGCACTTTTCTCGTTATTCTTTACTTTCTCTCTGTAACCTTTTGTTTGCTTTTTGAAAAATATTATCCACAAATCTCTCCACTCCTCCCTCACTGAACCATTCTCCCAACCATTCTTATAATTTTTATTTCTTTACAGGGCCGGTGGTGGTGGGTTGGTTATGGAGTGGGGTGTGATCATTTTAAAATACCAACACCAAATCATGTTGTCTCCACCTTTATTTTATATAACCCACCTGGGCATGTCTCTTACGGGTCATTACTTTCTTTTATTTTATATCTTCTTTTCCCATTTCCAAAAAAAAAAAAAAAACAACCCATTCCACATTCATTCCACTTGATTTTTCTACTCAGTCTTGTGCCACACATGTCATACAGATTTGCACTACAAACTCGTTTTTATTCATATCGAGGATCAACCCCGAGCACTGTTCTACACCACAAAAAATTCCACCTGATTTTTCTGCTCAGTCTTGTGCCATACATGTCATATAGATTTGCACAACAAACTCGTTTTTATTCATATCGAGGATCAACCCCGAGCACCGTTCTACACTCGGGGAAAAAAAAAAAAAAACACCAACCACAATCCACAACCCCCACAAACACCGACGTTACTTTTTCGGCTATTCCGCTGCTCTCTTCCTCTTGCCTCAGTCTTGGGCATCCCTTAACGGCTGTGTCTCCAAGCTTCCCAGTCCACCGAGCACGTTGCCTCTCCGCTGTTTCTCAAACACAGCATATGGCGGACCTCCGAATCGGAACATAACAGTGGCCTTCCGTTTTAGCTCCTTGTTTTCCGCCTTCAGTGCACATATCTCTGCTTACGCATCCTTATACATGCGCGGGAGCAGAGCGAGTTAGGTATTTAACTATTGTACCTCACTTGTCCTATTCTGAAGCCGGTGAGACAAGTTCGTGACCGTAGTCATGGTTTCCATACATGACTTCAACGTATAATAGTTGGCCTCAATATCAGATTGAACTGCCATTATTTGCTCAACTGACAGCATCGGAAAGTTCAACGGAGCAAAAATAGGGGAGCTTGGTCCAGGGGCGTTTGGTTGCGATTCAAGGGCGACAGAACCGGTTATCTCTATTATGGACTCGTTTAGGTCTGGAAAAATGGTGAGCAAACTACGGGAAGAGGAGACCATATCAGAGGCAGTACAAGCAGGGAGTTGCAGAGTGGACGAAAGGGGTTGTAGAGTTCGTCGCTTTGGTTTGCTTTCAATCTCTAAACCAGCCTCAACCTCGGTTTAAATAGACAATGCAGAGACGAAGAGGACAAAACAGGATCACATGCATCACGCGCCGCTCGATGCCACAGTGTCGGGCGCTACTTTTAATGTATTGGGCGCGACTTTAGAGGGCGCAACTTTTGAGGGTACGACTTTTGAGGGCGCGATATATCTATATATGTATATCTTTTGGGCAACCTATAGACACGACCACATAGTGTCTTCCACAACAGTTCAACACGACCATACAGTGTCTTTCATAGCGGTTTGACACAACCTCACAGTGTCTCCTACACCGGTCCGACACGAGCCATACAGTGTCTTCTACACCGGTCTGCCACAACCATACCATGTCTTCTACAGCGGTTCGACACGACCACACAGTGTCTCTTACAAACGGTCTGACACGATCACACAGTGTTTTCTACAACGGTCTGACACGACCATATAGTGTCTCTTATCCTATTTTATTTTATTTTTAGTTTATTTTCTTGTTTTGTTACTCTCTCCAAACTCAAGTTGGTTTGTGTCTATCCTCCATGAGTTTGAGGGGGGCTATTAATGTAAATCTCTATCCTCAAGATTAAATAACATACTACGAGCAAAAGATAGCCCTTACAATCCAAGTTAACTCCTACACTCACAATTCTAAACTAGGCAATTTTACATGTAAGCATACAAAACAATCGGTTAGCCTAGTTTATAATTCCCTTAAGACCTCTTAAAATAGCCAAGGAAAGTCTCTCCTCACAAGGGCTTTCGGCTCCCAAGTGGCTTGGAAAAGCCCCATGAATCGCCACAGCACCCTCTCGAAGACAGCAATTTTGCACACACAATACCCTAGCAGTTGCACCGGCCCCTCTCGATAGGTCCTCCAGTCTCTGAAGTCCACTGACCTATCTCTTCTCACAATTCTGCTTGGGTCGGGCATGATATACTGAAGGCTCTAAATGTCAAAAAGGTTGCCCACCCTATTGGTGAAACCATCCAGGAATGGGCCTAGTTGATATAACCAGGGAGTCTCTTGTCTTAGAATCTGGACAGGTTCGATATAGGTACCCACCCAACTCTCAGCTTTCCAAGCATAACCTCCTAGGGGATAAATTCTAACATATACAAAAGAACAATCTGCAACCCATTTCGCACATCCCAACTCTCCAACACGGCTCCTACATCTCCAGTGCTCTCCTCGGTATTGCCTTCTATAGACTCATCTTCAGTGTCCGACTCAATCACAATAACCTCTAGGGGGTTGTATATTGGTACAACCTCTTCGGGCTCAGGCTCAAGCTCAGGATCAGGTTCAGGGTCAAGCTCAGGCTCAGATTCATAGTTTTCTATAGGCATCTCCACTTCTTCACTCGGATCAGATTCTATGCCATAGTTTTCCACCGAATTTTCCTCGTTAGAGTTAATGTCTGATGACCCTGGCATCCTACAATTAAAAAAGTTCTAACTTAGTTAAGTCACCGAAAATTACAAATTAACGTAAGGTTTTCTTAAACGTAAAAATAATAAATTACTACCCATGGCCCAAAGGTTCAAACCTAGGCTCTGATACCAAACTGTGACACCCCAAAATTTTTTTTTGGAACATCATAAGATTTAAATAACAATAACTTGCTAGATAAAATTTTAACTACTAATTAGGAAATTTTAAATTCTTACATAGTCAAAGTCCAACAACAAAATAAAACTACAAGTCCACACACAACGTCACAACATTGTTAAATACTAATACAAGAGATAACATAATTTTATTTTGATAAAATCTTGACTCTAAGTTAGCCAAGGTTCGATATTAGCAGCAGCTCCAATTTCAGCCTCAGTCCCTTCTTCGACATAATCTGGCATGAAACGCCAGGGCAACAAAATATATGCCATGAGTTTTGTAACACAGTAAGAAAACATAACCAACCTACCATTCTTTTTGAGAGAAAATAATGAGATTATGAACACGAGATAATAATATAATCGTAAACATAAATTACAACCATTAAAATAATTCAAATAATTTTAATAACTTAGGTGACCTTTGAAATCTCACCAAAGAGGTTTAACTTACCAACCACTAAGTCATGGCCACGATTAATTTGGAAACCCTCCCTTGGTCAAATATTCAAGAACTACCAAAGATGCCCATGGCCGGAGTTACATACCCAAGCCGTGACATCCGTGGTCTGCCCTAAGGGAACGGTCCGCCAGGGGTACGTAACTTCCCTGTGTGCCACCCGCATATCGACCTTTATTCCAAAACCAAATACCGATAAGGGTTCAAATAAGTCTCGTGCCATCTTAGAGTTTCGCGACACAATTTACTTAAAAATTATTAAAAACCATGGCTCACCCTGAATACTTGGTATTAACCCTCTATCAGTAACTTTATATATACCATTAATCATTTTGATTAGTTTATATATTAAACACAAATTATTCAAATCTCAATCACCAGTAATGTTATACAAACTCAAAAAAAAGCTCCCAACATAAAACATTATACATGTCACACAATAATAATTCAATGTATAAAATTTAATAGACAATTAATTTAAACCATGGTATAAACATAATAACTTAGATACAAGAAATAAACCATAATTACACACATGCACAAAATTTTGATTTACAAAATTAGACTAGCACAATATTGAAGTGATGATTTTATCCTGTCCAGAAAATTCCAGATTGTAACTTAGGTATTAAAAATTATAAATAAATTATTTACACAATCCTAAAATTCGTGCAATTGAACAGAATACTCAATAGGGATGTTTAGGTTATTTTTCAGAAAGAATTTCAAAAAAAAGAAGATGTAAATAATCCTGTAAAATTTTCAGTAATTTTTATGACACAGATTTGTCATATTTCCTTACATTAATTCCATGCTCAAATTTATAGATCAAATCCATAATCTAAAAATTTATTATGAAACTAGACTTCTCAAATTTCATCTTTTAGTTAGAAATTACCAGATTTGGCTTAGTATAGAATTATAAATAAATTTTCAAATACATAGTAAAATCTGTCTCACTGTTTCAGATTTAGTTAAAAATTTGTATAAATTCGTAGAAAGCTCAAAAATTGTTTCCAAAATTCCTGGATGAACTAGACATCATTATTAACAACTTTGTAGAAGAAATCATTTTGAAATTTTGAGTATAAAATTGTCTAAAAATTCATGCAAACATTCTGGCAAATTTAAGGACAAACAGATTATTTTCAATCTTCTCTTTAAATGTATAAACTACACATGCAAGCTTATTTTTACAATAATAAGATGATTTTAAGACTATCAATACCTTCAAACATTTGATATACACATCACAAAATTCCTACACATATGTATAAAATTTCTATCTATGAGTAGTCATTTTAATCACATGAACATAATCTGAAAACTTTATTAATAAAAAGAAATGAGAGGATTGAGAGGGTTTTCTTACTTAATAGTAGGATTGAAATGGGTGATGAAATGATAGAAAAATTTTGCTTCATAAACCTTCCTCTTTTCTTCTCCTTCTGCTGAATTCTTCTTCCTTATTTTCTCCTCACCCGTCCAAAGACATGCATGTGTATACTAAGCTCAGCCTTTTTTTTTTTTGCATATCTCTAAGATTATGCTCAGCCTTCCTTGAGTATATATAAAAGCATGCTAAGCCTCCCCCTCCCACTCTCTCTCTCTCTCTCTCTCTCTCTCTTCATTATTCCCTGCCAACGTATCTCCTTAACCCAAGAATGATGATGAGGTGAAAGTTTGTATAGTTACGTGCAAGCAAGCAGGTGGCACTACTCTACCACCGAGAATCTGATTCTTTTTTTTTTTTAAGTATGATATTAAATCCTAATTAAAATAATTTATAAACAATAAATATTGAACACCCACAGAATTATTGTTTTTTTTAATAATGTCTTTGTTAGTGATTTAATTAGATTAATTTTAAAACTAACTTATACACTAATATATTTCAGACAAATTATAGATAATGTTAATTAATTAATTAATTAATTATTTATTTTATTTATTTTATTATATATATATATATATTTATTCATTTATTTATTTTTTTTATAATTAAATACAGGTTTTCACACAAATAGTTATTGTTAATCTCATTTTTACTTTGTAACTCATTTTCTAAACAAAAACAGCTAAGAGTAGTGCTTTATCAGTCGTTTAGTTAGTTTCATTTTCACTTTCATAATTCATTTTCTAAATAAAAATAACAATAGTGCTTCAGAGGCCGACATTTAGCCTAATAGTAATTGATATGAAGGATTTTTATTGAATATTACTGCAACTCAATAAGTTAATATCAGATAGATTTTTTTCATATGAGTGACTGGGCCTCACGCGCAATATTCAGGCGACGCGTGAGGGTGCGTCCGGTCTGCTCTAGGGCTCTGCTTTGCATTTTTTGACTCCTCTCGTCGGGACCTTACTCCTAGTATGCTCAAAACCAGATTTCGAGAAACTTGATTTCTTGGCAGTTTCGAATAACACACTGTTTTTGTTCCGAAAACGACCGACGAGACTCTGATACCACTTGTTAGGGATCGGGGATCCCGCCCAAAACCTTCTAAAAATTATACCAAGCAGAAAAGCACATCTACACTCAAGGAAACACCATATTTAACGTGGTTCGGCCTCACTGCCTACATCCACGAGAGAGTAGCCGGTTATCTCTATAACAATGAAGATATTACAGAAAAATTACAATAGAGGAGGAGTTCACACCATCCTCACTCACTCAGTCACCCGTCTCCCTCTCTCACACTGAGAGAGACGGTCTCTCCGTGTAACAACCCAGATTTTTAATTATTCTGTAGAATTTATACTAATATTATTTAATCTCAGTTCGAAAAATATATAATTTATTATATATTATTATGCGTAATTTTGTAAAACAATATAATTTTAGGGGTCAAAATATAAATAAATAATTAATTTACTGTTGGTATATGATAAAATGTAATTTAATTAGGAATTAAATCATTTATATAATTATATTAAAATATTGGGTCAAAGGGTAATTATCTTAACAAAAATGCTTTATACCCCCACTGAGGGTTGACCCCCAGTGAGGTGGAGGCCCGTGATTGGGCGAAAAAAAACTTTTTTTTTTTTTTGGGTTGTCAGCCAGTGGGGGCGCGCCACCTCACTGGGGGTGCGACCCCCACTGGGGGCATTTAGCATGGTTGTTATCTTAAATATCTATTAAGGATATGAATGAATCTACGAAATTATAATCGAATCTGTGTAATAATTTGGGCTGGGCACGTGTTGGCCAATGACTGGTTTCACCTCCCTATAAATAGAGAGGTGATTCGGCTGGGTGAGGTAAGAAAGAAAGAAGAAAAGAAAGAAAAGAAGAAAGAAAGAAAAGAGAGGAAAAAGGAAAAAATAGTGGAAGCTGAAAAGGTCTTTGATAGTGGAAAGAAAGAATAAGGTATTAAAGTTAAGGTGAGTTATATTATATCTTGAGTCACCAAAATATATTTTATGTACGTTTTGACTTATAATGATTTATTTTATATAAGTTATGTTTATAAATTATTATAAACTATATAAATATTTTAGTTACGTGGTTTAATTTCTGAACCCTATTTCTGAAAATGAAACCCATGGATATATTTGTTTATATTTTAAAGAATATTTGACTTTGACCTTTAATTATGTTTTATAAGTACCATCACGGGAGTCCCATACCTTGGTGGACTTAAATAATCATTGGCCTCTATTTAACCACTTTGTGATCATCTGTTTGTCATGGATCCACTGACCTCTATTCTGTGCGGAGCAAAGTGCTGTGCGGAACCAAGTGCTACATTATTGTGGGAGCCACCTCTAGGATCCGTACGAGCCACCTCTTGAATCCGTACCTCTGTTCTGACTATCACTTCTGTGACCTCCGTTCTTTTCTATTTTGTTCAGTACCGTGGTTATGGCTATATATTTATATAATTTATGTATTTCAGTTTCTGCCACTTAAATGAAAATAATCTCAGTTTTGCTACTTAAAGGATTATTTGTTCCGACTAAGCTATCTCAAATGTTTTGGCCTAATTAACTATCCATGGTTATTTCATGTCCCTTATACTCTTGGTATAATATTTCTCACTCTACCATGTGCTTATAGTTGTTTACCAATTTTCAGGAAATAATGCAATTCAGAAATAGCTTTTGAAAAGTCTTAGACGCGGGGCTATGGAATAGACACACATAGCACTTTTATAATATTTTTCTATGTAAATATCGGCCTTTTTGGTCAGTAAATTTTGTAATAAAAATAAAAACTCCGATGATTATTTTGGTACCCTCATTTAAATATTACTTCCGCTCGCGTTATTTGATTTGTTTAAGAATTGGTCGTAGGTAATCTCAGTTACTGGCCATCACGATGCTTAACCCTTGAGTACGGGAAGCGGGTCGCGACAAATGGTATCAGAGCAATGGTTTATATATAAAAAAAAAGTCATCATTGGAGCATAGGACACACGCACATTTAAGAAGTAGGATAGTGGGTAATTAGTACTTAAATATTATATTTTGTTAGTCGATTTAATTATATTATAATTTTATATGATTATATATATATAATAAATTTTTTTTTAGTGTGCCTAATTTGTGAAGGATATTAGATATAATTTATGTTTGTTATAGTAAAAGAAGGATAAGAAAAGAAGGATGTCGGGCTCAAGCACCCACCAAAATTATAATATAATTAAATACATATAATTTTCAGTTCAGTATTCAAAAAAAAAATTTATTTTGATGTTTTTAAAAGTAGGTTCAAATTATAAAGATACTAATTTTGAAACTATTTCCCATCAATGAAAAGTTCATCTCAAAATTTTCAATTCTTGAATATAATTCTGTCATTGTGTTCTCATTTTAATTTATTTTTATCGTGAACAAAACGAGTGAAAAGTTTTTAAAGTCGCTCCTTATTTCTTATTTTGGCCCAAAACAATTTTTGACAACTAGACAGTGAGTTGTTTTTGGTAAAGTTTTTTTTTTTGAGGTACTATTTTCTATCAGATTAATCATCTAATATATGTATTTATCAGAATGTGCAGCGGATAGCTTACATATGACAAATTTCGAGGATGAAATTTTAAAAGGAGGGAAGATTGTAACAACCCAGATTTTTAATTATTCTGTAGAATTTATACTAATATTATTTAATCTCAGTTCAGAAAATATATAATTTATTATATATTATTATGCGTAATTTTGTAAAATAATATAATTTTAGAGGTTAAAATATAAATAAATAATTAATTTACTGTTGGTATATGATAAAATGTAATTTAATTAGGAATTAAATTATTTATATAATTATATTAAAATATTGGGTCAAAGGATAATTATCTTAAATATCTATTAAGGATAGGAATGAATCTATGAAATTATAATCGAATCTGTGTAATGATTTGGGCTGGGCACGTGTTGGCCAATGACTGGTTTCACCTCCCTATGAATAGGGAGGTGATTCGGCTGGGTGAGGTAAGAAAGAAAGAAGAAAAGAAAGAAAAGAAGAAAGAAAGAAAGGAAAGAAAGAAAAGAGAGGAAAAAGGAAAAAATAGTGGAAGCTGAAAAGGTCTTTGATAGTGGAAAGAAAGAGTAAGGTATTAAAGTTAAGGTAAGTTATATTATATCTTGAGTCACCAAAATATATTTTACGTACGTTTTGACTTACAATTATTTATTTTATATAAGTTATGTTTATAAATTATTATAAACTATATAAATATTTTAGTTACGTGGTTTAATTTCTGAACCCTATTTCTGAAAATAAAACCCATGGATATGTTTGTTTATATTTTAAAGAATATTTGACTTTGACCTAATAAACAATTATGTTTTGTAAGTACCACCACGGGAGTCCTACGCCTTGGGGGATTTAAATAACCATTGGCCTCTGTTTAACCACTTTGTGGTCCTCTGTTTGTCATGGATCCACTGACCTTTGTTCTGTGCGGAACTAAGTGCTACACTATTATGGGAGTCACCTCTTGAATCCGTACCTCTGTTCTGACTGTCACTTCTGTGACCTCTGTTCTGCTCTATTCTGTTCAGTATCGTGGTTATAGCTATATATTTACATAATTTCTGTGTTTCAGTTTCTGCCACTTAAATAAAAATAATCTCAGTTTTGCTACTTAAAAGATTATTTGTTCCGACTAAGTTATCTCAAATGTTTTGGCCTAATTAACTATCCATGGTTATTTCGTGTCTCTTATACTCTTGGTATAATATTTCTCACTCTGCCATGTGCTTATAGTTGTTTATTAATTTTCAGGAAATAATGCAATTCAGAAATAGTTTTTGGAAAGTCTTAGACACGGGGCTGCGGAATAAACGCACATAGCACTTTTATAATATTTTTCTATGTAAATATCGGCATTTTTGGTCAGTAAATTTTGTAATAAAAATAGAAGCTTCGATGATTATTTTGGTACCCTCATTTAAATATTACTTCCGCTCGCGTTATTTGATTTGTTTAAGAATTGGCCGTAGGTAACCTCAGTTACTGGCCATCACGATGCTTAACCCTTGGGTACGGGGAGCGGGTCGTGACACTCCGCCTCACATCTCTCACTCTCTTTGGTTTGCTCTGTCTCCCTCTTTCTCTCTCTCTCTCTTGCTCTCTCACACACACACAACTAACTCTCCTCCCACCCTCTCCATTTATACACATTAAGATGGAGGTGGAGAGGCTGGCCTTCCACATGGCAGCGTTCCTTCACATGGCCAGATTATTTCTTGACATGTTGCAGCTGGCTTCACATGGAGAAGAGATCACTTCTCACATGGGGTGATCTCCAACATGTAGTCCATTATATGTCAAACCCACCATTCTTACATTTGTATCTCATTCTGTGAAAATTCTTCATACACTATTTATTATTTCAAATTATAATTTTGATCATCTAAAATTTAGCTGTGCAATGCTTTGTAAAGTAAATTATTAATTAATTTTCTTAAATGAACAGCCAATCATTTAATTAATTAATTTGGTGTAAGTGTACGTAGCATGTATTTTCTTGATTACTCATTTATATAATATATGCCTCATTTGTGAACAGGTTATTTTAGTAGTTTTTTAATTTTTTATGAAAAGATGTATAGATAAATAGAGAGAGTGTTGTGAAAATTTGTCATGACCCAAACCCGCCCCTATGGGTTTAGCACCGTAACCGGCCAGTAATCCGAGATTACCGAAGGCCTGCTTAACAGTGATACCGTAAAACAGAGAACAAGGGCCTGGCGGAAGCCAATACAGTAAATAAACAATGTCCAATGAGCTGTGACAGTCTGTATGCCAAAAAGACTTTTCATACACATATACAAGAACAGTACAGAACAATATGTACATATATACAATCATTCAGTTCAGGGACCTAATCCCTATTAAACAGTACGGTAACAGTCTATACAGTTATACAAAACAGATGCAGAGACAGACGGGGAAATTAAAACACCCCTAAGCCATAACTTGACAGGCTCGGAACCTCGCAGTGAGGCACAGTGGTTGGCTTGACAAAACTGGAGCTTACCCCGACACTTCTAGCCACGGTCTGGTGCCTGTATACCTACACATATATATATGAGTAGTGAGCTAAAGCCCAGTGACTAACGTAATGCGTAAAAAGGTTAAGAATGAATGTCCTTACAGTAATGAAAACAGTTCATTAAATCAGTATTTCAGTCATTCAGTCAGTACAGTCATATGTGGTACATCCATTAGCATAACAGTACAGTAAACAGTAGGTCTTAAAAGGCCGAACAATAAATGATGGCCATCAATCAGTAAACAGTAGTGGTTCCAACAAGGGAACCGACAAAGATCTCTGTAACAGTAACAGTAAACAGTAGTTGCCAAGGATGCCACAATACAGTTCAGAATATAGGACATACATTCATTCAATTAATAGTATCAGTTCAGAAAGCAGTACAGTTCGATTGTTCAGAAGATAATCATTTTGAACATATCTTTACACAATTGTTACTCACAGAGTTCTGGGCTACAGTAAAGCTAGAGCGTATCCCCAGTCGCCAATCCTACACAGTTACAGATCGAACACACACTAAGCTACACAGTTGGGAAAGATAATAACTTAATCCCTAATTTGCCTCAGTGTGGTTCTACATCTATATCCTCATTAAGATGCCTTAAACTAGGCCTAAGAATGCCTAGGATGGGATGAGGATGCAAAGATGCATTCCGAAAATATTTTCAGAATTTTCAGAAAACAGGGGTCACGCTCAAGCGTAGGTTACTCCGCTCGAGCGGACATGCAGACAAAGGTTTCCGCTCGAGCGTAGACTTACCCGCTCGAGCGTTCTGCAAAACAGTCAAAAGTGTTGGATAGGTGAAAATCACGCTCGATTGGGCGCTCGACACCCGCTCAAGCATGAGACACAATGTCCCGTTCGAGCGTCAATTATTCTACTCGAGCGGACATCAAAAGAGTGCAAAGTACTGGGAGCACGAATTTCACGCTCGAGCGCCAGTCACCCCGCTCGAGCGTGAGTTCAAAATCTGGAATTTCTAGATTTGAACTTCCAAGCTCAAACCAAGTTCAAATGCATTAAAACCAATTCCTTTGGGCCCTTTTCCTGGAAAAAATTTGTAAATACATAGAATAACATGATTCAAAGCTCAATTTGTAAAATTAAGGCCCAAAAGGAAGATCAATTCAACTCAATTTGAAACCAATTTTCATGAACATAATTCAAACATAACATGCATGAATTTAAACCATTTCAAAGCTTCAATTTGATGCTCTAGTGAGCCAATTGTTCCCGAAACAAGATGAAATCATGGACTTAAGCTTAATTATGAACATGCATGTGACAATTTGCCATGAAAACAACTTAAAATTCATCAATACAACCATGCATGCATGAATTAAGTTATAATTCAACATGTGAAGCTATTTCATGACTTAATCCACTAAATTTGACATGAATCATGTAAGAACAAGTTCAATTCACAAACAAGAGGGTAATTACACTACCTTAGGTCTTGTATTCAAGGTCTAGGAGCTCAATTATGCACTTAAGCTTTCTATTCCCCTAAGCCTCCAAGCAAAATCAAGATGATAACAAGTTGAACTCACTTCTCTCACTCTCCCTCACTCTCTAGCCGGTTATACACTCAACAAGGCTGATGAAATGTACAAAAATAGAATGAAGGCAAGTCTCAAATGTTCCATGTAGTGGGCCACTAAGTGGCATTTTGGCAAATAAGTCTAACTATGCAATTTAACACCATTTAGCCTAATTTAATCATACCAAATCACATTTTAGATAAATACACCATAAAATCATATAAATTCCAATGAACACAAATCGTCAATCAATTTCAGATTCGGCCGCCGATAAGGCCTTCAATTCGCAATTTAAACACAAAGGCATGAACAGATAATCAAACAGTCAACAGATAGACATACAATTAAACAGATATGCTTAATCAATTCAGTTCCAGATTTCAGTCAGTCAGTTCAGTACTTCAATCAATTCAGTTACCAATCATAATCAGTCTCAGTTTAGCAGTAATCAGTGGTTAATCGGTAAACAGTGACGAGGGTTGTTACACAATTCATGGTAACTTTTTAATTTTTTAACTAACATATTTATCAAAAACTTATTTTATAAGTAACTGTACCAAACTCTTTTAATAATGATTGAAACATGTCAAAGATGGTTGGTTTTCAAAATATACGTTCTATTTTATTATGGTTATAGATATTTAAATTTAGTCAATCTCAATCTCAACGTATCAAATTTATATTTAAACAAACACCATTTTTTGTTCATAAATGGACAAAAACACCCCATATGTTGTTATACAACTTGAATGGAAATGATGCTCGGGATCAATTAAATATATATGAGATGAGTTGAGATCAAATTGACGTGTATATTTTGAAAACTAAATGTGTATTTAATGTAAGATGAAAAGTTTTGAGGACAGATACCACCTAATTTAAGAAAATAATTTCTCGCACAAAGCCATCGCTTATCAATTTTCCTAAGAGCCGAACTCAATTGTGCCTGTTAATGTAAACTCCACCTCCACTCCACCTACTCCACTACACTTACTCTCCACCTACTCCATTACACCTACTCTCCACCCACATCTCTTATATAAAGGAGACCAACCATGTACATAAAACATAACATCAATCAATACACAATTTATTCTATCTCTTTCTATATACATTGAGTTTAACATGGTATCAGAGCTATAAGATTAGGCCTATATTTCTTTCTCACCAGCGGGCAGTCGGCCAATAACCTTGCCTTCGCTGCCCGCTGAAGTTTTCTACACATACCTCTACTTCTCTTAAAACTAGCAGTATCCCAATCTACTACTCTCTTGTCGAAGTCGTCACCACCTAGATGTGTATCACCATAAGTAGAAAGTACCTCAAACACTCAGTCACCAACCTCAAGAACTGAAACATCGAAGGACTGAAAGTACCACAGCTTTTGTGACTTTATCATTCAAACATTTTGAAGCATCGTCCGTAAGTTTTCTCCAAAACCTGAGCTGAGATTTTCTCAGCAGCAAACTGCTTGCCCATGACAGGGTCCTCAAGCTTGACATTTCTATTCTCATCACGAACCACAGTGTAGGAGATCTGCCTGGCTCGACCTCCAACATCTTCCTACCAATAAACCTCTTCATTGAAAAGAAAAGTGTTCTCGGAATTCACCACAGCTTGTCGCTTCGCAATCCGCCCGACACCACATTCTGGCATAGGCTCGGTCGCAGCCGATACAAATTCTTTTCCTTATTTCGCAATAAATGATATTTGAACTTGCAACAACTCTGGCAGATCTGCACATCTTGGTGCAACAAAACACACACTGGAAATTGTTTCTTTCAAGTCTAAAGGGCATTCCCTTTGCACTTCAATAATGGGAAGACGAATAGTGATAAGTTCACAAAATAGCTCAATGATCTCCTATGCAGCCATAATTTTCTCTTCTCTGATAATATGCTCAACCCGAATGCGAGCAATAGCTTCTTGACCAGTCTCAAGGAGCTTGGCAATGTCTCGACGCAGTAGAGACTGCTGACAGTAAGGTCAGTTACACCAGTAAGAGCAAAAAGGACACTTTTCTCGTTATTCTTTACTCTTTCTCTCTAACCTTTTGTTTGCCTTTTGAAAAATATTCTCCACCAATCTCTCCACTCCCCCCTCACCAAACCATTCTCCCAACCATTCTTATAATTTTTATTTCCTTACAGGGCCGGTGGTGGTAGGTGGGTTATGGAGTGGGGTGTGATCATTTTAAAATACCAACACCAAATCATGTTGTCTCCACCTTTATTTCATATAACCCACCTGAGCATGTCTCTTACGGGTCATTACTTTCTTTTATTTTATATCTTATTTTCCTGTTTCCAAAAAAAAAAAAAAAACCAAAAAAAAACAAAAACAACCCATTCCACATTCATTCCACTTGATTTTTCTGCTTAGTCTTGTGCCATACATGTCATACAGATTTGCACAACAAACTCATTTTTATTCATATCGAGGATCAACCCCGAGCATCGTTCTACACCACAAAAAATTCCACCTGATTTTTCTTTTCAGTCTTGTGCCATACATGTCATACAGATTTGCACAACAAACTCGTTTTTATTCATATCAAGGATCAACCCTGAGCACCACTCTACACCAAAAAAAAAAAAAAAACACCAACCACAACCCACAGCCACCACAAACACCAACCTTACTTTTTCGCCTCTTCCGCTGCTCTCTTTCTCTTGCCTCCGTCTTGGGCGTCCCTTAAGGGCTCTACCTCCATGCTTCCCAGTCCACCGAGCACGTTGCCTCTCCGCTGCTCCTCAAACGCAACATATGGAGGACCTCTGAATCGGAACATAACAATGGCCTTCCGTTTTAGCTCCTTGTTTTCCGCCTTCAGTGCGCATATCTATGCTCGCGCATCCTTATACATGCGCTGGAGCAGAGCGAGTTGGGCATTTAACTGTTGTACCTCACTTGTCCTATTCTGAAGCCAGTGAGATAAGTTCATGATCGTAGTCATGGTCTCCACACATGACTTCAACATATAATGGTTCGCCTCAATATCAGATTGAGCTGCCATTATTTGCTCAACTGACAACATCAGAAAGTTCAACAGAGCAAAAATAGAGGCGTTTCGTCCAGTGGCGTTTGGTTGCGATTTGAGGGTGACAGAACCGGTTATCTCTATTGTGGACTTGTTTAGGTCTAGAAAAAGGGTGAGCAAACTACGGGAAGAGGAGGCCATATCAGAGGCAGCATAAGCAGAGGGTTACAGAGTAGACGAAAGGGGTTGTAGAGTTCTTCAAGAAGAGGAGGCCATATCAGAGGCAGCACAAGCAGGGGGTTGCAGAGTGGACGAAAGGGGTTGCAGAGTTCGTCGCTTTGGTTTGCTTTCAATCTCTAAACGAGCCTCAACCTCGGTTTAAATAGACAATGCAGAGACGAAGAGGACAAAACATGATCACGTGCATCGCGCGCCGCTCGATGCCACAGTGTCGGGGGTTACTTTTAATGTATTGGGCGCGACTTTTGAGGGCGCAACTTTTGAGGGTACGACTTTTGAGGGCGCGATATATCTATATATGTATATCTTTTGGGCAGCCTATAGACACGACCACACAGTGTCTTTCACAACGGTTCGACATGACCATATAGTGTCTTCTACAACGGTTTGACACGACCTCACAGCGTCTTCTACACTGGTCCGACATGAGCCATATAGTGTCTTCTACACCGGTTTGCCACAACCATACCATGTCTTCTACAGCGGTTCGACACAACCACACAGTGTTTTCTACAAACGGTCTGACACGATCACACAATGTTTTCTACAACGGTCTGACACGACCATACAGTGTCTTCTATCCTATTTTATTTTATTTTTAGTTTATTTTCTTGTTTTGTTACTCTCTCCAAACTCAAGTTGGTTTGTGTCTATCCTCCTTGAGTTTAAGGGAGGCTATTAATGTAAACTCCACATCCACTCCACCTACTCCACTACACCTACTCTCCACCCACATCTTCTACATAAAGGAGACCAACCATGTACATAAAACATGACATTAATCAATCCACAATTTATTCTATCTCTTTCTATATACATTGAGTTTAACAATGCCACAGCATTTCCTCTGTAGTCATGGTTTCCCAAACTATAACCAAAGAATGCATCGAAGAAAATGAAAAATAAGTAAATTGAATAAAACATAAAATGAAAAGAGCATTGTTCTAACCTTAGGCTTAATAATAGGGAGAATTTTTATTGAATGCTTGTGAGCCCACTACGTCATTATCCAATAGTTATTTGTCAAATAGTCATTGTCAATCTCATTTTTACTTTGTAACTTATTTTCTAAACAAAAATAGCTAAGAGTAGTGCTTTATCAGTCACTTAGTTAGTTTCATTTTCACTTTTATAATTCATTTTCTAAATAAAAATAACAGTAGTGCTTCAGAGGCCGACATTTAGCCTAATAATAATTGATATGAAGGATTTTTATTGAATACTACTGTAACCCAATAAGTTAATATCAAATAGATTTTTTCATATGAGTGACTGGGCTTCATGCGCAATATTCAGGCGACGCATGAGGGCACATCCGGTCTGCTCTAGGGCTCTGCTTTGCATTTTTTGACTCCTCTCGTCAAGACCTTGCTCCTGGTATGCTAAAAACCTGATTTCAAACAACTTGATTTCTTGGCAGTTTTGAATAACACACTGTTTTTGTTCCGAAAACGACCGACGAGGCCCTGATACCACTTGTTGGGGATTGGGGATCCCGCTCAAGACCTTCCAAAAATTATACCAAGCAGAAAAAACACACCCACACTTAAGGAGACACCATATTTAACGTGGTTCGGCCTCACTGCCTACGTCCACAGGAGAGTAGCTGGTTATCCCTATAACAATGAAGATATTACAGAAAGATTACAATAGAGGAGGAGCTCACACCATCCTTACTCACTCACTCACCCGTCTCCCTCTCTTACACCGAGAGAGACCGTCTCTCCGCCTCACATCTCTCACTCTCTTTGGTTTGCTCTATCTCTCTCTCTCTCTCACACACAATTAACTCTCCTCTCACCCTCTCTATTTATACACATTAAGATGGAGGTGGAGAGGCTGGCCTTGCACATGGCTAGCTGTTCCTTCACATGGCCAGATCATTTCTTGACATGTTGCAGCTGGCTTCACATGAAGAAGAAATCACTATGGGGTGATCTCCAACATGTAGTCCATTATATGTGAGACCCACCATCTTACATTTGTATCTCATTATGTGAAAATTCTTTATACACTACTCATGTCTATAATTTATGCCTCGTTTGTGAACAGGTTATTTTAGTAGTTTTTAATTTTTTATGAAAAGATATATAGAAAAATAGAGAGAGTGCTTTGACAATACAAGGTAACTTTTTAATTTTTTAACTAACATATTTATCAAAAACTTATTTTATAAGTAACTATACCAAACTCTTTCAATAATGATTGAAACATGTCAAAGATGGTTGGTTTTCAAAATATACATTCTATTTTATTATGGTTATAGATATTTAAATTGAGTCAATTTCAATCTCAACTTATCAAATTTGTATTTAATCAAACACCATTTTTTGTTCATAAATGGACAAAAACACCCATATGTCGTTATACAACTTAAATAGAAATGATGCTCGGGATCAATTAAATATAAATGAGATTAGTTGAGATTAAATTGACGTGCATATTTTGAAAATTAAATGTGTATTTAATGTAAGATGAAAAGTTTTGAGGACAGATACCACCTAATTTAAGAAAATAATTTCTCACACAAAGCCATCGCTTATCAATTTTCCTAAGAGCCGAACTCAATTGTGCCTGTTAATGTAAACCCCACCTCCACTACACCTACTCCACCTACTCCACTACACCTACTCCACTCCACCTACTCCACTACACCTACTCTCCACCCACATCTTCTACATAAAGGAGACCAACCATGTACATAAAACATGATATTAATCAATCCACAATTTATTCTATCTCTTTCTATATACATTGAGTTTAACAATGCCACAGCATTTCCTCTGTAGTCATGGTTTCCCAAACTATAACCAAAGCATGCATCGAAGAAAATGAAAAATAAGTAAATTGAATAAAACATAAAATGAAAAGAGCATTGTTTTAACCTTAGGCTTAATAATAGGGAGAATTTTTATTGAATGCTTGTGAGCCCACTACGTCATTATCCAATAGTTATTTGTCAAATAGTCATTGTCAATCTCATTTTTACTTTGTAACTCATTTTCTAAACAAAAAGAGCTAAGAGTAGTGCTTTATCAGTCACTTAGTTAGTTTCATTTTCACTTTTATAATTCATTTTCTAAATAAAAATAACAGTAGTGCTTCAGAGGCCGACATTTAGCCTAATAATAATTTATATGAAGGATTTTTATTGAATACTACTGTAACCCAATAAGTTAATATCAAATAGATTTTTTCATATGAGTGACTGGGCTTCACGCGCAATATTCAGGCGACGCATGAGGGCGCATCCGGTCTGCTCTAGGGCTCTGCTTTGCATTTTTTGACTCCTCTCGTCGAGACCTTGCTTCTGGTATGCTAAAAATCTGATTTCAAACAACTTGATTTCTTGGCAGTTTTGAATAACACACTGTTTTTGTTCCGAAAATGACCGACGAGGCTCTGATACCACTTGTTAGGGATTGGGGATCCCGCTCAAGACCTTCCAAAAATTATACCAAGCAGAAAAAATACACCCACACTTAAGGAGACACCATATTTAACGTGGTTCGGCCTCACTGCCTACGTCCACGGGAGAGTAGCTGGTTATCCCTATAACAATGGAGATATTACAGAAAGATTACAATAGAGGAGGAGCTCACACCATCCTTACTCATTCACTCACCCGTCTCCCTCTCTTACATCGAGAGAGACCGTCTCTCCGCCTCACATCTCTCACTCTCTTTGGTTTGCTCTATCTCTCTCTCTCACACACAATTAACTCTCCTCTCACCCTCTCCATTTATACACATTAAGATGGAGGTGGAGAGGCTGGCCTTGCACATGGCCAGCTGTTCCTTCACATGGCCAGCTGCAGCTGGCTTCACATGAAGAAAAAATCACTATGGGGTGATCTCCAACAAGTAGTCCATTATATGTGAGACCCACCATCTTACATTTGTATCTCATTATGTGAAAATTCTTTATACACTATTTATTATTTCAAATTATAATTTTGATCATCTAAAATTTAGTTGTGCAGTGCTTTGTAAAGTAAATTATTAATTAATTTACTTAAATGAATAGCCAATCATTTAATTAATTAATTTGGTGTAAGTGTACGTAGCATGTATTTTCTTGATTACTCATGTCTATAATTTATGCCTCGTTTGTGAACAGGTTATTTTAGTAGTTTTTAATTTTTTTTGAAAAGATATATAGAAAAATAGAGAGAGTGCTTTGACAATACAAGGTAACTTTTTAATTTTTTAACTAACATATTTATCAAAAACTTATTTTATAAGTAACTATACCAAACTCTTTCAATAATGATTGAAACATGTCAAAGATGGTTGGCTTTCAAAATATACATTCTATTTTATTATGGTTATAGATATTTAAATTGAGTCAATTTCAATCTCAACTTATCAAATCTGTATTTAATCAAACACCATTTTTTGTTCATAAATGGACAAAACACCCATATGTCGTTATACAACTTAAATAGAAATGATGCTCGGGATCAATTAAATATAAATGAGATTAGTTGAGATTAAATTGACGTACATATTTTGAAAATTAAATGTGTATTTAATGTAAGATGAAAAGTTTTGAGGACAGATACCACCTAATTTAAGAAAATAATTTCTCACACAAAGCCATCGCTTATCAATTTTCCTAAGAGCCGAACTCAATTGTGCCTATTAATGTAAACCCCACCTCCACTACACCTACTCTCCACCTACTCCACTACACCTACTCTCCACCCACATCTCCTATATAAAGGAGACCAACCATGTACATAAAACATAACATCAATCAATACACAATTTATTCCATCTCTTCATTGAGAAGAACGTGTTCTTGGAATTCACCACAGCTTGTCGCTTCGCAATCCGCCCGACACCACATTCTGGCATAGGCTCGGTCGCAGCTGATATAAATTCATTTTCGTATTTCGCAACAAATGATATTTGAACTTGCAACAACTCTGGCAGATCCGCACATCTTGGTGTAGCAAAACACACACTAGAAATTGTTTCTTTCAAGTCTAAAGGGCATTCTCTTTGTACTTCAATAATGGGAAGACGGACAGTGATAAGTTCACAAAATAGCTCAATGATCTCCTATGAAGCCATCATTTTCTCTTCTCTGATAATATGCTTTACCCAAATGCGAGCAGTAACTTCTTGACCAGTCTCGAGGAGCTTGGCAATGTCTCGGTGCAATGGAGACCCCCGACAGTGAGGTTGGTTACACCAGCAAGAGCAAAAAGAGCACTTTTCTCGTTATTCTTTACTTTCTCTCTCTAACCTTTTGTTTGCTTTTTGAAAAATATTCTCCACCAATCTCTCCACTCCCCCCTCACCGAACCATTCTCCCAACCATTCTTATAATTTTTATTTCCTTACAGGGCCGGTGGTGGTGGGTGGGTTATGGAGTGGGGTGTGATCATTTTAAAATACCAAAACCAAATCATGTTGTCTCCACCTTTATTTCATATAACCCACCTGGGCATGTCTCTTACGGGTCATTACTTTCTTTTTTTTTATATCTTCTTTTCCCATTTCCAAAAAAAAAAAAACCAAAAAAAAAAAAAACAAAAACAACCCATTCCACATTCATTCCACCTTATTTTTCTGCTCAGTTTTGTGCCATACATGTCATACAGATTTGCATAACAAACTCGTTTTTATTTATATCGAGGATCAACCCCGAGCACCGCTCTACACCACAAAAAATTCCACCTGATTTTTCTGCTCAGTCTTGTGCCATACATGTCATACAGATTTGCACAACAAACTCGTTTTTATTCATATCGAGGATCAACCCCAAGCACTGTTCTACACCAAAAAAAAAAAAAAAATCACCAACCACAACCCACAACCACCACAAACACCGACCTTACTCTTTCGCTTCTTCCACTGCTCTCTTCCTCTTGCCTCCGTCTTGGGCGTCCCTTAACGGCTCTTTCTCCATGCTTCCCAGTCCACCGAGCACGTTGCCTCCTCGCTGCTCCTCAAACGCAGCATATGGCGGACCTTTGAATCGGAACATAACAGTGGCCTTCCATTTTAGTTCCTTGTTTTCCGCCTTCAGTGCGCATATCTCTGCTCGCGCATCCTTATACATACGCTGGAGTAGAGCGAGTTGGGCATTTAACTGTTGTACCTCACTTGTCCTATTATAAAGCCAGTGAGACAAGTTCATGACCGCAGTCATGGTCTCCGCACATGACTTCAACGTATAATGGTTGGCCTCAATATTAGATTGAGCTGTCATTATTTGCTCAACTGACAGCATCGGAAAGTTCAACAGAGCAAAAACAAAGGTGCTTGGTACAGGGGCATTTGGTTGCGATTCAAAGGCGACAGAAACTGGTTATCTCTATTGTGGACTCGTTTAGGTCTGGAAAAAGGGTGAGCAAACTACAGGAAGATAAGGCCATATCAGATGCAGCACAAGCAGGGGGTTACAGAGTAGACGAAAGGGGTTTTAGAGTTCTTCAAAAAGAGGAGGCCATATCAGAGGCAACACAAGCAAGGGGTTGCAGAGTGGACGAAAGGGGTTGCAGAGTTCGTCACTTTGGTTTGCTTTCAATCTCTAAACCAACCTCAACCTCAACCTCGGTTTAAATAGACAATGTAGAGACGAAGAGGACAAAATAGGATCACACGCATCGGGCGCCGCTCGTTGCCACAGTGTTGGGCGCGACTTTTAAGGGCGCAACTTTTGAGGGTACGACTTTTGTGGGCACGATATATCTATATATGTATATCTTTTGGGCAGCCTATAGATACGACCACACAGTGTCTTCCACAACGGTTTGACACGACCATACAGTGTCTTCTACAGCGGTTCGACATGACCTTACTGTGTCTTCTACACCAGTTCGACACGAGCGATACAGTGTTTTCTACACCGGTCTGCCCCAACCATACCATGTCTTCTACAGTGCTTCGACACGACCGCACAGTGTCTTCTACAAACGGTCTGACACAACCACACAGTGTTTTCTACAACGGTCTGACACGACCATATAGTGTCTCCTATCTTATTTTATTTTATTTTTAGTTTATTTTCCTGTTTGGTTACTCTCTCCAAACTCAAGTTGGTTTGTGCCTGTCCTTCTTGAGTTTGAGGGGGGCTGTTAATGTAAACCCCACCTCTACTACACCTACTCCACCTACTCCATTACACCTACTCTTCTCCTACTCCAATCCACCTACTCCACCTACTCCACTACACCTACTCTCCACCCACATCTCCTATATAAAGGAGACCAACCATGTACATAAAACATAACATCAATCAATACACAATTTATTCTATCTCTTTCTATATACATTGAGTTTAACAGTGCCAAAGCATTTCTTCTGTAGTCATGGTTTCCCAAAACTAGAACCAAAGCATGCATCAAAGAAGATGAAAAATAAGTAAATTGAATAAAACATAAAATGAAAAGAGCATTGTTCTAACCTTAGGCTTAATAATAAGGAGAATTTTTATTGAATACTTGTGAGCCCACTATGTCATTATCCAATAGTTATTTGTCAAATAGTCATTGTCAATCTCATTTTTATTTTGTAACTCATTTTCTAAACAAAAAGAGCTAAGAGTAGTGCTTTATCAGTCACTTAGGGGTTGTTTGGGAACATCTAAAGAAGTGCACTTTTTGACTTTTTATGAAATATGGGTTGGATTTGGGTTGGGTTTGAAGTGATGTGTAAGAGAGGTGATGTGACTTAAATAAGATGATGTGACTTAAATAGGATAGTGACTTTTTAACTTTTTGTCTTTTTCAAGACATGCCAAACTTGGCCTTAGTTAGCTTCATTTTCACTTTTATAATTCATTTTTTAAATAAAAATAACAGTAGTGCTTCAGAGGCCGACATTTAGCTTAATAATAATTGATATGAAGGATTTTTATTGAATACTACTGTAACCCAATAAGTTAATATCAAATAGATTTTTTCATATGAGTGACTTTCAACCTCATTTTTAGTATGAAAGTCATTTTACTACTATATAAGTATATATATTTTTAATTTATTATTGATGAAACATGGAAGAAATAGATGAAGAAGAAAAAGAAGATAAAAAGGAACATAGCACTATACCGTGGCTTTTGAAGCCTTCTAGCAGTGTAGACTTTGGCAATTGGATCCACAAAGCCAGGATCTTTAGAGCTAGTTATTCCATTATTAAAAAAATTGTCACCTGTTGATATTACAAAGTCTACGTGTAACTTCTCTCCGGTCACTCCCATCATGTCATATATACGCATCAATTAGTCATATATTTATAATAAAAAAAATTAAAAAAAAAAGTCTAAAATTGGTTGAATAATATTATAACTGTATATGTAGAAATTGGCTTGCTTCATGTATAAAACTTTGAAGCCAATTATTACAGCGTTGTGATCATGAAAGCATAGACCCCAACACACCATCCACACAAAAATCATTGACATGCAAGTTTTAATTAAACTTGCCATGGTGAGTGATTGCTAAGCTCAATCTAGCTAGTATGTGTGTTTTTGTGGACAAGAGATAGAGAGAGATTGATTTTGCTCTTTTGCGGTTTGAACGGGTTTGTATACAATTGTGGAGGCAAGCCAGCAATGCTAGAGACACAGAATTTATATATAAAAAAATATTTAAAATATTAAATGTATGGCTCGATTTCATTCAAGATGTGGGTCTATTATACAAGACTTGAATCTGAATCACACATTATTTTACTGAGTATATTTCAATATATGAATTTTATACATATACATTTTTACTAGGTGCGAGAACACCAAGTCATATAAACTCAAAAATTATACCCAAAAAAGTAAATTCATATAAAATGATGTAGCAATATGTATTTATTTATTTTAAATGAAAAGACTCGATAAAAATAGTTTATTATTGGAAAAACTACACCTAAGTGGCATCAGGAAAAAAAATTATAAAAATGTGACAAATATTATAAAAACCAATAATTAAAACTATAAACCTTTTTATTAATGTGTAATAATTTTTCAAAATTTGTCCTGAAGAGTATGATTTTACAAATGTCACTACTGTATGGATTTTTTTTTGTATAATATTTTTCTTTATAAATTAATTTTTCTCTAATAAATGCATAGAGTAATATATATATATATATATATTTTGTTGTATATATATATATATATATTGTACAAAAACACCATAAAAATGACGTAATAATGTAATTTTTACAAATAAAAATCTCTATGAATGTTTTGTTATAAAATAAAAAATCTAAATTAAGTTGTAGAAAGATTTTGTGTGAATTTCTTTTATTACATGTCATTACTTCAAAAAGATCTTTTAAGAGTATATATTAAGTGAAAAAATTAATAATGTAAAATACATAAATAATTTTTTTTAATCAAATTTTCTTATTATTAAACACCAAAGTATTGGATTTAAAGTAATAAATACATGTAGAGCTTATACTTTTATATGTAGTGGTAACAAAATTAAATAAAAAAAAATTCGTATTTTTCATATTATGGCACTTACAATTATGTCAATTGGATCAAATCCAATACAATAATAAATGTCAATAGATAACATGAATCCATTGTATATCAGAGCTCATTAGTACAATATTATTTTTTGACTAAGCTGATGCGCAGAAAAATCCTCAACCTACTTACACTACAGTAGAAAAACAATGTGCCAACAGACCAGATGATTTATGTTTAAAAAAAAAAAAAAAAGACCAAATGACTTATCCCATATGATTTCATGGTAAGTTCATGAGCTACTTTCTCGGATTGGAGAGTGAAGGAGAAACAAAAACAAAAACAAAAGAAAATAAAAGAGGGGGGGGGGGGGGGGGGGGGGGACTTTGAGCTACCCATAGAGTATTTTCAAGTTCAGGAAGAAGCCTGTTGACAAGTTCAGGAGTGTCACTATCTTCCATTTTGCCCTTGATTCCTTCAGTTCCATTTCTAAATCCTAAGCAACACATATACATACAATCTTAGGCCAAGTTTGGCATGATTGAAAAAAGACAAAAAGTCAAAAAGTCACTATCCTATTTAAGTCACATCATCTTATTTAAGTCACATCACCTCTCTAACACATTACTTTAAACCCAACCCAAACCCAACATATTTCATAAAAAATCAAAAAGTACACTTATTTAGTCTTTCCAAACTAGGCCTTAATTTGAATTTACAATATATGAATAACAATCATGCAATTTGTTGGGGTTGATCATAATTTTTTAGATTTGAAATGTAATGTCAGTATTTTTCATGTACTTACACTTTATAAGATAAAAAAAAAATTAAATAAATTGAAAAACTAATTATTGAAAATTGAAGAATAAATATTTTTAACTTCTTAATTTGTCATGAGTTCAATTAGATTTACTGTTATAGTAAAATAAGTTAATGTAACTATGACAAAACTATAAATTTTATAGAATTTTTTTTTTAAAATTTAAAGGAAAGTCAATTTAATTTGCCATAATAAAAAGATGGAACAGTGAAAAGTAATAAAAAGGTACCTCCAATAGATTTGCAGTGTAAACTTTTGGAGATGTCACGGCTCACCAATCATAAATATGGTTATCGGCATTACTAAAGTACATTTCAACAAACGGGCTAGTATCTACAAAGAATTATTCCGCTAATTCTAGAAAGAAAGAAAAAACTAAAATTAAGAGTTAATTAATTTTCTTTTGATTAGTAATGTAAATTAATTAATTAATTAAATGAATGAAGCAAAGCCATCTGCTATCAATTTGCCTAGGGAGAGGCTTCAATTGTGCTTCTGTATCACCCCTGTAATCATGATTGTCCAACACTGCATGTCCCATGGATGATATAAGTTATAAATGTTGGAACAATCTTCTCTATAAACTAAATAATTTGAAACAAATCAAATAAATAAAAATAACTTACGTACCGAATTTATTTTATTGAACCGAATAAATAATTAAAAGATCAAATCAAGTGTGTGACACTCTATCCTTAAGACAGATTAGTCCCGCTACGGTGCTTACGGAAAAATGGCGTTTATCTTCCAGGATATAATGATCTTCACAAATTGTAGTAGCACTCTAAACAATTTGTACGGCGAACAAAAACCTTGTGTTCTATACTCTTTTTAATTTTTTTCTAAAATAATATGAAGAATAATTTATGCAAATGAGCAAAATGGGACAGTAAGAAAAATGAATTTTCAGACTGTTTTTTGATGCAAAAGACTATTGAAATGACTGGTATTTATAAGCATACAGATATCTCCAAACAGGTGCTGTCTAGAACCGAACAGGTCTGAAACTGTTTGAACAGATATAATTCAAAATTCAAACAGATAACTGCTTCCAACTGCAACAGATCTGCTGGCAGTTTTGGACAGATAACTGCCCAGCAGTTTGGATCTGTCCAGGTAGTTTAAAACCTGTAAACAGTTTGAATTAAATCTGTTGTGGATTGGAAAAGGCACATTTATGAACAAAAAATTTAAATTCAAATTTGGAATTAATTTCCCGCAATAATTTTTTAAAAAATTCAAATGAATTTTGTCCAAAAAATTAATATTATGACCGACCTGACCCACACCTGTGTCCGGCACGGCTCAGCTCGGCCGGCCGATCGGACGGACGGCAGCGGCGTGCACGCGTGTGGTGGTTTGGGCTAAGGTTTACTTTGTTCATAACTCCTCCCTTCTACAAACTTGGGGTGCCCCTTAGGGCCCAACCCATGTATTGTCACCTGGAACTTATATACACACATAAGTTTTCTTAAGTTTCTAATGTGAGATAACCATTTCAAGAAAACCCTTTACTTCTTTAAATGTCCATTCCACAAACCTGAAAATGACGTTAAGTTCCCATTCACTCATAAATAGTTTTGACGAACTGTCTTCACCGTGTGACTTGCTACGCAGCAAAGAACATGTCACCTCTTCGAACCCACCTCAAAAGACGTGTGTGGACCCCACTCAATTTTGGGCTCAAAGTCAGCCCAAAATAAGCCTATATAAAACTAATTTTCCAATAATCCCCCATGTGAATCGAATTTGACGGAGAGAAAATGCAACAACATGATCTAGTTACAGAGAGTACAGAAATTAGAAATATTCTGCAAATGATAGGTAGCTTTTGGTTTTGAACCTTCCCTTGTGAGACACTATCGGATTTACTAGCTAACCAATGAACATGATGTCTTGAACTGTTCAGCTGTTTGTGTAAACCAAGACAATAAAACTCACACAGTATATTACCAGTCACAGTTTATTTCTCACTATTGTGTTCATTTTGGCCCTGAATAACCTGGTCTTTCATGAGTGCTCTTAGAGACTTGTAACCCGTCACAAATCTCATAGAACCGGCCCAGTTCACACTCATATAGGTGATTCTTATGAAGAGCATCTTACCATACTCCACTAGGTATACCTAGATATAAGAATCATTAAAAGAATTACTTAATCTAAAACGATGCAGACATCACTATTTCATCATAGAAATGGGTAGGAGTTTGAGTCTCCAGTGATCCTTATGAGTCATACACAACTCGGTTGTCCTTTTGAACCTAGATCTTGGGATCTCCAGTCAACTAGGTTGGATTTTTGTTGTGGTAACTCTTATTTAATAGGCTTAAGTCCTATTTCCCGCGATGAATTTTCAACTAACTCTCTTGCTAACCCTTTAGTTAGTGGATCTGCTATATTGTCTTTAAACTTCACATATTCAATGGAAATAATTCTATTAAAGAGTAGTTGTCTCACGGTGTTATGTCAATGACGAATGTGTCGTGATTTACCGTTATACATGTGACTCTATACTCTACCCATTGCTGATTGACAGTCACAATGTATGCATATAGCAGGCACCAATTTTGGCTACATAGGAATATTTTCAAGTAAGTGGCAAAGCCATTCTGCCTCTTCCCCAGCTTTTTCTGAAGTTATGAATTATGATTCTATAATAGACCTAGCAATGCAAGTCTGTTTAGAAGATTTCCAAGATAGAGTCGCACCACCAAATGTAAAGACATGTCCACTGGTGGATTTTTAGTCTCTAGTATCCGATATCCAATTTGCATCACAGTATCCTTCAAGTACTGCTGGATATCTAGTACAATTAAGTCCAATGTTACGAGTAAATCGGAGATATCTTAGAACCCTTATAATTAATTTTTAGTGTTCTACTCCCGGACTACTCGTATATCTACTTAATTTACTTATTGCATAAGCTATGTCCGAGCGAGGACAGTTCATCAAGTACATTAAGCTTCCAATAATTTGGGCATACTCTAATTGAGAAATATTTTCATGTTCATTCTTAGAAAGAAACAAATTAACATCCACATGTGTTTTAGCAAGATGATCATCATCTTTGCTAAATTTGTCAAGTATTTTCTCAATGTAATGAGATTGTAACAAAGCATTACTTTCTGATGTTTTGGTAATTTTCATACCAAGTATTATATCAATAATCCCCATGTCCTTCATGTCAAAATGTTTATTTAACATTTTCTTGGTAGTTTTGATCATGTCATTATTATTACCTATAATGAGCATATCATCCACATAAAGACATTCTATAACATAGCCTTCGTTTGTGTTTTTAATATAAACACATTTGTCACATTCATTAATTTTGGATCCATTTGACATCATTTCTTTGTCAAATTTCTCATGCCATTGCTTTGGCGCTTGTTTTAAACCATATAATGATTTAACCAATTTACACACTTTCTTTTCTTTTCCTAGAACAAAAAATCCTTCTGGTTGTTCCATGTAAATTTCTTCATCTAATTTACTATTTAAGAAAGTGGTTTTCACATCCATTTGATGAATTTCTAGATTGTACAAAGATGTAATAGCAATTAGCATTCTAATGGATGTTATTCTAGTAACCGGTGAGTATGTGTCAAAGTAATCAAGACCTTCTTTTTGTCTAAAACTTTTGACCACAAGTCTTGTCTTGTATTTGTCAATTGATCCATCCGCTTTCATTTTTCCTTTGAAAATCCATTTGTATCCAAGAGGTTTACAACCTGGTGACACATCCACCAATTCCCAAGTGTGATTTTGCAGGATGGATTCAACTTCACTATTTACAGCTTTTTTCTATAAAAGAGCTTCAGGACTAGACATAGCCTTTTTAAAAGTTAAAAGCTCATTTTCTAACAAAAATGTTAGGAAATCTGGATCAAAAGAATTTGAGGTTCTAGCACGTTTACTACGTCTAGGTTCCTTTTCATCAATTTGATCTATCTCTTGCTCTTGTTCTTGATCATGACTAGTAATAGTATCAAAAGATATTTTATTATTACTAGTCTGTTGTCCAGTCTTATTTGGAAACACATGTTCAAAGAAAGACGCATTCTGAGATTCAATAATAGTATTTACATGTATTTCAGAATGTTTTGACTTATGAATCAAAAACCGATATGCATTACTATTCTTGGTATAACTAATGAAAATACAATCAACTGTTTTATGACATATCTTAGTCTTTTTAGGACTAGAAATAACCACTTTAGCCAAACACTCCCATACTTTTAAGTATTTGTAAGATGGTACTCTCCCATGCCACAATTCATAAGGTGTTTGATTCACTTTCTTTCGGAGTACTTTATTAAGTATATAATTAGCAAAAAGTATTACTTCCCCTCACAAGTTCTAAGGTAATCCAAAACTTATTAACATGACATTCATTATTTCTTTTAAAGTTCTATTTTTCCTTTCAGCAATTCCATTTTGCTGAGGTGAGTAAAGAGCGATGGTTTGATGAATTATTCCATATTCTTTACAAAATTCACCAAAAGGTGATTCATATTCACCACTTCTATCACTTCTAAGTTTCTTAATTTTCTTACCAAGTTGATTTTCAACTTCATTCTTGAATTGAATGAAAGTTTCAAAAGCTTCATCCTTGATTCGAATTAAATAAACATAACTATATCTAGTATAGTCATCTATAAAAGTGATAAAATACTTTTTCCCACCTCTAGTTTGAATTGATTTAAAATCACAAATATCACTATGAATTAATTCAAGTGGTTCCGTACTTCTTTCAATTGAATGAAAAGGAATTTTGGATAATTTTGCATCAATGCAAATTTCACATATATGATTTAAATCAATGTCAAATTTAGGTAAACATTCCATATTAATTAATCTACGCAAAGATCCATAATTAACATGTCCAAGTCTACCATGCCATAAATTTGAAGACTCAAGCAAGTAAGAAGAAGATGTATTTTTATTAATAACAGAGGGTACAACAGTCATTACATTCATTTTGAAAAGGCATTAGACATGTAACCTTTTGCCTACATACATCCAGTTTTTGGTAAGTACAAACTTGTCACTTTCAAAAACTAGCCTAAACCCATTTTACTCAACAAAGATCAGGAAACAACATTCTTGCGAATATCCGATACATGCAGTACATTGTTAAGAGTGAGTTCCTTTCCAGATGTCATCTTCAAAATAATATTCACTGTCCTTCAACTTTAGAAGTCGAAGAGTTGCCTATAAAAATTTGTTCACCATTGTCCACTATAGAATAAGCTGTGAACATCTTTTTGTCAGCACAAATATGACGAGTAGCACTAGTGTCCACCCACCATTCTTTAGGATTTCTGACAAGGTTTGCCTCGAAAATAACTGCAGAAAGATTTATGACATCTACACCATTGGAAATTTTATCCACTTCGGTCATATTGGCTTAAGCAGGCTTCTTGCTTGATTTTCCGTTGCCTTTGCAAAAATCAGTTCTTAAGAACTTCTTTGGCTTTTTATCATGATTCACTGGCATAATCCCAACATAAGAAGTGGTTGGCACAATTGCAGCCACCATACCAGTACTGGTTTGAACATTAGTTTGACCAGTTTCTATAGCCTTGAATTCTAAATTATAAAACAAAAGTATAATTAGAATTTTATACTACACAGAAAATTAAAACCAAAACCACAGAATTGAATTCTATAAAAAATAAAATAAACAAGAATTGTAACTTTTATTTTTCCATTAATTTGAAAATAAAATAAATTTTTATTTAACCAAATTAATTCCACACAGAAAATTAAATTTCTGTAACACTTCAATAATTAAAATACTGAAACAAAATTTTAATTAATGAACACTCAAAAATATTTTCTGAAAATCAAAATTAATTCCTGACAAAATTTCACAAATAAATATCCTAAATTGTTAATGAACCAGTATATTACTTGTCACGCCCCAAAATTCGGACAACTAAATATTAAATTAGGACTAAACCCCAATAATATTCCATCATCCAAATCTTAGGGGTGAAACAAAAACTAAACGCCAACCAAAGCATCTACCATAATTTTATAACTATCAAATACCTTCAACATTAAAGTAGCAACAACTAGCTAAAACAACTTAAATAAAGTACGGTTACAAACCATGCCAAATTATTCCAATACTAAAGTCATAAAAAAATAATAATAAATACATGAACTACTAAAAATCCTAAGCTCAAAAAAACAAAAGAAATCCAAGAGATATGCCCAAAAACTATAATTACTTCTCGTCACCACCGTAGCCTCAACTAATTCTGCAAAGGAAGCTCAGCTGCGCTCAAACAAAACGCGCCCAAGTTGCCAAGAGACAAAACGGGTCAGTATACAGGTATACTGGTATGAGTACAAGATTTAATACACACGTGTCTACCAGACACAAACAAAAATACATTTAACTCTTGTTACGGGACAAGACAAGTAGTTCTAACCGCACCGAGACGAATGGGTAATTTCCCGAGATACGGTGGCATTTAGTTTCTTGTCCGTACACAATGAAATATAAATTGATTATAAAATAAACAAAATAGAAATAGAAATATGGTGGGTCAGCCCTGCATAAAAAGTTAGTAAGACTCACCATCCTGCAAAAAAATAAAGTTAGTATGATTTAATCATAAGTAATTTACTGAAGAAATATAAAAATGCACCGTTTCTTGCTTAAATAATTTGAATTGACCAAAACTCAAAGAACGAAAGTTGTACAGAATCAAATTTCCTAAAAGACAACACGAACGAATTTAACAGAAACTGAAAAGGTTAAGAGAAAAACTTGATATACAAATCTAGACGGAATTCAATATAAAAATCTGAAGCTGAAAGTGAATAAAAAATTCCCTAAGATGATTTTTTTCGAAAAAGTTCAAAACACGAAAAGTGTGCAAAATAATGTTTTACTTCGGTTTACAAGAAACCAATAAAAATGAGCTCGTTTCGTGGGTTAAAACAGCCTCTAAAATCTGCCTTGCTAAAATGAATCAAACCGACAATAATCAAGATCATCCGATTATAAGCTCTAATCGATCTTTTTAATAAAAAGCTAAAACGCAAAAGTTGTCTAGAATCACGTATATATGCCTCTGCTCAAATTTCATAATTTATCAAGATCGTTTACTATTTTTTTATCATGTACATATCAGTACCATTCACACTATACTAATAAATTCATAATAAAATTCTTTGTACCTTAACTCCACCACTTCGGCTCTCCCCTTCCAGCCTACACATATATCCCATGTGCCTCCCGTATACCTAACACCGCTCCGAAGCCAAACTTGCACGGGAATATCGTCCCAAGTTTGACTCACACTCCCCGGATGGTTAGCATATACGTACGCGCGCAAATCAAAGCACTCGTCTACTCATGAGAACGAGGCAACAATATATATATACACAACATCTCACACATGAGAATAAACATAACAATGCCGAGCCTAAGGCATTCAAATAAATCTCATAATCCTCACTTTTTTTTTATAGACTCTTTCTCACCATCACTCAAATAAAACAACAATCCATGGAGTCATGGTGGAGTATAAGGAATTTATCTATAGGTTCTTAATTAATTTTAATTTCATATGACCATGAGTGTAATTACAACGATAAAATAAATCTATATAAAAATCCTAAACATGGCATACATAACTAATCAAAATAATTAAAATCAATCCATCATCTACATGCAAATACAAAATCATTCCAACATCAAATAAAAATAAATAAATAAAAATAACGAATCAATCCATCCTCTAACCAATATCTATGGATTCTAAGTTTATTTTAATTTTTTATAATCATGAGTGTGATTACAACCATAAAATAAATGCATATAAGAAAAAACCCTAAACCTTGTATACACAACTAACAAAAATAATTAAAATCAATCAATCATCTTAAAATCCTAAACCTTACATACACAACTAATCAAAGTAATTAAAATCAATCAATTATTTAAAAACCTTAAACTTTACATACACAATTAATCAAAGTAATTAAAATAATAATTAATGAACACTCAGAAATATTTTCTGAAAATCAAAATTAATTCCTGACAAAATTTCACAAATAAATATCCTAAACTGTTAATGAACCGGTATATTACTACTAGTTGTCAAAGAAAAAAGACAGTATATTACTAGTATCTGTCAAACAGTATATTATTACTATTTGTTTTCCAACCAAATATTACTTTGTTAAATCACAGAAAATAATTTCTGTAATAAGAAGAAAGAGAAAAGGAAACAAACGAAAAATTCAGCATAAACAGAATAATTCGGATCTGTCTTAAGATTGTTGGAACAATCTTCTACGTAGAATAAATAATTTGAAACAAATCAAACAAATAAAAAATAAATTACGTACCGAATTTATTTTACCGAACCGAATAAATAATTAAAAGATCAAGTCGAGTGTGTGGCATTCTGTCCTTAAGATAGATTCGCCCCGCTACGGTGCCTACGGAAAAACGACGTCTATCTCTCAGGATACAATGATCCTCACAAATTATAGTAGCACTCCAAACAATTTGTACGGCGAACAAAAATCTTATGTTCTATACTCTCTTTAATTTTTCCCTAAAATAATATAAAGAATAATTTATGCAAAGGTGCAAAATGGGACAGTAAGAAAAAAGAATTTTTCAGACTGTTTTTTGATGCAAAAGACTACTGAAATGGCTGGTATTTATAGGCATACAGATCTGTCCGAACAGGTGCTGTCTAGAACCGAACAGGTCTGAAACTGTTTGAACAGATATAATTCAAAATTCAAACAGATAACTGCTTCCAACTGCAACAAATCTGCTGGCAGTTTTGGACAAATAACTGCCCAGCGGTTTGGATCTGTCCGAGTAGTTTAAAACCTGTAAACAGTTTGAATTTGAATCTGTTGTGGACTGGAAATGGCACATTTTTGGACAGAAAATTTAAATTCAAATTTGAAATTAATTTCCCGCAATAATTTTGTCCAAAAAATTAATATTAGGACCGACCCGACCCACACCCCCGCCCGGACGGCAACGACGCTCGCGTGTGGTGCTTTGGGCTAAGGTTTACTTTGTCCATAATTCCTCTCTTCTACAAACTTGGGGTGCCCCTTGAGGCTTAACCCAAGTGTTACCACCTAGAACTAGGAGTGCAACTTGGACGAGCTCAACCCAAGCAACCCGTGCCCAGCTCGAGTTTTTTTAGGGCTTGGGTAACTATATCTTGTAATCTGGACCGGCCGGGGCAGATTTTTTATGCCTGAATTGTCATTCGGGCCGGGCCTGGACAGAATCAGTGGCCAACCCGAGCAACCCGAACCCAAATTGGATTTGATATATTATATAAATTGTATAATATATGTATAAATTAAATTAAATAGTTGTCCTTAATTTTTATTTTTTATTTTTTTTTGGCTGGTCTTTCATCCTTGGATTAGCATCTTTTATGTGGACCATTAGATTAAATCTAAAAAGAAAAGCCTACCTTATCTCTCTCTCAGACTCACTTTATTTGTTCAGGAGAGTTGAACTTTGAAGAACGGCGGAGATAAGTTTCGACTAACAACGACGACGCCACCAGATTTGAAATCTATTGATTATAGCATGTCTAGCATTTATGCACCAGATTTTGAAAGTTTCTGTTTGGGTAAGTGGAAAATGATTCAGTTCCAGTGGTTTTTAGTCTATACTAGTGTGATCTCTTGGGTGGTGTTGTTTTCATCAAGATTAAGATGTTGTTTGGGTGGTGGTGAAGGGTTAATCAGGTCACTCCCAGGTCAACCTGACAATATTTCCTTTTAGCAGTACTCAGGTTACATAGTTACAGATGCTGAACATGGCAGAGCTCTCTTTTGTTATTTTGTGGAAGCAGATTCACCTGGACTTGTGAATTTCGAGCAATTCGGGCTAACCCGAGTTCAAATTATAAAGCTTGGTCCAAGCTTGGGCAGCCATGCTGGGGTTAATGGTCGGGCTTGGGCACTGCCAAATACAATTCAGGCTGGGCTTGGGCAAACCCCCAACCCGGCCGAACCTACCCGAGTTGCACCCTTACCGAGAACTTATATACACATATAAGTTCTCTTAAGTTTCCAATGTGGGATAACCATTTCAAGGAAACCCACATTTTACTTCTTTAAAGGTCCATTTTACGAACCCAAAAACAACGTCAAGTTCCGATTCACTTATAAATGGTTTTGACAAACCGTCTTCACCGTGTGACTTGCTATGCGGCAAGGAACATGTCACCTCTTTGGACCCACCCCAAAAGATGTGTGGACCCCACTCAATGTTGGGCTCAAAATCGGCCCACCTATATAAAACCAATTTTCCAACAATAAACATATATAGAAAAATGATTGGGAACTCTAATTGAGCACCCTCAATCCATCCCCAATGATGTGAAATGAATACCGTGAAGGAAGGGATCTACACTCTTCATTCCTCCTCTTTCTATTCTCTTTCTCTTCCGCCTCATTAAAAGTTAAAATAGGGGTGATGTATTGGGAGATGTAGCACCACTCAAATATATATTTTATCAAGAAACCAATGAAAAAAACAATAAATAAAACTCACTACTAAGACATGTTTGTTGGAAATGGTTTGGAAAAATCTGGGTATATAACAGATTTTTTTCCTAACTTTGGTCTATTATTTAGGTGGGACCCGTGCGTCATTTTTCGCAGGTCAAAGTAGTAATGCGTTCTATGCCGCATTGTGATTCACGTGGTATATTTGGTTGCTCAAAACCATTATCGAGTGAATGGGAAATTGAAGTCAAAGTGTACTCCATGAAAATGGAGTTTTTGTGGAAAATCCTTAAAGGTTAATTGATTTGGTAGGAAGTTTTGAGTGGATTTATAAGGCATGGGATTGGAAGTTGCGGTGTGTCCCAAGGGGTACCCAAGTTTTGTAGAGAGGGAGGTTATGGGCTAAACCCATTGGACCTAAAAATCACCACACACGCACGCGCCGCTGTCCATCCAATCTGGCTGGCGGGGCTGGGGATGGGCTTGGGCGCGGGTGCGTGGTGTGAGATTGGGTTGGGCTTGTCCGGCCCAATACCAATCTTTTTGGGCCAAAAACATTTGGATTTAATTTTACTTTTTGAAATAAAATATGTCCAACTGTCCAGAATTGAAATTAATTCTGGAATTAAACTGTTCCGATTTTTTCCTACACCCAAACAAGTCCGTATAGTTTTTTATCTGTTCAAATTTGAATCCAACAGATTTGTATCTGTTTATTCAAACTGAACAGGTATCATACCTGTTCAAACAGGTTTTGTACCTGTTTAATTCAAACCCAACAGCCATAAATTCTCCTATAAATAGACAACCCTCATTTGATGTTTCATTAACAATTTTCGTCCATAATAATTCTACTATTATTCTTACATATTGTTGCATTATTTTTCTGTGAGAAAGAGTATATTCACTTAGTGTGTTCGTTGTACAAATAAATTGTAGTACTGTATTTATTTGTTGTTGATCATTTCATCCTGGGAGATAGACGCCCACATTTTGAAAGCACCGCGGAGAGGACGAATCTGTCTTAAGGACACAGTGTCGAATACTGGACTTGATCAGATTATTATTCAAAGAAATTAATCAAGTAAGTTAATTCTTTTTCTGATTTATTTTTATTTAAATTAGATTTTAATTTTGTTTTTGTAACAACACAAAATCTGTTTTTGTAACAACACAAAATCTGTTTTTATTTATTTATTTTTATTTCTAGTTTGATTTTTGTAATCAAACATTTTGTCTCATTTCCTTTATTTCTTTTATATTCTAGTTGTTGTTAAGTACACAACATAATTTAATTTATTTAAATATAATAAAGATTGTCCAACAATCTTAAAACAGATTAATTTTGTGTATCTTTATTGTATTTAATTTTCTGTGTTTCACAAAGTAATATTCTGGTTGGAAAATACAAATAGTATTTATAAACTATTTGACAGATAATAGTAATATACTGTCTGTTTTCTTTGACAACTAGTAGTAATATACTAGTGTCATTAACAATTGCAGAATATTATTTTGTGTTATAGAAAATTATTGTGATATTTTATTTTTCTGGTTTTAGTAACAAGGAAAATAAAATTATTTTGTGTTATAATTTATTTTCTGGTTTTAGTAACTAGAAAAATAATTTGTGGTTTGTTTTTCTGATTTTTGTAATCAGATATTATGGCTACTGCAACTGGAAGTGGTACTCCAATTGTTACACCAACATCGGTCCCTATCTAGAACCATGTTCATGTACCAATAAATCATGGAGAAAAATCGAAAAAATTTAACTGTACTAAGTTTAAGAGATGGTAGCAGAAGATGTTTTTCTATCTTACAACTCTAAATTTGGCCCGGTTTCTCCATGAAGAGACTCCAGCACTTAAAGAGGGTGAAAGTGATCGGCAAGTTGTTGCCGCTGTAGATGCTTAGAAACATTCAGATTTCCTATGCAGAAACTACATCCTCAATGGCCTTGACAACATGTTGTATAATGTTTACAGTCCTTTGAAGTCAGCAAAAGGATTGTGGGATTCTTTGGAGAAGAAATACAAGGCAGAGGATGCCGGCACGAAAAAAATTGTTGTCGGTAAATTTCTGGACTTTGTTATGGTAGACTCCCAAACGATAATTTTTCAA
This sequence comes from Camellia sinensis, assembly GCF_055761805.1. NCBI lineage: Eukaryota > Viridiplantae > Streptophyta > Magnoliopsida > Ericales > Theaceae > Camellia > Camellia sinensis. The sequence goes on from NC_138975.1 coordinate 142,306,035, forward strand.
GTTCAAAATTTTCAAATAATTTTGCATGATATTCATTCAGAAGGTATGTCCCTTAGTGAGTCTTTCCAAGTCACTACTCTAGTGGAAAAGTTACCACCGGCTTGGAAAGATTTCAAAAATTATTTAAAACATAAACGCAAGGAGATGACCATGGATGAATTGATCGTAAGATTGAGAATTGAGGAAGATAACCAAAAGGCTGAAAAGATGAATGGAAAAAATCCCATTGAGTCCAAGGCTAAAGTGGTTGAACAAGTTCTCAAACCACATAACAAAAAGAGGAAGTTTACTAGAGATGGTCCTAAACAAGGCGACAACAATGGCAACAAGAAGTTCAAAGGAAAATGCTATAACTGTGGCAAGATTAGACATCGAGCTTCTGACTGCCGCCGCCCTAAGAAGGATCGCAGAAGTACAAGCAAGAAGACTACCAATCAGGCCAATGTAACTGAACTAGATTACATCTCTGACAGGGTGAATGACATCAACCTCTCTGCTGTGGTGTCTGAGGCTAATTTGGTTGGAAATCCCAAGGAATGGTGGATTGACACTGGGGCAACTCGTCATATTTGTGCAGACAAGAAGATGTTCACTACCTACAATGAGGCTGCAAATGGTGAACAACTTTTCATGGGAAATTCTTCTACTTCTACTGTGGCTGGACAAGGGAAAGTGATCTTGAAGATGACATCAGGGAAAAAACTGACCCTCAACAACGTACTGCATGTACCTGACATCCGGAAGAATTTAGTTTCTGGTTCTTTGTTAAGTAAAAATGGTTTTAGGCTTGTCTTTGAGTCTGATAAATTTGTATTAACAAATAGTGGCATGTATGTTGGTAAGGGATACATGAGTGATGGTATCTTCAAACTAAATGTAATGACAGTTGTACCAAAATTTGCTATTAATAAGAATAACATATCTTTTGCTTATATTCTCGAGTCGAATTTATGGCATGGTAGATTAGGACATGTAAATTATGATGCTTTACTTATATTAATTGGTTTAGATTATATACCAAAGTTTGAAATTGATCATAATCATAAATGTGAAGTTTGTATAGAAGCGAAATTAATTAAGACTCCATTTAAATTGGTTGAAAGGAAAACCGAAACTCTAGAATTAATTCATACAGATGTATGTGATCTTAAATTTGTTCAAACTAGAGGAGGCAAAAAGTATTTCATAACATTTATCGATGATTGCACAAGATATTGTTATGTTTATTTACTTAGAAGTAAAGATGAAGCCTTAGAAATGTTTAAATTCTACAAAACAGAAGTTGAAAACCAACTTGGTAAAACCATTAAAATGGATAGAAGTGATGGGGGTGGTGAATATGATACACCATTAAATGAATTTTGTGCACAACATGGCATTATTCACCAAACTGTAGCACTCTATTCTCCTCAGCAAAATGGAATTGCTGAAAGGAAGAATAGAACCCTAAAAGAAATGATGAATGCCATGTTACTAAGTTCAGGCTTACCACAAAACTTGTGGGGGGAAGCAATATTGTCTGCTAATTATGTTCTTAACAGAATACCCCACAAAAAAAACTAACAGCACTCCTTATGAATTGTGGAAAGGTCGACCACCTTCCTACAAATACTTAAAAGTGTGAGGGTGTTTGTCAAAAGTTGAAGTTCTTGGTCCTAAAAAGACTAAGATTGGACCAAAAATAGTAGATTGTGTGTTTATTGGTTATGCTCAAAATAGTAGTGCATATTGGTATCTGACTTATAAATCAGAAATACCATATATAAATGTGAACACTATTATAGAGTCAAGGAACGCTATTTTTTTTTAACATGTCTTTCCTTACAAGAAATGACAGGAATTAAGTTCACAGAAAAGAACTTATGATTGTACACAAAGTTAAGAGACTAATGACAATCAAACACAAGAGACTAGTAATGGTCTCAACCAACAAGATTTAACTGATGATGAACCAAGACGAAGTAAGAGAGCGAGAACATCAAAATCCTTTGGTCCAGATTTTCTGACATACCTGTTAGAAAATGAACCTCAAAGCTTTAAGGAAGCAATGACAGGTCCTGAAGCACCTTTGTGGAAAGTGGCTGTTAATAATGAAATTGAATCCATTATGCAAAATCATACTTGGGAATTGGTGGATCTTCTACCTGGATCTAAACCTCTTGGATATAAGTGGATATTCAAGAGAAAAATGAAAGTAGATGGTTCAATAGACAAGTATAAAGCAAGACTTGTAGTAAAAGGTTACAGACAAAAAGAAGGTCTGGACTATTTTGACACATATTCCCCTGTGACAAGAATAACATCCATTCGCATGCTTATTGCTATAGTAGCGTTGTTTAATTTAAAAATACATCAAATGGATGTTAAGACAACTTTCTTAAATGGTGATCTAAATGAAGAGATCTATATGGAGCAACCCGAAGGGTTTGTAGTATCGGGGCAGGAAAAGAAAATTTGTCGGCTTGTAAAATCCCTTTATGGATTAAAACAAGCACCTAAGCAGTGGTATGAAAAATTTGATTATACAGTGCTTACTAATGGGTTTAAGATAAACGAATGTGACAAATGCTTCTATGTTAAAAACACTGACTAAGGATATGCCATAGTTTGTCTTTATGTAGCTGGCATGCTTATCATTGGAAGCAGTCAAAACATGATCAAATCAACTAAGCAAATGCTTAACAAAAGATTTGATATGAAAGATATGGGAGTCGCAGGTGTTATATTAGGAATAGAAATTACTAAAACATCTGACGAATATGCATTATCTCAATCTCATTATATTGAGAAAATTCTCGATAAATTTATCAAGGATGATTTGAATGTAGCTAGAACACCTGTAGACATCAGTCTCTATTTATCGAAAAATAAAGGTGATGCAGTGTCTCAGTTAAAATACTCTCAAATCATTGGAAACCTAATGTACCTAATGAATTGTACTCGTCCTGACATAGCTTTTGCAGTCAGTAAATTGAGTAGGTACACTAGTAACCCCAAAGAAGACCATTGGAAGGCGATCATTCAGGTTCTTAGATATCAAAGATTCACCCGTGATCATGGTTTGAATTTTACTTGATATCCAGCAGTACTCGAAGGTTATTATGATGCAAATTGGATATCAAATACTAAAGATTCAAAATCCACAAGTGGATATGTCTTTACTTTGGGAGGCGCTGCTGTTTCTTGGAAATCCACGAAATAAACATGCATCGCACGATCCACAATGGAATCCGAGTTCATTGCTTTAGACAAAGCAGGAGAAGTAGCAGAATGGTTTCGTCACTTTTTAGAAGACATTCCAATGTGGCCAAAACCTATGCCAGCTATTTACATTCATTGTGATAGTCAATCTGCAATAGGCAGGGCACATAATCATATGTATAATGGTAAGTCACGGCATATTCATCATCGACATAATACTGTAAGGCAATTGCTCTCAAATGAAATAATCTCAATAGATTATATAAAATCTAAAGAGAATATTGCGGATCTATTAACAAAAGATTTAACAAAAGAGCAAGTGTATAGTTCATCGAAAGGAATGGGATTAAAGCCTATTACATAAGAGTCATCATAATGGTAACCCTACTTATATGACTGGAGATCCCAATAACTAAGTTCAAAGAGACAACTAAGTTATGTGTGGCTCGCTAGAAATCACCAAGGGATTAAAATTCCTTACCCATTCCTATGGTGAGAGTGATATTTGCAATATGTGTTGTCTGCAGGGGTATAAGGATAAGCTTTGCTTTTAATGATTACTTATATCTTGATTAAAGGCATAATATCAAGACGAGTATAAGGAGATACTCACAATAAGAATCACCTATATGAGTGTTGAACTGGGGTCGGTTCTATGAGAATGAAGAGGCTACATTCTCTAGAAGCACTCATGAAAACCAGGAGCGTTCAAGGCCAAAATGAACACAACAGTGAGAACCACGATGTGTTAGAAGATATTTTGTGTGAAACCTATTGTCTTGGCATACACAAACGGATGAACAATTCAAGGCATCGCATCCATTGGTTAGCTAGTAAATCCGATGGATTATCACTAGGGAAGGTTCAAGGTCGAAAGCTACCTATCCTAAGGCAAGATATTTTCGATACTCTTTCGACAAAGTCTGCATATTGTTGCATTTCCGTTGTCATCAAATTCCATTCATGTGGGGATTGTTGGAAATGATTTGGAAAAATCTAGGTATATAACAGATTTTTTCCTAACTTTGGTCTATCATTTAGGTGGGACCCGTGCGTCATTTTTCACGGGTCAAAGTAGTAACGCATTCTATGCCGCGTTGTGATTCACGTGATATATTTGGTTGCTCAAAACCATTATCGAGTGAATGAGAAATTGAAGCCAAAGTGTGCTCCATGAAAATAGAGTTTTTATGGAAAATCCTTAAAGGTTGGAAAGTGGCTTGTCCCACATTGAGTTGGTGGGAAGTTTTGAGTGGATTTATAAGACATGGGATTGGAACTTGGGGTGTGGCCCAAGGGATAACCAAGTTTTGTAGAGAGGGAGGTTATGGGTAAAATAGGCTAGACCCATTCGACCCAAAAATCACCATACGCGCGCCGCCATCCGTCCGTCCGGTCAGACGGGCGGGGTTGGGGCTAGGCTTGGGCGCGGTTGCGTGGTGTGAGGTTGGGTTGGGCTTATCCGGCCCAATACTAATCTTTTTGGGCCAAAAACATTTTGATTTAATTTTGTTTTTTGAAATAAAATCTGTCCAACTGTCCAGAATTGAAATTAATTATGGAATTAAACTGTTCCGGTTTTTCCCTACACTCAAACAGGTCCCTACGATTTTTTATCTGTTCAAATTTGAATCCAACAGATTTGTATCTGTTTATTCAAACTAAACAGGTATCATACATGTTCAAACAGGTTTTGCACCTGTTTAATTCAAACCCAACAGCCATAAATTCTCCTATAAATAAACAGCCCTCATTTGATGTTTCATTAACAAGTTTCGTCCATAATAATTCTACTATTATTCTTACATATTGCTGCATTATTTTTCTGTGAGAAATAGCATACAGACTTAGTGTGTTCGTTGTACAAATAAATTGTAGTACTGTATTTATTTGTTGTTGATCATTTCATCTTGGGAGATAGACGTCTACATTCTGAAAGCACCGTAGAGAGGACGAATCTGTCTTAAGGACACAGTGTCGAACACTGGATTTGATCAGATTATTATTCGAAGAAATTAATCAAGTAAGTTAATTCTTTTTCTGTTTTATTTTTATTTAAATCAGATTTTAATTTTATTTTTGTAACAAAATAAAATCTATTTTTATTTATAGTTTGATTTTTGTAATCAAACATTTTCTCTCATTTCTTTTATTTCTTTTATATTATAGTTATTGTTAAGTATACAACAGAATTTAATTTATTTAAATACAATAAATATTATCCAACAATATTTAGTTGTGTTTTTATTTTTATTTTTACTTTTACGTTTTTAGAAGCAAACTGATTCGAAAACTACACATGTTTAGTTCCTATTTTATGAGAGAGTCTATTAGGTAGAGGAGATCATCTTCTTGTTTTCACTTTTTAAAAAACACTTTTTAAAAAATTTTACTTTCTTATTTTTCATATTTTTTTATTTTTATTGATTTTTTTTAATATTTTAAGCAATTTTTTTACTTTTTAGACACACCTAACATAAATACACTTAAAAAGTAAAAAAATTGTAAAAAAAATCTTTTAAAAATTCATTAAATGCCAAAAATATAAAAAAAAAATACAAGAATTCAATACATTTTTTGTATTTTTATGTATTTATTAATTTTTTAAAATATTTTTTCACAAATTCTTTACTTTTTAGATACATCTAAGTAAGGTGTATCTAAAAAAGTAAAAAAAAAAATGTTTAAAATTTAAAAAATATTTACTAAAAACAAAAAAATACGAAAATCAAAAAAATCAATTTTCAAAAAACTTAATTTAAAAAACTCAAACCAAACACACTGATTATAATTTATACAAATTGACTGTCCTCAAGTTGAAATTCACAATCTCACGATTAATAGGTTAAATTTTAACCACTGCATTAGTAGCTCGATTCTGAATCAATTTTTTTTTCTAGAATAGCTTATTTTTCAAAAAATACTATTTAAATTTTTAAAACTTGTTTTAACACAAAAATAAAAACAATATAGACATGTTGGCAATTTTGAAACTTTTCATTATTTTATTTTAAAAATTACAAAACAAAAAAGAAAAATATCCAAAAAATTACTAATATTGGATGATACTTGCCGCTGTACCACTGCTTTTGGAGGCTGTTTGCAGTGTAGACTGGTAAATGATTCCTCAAATGCGGCGTCGTTTTCTCCGGTCATTCCATTATCATAGAAATTGTCACCGGTCGAAACTACAAAATCAATACTAAAAATGCTTCATACCACTAATGCACCACTAATGATGTGGCATTATGTGAATCTCACTACTGATGTGATAGTTTAGCTTTTGTTTTGTTTTTTTTTTTTTTTCTTTACATTGCCACCTCATTAGTGGTGTTTTTAGAACTTCAAATTTAGTGCTCTAAATCACCACTCAATCAATACCTAATTTCTCTCCGACCACTCCCATCTACAAAACAACAACAAATTTATTAAGACAAATATTAATAACATCGAAAAATTATAGAATTAAAAATTGATAAATTATACTATTGGTTATTTTAATTTGAGCAACATTTCATTTTGATTTTTATAGTTTTAATTTTATTAATTTAAACTTATATTTTCAATTACGTCTCAATATAGTCCATCTACTAGTTGTTGTTAATATTTTGGATAAAAAAATATCACGTGCAACTCATGTGAAAATGTTTACAATTCTCACAGAAGAAAGAAAATTTAATAAATTACACCATTGTTCCTATAATTTCTTTTGAATTTCAATTTAATTTCTCTAATTTTGCATATATTGTTTTTCCGTCTAAAAGATTAACAACTACTACAAAGGGACAAGATTGAAATGAAATTAAATGCGTGAAGTTTAAATTCATAAAATTAAAATTACGGAGACAAAAATGAAATTTTAGTCAATACAGATTTTGATTTAATATTTTAAATGTATAAAAGTCAATGTAATGGAAGAATGTTAAGAAGTTTACAAAGATTGTATATTATATTTAAGCCTTCTTAACTTGTGTTTTGAGGACACAAGTTAATAAGACCCAATATCTAAAAAGATTATACATTCTTCATTACACTCACTTTTTATGTAAAATAAATAATTTTTCTTTTTTCTTTTTAATATTTATCTAAAGACACAATATCAAAATCCTTACATGTTAAGCAAAGAAGGAAGCAAGCAAACAAAATGGAGTGAAATTAAGATGCAAAAAATTATCTAGAAATTTGTCTAGAATATTGATATGTGGTCGAAATTTAACTTTGTATAGTGAGATATATATTTGAAATGAATCTCAACTATCTAATACTTTTTCAAGTAAATTTTCTCAATACATTGTTGATTAAGATGAGAGAAGAGGAGAGCAGGTATAGGGGGTAAATCACCTGAAGAGCAACTTGAGATTGGTTGAAGGCCCCTCTTCTACCCTAATCACCAAGGACTAGAAAACTAACAGACCCATCTCCTTTGCTAGGAGGATGCTCAAATCTCTGAAGCTCTGCACTACATATTGATACCAACAAGCACAGGACCAAACTAAGTACACCCAACAACAACAGAGCATCAACTCTCAACGTCTTCCTCATCCTCATCCTCATGGATTGTGATTGTTTGTTGTCTAAACTAACAAGCACTGGCATGGCCATATGTATAGAGTAGAGCTGAGCAAAGGAATGGAAGAAACAACCAGGAGCTCAACTATATATAGTATGCTGAATCTCCCTCTTTTTTCTTTTTTTTTTTTTTTTTTTTTTCAATCTTAATGATGTGCTTGGTTCATAAATTTAGAAAGAAAAATAAAAAATAAAAAAAAAAATATGTGAAATGTGACCTGCCTTTCAATCAACAAATATTTAAAGCAGGAGAGAGAAAAGTGCAAAACATAATATATATAAATAATGATATACAAACAGAAAAAAAATAATATTTAGAATTGTGAGCATGTATCACTATGAAAGAAAAAAAAAAAATCTAACTCATATAGTCATTCTTGTACAAATGGGAAGTTGGAGGATCAATTATTGCTGAAGACAAAAATTGACTATTTCTCCCATATTATAGAAGTTAGGCCCAGTTTATTTTGGGATTAAATAGATGGGAGGGGATTAGCATGGAGGTGGAGTTATTTAGTGTTGTGTTTGTTTGTAGAATTAGGGAGGGGATTAGGATGGAGGAGGTGATATAGATGGAGGTTGAAAGGAGGATTGAGATGGAGGAGGTGGAAATGGTATTAGAAAAATAGTGAGGAGATTAGAAATTTTTTTATTTTTTATATATTGAGAATTTTTTTTAAATATTAATGTTTAATTTTTTATATTTTTTTTATTTGTTTTATTATTTTATATAAAAATAATTTAACAATTCCTATATTAACAACTATCATCAAAACAAACACAATTTTACTTAATCTCCTCACTATCAATCTCCTCACTATTGATCCCCTCACTATTAATCTCCTCCTTAGTGTGTTGTTTATTCCTTCGTATTATGGGTTATTTATTAGGCTAATTGTTGTGATCGTTATCTAATTCCTCGCAAATTTATGATTAATTTCTTATCAATTGACAAAACAAAACAAAAAAATTCTATCAAAACGCTTCTTAATATAAAAAATGTCATTCACATTATTTTGACAAATAATTCTACAAGACTAATATTTTGCTTAAAAAATTAGTCCACAATTAAAATTTGTTAGATACTCTCATAATATCATATAATATTATCTACATGTTATTCTTGACTAATGATAAAATTACAGGAAAAAAACTAAAGTGAATTATTCTTTTAGCTCATAACTACCTACAAAAACGAGTCTCCGTGCTCAAAATCCAAATTATAAAAATTTTCATTACACGATTAATTTAAAGTGCTAGGTAAGTAATCCCCTTACACCTTTATAAATAGAAATTTTGATACAGAATTTCCATCCAATGGTTTAAATCCTTCTACTTCAGATGAGGACGGAAAAAAAAAATCAAACTATTCATCATCCATGTGACTTGTATAACGTGATGTGAAATAGAATACTATCCAAAAATTATGTTATGCATAATAATTATCTAACACAGAGAGAGAGAGAGACAGAGAGAGAGAGAGAGAGAGAGAGAGAGAGAGAATTTCCCTGAATACGTGAGGAGTGAGAACAAACCGTCCAATTTTCATATCCGACAGACTTAGGTACTATTTGGTATCCTTATATTAGCAATATTTTTTTATTTTTTTTATCTTTTTAGATTTTTCATTTTTTTTTTTTTTGCATCTTTTTTTTAAAAGGTGATTTTATCTTTTTGTAAAAAGTGATTAATTTTGCGTGGTGGTGGGATGTTATGGCCTTTTTTGAAAAGTAAGTTAAAAATTACTTTTCAACTTTTAACTCGTTTTGAATCATATCATCTCTTATATTTTTTATACGTTTTTAAAAAAAAAATCAAAAAAATTAAAAAAATCAATCTTTAATCATCTTTCCAAAACACTTCTATTTGCTTGGGAAACAGAGAGACTGATCAGAGTATGTGTCATGCGAATATGCTCATCGGATCTGTACCTTCATCGGATCTATACCTCCACTGTCCTAACGATAAGCCGCCCCCGCCCCTGCCCTCGCCCCTTGGGATATTCCTGCAATTTATGCTTCTCTGTTCACTTCATTGCAATGAGATTAAATTAATAGAATTTTTTTTATTTTTTTATTTTTATGGAATGATTATTATTTTCAGAAAATGATGATTCATTTATAATATATTTTTTGTTGTTTTTTTTTAAGTCAATTAAATATAAGAATAGATATTTTGATTGAATGGTTTTTTTTTTTTTTTGGTAGGTAAGTCATGAATTCTATACCAAAAAAATAGATATTACAATGAGGTTCATTACACACTCAAAGATAACACACCCTTCGAGGAGGAAAAAAACATGCCTAACTTCTATATAAAAATCTTACCAGTACATTAACATATAAAGAAAATCCAAAAGTTAAGCTAAGTAATAATCAACGGACAAGCCTGCGATTTCATAAGAGTCTTACAATTTGATTTCTTAGGCTTAATAGAGAGACTAACCTCTTAAGCAAGTTTAAGATTAGCCGTTCTCTCAAGAAACTTTTTCTTATTTTTCACTTTTGAAGATGAGTTTATCCATAGAACAACAAATGTTCCATCTGAAAGGAATTGAGGAGCTCCTTTGAGACGTGAAGAATGGTAATTTCATTTCACTCCATTCTCTATAAACCAAACACTACTTTGTAAAATTCTTAACTAGTGAAAAACTGTAACACACTAAGTAGATCGCCACTTATTTCTTAATCACCTAACAAAGGTGAGTCGACATGTCATCTCTATAAAAAAAAAAAAAAAAATCATTAATTGTTTGCTAGAAAATTTTGTAAAGTCACAATCGGCAAACGATTTGACTATAAACTTCGCCAATAACAAAAATAAATTCCAACAAATGATTCAAAAGAAACGATTGAAGGAAGAGAAACAAAAAAAAAAAAAAACTAAATAATAACAAAAGATAACTTCATTAATATTCAAAAAGTGTGAAAATTATGTCGATAACAAACTTAGAGGCTATTTGGCATGACCTAAAAAAACATATTTTTATCTTTTTATTTTTTTAGATCACATCACTTTTTATTTTTTTACACATTTTTTTATAAAAAAAATATAAAATATACTTATTTAAATTATTCTAAACACCCTCTAATATTGTTCTACTCCAAAAAGTTAAGATAAAGCCTATGATATATTTGATGTGTTGATTGATTGATTCCATGCTCATCTCCTCTTTGCCTATTTAATCGCTTCACTCAGAGTTTAAAAAACTAGCAGTATTTCTTTCCCATCCATGCGTCATGCCAAACAAGATGAGGTTGCTTCAAATGTGACGACACTTTCTTGTGTAACTTCTATTAACTTCCAAGTAAATAAAGTGTTGCCACAAGTGCCACAATAAAACAAATAATAATAACAATTAGCATAATGTTTCAGACCCCCACTGGGGATTGGCCAAAAAAAAAATTTTTTTTTTTTTTTTCTTCTTCCAATAACCAACCCCTACGTGTGTGTGGGTGGAAAAAACTGTGGGTGGAAAAAACTGGAGGTCTCAATCACGTTTATAACAATTAATATGGCTATAATTACTTTTTAGAGACCGTTTAGGGTTTAAATCAACAGATTATAATTTACAAGTCACAATTAACAAGATTGAATTTAGTCATAATCGATAAGTTGTAGTCAATAAGATTAGATTTAGTTACAATCGATAGATTATAATTGACAAAAAAATTTATTTACAGTGCAAACACTGTTATAAGCAAATGCCACAAGATCATTTTGAACTGACAAACAATCTCATTAAACTCGAAAGATCTTATTAAACTCGAAAGGGAAATGGATACTCCAAACTCCAAGGTTTCATTTCAGTTCTACTTGGATAGGGAAAGGCCGTGGTACACACTCCTCAAAAAGTTTGTATCACATGCACTTTATAAATAAAGAAGAAAATAATATAATTTTATACTTCCTGAGTCCTAACTTAAAAATAATAATAAAAAATAAAAAACAATAAAAAAACAATCATAACCAAACACCACATTAGATATAACCAAAAATCTCAAGAGTCATAACTAAAGAAAAAAATTAATCATAACTAAAAAAGAAAATGACATAATTAAAGATACATACGATGGAAATGCACATGGTAAAATTCTCCAATTGCATAAATATCATTGTACAAATGGGGTAAACTACACCCATTCCCTAAAACATGAAAATTTTTAGTTTCTAAATAAAAGTTTATTTTATTTTGATTAAGTTATCAAATTCTTCCAGTTTTGATTCAAATTCTAACTGTTACGATTTTGTAATGGAAAATGTCATATGACACTCCGAGTGCAATTTGAACAAATTGAGAAATTATCCAAACCTAAGTCATGTTATGTTGAGAGTTGCTCAAACTCGATTCCCAACCAAGGTGTGGTCTACCCCAAACTCAATAAATTGAACCCAACCTAGGCACCAATTACCCACAAATTTGAATTGAGGGTTTTTTTCCCCCCCAATAAAGTTGGTTCCTTTCACATTTTTCCTAACAAAATCACAAGTATTATCAAAACAAGTAATCTGCAACGATAACATAACAGTGTATGTGAGATATAATACATATACTCAAGTCAATCTAACCGTGTAGATAACTTTAGAAATCATCGAATAGCCAATATTTCACAAATACATTCAAATTTGATTTGGGATTGTCTAGTGTATCTGCTAAGGCCAAACCCAAATTCAATTTGCACTTCCAAATTGCTACTCAAGCATGCACTAAGTTCAAAAACATGTTGCCCAAATCTCCACCCCCCCCCCCCCCCCAACCAAAACCCCAAAAAAAAAAGAAAAAAAAAATTGTGCCATGGTCAGATTTCTCAAGTTGAAGCCATTCGAGTTGGGCCCCTATGTAGAGCACAGATTGACCCAGTCCAGACCCATATTCAGGAACAATCTATGAAAATATAATAAATTACACTTCACCCCTTAGCATGTTTTACTTTGGTCCTCAAACGAAAAATAAAAAATAAAAAAACACACTTAGGTCTCACCCGAACGAGAGGGGGAAAAAAATATATATATATATATACACAGAAGAAGTAGAAGAAGTTGTTTAACAACCTGCCACATCATTTACAAAAATAATTCTCTAGGCATCATCTAGGTGGCATATGAAACAAACAAAACCAATGCAAGCCATTAAAGAAAATAGAAACCAAATCCACAACAGATTGCAGTAGGATTAGTAGGAACTCCTGAAATCACTTCATTCCAACTTTTCACTCAGCATTGTTAATGTTGGGTTCTATTTATTAAGATGGACATAGGAACAAGTTGAATTCAATAGCATACAACAGATTTTCTCAACATCTTTCAAACTAGTAGCAATAATAAACACAAGAAGTATTTCCCAATCTCCTAAAGTCATAAAATGGTTGCCCTATGACAGGAGACTCTGTGAATGCCTAATAGAGTGGGGCAACCAGAACAAACGAAAAATGAGAAATGCAAATTAGACAAAGCAAGATTTCAACTTTCCATCACATTTTCTGAAACTAAAGCAGATTGAAAGGCAAGCCATAAATTATCAGCAGTTATTGGACAATGACTCCTCCAATGATATAAGAGTTTTTTTTTTTCAACCTACCAAAAAGAAGAGGGGGAAAAAACCTACATTGTTAAGCTTTAATCTGGCTGTGTTCCCTTGTGGCGCACTCTCATTTCCCATCTCTCTACTCTTCAGCATAGAATTCCAACTTGGTCTCAATGCTTCCAACTTCTCTCATCTGATGAAGTGAAATGGTAGCAGGTAATGAAATCCACAACACGAAATAAGGTGAGAGCTAAAATCATGGAGGTAGAAAGAACAAATTGAGGAGGGAAAAAAACGACATCCGCATGAAGATATCTAGCTTCAAAAAGCAATTCATCCTGTTTCTTCAACATATGAACATGATGTTTTTTTTCTTTTTTTCTTTTTTTTTTTAGCAACAAGAACTTTATTGATAAATCAAAAAGGAAAGTAAACGAGGATGAGGCATCCTCTTACAAAGAAAAGGGAAAACACAAAACAAAGGCCTAAACAAGAAAACACAAATGCAAAAGCCTACATATCACACACTGCCAACCAATCTGTAGCTAACAAAAAAAGAGGGACCCCCTTAAAAAGAGGATTCCCTAAAATGCAAAAAGAAGTTAAATGGCAAACGCAATCCCACAAACAATCTATCCCTCGAGATTTATCTTCAAACACTCTCGCATTTCTTTCCAACCATAGAACCCAAAAGGTTACAAAGACCGCACAAGACCAAAGCAATTTGGCTCTCTTCGATCCTCCAAGAATGCGAAAGTCAACTTCGAGCATATGTGCACTCCTTTGCGGAGCTACCCACATAACATTCTCCAACAGAAATAACTTGTGCCATAGAAACAAAACTATTGGGCAATGCAAAAATAAATGATCCACGGATTTCCTATTCTTACAACACATCATGCACCACTGAGGATTTAAAAATCGATTAGGTCTCCGTTGCTGCAATGTATCATTTGTCCAAATGCCACCATGAACCAAGGCCCACATAAACACCTTCACCTTAAGAGGAGCACAAGTCTTCCAAATTCTCTTGGAGAAAGGAAATTGAGAAACATGATGTCACTACTTCATGTGAAGATAAAGGCATCATCTTGTTTACCACTCAATCAAACTATATATTCACTTGTTTGTAACGTCATCACCGAACACAATTTGAGCCAAACAACCTTAAAAGGGGTAGTAACCCCAAGAAAGTGGAGGCATAGAAAAGAGTTAAATGTTTGAAAGTATGTTACAGAGAACGCAAATCATTTTGGTACGGAGAACGGGAACGAGTATTTTCTTCAAATTAATCGCTTAACAACATAGTTCTACAAGCATTATTGCCCATTGTTTTTCATTGTCAATCCATAACTCCACTTCAAGCATTATATTTGACTTTTACTCTATTAAGAACTTTTAATGAAAAACATTAAAATAATAATAATAAAATAAAATTTATGGAAAAATTCATTTTACCCCTCATGGTTTGAGGTCAAAGCACTTTACCCTCCTATCGTTCAAATATAGCCAAAAAGCTCCTAAAAATTTATGAGATCAGTGTTTGCATTTTTTGATAACACTAGTTTGAAAAGAGTTTTAACTTGAGATATTTACTATGGGTCAGGAAAACAAAATGACCTACAGGAAATTACCAACAGCATAGTCTACAATCTTAAGTTTATTTTTTTTTCCATCAGCTTTAAGCTTAATCCTTAGAGGGAGCATGTCATCTATAATTTTTAACAACTATTTTAAACAACAAAAATAGAAGTGAAGTAGAAATTTATTGAACTTCATTAAGTATCGATGGAAAATAATTTGATTATCAAGTCATGTGATTAGGTAACAGATGGGTATGAATATGATTACATCTAGGGCTATGCAGCGGATCCACCGACCCACCACACCCGACCGACCCGACCCGACCCCCAATGGATGGATGTGTGCCACGTGGCGGGCGGATGCGGGCCTGGTTTATGGCAAATTTCGGGTTCAGGTCAGGTGGCGGGTAATCTGCCATTTTAGTCACCAGACCCGACCCGACCACATTGGCTATTTTTTTATTTATTTTTGGCTGATATCCTCATTTTCCCCCCTTTTCCTTTCTGCCATCTATCCGCCTCTTGTCATTTTGCCCTAATTTTCGATAGAGACAGACAGACATTCTCACTCTCTCTCTCTCTCTCTCTCTCTCTCTCTACCCTACCCATCGTCGGACGATCTACACGGCGTCGCCGATCGATACACTACTGACTGTATCTCTCTCTCTCTCTCTCTGCTTTCCTCTTCTTCTCTTTTCTTCTCTTCTTCTGATCTGAGTCTAATCTGTTTTTTTTTTTTTTTTTTTAATTCCAGTTCTAAAACGAAATAGATGGTTAGATTGATCGATATACAGTCTACTACACTGTCATTGACTGTAACTGAGGTACCTCTCTCTCTCTCTCTCTCTCCTTCTTCTTCTTCTTCTTCTTCTTTTTCTCTTCTTCTGAATCTTAACTGGTTTTATTTTTATTTTTATTTTTTGGTTCTAGTTCTAAACTTCTAATCGTTTAGATTCTAATCTTCTAATCGTTTAGATTCTAATCTATTATTATTATTTTGTTTTGTTCCAGTTCTAAAACAAGAGACGTGGTTAGATTGATTGATACAGAGAGAACCACAGAGAGGTTTGGTTTATTTTTTTGAATAATCTGTTTGTTAATCAGCTTTTATTTTATTCTTACTTCTAATTTGAACTTTTATTCAGCTTTTATTCTTACTTATTATTTTATTTTTTTGAACAATCTGTTTTGTCTACTACACTATCATTGACTG
Organism: Camellia sinensis; assembly: GCF_055761805.1. Taxonomy (NCBI): domain Eukaryota; kingdom Viridiplantae; phylum Streptophyta; class Magnoliopsida; order Ericales; family Theaceae; genus Camellia; species Camellia sinensis. The sequence continues at coordinate 142,322,125 of NC_138975.1, forward strand.
TAATTTCCTTTTTTAATTTTGTACAACATTTTTCTTTTCAAAATTAGTGTAGCAAGTTGTTCTGTAAATAAGAGATTGTGGGTAGAGAATCCTAATAAGGAAGAAGCATGATGAACCCAGTGACTTTTCAAAATTAGTGTAGCAAGTTGTTCTCAATGACTTTTTATTGTTGGCACATCTGGTGTCACATTATTCTGATTGATCAACTACAACACATATTCACACATTATTTTGTGTAATGCTCTTTTTTTTTTTATCATTTAACTACACATATTCCATCAATCAGAATGATGTGTAATGTGTAATGTGATCAAAATTATTTTAACAGTTAACTTATCATCAGAATATTGACTTTTTTTTGTAGTTGGATTTTATTTCTCTTTCTATTGAATGATTTGTTTCTCATTTACAATGTTTTGATTTGGTTAACTGTTAAAAAATTATTTTGGTTAACTGTTTGAATAACTTATCATCAGAATTGGTTAAATTATTTGGTTAACTGTTTGAATAACTTATCATCAGAATAATGATTTGTTTCTCATTTACAAAATTATTTTGGATTTTATTTCTCTTTCTATTTGAATAATGTTTCTCATTTCTCTTTATATTTTGTGTGAATAACAGAATATGTACTCATTTAACTACATCATCTGGTAACTACATACATCATCATGATGTGAGCATGATTGTTAACTACAGCATCTGGTGTCACATTATTCTGATTGATCAACTACACTTATCATCAAAAAAAAGAGTTGATCAAAATGATAATCTTCAAACTCTGTCCATTTAACTACACATTATTCTGACTAATTTACACTTATTCTGATTGATCAACTACATCATGGATTTAAACTTTGTCCATTTAACTCTGTCCAGTGAACATTAAACTCTGTCCATTTAATATCCTTCTTAGTTTAAACTAATCTCTTAGGTTTTCAAAAAGAGCATGGATTTGAAAAACATATTTTGAATGATTTTTTATTGGTTGTTGGTAGTTTATTTGATAATCTTTTGGCCATGGATCCTCCAAGTGAAGAAACTTTTTTTGTGAGTCCTAATGTTGAGCCTGAATCATCTTCTATTGACCCCTCTACCCAATCTAATGCTCCCCCTCGTAGACCACCCTTGGCCAAAACTAGTAGTAGTGGGAGAACAACATCAAAGGCTTGGGATCATTTTGAAAAGATTAAGGGCATTGATGGGAAAGATAGGGCTATGTGCAAGTATTGTAAGAAAGAATATATGGCAGGCTCTAAGAGTCATGGAACAAGTAATTTGTTAAGTCATTTGAAAAATTGTACAAAGTATCCATATAGGGATACTCATGGGCAACAATCATTGGGATTTAAACCTAGAGAAGTTGGTGGGGAGGATGTTGTTGATGTTGTGGCTACGCCATTTTCTGTAGAAATTGCTAGAAGGCATCTTGCGGAGATGATAGTAATAGATGAATTGCCCTTTAGATTTGTTGGCAGGGTTGGTTTTAAGAGGTTTTGTAATGTCATGCAACCCAAGTTCAAGATTCCATCTCGATATACCGTTGCTAGGGACATTCTAGACATATACACCAATGAAAGGGAGAGGTTGAAAAAAATTGTGAAGGGGCGCAGAATTTGTTTTACCACGGACACATGGACTTCCATACAAAATTTGTGTTATATGTGTCTAACTGCACATTTCATTGATGATGATTGGAAGTTACAAAAGAGGATCATAAATTTTTGTCAAGTTGAAGACCACAAAGGAGAAACTCTTGATAAAAAAATTGAGGCACTTTTAAAGGAGTGGGAAATTGATGGCCTTTTTACCTTAACTGTGGATAATGTGAGTTCCAATGATCTAACCATTAGATTCTTGAAACGAACAACAAAATTGTGGAAGGGAACTATCTTGGGCCATGAATTTTTACACATGCGTTGTTGTGCGCATATTCTAAATCTTATTGTTAGTGATGGATTGAAGGATCTTGAGTCTTGTATAGCGAATGTGAGGCATGCAGTGAGGTATGTGAGGTCTTCTCCAAACCGCCTTGACACTTTTAAAAAGTATGTGAAAAGTTTGAAAATTGAGAGTAAGAGCCTCTTGTGCCTAGATGTGCCAACATGGTGGAATTCAACATATCTTATGTTAGAGGCAGCAGAAAAATTTGAGAGTGCTTTTCAAAGAATGGGTGAGGAGGACTACAATTACAAACACTACTTTTTGGATAATGAAGGGGGTGAGAGGAGAGAGATGCCTACAGCCGAGAATTGGGATAATTGTAGGTGTTTTTGAAATTTCTTAGAATGTTCTACAATGCCACAAAGAGATTTTCTGGGTCTTTATTTGTTACTTCAAACACATTCTACACTGAAATTTTTGTCATTGAAAATATGATTGGACAATTAATCAAAGACAATGATCCTATTTTGTCTTCAATGGCAAAGAAAATGAAAGAGAAGTTTGACAAGTATTGGAGAAATGGGGATAAAATCAATCTACTTTTGTATATTGCGGTTGTGCTTGATCCTAGAAGAAAAATGACAAACTTGCAATTTTGTTTCTCAACAATTTTTGGTGGAGATATGGTGAAAGTGAAAGAAATGTTAGACAAGGTCAAAAATTGTTTGGGCAAATTGTATGATCATTATGCCACACTTGAGCCAACAAATGTGCATGCCTCCAATGTAAATGAAAGAGTAGATATTGTGATAGATGAAAATGACCCACACTCTATTGTGAACTCTCAATTTAACTCGTTTTTGGAGGGGCAATTTTGTAGTAATGGGAGTATGTCGGAATTGGACAAGTACTTGGGTGATATTGAGAAAGGTGAAAATAATTCTCAATTTGATATCTTGGAGTGGTGGAAGGATAATGCAACAAAGTATAGAGTATTATCACTTATAGCACGAGATGTGTTGGCGATGCCTATTTCCACTGTTGCTTTTGAGTCAGCTTTTAGTACAGGAGGTCGTATACTTGATCCATTTCGTAGTTCACTTGCTCCCAAGATGGTGGAGGTTCTTGTTTGTGCACAAAATTGGCTTCGAAGTAACATTCCAATATGCCTTAGACAAGCAATGAATGATATTGAAGAATTTGAACAACAATATGATTCGGGTAATACATTCAATGATTTATTTTGTTTTAAATTTCATTGATTTTGTATTATTCAAAATTCATTATTTTCACTTTACATGTTTTTCTTGTGTTATGTTTTATGTGTAGTTGTTTCAGAATCAAGTTCTTGTTCAAGCCCAAGTCCGGAACCTAATTTTATTGAAGTTTAATATCATGGTAAAATACCCCTCCCCTTTGCTAAATGTTGTTAATATATGTTTATTTGTTTTAAGTTTAAGGCTTTTTAGTGTTTTCCTTATTAAATAATTTCATTTTTTTTGTTATGCAGGTTTAGATGGTTCATTTCATGGTTTGGCTCAAGGAAATTAATGACTTTTTGCTTCTTTTTGGATGACTGTATTATTATTTGGATGACTGTATTATTTTTATTTTTTTTTAAACTTTGGATGATTTTCAACTTCAACTTTGGATGACTGTAATGAATTATGTTTTTGCATTGCCCACTAGAACGTTGAACTTTGGATGCCCAGGAGAAGATAATGGAAATTGATAACATGTCATGTCTTATGAGGTTTGTTAAGTTGATGCTTTTTTGGAATTGTTGAAGTTTTCTTTGTGCCTATGGTTTTATTTTTGTGAGCAAGGGATTTTTGTTTTACTCATGTTCTGTTATTGACATCTCTTGTGAAAAGATAAATAAATTTTTTTTTTCCCTTCTTTTTTTGGTGCATTTGAGAATAATTTTCTTAGATAATACATGCACTTTGGCCAGAGATTGGTTTTTGGCACTTGGTTTGGGCAATCTTGAATTTCCAATAGAATCACTTTTATTTGGAGAAGAAAAAGAAGCAACATTAGATATTGTAGGTGGGAGAGAATTGGAGAGCACTTGTGTTAACTGTTATATGTTACACTGGCAAGATGACATATAAAATAAAATAAATGTGGAGTTCAATAATATTACCCTCTGCTTATTATTTAGTGAATGGTATTGGATATCTTCTTCTTTTTCAAGATTCAATTGACAGTTTTAGACCTATCAAATTTATGTATGTTTGTGCAATGTTTTCTGGTCTCACATCACATGTGAAGAAGATGAATGGCAGATTTGATGCATATTGTTTTTGGCTCAAGGAAAACAGTCCTTTGGAAATTGATTTGTGTGTGGATTGCTAAAAGGTTTTGAGGTTATTTGTTTTAAGGAAAATGATGTTCAAATTTAAACCAAATCAATTTGAATAGTGAAAAAGATAACGTGTCACTTTAACATTACAGAGTGTTATAGGCCCACACAATTCACTTTTTTTTATGAGAGCTTTAGTAATAGTCTATAAATAATTAATTAAGGCCCATAGAATTTTTTGTCAAAAAATAAAATTTTGTTAAAGCAGTCTGCCCATTCATTTTAAAATTTTGTTAAAAGAACACTGCCACTCAAACTCAAAGCACAGCGTATCTATCTAATCTATCTACCACTGAATATGATATTGAATATTCAATATACACACAAAAAAGTGGGGTATATCAGTGATGTTTGTTAATTGAATTTTTTCCTTTGTTTTTTTTATTTCAGTGATATTAATTGAATTTTTTCTTGGGTTTTTTTTTTTTGTATGTTGAAAATTTGTAAAATTTCAAACCGCCAAACCGATTCGCATCCATCCGCCAAATCCGCATCCGCCGGATTGGCGGACGGATGCGGATTGATTTTCACCAATCCGCCAATTTGGCGGATGGATGACGGATTAGAGGTTTCGTGGCCGCAACCGATCCGCGCCCACCCCTAATTACATCATCTAGTTCCAGGACAACCCAAAGTTGATTCTAGAGGTACTAATGAACTAGAGGCAGCTAAATAACTCAGTGATGTAATGCTTTTGCCTACATCAGCCCCAAAGCCATTGTTTCCATATTAATGAAACCTAACGCTGTGTTTGGATGATCATGGATTTGGATAGGAATTGGAAAAGAGAAAGGAAAAGGCAAGGGAAATGAACAAAAAACTTTGTTTAAATTTCATTCACATTTCCCACACCTTTTCCTTTTCCTTTCCAAATCCCTATACAAATCCATACTCCAGACACAACATTGCTTCTTAAGGAATTCGATACATCATCCCTAGAAAAGCCATCACTCATCTTCATAACATGCTACATGCAAGAACTAATACAACTAATTAGACCAGTATATAAAAATGCAGCCAGAGCACGAAATACATACCTTAGCGTAGTCCAAATATCTCTTCCGGAGGATCATAAACATGGTTGTCAGGAAAAATCTCCTCAAAGTCTTGTTTTACTCTGTTTCTCAAGAGGGGATGTGGCAAAAGTCCCTTCAACAATATTCTAAATGGTAACTCCTCCGGTGGATCTGGAGACTTCTTCATGTCCTCATAAATATTCATGGCATCTGCAGGAGACCCACACCTCAAGAAGCCCCGAATAACTTCGGTATATGTTTGAGAATCAGGAAATAAATCTTCATTTCTCATACTTTCCCACAATTGCATCACATCATCCATTTTCTTACATGTTGCTAATGCAATAATCAGGTCCTTATAGAGGAAGACATCAGGCTTATACCAGTCTTCCTTTTGAATTACCCTAAAGATCTGACAGTCCAAGTTGGTTGTAAGCGCAAAGCACATTTCAGGGTAATAAGGGCTTAAGACATATGGAGTTTGTTAGCAAAAGTATCAAAAAACCTAAGCAAAACACAAGGATTTTGACAGTAAGTAAGAACAATAAAATACTAGGCACAATAATATAAAACCCAGATATACATTTGACATACAATTTGTTCAGGATAACATCAACATAATTATTATAGGTGAAATTGCAAATGAACAATAATTGGTCTGAACCAACCCTTCCTTCCCTAACCCCCTCCAACCTTTGTATCTTGACTAGATCCAAAATCGTAAGGAAAAAGTATGAGTTAAGCAAAGACAAGAAGTGAGGTATTATTAGCAACAGAAAATTTTGCAGCAATTGTATGGCACATTTGGTTGCTGGTTAAAAGAGGGAGAAACCAAACCAAACCAAGCCTTATAGCCCAATCAAGTAGGGCCAACTACATGAATCTTTTTTTCTCCATTAAAATCTATCAAGGAAAATATGCTAAGTTAAATTAAATAAATTCATATTTCTTTTCACTACCGCATCTCATGTTAGCTTAGGTCTTCCCCTCCTCCTAGCATCTCCACTTGTGGTGATCCTATTACTCTTCTTTACCATTGCATATATAGGTTTTCGTTGTACAAGATCAAACCATCTTTAACATTCCATTTCGCAAAATATACTCATTTCTAATTATATCTTTTCTAGTCTTACACATGCATCTAAGCATGCTCATTTCAGGGACACCGTTGTAGGCACGAGTTTCTTAGTTGCCCAACATTCTATCCCGCATTGTTGGTGTTATAGCTGTTCTATAAAATTTTCTTTTCAATTTTTGTTGGTATTTATCGATCACATAATATGTCAAACACACTTGAGCTGAAGAAGACGAAGAAGAAGAAGAGATAAAATTGGAATAGAGAAATACCTTGAGAGCTAAAGTGACCTCCTGTTGGCGTCCGAGTTCATTGAGGACGGAAATCAAGTCCATCTTCAAGAGCCTGGAGACGTGGGTTTTGATGAATTGAGAAAGCTTCTCTTCATCATCTTTGAATCTCTTCAAACCCGAGATGACGAAAAGGGCTTCTTTGCCAATCAATTTCTTGCCCCTCCAGAGGGGTCCTCTTGGCCTCCCATCATGGTAGTAACAGCGTCTCAGACCACTCGTCAAGGCCGCTTCGCGTGAAATGGAATTTGTAACTGTAACATAGGGCTTTGAAGAAGAAGAAGAAGAAGAAGAAGAAGAAGAAGAGTGTTCGGTGATGATGATGGATACTAGTCTGAGTAGGTGAGGATCACCACGGAATAGTGATAAAGCAAACAGTGGAGTTTTGGTTCTGGTAATAATGCCTCCAAATGACATTCTAGACAAGTGCTGCTGGGCATCGGAAGATCGATCGTTGGTTGGGGTTTGATTTGAAGGGAGAAACGAAAACAGGGTTTGGTTTAACCATTTAAATCCCGGGAGATGCGGTCGAACCGGATCCTCAACCAAACCGCCCAAGAAAGAGCCTTCCTTTCATTAAAAAAGTAATTTTTGTTCATTAACAAATATTTAATTTTAAAATTTTTGTAAAATATATTTAATATTATACTCATTTTAAAGGTATAATTTCACATTTTTTAATAATGTCAATTTTATAAAAATTAAATTTATATATTAAAAGTTATTTGTAATATAATAAAAAATATATAATGAATAGTGTTATAGAGATGATCTTTCATTTTTCATACTCCCTTCAAATTTGAAGGATGAAACATCCATCCTCCCAAATGGAAGACGATATGGAGGCTGGGTTGGAATGAATTTTTTCAAAAGATCCTCTATATTTGAGGATATAGAGCCTCCATTGGACATGCTCTTAAGGGCTCGTTTTGGAATGGAGGGTTTGGGCTTTTTTTTTTAATTTATTAAAATAGTCATAAAAAATAAAATAAATTTTTTAATTTAATAAGATAAAATATTACATTCAATTCATAATCATTATATTTTTTCTCTCACAAAAAAATCAAAAGTTCTTCCTAAACGAGAATTTTTAACCCATGATAAAATAGTTAAAAAAGTTAAAAAACCAATCTACTTCTCAAACGAACCCTAAGTGTGGAAATACACTGAGAGGGCAATTTATATGAAAATTGGGCCGGGCTGGGTAATAGGCCGTCATGGGCCGCAATACATGACTAAAAAGGCTTTAAAGTTAGTCCGGTCCAAGAGCCCCAAAGCTAGTCCGGCCCGGAGGAGACTTGAAGTTAGTCCGGTCTAAAAACACTTTGAAGTTAGTCCGGTCTCGGAGTTAGCCCGGTCATGGCGTATCGTGGTTAGAACGGTCAGAACCTTACTATTCGGTAGCTCGGTCTGATCACACCGTGGTTTGTACATGGGAAAACCGAGATAAGGTGTAGCGAAAGGAAGAACCGAACTAAGGATAGTTCGGCCTACTCTGCGGCTCAGCATAACCATGATTACTTCGGTCATATTGGAGTTCAGCCATGGTAAAAACCATCTCACTTGGTTTAAGCAGTGAGGGGGGTGTTGAAGGATAAGCATTATCTTTTAGGAGTATGAATCCTAGGAGGACTTTGCATGGAAGGGTAGAAGTCCTACTAGGATTGTGCCACGCAAAACCTATAAAAGCTCACAAACATCACCTTTGGAGAGGTAACACACAACTTTGCTTTCTGAATACACAGAGCTTTTGTCTATTCGTCAAGCTTACTGACTTAGGCATCGGAGAAGTTTTCGGCACACACCCACCGGCTAGCTCACGTTTGTGTTTTCAGGTGATAAAACGACGACGTACAGAGGAGCACATACTTGATCAACACAATTATACGATAAGGTTTATTTTTTTCTCGTACATACACACTTGCATAACTTCTAATAACTATATATAAGCTGTGATTTTTAAATTTTTTATGAATTAATTTATGATATTTATAAAAAATTATGCAATTTTATGAGTTAATTTACGTATATTTATAAAAAATTTCACAATTTTATAAAATAATTTATATATATTTGGAAGAATTTACACAAATACATACATGTAATATGCATCTTATATACCCAAATACTTCTTCACATGTTCTTAGGTGCATAAGTTAAGTTTTTAATCCCATCTTAAAATTCAAGTCAAAACTTAAATAATTTATTATTCGAATTAACTCAATTATATACATTATAAAAAATTTAAATTATTTGAGTTTAAATAAGTTTTTACTCTGCTTCACTTATTTCCAATGATACTCTGATAATGTTTTGACAACCTCTTTTACACTTTTAAAGTATGAATCTACACTCCTAGAGTAAATCTACACTTCTAGATTGTATATCTAGACTTTTATGTTTGGAATAGAGACTTGACTGTTTCTCCCCTAGTTGTAAATTTTTAAATTTTTAACACCCACAATAGTTCTTTTTTCTCTCATGTCTTCTTGTGTTCTTCCCTTTAACTCTCACTACTGGCGGTGTCTAAAATATGGCGACAGTGGAGGTGGAGTTGGGCTGCAGTAATGGAGACGACAATGGGTGTTGATGATGCAGATCTAACTATCCAAACTATATATATGAGGAGATCGGTGATTTTTCCTAAATCGTAGTTGATTTTTTTTGACAAATTTGTCGTTTTTTGTTGTATGATTGTTTATTTAACCCTTTTAAGATCTTCTTGTTTTTCTTTAGTTGTAGGGCAAATTACACAAATAGTCTCTATAGTTTGGGACTTGTATCACTTTGGTTCCGACTTTTCAATTGTGACACATTTGACCATGAATTTTGAGTCTTGTTCCAAATAAGGACAATTGAAAATATCATTAGAATTTTTAAGGGTAAAATTGTCAATTTGATAAAATATAAACTAATTTGACAAAAATAAATGTCAAACAAATATTTTTGAATTTTTAAAAATTATTTCTACCCACTAAAAAAAATTATGTAAAATTAATAAATCTGTTAGACATTTATTTATTTATTTTACCAAATTAATTTTTATTATGTGTTTGGATGATGATCATGTAAAATTAATTTAAAAAAATTAATCATGTAATTTTTATTAATTTTACATAATTTTATCATTGGTGGGTAAAAATAATTTTTAAAAAATTAAAAATATTTTTTTGACATTTATTTTTGTCAAATTAGTTTATATTTTATCAAATTGAAGATTTTACTCTTGAAAAATCTAATGATATTTTCAATTGTCCTTATTTCAAACAAGATTTAAAATTTAGGGTCAAATGTGTCACAATTGAAAAGTTAGGAACCAAAGTGACACAAGCCCCAAACTATGGGGACTATTAGTGTAATTAACCCTTAGTTATATGTTGTTTGTTTTATTTTAATATAGCGGCTTTTTCAGGCTTTTTCCCAAAATAAGCCTATTTTGCATTGTATTTCCCAAACTAGGCCAACTTCTGAGGAAATTCCCAAAATAAGCTGAAGCGCCATTCCCATTCGCGCTTTTACTGTGAGGAGGTCGAAATTTGATGAACAGTGTAATCGCTATTCCAATTCGCGAGTTTGATTAAGAAAACGCTATTCCCATTCGCGCTTTCATTTGTTTGTGAAGAAAACGCTATTCCGAATAGCGTCTTCACTGTTGCAAATAGCGCTTCAGTTGGTTTGTGAAGAAAACGCTATTCCGAATAGTGCCTTCACTGTTGCAAATTTTGGTTTGTGAAGAAAACGCTATTCCGAATAGCGCCTTCACTGTGCACTTACAAAATCGCGATTTCTAATAACGCTTTCAGACATAATAAAACACACCCAAGCCACGTTTTTTACACTCCTCACACTCAGCTCTCGATCTCCCTCTGCTCTCTCACCCTCAGCTCTCGATCTCCCTCTGCTCAACTCTCACTGTCGCTCTCGCTCTCCCGCTGCTCTCACTCTCTGTCTCTGTCTCTGTCTCCGTGGTATGGCTCTATCTTTTTTTCTGAATTTTATGTATTTATTTATTGTGTTTGTGAATGTATGTTTGTGAAAATGTGAATGTTAGGGTTTTAAATGTCAATTATTAAATGTGTTGGTTGTAATGTGTTAGGGTTTTTTATCAGTGTTGTGAAAATGTTAGGGTTTGGAATTTTGCTTCTGAATCAGAAATCAGAAATTATGTTTGTGAATAATTTGAAATGTCTATATTTCGAAATCATCTTCTGAAGAAAATATAGACATCTTCTTCACCAATATTTGTTCACCTATATTTGAGCTAGATGCCATACTTGTTGAATTGGAATATAGACATTTTGAGCTAAATGTCTATATTTGATCTATACACAAAATCATCTTCTTCACCTATATTTGTTGAATTGGAATTATGAAATGTCTATATTTTGATATTTGAAAGCAGAAATTGGAATTTTGAAATTATGCTTGTGAATCAAAATGTCTATATTTTTTTTGGAATTTTGAATTGTGTATATTTGTTGAAATGGAAATTTTAACCCCATATTTTTTATTTGTTGTTAGAATTTTAAAAAAATTAGGTTAAGAGGAATGAAATTTTAAAAAATATGGGGTTAAGTGGAAATTAGGTTAAGAGGAAATTTTAACCCCACATAAACTAAAAAATTTATCAACCTATATTTGTTGAAATGAAAATTTTATTTGTTGCTTGTTAAGAGGAATTAAAAGGAAATTAGGTTTTGAAATTAGGGTTTTAAAAGTAATTTTTTTTAACTAAGAATAAAATTAAAAAATTGAAATTCATATAATTGATAATCGTTAATGTCATATTATGAAATTCATATAGTTGAGAATTAAAAATTGAAAATCATTTTATGAAATTCATGAATTCAGATATTTATGAGTAACATAACTAAGAGTTTGTTTGAATTGAAATTTGGAATTTTTCATGAACCAAATAACATATGGCCCCATGAGTGTGGACTGTTCACCAAGTGTGGACTGTTCACCAATTATCCCTATTTTGAATTGATAATGTTATATAAATTAATAAATTTGTATTATAAAAAAAAATTAACTACTAGTATAACACCTATTACATCATTGACATAATTCATGCTTTAATTTTAAAAATTTTATTAGTACATGATATATCAATTATTAAGAATAATTTATAAAATTTATGAATTTGTATAATGTTTTCATTTTGTATATGTTATATATGAAGTTGATGTGTTAAAGTCAATTTGCTTTAATCATATATACAGTTAGAGTATTCTTTATTTGTTACACATAATTACTAATATACATAGCATGAATTGTTCACTTTATGGTTGTATATTGAATTTTTTATTCAGTTTGTACATCAATATGAATTGTTCACAAAAACAAGTTAGATCAAAGTAAAACCAAAAATGAAGTATAGTTTAAACTATAATATGCAAATATTAGATTAAACTAATGAAGGAGCCATGTGGGTTCTATTTGAGGTAGTATAATGTGGAGATTGTCATTATGCTTGCCCAAGCACATGGTGTGGTGGGTGGTGGGGTTAAAAATCTTTAACTTTTTCATGCATGCTTTGATCCACAATCTCTGTTTCGTATATTTTTTTATTTTTTTAAAAGGATGAAAATAATATTACTTTTTGATTTCTTTTTTGTGAATGTTCAAATCTATACAAATTCTTGATCTACAGTATCTGTTTGTTTCTTCTATTTTTTAAAGGATGAAAAGAAGAGAACTTTTTCATTTTTGTTTTTTTTCACAATGTTCAACTCCACTATTTGCCTACTCTTGTGATCTTGTGTTTTTTCACAATGTTCAACTCCACTCTTTGGCCTCTTTTGGGAACATAGTTTGTAGTCATTTTTTTTGGTTTGTAGAAAATTAACATAGCGTTTGATAACGTTTACGTTTTTTGTTTATGTTTACAAAAATTTTGTTTATTTTTAAAAAAACATAAATTATAAACGGTTTGAACAAAATGTTTTAAAAAATTTAAAAACATAAACTAAAAAATATGGGGTTAAGAGGAAATTAGGTTTTGATTTGTTGAAATGGAAATTTTAACATTTCAAAATTTTAAAACATATGGGGTTAAGAGGAAATTAGGTTAAGAGGAAATATGGGGAAATTTTAAAAAATATGGGGTTAAGAGGAAATTAGGTTAAGAGGAAATTTTAACTCCACATAAACTAAAAAATTTATCAACCTATATTTGTTGAAATGAAAATTTTATTTGTTGCTTGTTAAGAGGAATTAAAAGGAAATTAGGTTTTGAAATTAGGGTTTTAAAAGTAATTTTTTTTAACTAAGAATAAAATTAAAAAAATTGAAATTCATATAATTGATAATTGTTAATGTCATATTATGAAATTCATATAATTGAGACTTGAAAATTGAAATCATTTTATGAAATTCATGAATTCAGATATTTATGAGTAACGTAACTAAGAGTTTGTTTGAATTGGAATTTGGAATTTTTCATGAACCAAATAACATATGGCCCCATGAGTGTGGACTGCTCACCAAGTGTGGACTGTTCACCAATTAGTACATGAAATATCAATTATTAAGAATAATTTATAAAATTTATGAATTTGTATAATGTTTTTCATTTTGTATATGTTATATATGAAGTTGATGTGTTAAAGTCAATTTGCTTTAATCATATATACAGTTAGAGTATTCTTTATTTGTTACACATAATTACTAATATACATAGCATGAATTGTTCACTTTATGGTTGTATATTGAATTTTTTATTCAGTTTGTACATCATTTGGTTGGCATAATCTAGAACTAAGTAGGTAAATTTTATTTTCGATTTGCCACTCACCCAAATAAAAATGACTTACGAAAATCTGTAAGTCCAATCACTTGTATAGATATTATGGTACACTATAAGGAATATTACCTTATTTTGTATTCACCCAACAAAACATTATTTTGTGAAAATTGATTTTTAAAAAATTAAAATTGATAAAAAAAATTATGTTTATCACCCGTTAAAAATAAAAAATAAAAAGCAACCCAATTTCATATTAACTTTTTTAACTTATAAAAAAGTCAAAGAAATCATTAAAAAAATAATATCAAACAAGTTTTTAGTCATATTATTTATAAATTAAGAGGTCAATAAATCAATTTTTACTTAAAGGCAATGGATGATTACTGAAAAACATAAACGCATGACTTTCCAAGAGTACCTAATAATTTTTCCTCATTAAAAAAATATCAAACAAACTATTAGTTATGTTACTCATAAACCGATAATTCATATTATGTTACTCATGAATTGGAATTTTTCCTCATTCAAATTCATATTATGTTCTCTCAAATATTTAATTTTGACTCTATTTTATTAAATAAAACATTTTTTTATTGACTTCAAAATAATAAATGAAAAGATCATGTTCTCTCAAAACATTTAATTTTGACTCTAGTTTATTAAAAAATAAATATTTTTATTGACTTCAAAATAATAAATGAAAATATCATGTTCTCTCAAAATATTTAATTTTGACTCTATTTTATTCAAATAATAATATTTTGGTATAGTTTCGTTTGGTTTATTTCACTATATTTGGGGTCAGACACCCAGAATATGATTACAAATTTTTAGAATTTATTTTCATTTGGGTTTAGCTAAAGGTTTCCACTTAGTTGTTAACTATCGAAATCCATACTTTAGGACATAGCTTATTGCAGGTGTCTGCATATAAGCACATACTCACTTGTAAATTGTATGTAAGATCATTTTGCACTCTGCCCCTCCAAGCTAACCAACCAAAAAAATGTAATTCTAGGAGGTGCCACATTCTTTCACAACCATTTGCAAATCAAACCAAAAATTTATTTTTGTCAAATTTATTTATATTTTTTCAAAAAAATCAAAAAATAATTAAAAAAATAAAACCAAACCGCTATATCATGTATTATCTTTAATACACATTCAATAAAATTAGTAATTTTTATAAAAAATATTAACTTTGATATTAGAATAATTTGAAGAAATTTCATCATAAAATACTAACATTTAATTTTATAATCTTGTCATAGAAATTTTAAAAAATTTAATGAGCTGAATTTGTAATACATATAATAGCATTATAGTAGAAATTAAAATTTCCTCACAAAACTTAAGAAAATTAGAAAAAGTTTTTGAAATGAGTATTAAACGAAGTGGCTTATCGCCACTTCCGCTTTGTGACTGTCCGCCACCATTGAAAAGGAAAATCTGAACATTATGTTTTTATAATTTTTATTTTGATTTATATAATTATAAGTCATTATTACATTTTTGTTGATTCCTTCCTTAGTTTCATTAAGTAGAACAATATCATCAATGAATAACCCACATCATGAGATATTCTCCCATGTATGAACTCATCCATGACGAAGGCAAATAAGGGTATGAACTCAACTCTCCATTATTTTTATAAATAAAGTACTAAAATACTTTTTCTCCACTCATCAAACATTTTTGTACTCATTAGAATCTTATTAAAGAATTTTTTCAATCAAGACAAACTCCTCCTTATCTAAACATTTCCAAACCCTCAATAGGGAAACAATCTTATCCTAATAAATTACCTGATTTCATCTTCTTCAGTGCAAATTCCACCTCAAACTCCCTTAGTCAACGATAAACCTATATTCTTTGGTTTCATCTACACTATCATATTCATCTCTTAAGTTTTTAAATGTTTTTCATTTACCATTAAAGAAACATGAACCTTTTTTAAGGTAAACATTTTACAAGCCCTATACCTAGACTCACATCTTTTATGAATACAAAGCACTAATTTGGGATCCCGATGAATACAAAGTACGATTAAATCGTTGCATAAATTAACGGTTCTGTAGAGTTATTATTATTTATTTATTTATTTATTTTCAGTGAATGCCTTTTAAAAATTGATCATATTGTAATAGGGAGACCCTTGCCGTAATGGTAAGGTTGTTTTATTATGCTGATAATAATGCTTGTGGTTCTATGGTTTGTTTCGATATATGTATATTGCTCATATTTTAATGTTTACTGTTTCATTGAAACAAGTATATGGCAACTGTTCCAATTATCTTCTACTGGGGGGGAAACATAATTCGGGATCCCGATGAAGGTGCATCATATGATGCTGAGCCGAAAGGGATATATGGGGTGCAACTTGGCACCACACTTAGCAATTTGGAGGAGATGTTTATGTCCAAGGTGGCAAGTTACGGGGAAACAGCCCGATTGATCTTCAAATGCAGATATCCTTATCGCCAGTGGCAAGCAACCAGCAAATACAAAATATTACCGATCAATGACGATGAGGCGTTGAACACCGTATTAACTATCGGTGGAAGTTTCCAACCACCAAATTGTTTGGAAGTGTACATTGAGAAACAGGTTGTACAAAATCTTCCAAATATAACACAGATGGATTCTCATCCGTTCACTACATTGCTGACACATGGGATTGACACGACAGCGTTTCAGTCTCGTATGTATGAATCGAATGAATGTTATGCAGCTGGCTACACACAACAGACATTTCATGGCCATGGTGGAGAATCAAGTTCACGTGGTGGATACGAGACTGAATTTCACAATAACACTGAAGATGTGCCCACCTACAGTCATCATACCACTCCAGTTGAAGTTGCTGGTAATATGGCTGAAACGGTTAATTCTGTGCAGTTTGCTGACAGTGACATGTACGGTCCTGATGTTGCCCTAGACAATGATGAGAATGAAATTTGTGATGAAGAAAATTTATTAGGTGGATCAGATGATGATGATGATGAAGAAGATGATGCCGACGCTCCCGTTAATATTCAGAATGCCCCCATTCCACCTAGACCTGAAATCCCTTTCTATGAAAACATTCACATAGGTTGTGATTTTGACATTAGTAACCGCGATGTCGTTCCCCGTAACCGAATCTGGAATGCTGAAAATCCAGAGCTGGACAAAGGGATGGTTTTTGTTGATAAGAAGCAACTGATACATGCTGTGAAATTGTACCATGCAACAAATAATCGAGAGTATAAAGTCGTAACCTCCAAGCGAGACGTTTGGGTGTGTGCTTGCAAACACGATTGTAGATGGTGGTTGCGTGCATCTCTTAGTAGGAAACATGGTCTTTTTGAAATAAAGCAGTATAAGGGTCCTCACCATTGTTTATACCCACGAATGAACAGGGACCACACAAATATTAGCTCCAGTTACATTGCTTCTCATCTTTTGGGACAAGTTGCGGTGAGTATACAAAATAAATGTTTACATTTATATGCATATTTGTTTGTTTAAAGTGTTCACACCAAAATAATTTGTTTGTCGTATGCAGAATGAACCTGATATGCCCATTAAGAATGTCATCGAAGATATAAAAAAGACCATGAACTATAGTATATCATACAAGAAGGCGTGGCATGCAAGGGCAAAGGCAATTAGAATGGTATTCGGGGATTGGGATGAATCATATAGGATGTTGCCTAAATTCATGTATGCATTACAAACATCTAATCCTGGCACCATCGTGCAATGGAAGCACAAATATACCGGAAGTACAACCATTATGCCCGTCTTCCACTTTGTTTTCTGGTCTTTCAAACCCGTCATCGATGGATTCAGACATTGTAGGCCTGTTATAACCATAGATGGTACATTCTTATACGGGAAATACACTGGTGTGTTGCTTGTAGCAACGATTGTCACTGCCAATGGCAAAATATTACCGCTTGCATTCGCTGTTGTCGACAGGGAGAGTTTGGAGTCTTGGTCGTTCTTCATTGCAAATATCAAGGAACATATTGTCATGGATCGACAGGGAGTGACTTTGATATCTGATCGAGCTGAGAGTATTTTAGCTGCTGTGAGGCGGCATTGGCTGAATCCCTCGCTCCAATTTGTTGGATATCATCGGCACTGCCTTCGACATGTTTGTAGTAACTTCAACACTAAGTTCAAAAATAAGGAGCTCAAACAACTTCTATGGAAAGCAGGGAGTGCTCATCAATGACGGAAGTGTAATGGTTACTTACAACAAATACAGGCTATTGACCAAGAAGCCATCAATTGGGTTTACAAGATGAATCCTGAGGAGTGGGCCCTTTCGTATGACGGTGGACATCGGTGGGGGGTATTGACCAGCAATGATGCAGAGTGCTTCAATAGTGTCTTGAAAGGTGCAAGGAACTTACCTATCTCAGCTATGGTTGAATTTACATTTCGGCGGCTCGTAAAATATTTTGACGAGATGGGAGCCCAAGCTGAAATAGATGTACGAAATGAGTTTCAATACCCTAGAGATATGCAAAAAACTATTGAGGATGGCATCGCAAGGGCAAATACTTTTAGGTTGATATCATATGACAGGTTAGTTTGTAATATAAACTAAATTGTTGTTATTATGTTGTCAAGTTAAGTACACCTAAAAACATGAACTTGATTAATTTCTATTACAATTTTCTGATAGGCCACGCCGCGTGTTTGAGGTGCAAATATCTTTTCGCCATGGACGAGGTCGCAATACACAAATTGTACGGATGAATCAACCAACGTGCAGTTGTGGGAAATATGAGATACGACACTATCCATGTTCTCATATGCTCGCTGTAATGTCTGAATGCGGTGACAATCCATTCGAGTACGTTGATCTAGTATATAGGCTTCCTGTATATATGAGGGTTTGGGAAACTAAATTCAATCCAATACCGCATCAAGATTATTGGGCTGATTCGCAGTGGACCTTAATGCCTAATGTACTGCGTCTGCGAGAAGTTAAACGGGGTCGTGCATCTATGTCTCGTATTCCGAATGAGATGGACATATCAGATAGGCGTTTCACCGCTCGTTGCAGTCAGTGCCAGCAGACAGGTCATGACAGGCGAACATGTCCGGCACGAGTTGGTCGATGAAGACTATGTATGACTTACATATTGTAATAGATCATTTCTTAATTCTTTATTTGTAATAGATAATTTTCTTTTTTTTCCTTTTGTAATTCATTATTTGTAAACAGGGTCGTACATTTAAATAGATAATTTTTTATTTGTAATAGATCATTTCTATTTTGTAATTCTTTATATATTGTAATTGTTTGATAGGCCCTCCAAAATTTACAACTAACATACTAAACAAATAAATTAAACTAAATGACAATGCAAAAACATTTAAGGATACCACATAGGCCTATGTTTTTTATTCTCTACTTGATTGAAAATGTCTATTACAAAAATTTAGTTAAAATCACATAGTTCTTCTACCATTTGAAGATTTTAATAGTTTGACTGATGCGAGCATTTTGTACATTTACAATTTCTGAATTAGATGTACGTAATTTACAAATTGTATACTTTATTGGAAGAAAAAAAACTTACAAAATCAATAATGAAGTTTTGTCAAATATGCCATAAATGTAATGAAGTTTTGTCAAATATGCCATAAATGTAATGAAGTTTTGTCAAATATGCCAAAATCAATAATGAAGGTTTGGAAAAAAAATTCTCATTCTTGTTGTTCGCAATTATTTATGTACGAAAACTATCGACATGTTACTAGTCATTATTAAGCTTATGTAACTGAGACCGTAAAATGATTTTGTAAAAGATTTCTATATTAGTTATAGCGTACATAACGATAGGTTCTGTTGAATTGGTTATCATATTTAATGGCACATAATATGCAAACTTTAGATTTTAGTGAATTGCTTCCATATTAATGACACACAAATTGATACTTTTAAAATAATCGACCACACAAATTTGATACTTTTTCAAGTCGTCATGTACTAAATAATTAATTGTTTAATTGTTATAGTTAAATTACATGCTCACGAATACAGTTTTTAAAAATGTATTTGTTTTTCAACTGTACAGGCTTCATGGCACATCTACCTGATGAGGTCCCACTTTTTAGTCATCCACATCGGGCTGACAGTATATGGGAGGACCCGGTATGTAATAACGTTTGTTGGACTTTACGCTTACAATGAAAATATCCTGCATTTTGTTTTATATTACGTGATAATGCTATAATTTAAACTACTTATTCTGTTATGCAGGAGCAGGCACGCGCCGTGGTAGCATGCCGGCGGGGAGATTCCGGCCTGTGGGACCATCCATTGGACCATAGAGTCTTGCAGTGTTTACTACGCGCGGGATTCTATGGTGTATATCGTATAGGCCACATCAGACTGGACCACCCACTCATTACTGCTCTCATCGAGAGGTGGCGCACAGAGACTCATACATTTCATTTCCCGACCGGTGAGGCTACCGTCACATTGCAGGACGTATCTGTCCTATACGGTCTACGGATTGATGGCCGAGCAGTTACTGGACCTGACCCATCATTGATGAGGGAGCAGTGGATAGCCCTATGTGCTGAGTTATTGGGAGTAGCACCTACACCTGTAGACTTACAGGCAGGTAGAGTGAGGGTGAGGTGGCTGTCCGAGCAGTTTCAGGGCCATCTTCCAAATCATGCTCCAGATGAGTTAGTACATCAGCATGCCCGAGCATATATTCTGTGGCTTATTGGGGGGGTACTTCTCCCTGATAAGTCACAGAACCTGCTCAAGCTGATGTACTTGCCACTATTGAGAGACATTGACGTGATCGGCCAGTACAGCTGGGGCGCCGCGGCTTTGGCATGCTTGTATAGGATGCTATGTCGAGCAGCTCAGGTGGGTGCAAATCAGATTGGAGGACCCCTTGTCTTGCTACAGGTTAGTAAGAATTTTATTACATGTCAATTCATATTGTATGGCATATATTAGTATTGTAATTGCGTTCGAACTATTGCAGATTTGGGCGTGGGAGAGATTGATTCGCATTGCGCCGTCTAGGCGGCAACTGGTTGCTCCTGGTGAGGTTCCCATCGGCGAGAGAGACATGCAGTTGTCGGCCGGACCTCGAGGTAGCCGGTGGAGGGTTGACATGGGCCACGAGGTCGTGTCGACCCACGTAGTCGTCGTGTATAGAGACCAGCTTGACCGGATGATAGACGGCGAGGTATCAAATTTAAATACCTAAATTTTAATTGTCATATGGAGTGTATATGTTCATGAGCGATTTTTAATAGACTTGTCGTTATTGTAGTTTATCTGGCAGCCTTATGCTGAGGTCCTCGATACGCTCCCAGACTATTGCCGACTGGGTGAGGAGATATGGATGGTGAGAGTGCCACTCATTTGTTTTGACGTGGTTGAGTGGCATCTCCCTGATCGTGTCCTCCGACAGTTTGGTCGGGTCCAGTCCGTACCGGATCGGTGTGACACCGAGTGGCAGTTGCATGCGACTGACAGACGTGGCCGAGCCAGCACTGACTGGAGTGTGCATCATATGGGATACATACAGTTGTGGGATGCCCGTCGCGACACTATTGTACAGGCTGAGTGGAGCGATGGGGTCCTCCCCTCTCCCGACCCTTACATGTTGTGGTATCGGTGACATACACACCTACTTGTCGGTAATCCGAGCCACCTGTCTGAGGCCGGATATCAGGGAGTTGGGCCTTCTCTCGAGGCATTGGTGAGTATCATAGTATGTGTCAGATAATTGTTAATATCATAATTCATTGTTTTCAGTCAACTATAGCCTAATATATCTGATTTTTTGTTCAGGTGGGTCGAGTTGGGAGGTCATATCACTTGGCTGAGGACGCCCTTTTCAGACGTGATGGACAGCTTGGTCTGCAGGCCCTTGCAGAGATCCAAGAGTTGTTGTACGAGGGGATCCAGCATGCCCATCAGGTAGATCGTCTGCATTTTGGGGAGTACGGTGTACACAGTGCAGCAGCTGCTCCAGACACATCAGTCCCGTCCACGTCAGTGCCTCCCACTTCAGCGCCAGCCACAGCAGGTCATTGGACTTCAGTGACCCCACTGCATTATACCCCATACATTTCTCCAGATTCCCCACACGTACATCTTACCTAGCATGCTGACCTTGACCCTGACCCTGATTGGACACCGCCCCGGTTCATGCATGATGTTGTTACCCCACCCACCCAGTTACGACCTGCTTTTTTGGGGAGTACTTCGACTGCGCCCTAATTCATGCATGATGTTGTTACCCCACCCACCCAGTTACCACCTGCTTTTCTGGGGACTATTTCGACTGCGCCCATGAGTACATATGATGCAGTTCTCACTGACATCTCCCACGTTGATGATGAGGCCGATATTGAGCCCTCCCCCAGAGCGCGAGGGAGAGACCGAGGTTATGGTTGTGGGGGACGTCGCGGCCGAGGTCGGGGTGTGGGCAGAGGCAGAGGTCGAGGTCGAGCTGCAGATCGTGACACAGTTGCACCAGATGAGGGAGTTTCACAGCTCACAGCAGTGTCCGATCTGCAGACACAGACAGCATCAGGGGCAGCAGATGCAGGAGAGGGGGGGTCACACGCACAGGCGCCACAGGCAGTCACTGGAGGGCCATATGCAGGGGAGGGAGTGCCAGATATTCAGAGAGTCTAGCGGTTGTGGGACTGGGGGCAGGTTAGGGCATTAGCGGTTGTGATATGGACTGTATAGTTTTTCTTTTTTTTTTTGGTAATTGTTATAGTTTTTGTAAATCAAACTTGTACAGCTGATGTAAATGTGTCTTCCTTATTTACTCGCAATTATAATTTCACAATATTTTTTTCTTATATTGATGAATCACACAAATCTCTTTCACATCTCTACCTCTCTATCATTATCCGTAGTCTGTGCATTATTTATAGTAATTTACGATTTTTCCTCAATTTTACAAATTGAGACAACCATTTATGGAATTGATGTTTAAATAAATTTGAAGAATTAAATTATAAATCCTAAACCCTAAAATAAAAATAAATAAGGTAGCGTTTGGTAACGTTTACGTTTTTGGTTTATGTTTACAAAAAAATTAAAAACTGATTTTTGTTTATTTTTAGAAAATCATAAATTACAATTGTTCAAGACTAAAAACAATTGAAAAATCTCCCTTCATTGATAAGTCGTGGATAAGCATTACAAATTCATTACAACATAAATGGTTTGGTCATTCATCCAAACAATTTCATTCATTATCATCATCATCTGACATCTCAATATCAGATTCATACATAACATCTATGCTCCACGCGTAGTACTGGTGTGCATCATCCATTAACCCATCTTCAGCACGCTCATTTGCGGTCTTCATTAGTGAGGACCTTTGCAAACGTTGGGTCATGCGATTAACTTCGTCGCGGATACGATGCAATGCCCTTTGCAACAACTGTGGAGTGTCAGTTGGCATACGCATGGCTAACCGGCGAGGAAATTTAATACTAACTTCACGACATAACTCAACGAGAACATTTGCTCGAGTTATGCGAAATTCCCACTCAGCTCTCATGGTATTGACGGTGCCACGTGAGTAACGCAAATTTGGATTTAATGGGTATTGAAATTCATCTCCATCTGCAACCCAATAGCGACCCATTGCTGAGTATAGATCAACCACCGTATATGTCATGATAATATCGCTGGAAATAGCTGTAAAACTTTTGTTGTGGTATGATGCGATATTTATATCATATATACACATGGTAGCTGTATGTATGAAATTATTGTAAACAACTATGACAACTATGCATCAAAGTTGTCACGTCAACTTTGATGACCTGAACAACTATGCATCAACTTGATAGGAGTTGTCACTTCGACTTTTATGAATTGCATGCATGCCACTGACCTTATACAGTGCATTCGGCTGGCAGGACTCCACTTTTGTCAAGTTATGAACTTTGAGGTGGGCCTGTAACATTGGCTATTGTGCCGCAGATGGTGTCAGCCTGGCTACTGTAAAAATGTAACTTTACCTTCAAATGGAAGTTGAAAATTAAGAGATTGTTTGGGATGATCAAAATAAGTGTATTTTTTCCTCACATTATAATCTTTTTCTACACTATATTTTTATAACCATTGTGCAAACCACTTTTTCTACAATATTTTTTACTTTTATGTATTTATTAATTTGTTATTTTTTAACAAATTTTTTTACTTTTTAGGTGTATTGTAATGGTTATTAATTTATTGTTATTTTGTTCTGACACCCCCTCAAAATTTGTATGAATTGCATAATTCCAATGGGCACAGTAGGTAGGTATGTGGCTTTGTGCAGTGATGCATCTAACTTTGTGCAGTGGCACGGTGATGCATGTGACTTTGTGCAGTGATGCAGTGATGCATGTCACTTTATGTAGTAATGCAGTAATGCATGTGACTTTCTGACTTTGCGATGCTTTCTCAGATTACGTGATGCATGTGACTTTTCTGCAGCGCAACTTACATGCTTTGTTTTTTCGTCACATTTCAGAAGTCATCAAAGTCACATTAAAACGACTATGAAAAGACGCAGAAAATGCTATTATGTTGGTGAAAAAAAACATGATGGATGGTTGTATAACAACAATGAAAATGGGATGACTGTGAAGTTCATTAACTGTAAATAAGATAAAATATAGGCTGCAAAGTTCCAATCGTGTTTACATATGAGGTGACCATTTTATTAGTTTGGTGCAAAAAATAACGATAGTTTTATAGGTCTAACTGAGTTGGACGGTTGTGTGTTTACTTGCACTCTGTTTCATAGTTGTTTATGAACAATATTACTTTAAAGCCGTTGTTTTTATTTTTGATTTAATTTATAATTTTTTTGAAACACCTATATGTACTGAAAACGTCAATTCCAAGTGACTACTTACTGTATTACAAAAGTAAGCATGCCAAAATAGTTTTATGTGGCGATGTGACAACTCACTGCATTTAGTTTTATTTGACAACTCACTGCTCGAATATGAAGGGATTGCATTGTGATTCTCTGGCCTACAATCCGAGCAGTTTTATCTGACAACCACGTCCGTGACTACATCATAGGTACAATATATTTTTCTACTCATTGTGCAAACCACTTTTTCTACAATATTTTTTACTTTTATGTATTTATTAATTTGTTATTTTTTATTAATTTGTGCAGTGATACGGTGATGCATGTGACTTTGTGTAGTGATGCAGTGATGCATGTCACTTTATGCAGTGATATAGTGATACATGTGACTTTCTGACTTTGCCATGCTTGTATACGTTGTGACGTTTTTCCTCACATTATATCAGAGCATGTGACTTTATACAGTGATGCAGTAATGCATTTAAGAATTCATGTAAGTCACATTAATACGACTATGAAAAAAAGTAGAAAATGCTATTATATTGGTAAAAAAATATCATGAACGATTGTGTAATAACAATGAAAATGGAATGACTGTGAAATTCATTAAGTGAAAATAAGATAAAATATAGGCTGCAAAGTTCCAATCACGAAAATGAGATAAAAGATAGCATGAGATAATAGTTTCATGTGGCGATGTGACAAGTCACTGCATTTTATTTATTTGACAACTCACTGCATTTTGTTTTATCTGACAACCACGTCCGTAACTACATCACAGGTACACAAAGTCACGGGTACTCAAAATTGCATGAAATGAATAACATAAAATAATATCACGTGTATCACATATTCCATAGTGCCCCAGGACGCATTATCGTCACCAGATCACCTCTAGTTAACCCCCACTATGATGTCTATAAATACCCCAGTATGATGTTTGTTGAAGTCATAACAATAGTAAGTCATAACAATAGTAACATATCTACAATTACTATTATTATTAACTTTTTTATTTTTTGAACAATGTCTTCAAGAGGTGCAGGAAGTTCACGCCGGCAAAGAAATCCGAAAGTGTGGCTGCTACCTCCATTTACGTATGACTACAAGAGCGAAAAGTACTCAAGTCCGAAGGATTATTATGCTGGTATCCGAGCAGAATGGGCGTTCAGGGTAACGGAGCAAGAAGGATTGTATAATGATCTACGTAACTTTGGGGTACCGGTACCTCATCGTCGTTCATTAACCATGGCTAGACGAAATGTGAGTGACTATGAAATAGTAGTTACCAGAATTAAGAAGGAGAACAACAGAATGTTGATGCGGAGATGTTGACATTTCATGCTTCAGCTAGCCACCGAAATGGCAGAAGCAAGCAACCGAGATTTGACAATGACTGAGCGAAATAATGTCTTAAATAATGAAAAATATTTCTCTGACTACTACATGTCAGATGAGGAATAAGAAATCAAACACCGTTATCTTCCATATATGTTTGTATGTATGTTGTGTCATATGTTCGTTACTAGAGTGTAAGACAATATTGTTGTTAATCTAACGTACGGATGTATTTCAAGTATTTGTTTTATGAACCTGAACTTCATGACTTTCTTTATTGAATTGCAATGAGTTAATGAATGTTCTGGATTAATAAATGGATTAATGTATGTTCAATTATGTGAATACTTAAAACACATAAAACATAACAGGTAGCTCGGTCAAAAGCTTCCCTTAACTGGGGCTGGTGAAATAGGGATTAATTACCAAGAATTTCAATCTCCATTAGGAAAGAAGAAAGAGTCACCTTCCAATTCCTAAAAGTCCAGTACAAATGATGACTCCGGTAATGAATGACGGGGTTGACAAAAAACTAAACTCGGTGAAACGAACTACCGCCTTCAATAACACATAAAACATAACAGGTAGGTCGGTGAAAAGCTTCCCGTAACTGGGCCTCGTCAAATAGGGATCCTCAACGTAAAGAATTTCAATCTCCATCATGAAAGAAGAAAGAGTCGCATTCCAATTCTTGGAAGTCCAGTAAAAATGACGACTCTGGTAAGGAATGGGGGGTTGACAGAAAACTAAACTTCGGGAGCTGGACAAACAAGCTCAAACACAAGTGGTTGGTCCAGTTGGGGGACTAAGTTTGTGAAGTCATGTGACCTGGTGCACAGGCTTTGGTTTTCTCGATATTTTGATCGATTTTTTTATTACAGTGACAACTCATCTCTACTTGATATATGTGGGATTCTCAATTCAGAAAGTCACATGACAACAGTGAATTCACTGATTTACCTTACAGTGAGCATGCCCTTATTTTGTCTGTATATGCAGATGGATTATCAAGTCATGTGACTTGGTGCACAGGCTTTCGTTTTCTCAATTTTTTGCTCGATTTTTTTATTACAGTCACAACTCATCTCTACTTGATATATTTACGATTCTCAATTCAGAAAGTCACATGGCAACAATGAATTCACTGCTTTACCTTATAGTGAGCATGCCCTTATTTTGTCCGTATATGCAGATGGATTGTCAAGTCATGTATTTTTTTATTACAGTGACAACTCATCTTTACTTAATATATGTGGGACTCTCAATTCAGAAAGTCACATGGCAACAGTGAATTCACTGATTTACCTTACAGTGACCATGTCCTTATTTTGTCTGTATATACAGATGGATTGTCAAGTCATGTGACTTGGTGCACAGGCTTTCGTTTTCTCGATTTTTTGCTCGATTTTTTTATTACAGTGACAACTCATCTCTACTTGATATATTTGGGATTCTCAATTCAGAAAGTCACATGGCAACAGTGAATTCACTGTTTTACCTTATAGTGAGCATGCCCTTTTTTTGTCCGTATATGCAGATGGATTGTCAAATCATGTATTTTTTTATTACAGTGACAACTCATCTCTTATTGATATATGTGGGATTCTCAATTCAGTAAGTCACATGGCAACAGTGAATTCACTGATTTACCTTACAGTCAGCATGCCTTTATTGTGTCCGTATATGCAGATGGATTGTCAAGTCACGTGACTTCGTACACAGTATTTTCTTTTCTCTGTTTTTTCAGTCTAGTGACACTCATACCTTGTTCATATATGTGGGATTGTAATGCAGAGGCATCTTTGTAAAGCCGTTCATAACCAACTATATAAACGGCTAAAGGTGAAGACACAACCTTACAACTCATTTCGCTCTACAAAATTGTCATTTATTTGTTTTAAAAAATTAGCATGGCTACATCGTTCGTGGGAGGGAGTGGGAATCGCAGAGGTGGTAGGAACTTGCAAAGGGGTGACAGTTCACGACGAGGAGGGGGAAGGGAAAGTGGCAATGCTGAAGATGAAACACCATTTCGTTTGTTAGATCCCTCTTGTGCTTATCATGATAGGTTTGGGAAGCGACATTTTGTCATGCCCAAATACTATCGAGATCCATGTGGTTTGGTGGAGGATCCATCAGATAATCAAACAGGATATGGTTTAGCAAACGCTAGACTTCTGAAGTGGCCTGCACTATTTATAGAGCGAGTGCAAATGGAAAGATTATGTCGGGAAAATCGACTGAAGGTGCCAAAAGCACGTTCTGTTGAGATCCAAAAGGAAGATCCTGATAATGTTGATCGACTATGTGAAAGACTACAACGTGAGATTTCTCAAATGAACCGTAGGTTAGCCCGCGATATGCAGCTATACATAGTTAAGAAAGATGCCCAGAAGAACAAAACAGAACCAAATGATGCGGCTATCAAGGGTATCATAGAGGATCCTCAGCTTGTCTCTGATGCTGAGCTTTCGGATTGTTCAGACTCTGAGCCACCTGCCGATTTAAGCGCGAATTAGGTGTTAATGTCTACACTTCGGCAATATAACAACTTGCATTAATATGTAATGTCTGTGTTAAAGTAAGTATAACTGTTATGTTATGTTATGTTATGTTTATGTTTAAGTTTATGTTTATGTATTGTGTCTGTCAAATGTTACGGCTATTAATATGCAATATTAGGTCATGAATTAGGTGTTTGTCTGTCTAACTGTTATGTTTATGTATTGTGTGTTCAGTTCAGGATGTCCAGGATATATGTAATGTGTGTTCAGTTCATGGTGTCCAGAATGTCTTTTTGTGGGAGAATTATGTCTGTACTACCTATGTAACTGGAAACTATTACATTTGCAACTTCAGTTATGTTGTTTTCATACCTGTATGAGTATTTAGTAAATTAGTGACTTCGTATATTATGTATTAAGTATTATTACAAAATTGTTGGCAAAATTTATTTTAGGAGCTCTCGCTGTGGCCTTCGTTTTCTTGGCCTACTCCGCGGTGGTCTTCGCGTCTCACCCTTCGTCGTTGCTCGTCGAGCTGCACAGTTTGTGGGTGTGCTTCGGACTGTAGAGCATGCATATCACATTCTAACCCATAACAAAGACGAAACAAAAAAATAAATTTTCTAAATGAAAACGGGTACAAAACGACTTTACTAAACTACTTTACTAAACTGGTTTTCTAAATTGCATTCTCACCTTCTAACCCAAAACAAAGACAAAAGAATAAATATATGTATATGTTTAAATGAAAACGGCTTTCGTAAAGCCAAAATAATTTTCTAAATAACACCTTCTAACCCAAAACAAAGACAAAAGAAAAAAAAAATTTGAGTAATGCTAGGGA
This sequence comes from Camellia sinensis, assembly GCF_055761805.1. Classification (NCBI taxonomy): domain Eukaryota; kingdom Viridiplantae; phylum Streptophyta; class Magnoliopsida; order Ericales; family Theaceae; genus Camellia; species Camellia sinensis. Next base: position 142,351,072 of record NC_138975.1, read on the forward strand.
CACCAAATTTTTTACCAAATAAATGACCAAATGTCTCACATGGGTGTGGGGTCCGCAATTTTGTGGGCCCCACACCCATGTGAGACATTTGGTCATTTATTTGGTAGAAAATTTGGGACCTCTAGCATTTTCCAAAAAATTTACATGAAAACGACTTTAGTAAAGCCAAAAAAAATTATTAATTACATTATCACCTTCTAACCCAAAACAAATACAAAACAATAAACAAAAAAAAAATTTACATGAAAACAACTTCAGTAAGACGAAAAAAATTATTAATTACATTTTCTAAATCAAAACAAAGACAAAAGAAAAAATAAAAAATTTAACATGAGAATGGCTTCAGTAAAGCCAAATAAATGAACATGATTGGCTTAATAATATCTAAATGAATATGATTGGCTTAATAATATCTAAATGAATATGATTTTAAAATTATATATATGAAAAATAGTATGTAAAATTAATATATGAAAACAGATTTTTCTCATATTATGTAAAATTTATTGTAAACCTGCATTCAAAAACAAAAGAAAAAAAAAAGAAAAAAAAAACATATTTTAACATGACAATAGCTTTACTAAAGCCAATTTCAATTTTATGAATCATATTATCACCAAAACAATGACAACAGATAAAAAAAATAAAAAATAAAAAAATAATCTGCTAATGAGGAAAGAAATGGGAGCTGCTAATGAGGAAAGAAATGGGAGCTGGGTGTACAGTGTAAACGCTATTGGAAATGGCGTTTTCTTCAGAACTAAAGGCACTATTCCGAATAGCGTTTTTGTCAACAGTAAAGGCGCTATTTGTAATAGCGTTTTCGGCACATATACAGTGAAGGCGCTATTTGTAATAGCGTTTTCTTCACAAACCTGCATTCCGAAATGAAGCTATATTCAGAATAGTGTTTTGTTTAGAAGCGCTATTTGCAATAGCGTTTTCTTAATCAAACTCGCTAATTGGAATAGCGATTACACTGTTCATCCAATTTCAACCTCCTCACAGTAAAAGCGCGAATGGGAATAGCGCTTCAGCTTATTTTGGGAATTTCCTCAGAAGTTGGCCTAGTTTGGGAAATACAATGCAAAATAGGCTTATTTTGGGAAAAAGCCCTTCTTTTTCATGTTTTTTTTTTTTAAAAAAAAAAATAGTCTCTTTAATTTATTTTTTATGTCAATTTGAGTCAAATCATCCATAAGTCTTGAAAACGAGTGACTTGAGTTAGACAGATTAATTGTTAAAAATTGATCGATCAACTCGTATGTGATTTAAAATTAATCAAATCTTTTAAAATTTACAAAACAATATAATTTCCCTATATATATATATATATGCAAATTACATCATTGCACTTGCTCACACAAATCTCTTCCCAATTTTAACTTTGATTAATGATGATACTCACCCCTCGTTTTCGTCACATTTTTTTTCATAACTTGATTATTTGTATATTTTGTAAAAAAATCATTTAAATAACATTATGCATTTGATTAATATATAATTTTATGTTGTGATTTGGAATAAATAATATATTTTGTGAAAATCATGAGGAAAAATGTGTGTTCAATGATGTTCTTTCCCATTCTATATTTTCAATCCGCCCAACCTACAAAAACTGAAGTTTAATGATGTTTAATTAACCCGTTGGAAGAATAAAATCTTACTTAGAAATTTCTCAATTTGCCACGAGTAATGCAATTGATATTTTCTCAACAAGACAATTAATCCAATCCGTACACACCCCTATGCCATCACCCATCACACAACTAAAGAAACTGCAAACCTAAAACCATTAAGTTCAACAACAATCCAAACATAAGGTATACATTACACGTATTCACATGCAAATGTATATTTATTCATAAACACACAACCATCAAAATCCTAACGGTTTGGACCCAGCAGAGAAAGAAGAAAGCTCCTGTAGTGACCAGATGTTTCTGAGTGAACCGCATCGTTCAATGACTTCCTGTATTTCTTCTGGTATTCAGCTTTAATGTATTGCATATCAATCTCAGTTCTTGTCACAATAACCCTTATAAGTGTTGTGTCGTCGGTTCCCAATCCTGTCATCGCCTTATGTAATACCTGTAACATTCCAGAGTAGTTATCAATGCATTGAACTTGAATCCCCATGATGGATCATATTAGTTAATATATATATATTGTACGGGGAGGAAATAATTCTCCTCGTATAATCCTGTTGACCAAGTCCACGCTTCTCCGTACGACGTCGCTTTGTCACCTGAAAACACAAACGTAAGCTAGCCGGCGGGTGTGTGCCGGAAACCTCTCCGATGCCTAAGTCAGTAAGCTTGACAAATAGACAAAGCTCTAAGTTCTCAGAAAGATTGTGTTCAATTACCTCCTCCAAGGTGATGTTTGTGAGCTTTTATAAGTTTCATATGGCACAATCCTAGTAGGACTTGTATTTCTCCATACAGTCCTCCTAGGATTCAATCTCTTAAGGATAATGCTTATCCTTTTACACCCTCCCCCTGCTTAAACCAAGTGGGATGGTTTTCTTTACGGCCGAACTTCCTTTTGACCGAAGTAAACTTGGCTATACCGAGCCACAGAAGGCCGAACTATCCTTAGCTCGGTCTTCTCCTCCAACTCTTTACTTCGGCTGCCCTGTTCGACCTTGATGCGCTTAGATCAAACTTCCAAGTAACAAGTTCGGACCGACCTAACCCATGTAAGTCACGACCGGACTAATTCTGACACCGGCCTTCTCAGAACATACTGCGACCGGACTAACTCTGAGACCGGCCTAACTGTGAATTGCCTCCAGACCGGAGTAATTTTACTCTTCCTCGGGCTGAAGTAACGATCTCTTCTTGAGCCGGAGTAATTTTGCCTCCTTGGGCCGAAGTAGCTTTGTCTTCCCAAGGCCGGAGTAACTTTGCCCTTCTGGGCCGGAGTATTCTGTACGGCCTTTTTACCTAGTCCACTGCGTTTTGGGCCTCAAAACCAAACTCGAGGTTCGGCCCAATTTTCCCAAAAATTACCCTCTCATATATATATATATATATGGAAGGAAAATAAAAATAAAAATAAAAAAACAAACACAGCAATATTGTGAGAACTATAATCCCATCACAAAAGGTAAAGATAATATTGCCTATTGTCTTGACCAAAAATGAAATTGAGAAAACATTATGCACTAGTGGCGTTGCATAAAAGTATTGTTAAAGAACAACGAAATTGGGAAGTCACAATCCCAAGTCAATATCTCAAAACCAGTCGTTCAATACTCAAATGATAGTCTAGTCCCGAAAACTATTACACAAAACCATATATATATGCATGCTAAGAAGTCCTAATTAAATTAATCAGAAAAGAAAAACTTAAGACTGGATAAATACCTTTGCAAAGTACTTTGCAGGATTATGCGCACACTGTAGGATTGTCAAAAGGGCGAGCTCAAATTTCCCTGAAGTTTCACTCTTTACAGCCTGTAATTATCTAAATTTGTTAAAGAATCATAACAAGAATTTCAGCTACAAAGAGACAGTGATGACATTAAGAATAAATTACCTTTTTAAGTGAGTTACCATACATGTTACGATAAGAAGAATCTATAGCAACCAAATGTGCCCTGCTTCGTTCACTAAAAATGCGGATAAAAGTTTTCTCATCAGTTCCCAATTTTTTCTCGCCTGCTTTAAAGAGAGCCTTAGCATCCCTTTCAACCAGCTCTCTATCAACTTCAAAGCCTTCAGAGCGTGGTGTGGTTACGTAAGCAAGCAAAATCTGCAACCAGTATTTCATACCAAGAAGTCAGACCCTCAATTTCCTCCCATGAATGTAAAAAACGGGGAAATCCAAAACACTGGAAATATGTGTTCATGTGTACACATGTATAAACATATATGTATATTTATGTACATAAAACTCTGTTTTCCATGTGATGAAAAGCTACGATTGGCAGGAGAAGAATAATTGTAGTCTCAAGGACCCAAGGAGAAATCAGAGATGCTGATATATGTGCAGGTGAACAACAAGATTAGCGATAGATTTCTAACTTCTTTTCAACAAAGAAATAAATCTAAAATAAAATAAATATATACAAGTAGTAGTAGTAGAGGTATAAATATTTATTCTGCTTCTTATTTGCCAATATATATATATATATATATATTTATCCCAAAAAAAAACATAAGCTTGTGAACCAGAACAACAAAACATGGATGAAATACCCTATTTGTTTATTTCAAATTTTTTTTTTTTTGTGAAGAGGGCTAGCAACAGAATCTCAGTAAGTTACTGAAATGGGTAATTAATATGCTGTATGTTTCTAGCACATTGTTTATTATAATGCTAAATCCAATAAACACAAGCACACAGCAGAGAGAGGGACTACCTTCTTATGATCGCCTAAGGTTTGCTGTTCAATATCATTCTCAAGGTAAACCCCAAACATGGAATGGTAGATTTGCTTCAAGGTATAAATCTGGGATGGTGTACGAGAGCATAGTACTTCAGTGACAGATTGAAGATTAACAGTGTAACTACTTAATCCTTGCTGTAATATAGTTGCATCACGTCCTGCTGGATCGTGCATCCAGCACAAAACCGCTATCTGACACATCGAACAGATTTTACAAGATGCAAATTTGACGAAGGGGAGAAATCAGTCTCTTATGTTTTTAACTAAAACAAGAAGCATGAGAGGAAAAGCTTTTAAATTTCGAGGGTAGTGCCAAGGAAAGGGGGAATTAATACCTCCAATTTTCCATGAAGTTCTGAAGCAAGTCGTTTAAAAAGGTCCTCAGAATACATATATTTGTACTCATGTTGGATCAGAGCACGTTGTGTTGCATCGCGATGGGCAATAATATTGATCACAGCTTCATTATCACAACCAAATCCTAAAGATAATAAAGATAAAGATTTTAAAATAAAATAATAGAAATAAAAATTAAAAAAAAAACTCCCCAAAAAATTGAGATAATCAGGAACATCCAAATTGTAGAATATATGTAATAAACCTCTTTTATATGGGGGTGAAGAGAAAATACTTAACAAACAGGCCTTTTGAAGTTAATTTTTATTTTTTATGAAATGCAATTCTACAAAGAAAAACATTGTATAATCCAGATGTTATTAACTTATTACAATATATGATTTCTATAAGCTAAGTCAAGCTGTTTGGTTTGATTTCAAAATTTGTTTATAGATGAGTTTTCATTTATTTTTAGTAAATTTTTTAAAATATTTTAATCACTTATTTGTGCTTTTTAGATACACCTAATCAAGATGCGTCTAAAAATTAAAATAAATTGACTAAAATTGATGAAAATTCGAACACAAAACTATTTACATTTTTGTTTGGGTTTTTGTTTGTTTTTAGTGACATTTTTTTCATATTTTAGTTAAACTTTTTTTTACTTTTTAGATACATCTACAAAATAAAAAAATTTGACTACAATATTAAAAAAAAAATTCAGTAAAGACAAATGAAACCACGTTTAAAATTAGATTATGACAAGTGTAACGAAACAAATGTTTGCAGGCTTTGTATGGTTCTAAGTTGAGTACTTGGCTAGATAGTCAACAATCTAAATATGCAGCAGACTTATGCTTCAAAAAATAGGAAAAGGGGAAACATCCACATGGGCATAATAGCAGTACAATCATATCTTCTATTACGAAAGATCATCTTTCGGTTCTAAAGTCCAAAGTCACCAATAGTTGAGCTTGCCAATGAAATGGGGTTTCAGCATTTGCTCCTACAACTTGTTTTTCCAATATGGACTATCCAATTCCATTGTTGTGCTTTTTGCAGCTCCATCTTGTTCTAGGTTTTGTTACTTCTTCAATGGGATCTATTATTTTATCATTGTGGCTATTATCAATCATCTCTCGGTCTTTTAGCTTGGTACTCTCCTCTCAATCTACTTAGGGGCTACAACAATTGGTTTTCCAAGAAAGAACATTGACTTTGATACCAAATTTTATGTAGGATGAGGAATTTCAATGAAGGTGGCTGTTGCATTGCATTAGGGAAATATTCAAAGTTCAAAATATCAACCAAGTTCAAGATGACCCGGTCAAGTTGAATTAAGATATAATCAAGATGGATACAAGTTTAATTAAAGCAAAAAAACGAGTTTCATTTGAATCATCCTGATTCCGTGTAAAGTGACAGTCACTCCAATGATTATTGCCCTAGTTACAAATGTGATACATTACCTCGGTTTGTTACGAATGTCTCTTTTTGATATAATTATCATGATAGTTGTAAATTCTCTCCTATCAATTGATTTAAAAACTATAAAAATATATATAATTAAATTAAATTAAATTGCAATACATATATACATGAGCAGGGACGAAGGTATAGAGGGACGAAGGGCTCACGTGCCCCCTAGGTTTTGGATTTTTTTAAATTTTCTTTTGCAAACACAAAGAAAATATTTTAAACAAAAAAATTTACAAAAATATTATTTTGAGTAAAATTTCAATGATATTTTTAAAATTTTGAGAACAATAATGGTTGTTTTGATTGAAAATGAAGATATTGTGATAAACCATATTATTATCTATGAAAATTTTATGAAAAAAATTCAATGTGATGATGATGTCTATCATTATTGACATATAAACATAATTAATCTCACTATAAAAATATGTAATTTATTGGATTTAACATATGAGGTTCATCCTCCATGTGTTTTTTACTATTTGTTGGTAATATCACATGTCAAAGATAACCTGATATGCCTATTATATTGAATTTTTACTCAAATTTTGTAAAAAAAATTACTTTATCATTATATAATTTATTTTAAAACTTATATCCATGACCTTTTTTTTGTACTGTCTATGATACACTAGATATAAATAACATTATTTTGAAGTCAAATGTAAAAATTTATGTGAAATATTCTTGTAAAAATTTTTAATGTTGTAGTTAATAAGTCCCCCTCTAATTTAATTTCCTAATTCCGCCACAGGACATGAGTCTAGTGAATTGATTAGCATTGCCACAAAAAAACTAAGGGTTGAGATCGATGGTTACAAGTGGGGCAAGCTACAAAAGTTTCTTTCTTCCATGAATTCATCATAAAACATGGAGGCATGACAGAGAGAAAGGAACATATGTAAGTAAATACGAGAATTCTACAAGTAAATATCAACAAATCAAGTGATGATATAATCATATACTAACAAAGAGACAACTCAAAACCAAAATTATAAATTATAAAAAAAATTAAAGTCAAATGTGTAAATCAGTTGAATGAAGCACTAGAACCAAAAAAGCCATCATCAAAAATCATAAAATTTAGAGAGTGACTGGGGGTTAATTATATATATATATATATATATACCTACCTTTGAAAGCACGGTGGAGTTGGACAGCATCATCCCGAGGGGAAGGAGGAACAGGAGGACCTGTTAGAGTCGACATTATCTCTCTCTCTCTCTCTCTCTCTCTCTCTCTCGTGTGGTTCTTGTGTGTGTAGAAGGACAATGTCAAGGACCAAGAAAAATTTGAGTGGAATTGGTTCTTCTTGTTGCCTAATGCTCCTCCCCCCTTTATATTATTATAATAACTAAGCCAATCACCCGTTCGGAATAATTATAACAGCGCTGCTTGAGGGCCCTAAATTTCGGGGCTCGAATGCCCCGAAATTCCACTTTTGGTAAAAAAAAAAAAAAAAAAAAGGAAAAAAGAAAGAAAAAAAGAAAACAGTTTCCAAAAATGAAAATTAGGGGCATTAGGGGCAAATTTTTTAGGGCCACCAATCATTTTCCTAATTATAAATATTTATATTTATTTTAATTTTTTTTAATATATAAATTATATTTTTTAAATTTTTTTATAAAAATAATTTAATAATCTTATCACTAACCATAATATACAAGAGAAATTAAAAAAACTACTGCAGTAACTATGTATGGACTGTATCTATAATTATTTGTATGAGTAGATTTTAAATGCTAATAAGAGATTTTGACTAAATCAATAAATGCAGGTATGTGAATTGAAAAAAGTTAATAAATTCTGATCAGGAAATTTTTATCAAATCAATAAATACTGAGGTTTTTTTTTAGGGCTTGGCTTTGGTCCAATCCACCTTCGGACTGGACCATGCTGTTGGGCCCGTGGGAGCCCACCAATGGTCCCATTTTGAAAATCTAAACCATTCAATGTGTAGAACTCTTTTAGTACTATATGCCTGTAAAAAATCACGTTGATTGGATATCGATAACTATGTGATCAAATCAGTTTTTTGTCAACCGTTAATTTATTCACCGTCCATTTTTTTTTATACAAAAATGATTTGATCACATAGCTATCGATATCCGATCAACGTGATTTTTTACAGACATATAGTACTCGAAGAGTTTTACAGATTACACGGTTCAAATTTTTAAAACGGGACCCGTGGTAGACCCCCATGAGCCCAACAACACGGTCCAATCCGATGGTGGACTGGACTAAAGCTAGACCCTTTTTTTTAAATCAAAAATTTAGAAAATTAAGATTGAGAGATTGAAACTTTCATAAGGCTTGGGGTTTAGAAACCCTTTTTTTCTTAATATATTTACAATTATCTATATATGTGAATTGTGATTTTTAAATGTCTTTTTTTTTTTTAATGTCTTCTTTTTTTCCTTTTTTATATTATATTAAAGTTTAATATTTTGATAATAATCATATGTGTTGGATTTTTTAGGGAATTAAATGTCTTCTTTTTTTTATTATATTATATTAAATTTTAATATTTTGATAATAATCATATGTGTTGGACTTTTCGAGAAATATTTTTTATGCTTGTTCTTAATGAATTAGAGTGTTATTATGAGGGATAATAACTATATGTGTTGAGACTTTTCAAAAAATTCATATGTGTTGGATTTCAAAGAATTTTTTTTAGGCTTGTTCTTAATGCATTAAAGTATTATTATGAGGGTAAAACTTGGGGGTTGGGAGAAGTTAATAAGTGCTAAGGTTTTTTTTTTTTTTTTAAATCAAGAAATTTAGATTGGGAGATTAGAGCATCTCCAACGGTAGTAGGCATTTTACCTATCTAAATATTACTATAAAGTATATATTTTATTTTGCCTATCAACTGTTTTATGTTTTTACTCCAACCATGCTCTTTGCTATTAATCCAAATACTATTAATTTTATAGAATGCCACGTCAACAACAAAGATGGAGGGAAATGATCCTAATGATTGAATACATTTTGCCTAGCGTTGAAGGCTAGCTACATGTAGCTAGTGAATATGAGTTGAGCCAAAATGCCTAATCATATGCCTAGTGCGTTGGAATTGAAAAAAGTGAATCACACTAGGCATTTTAACTAACAAGTATTATATGCCTAGTGCATTGGAGATGCTCTTAGAGCTCCCACAAGGCTTGGGGTTAAAAACCCCATTTTGCTTAATATATAGTATAAATATATTATTTATATATGTGAATTGCGATTTTTAAATGTCTTTTTTTTTTCTTTAAATGTCTTTTTTTTTTTCCTTTTTTATATTATATTAAAGCTTAATATTTTGATAATAATCATATGTGTTGGACTTTTCAAGAAAAATTTTTTATGCTTGTTCTTAATGCATTAAAGTGTTATTATGAGGGATAATAATCATATGTGTTGGGACTTTTTAAGGAATTCATGTGTTGGATTTCAAAGAATTTTTTTTACACTTGTTCTTAATACATTAAAGTGTTATTATGAGGGTAAGACTTGAGGGTTGAGAGAAGTTAATAAATGCTAAGTTTTTTTTTTTTAAATCAAAAAATTAAAAAATTTAGATTGGAAGATTGAAGTTTTTATAAAATTTAGAGTTAAAAACCCCCCTTTTACTTTAATATATAACTAGTATATCACCCGTGCTATGCACGGATTGTGTTTACAATTATCTAGATGTGAACTGTAATTTTTAAATTTTTTTTTTAAATGTCTTCTTTTTTTTATATTATATTAAAGTTTAATATTTTGATAATAATCATATGTGTTGGACTTTTTAAGGAAGTAAATGTCTTTTTTTATTTATTATATTATATTAAAGTTTAATATTTTGGTAATAATCATATGTGTTGGACTTTTGGAAAAAAAAAATTATGCTTGTTCTTAATGCATTAAAATGTTATTATGAGGGATAATAAGCATATGTGTTTGGACTTTTCAAAGAATTCATATGTGTTGGATTTCAAAGAATTTTTTTTATGCTTGTTCTTAATGCATTAAAGTGTTATTATGAGGGTAAGACTTGGGAGTTGGGAGAAGTTAATAAATGCTAAGATTTTTTTTTAAATCAAAAAATCAAAAAATTTAGATTGAAAGATTAGAGCTCTCACAAAGTTTGAGATTAAAAACTTCCTTTTGCTTAATATATAATATAGATATAAATAGATAGCAATTTGATTTTATTGTATAGCAGCGTTGAATTCGACAAATTTGACTGGAATTGGTTCTTCTTGTTGCCTCTGCTCTTCCAAAATTTATCACCTAAAAAAATAAAAAAATATAAAGTGGGTACTTATTAGTACCCCAAACAAGATGGGAAATACTAGAGAGCTCTAAATCTAGAGCTTTAATTTGAGCTCTAGTGATGTGTCCAAGTACAAAAAAAAAAAAAAAAAAAAACAAGGCAAGGCACAAATATCCTATAAGAGTGGGTCCCACATTCCCATTAGAGCTATTAGAGCTCCTATATTAGAGCTCTAAAGCATTTTTGCAAACAAGATATTCCAGTTGAATTCTTTGAATGGCCCATCATTTTTTAAAGTCATAAATTATAAATATATCTCTTAAGATTTATTTAAAGTATAATTTTTTATAATTTTAAAAATTATATTTTATTTTTTTAATTTCATAATAAATTATCCATTTATTAATAGATTGTCAAATTAATTATAAATTTTTAATGATATTAAAATTTTATTTTAATTAATAATTCAAGTAATTTTATTATTTATAGGAAATCAGTTAAAATTTTCATTTTTTAAGTTAATTTTAAATAAAAAAATTCTGATAAAAAATTATTTATAATTTTTTAAAATTTAAGAGGTAATCTGTATTTTAAATAAATTTTAAAAATAAATTTATAATTTATTATTTTTAAAAGTAATGATCATAAAATATAAAATAAAATAAAATAAAAAGACTGATTCCACCACCAAATGACCAACAGGTCCCACCTGAGCGAGCAAGGATTCTCTAAAGTGATTTTTCTCTAAAGTTTCCTAGAGTGCTACATTGTGTGGTTGAGATTTACTGGCAAGTCACATCAGAAAAATTGATGTGACTTGCCAGTAAATCTCAACCACACAATGTAACACTCTATGAAACTTTAGAAAAATTTCACTCTAGAGGATCCTTGGTGCACCTGAGCACGCACGACACAAGGCTCTGCGGTGAGATATACGGTTCCGCGTGTACGATATATTATTTTTTTAAAATGAGAAAAATAATCCGAACATTACAAAAATAAAAATTTTTAAAAGACAAGATAATTCTTTCTGTTGATTTGAAATGATCTAAATAAGTATATTTTTTGATTTTTTACAAAAAGATATGTAAGAAAATATAATAGTGATATGACTTAAAAAAAATAAAAAAATGTGTACTTATTAATACACCCCAAACAAGATATATTCGGGTTGTATTCTTTGAATGGCCCATCATTTTTTCAAGTCATAAATTATAAATATATCTCTTAAGATTTATTTAAAATATAATTTTTTTATAATTTTGAATATTTTATTTTATTTTTATAATTTTATAATAAATGATCCATTTATCAATAGATTATCAAATCAATTATCAGTTTTTAATGATATTAAAATTTTATTGTAATTAATAATTTATGTAATTTTATTATTGTACAAGAAATCAGTTAAAATTTTCATTTTTAAATAAAAAATTCTGATAAAAAAATATTTATAATTTATCAAATAAGTAATTTATATTTTAAATAAATTTTAAAAATATATTTATAACTTATTCTTTTTTGAAAGTAATGATCATAAAATATAAAATAAAATAAAAAGACTTATTCCACCACCAAATGACCAACAGGTCCCACCTGAGCACGCACGAGGCTATGCGGGGAGATATACGGTCCGCGTGTACGATATTATTTTTTGAAAATAAGAAAAATAATCCGAACATTACAAAAATAATTTTTTTTAAAACAAATCACACTCTAATTTTTGTAATTGTTTTAGTTCAAAATCGTAATTTTTTAAATGGAATCAATCCTAACTATTCCTTAGCAAATCGGAGAAATTTAGATAATTTAATTAACTTTTGTCAATGATATTAAACAATCGTATTGATTATGGACTAAGAAATAAATAAAAGAAGTGGTAGTGAGTTAAAAAAGAAAATGAATAATACTAAATGAAAAAAATGATGGATCGATAATAGTGGGTTTGGGAAGATAAAAATAAAGATAGAAGTTTTAATTTTAGAACACTAAAGAGAACTCTAGTGATATGACAAGGAGTGGAGTCCATATGTGATGTGATCTATGTGCCTATTTTTTTTTTTTTTTTTTTTTGTCACTTGCCACATCATTAAAACTCTTTTTAGAGCTTCAAAATTAGAGCTATCTATCATTATTGGGGAAGATAATAGCTAATGATAGACAATGCTACAAGTAGGGGTGCAACTCGAGCGAATTTAGTCGGATTAGAAGGTTGTCCAAGCCCAGCCTAAGTTGTGTTAAGATCTACCCAAACCTGAATTGTAACCCGAGACTGTCTACCCAAGATCGACCCGAGTTAAACTCAAGTTGCCCGAATTGTATATTTTTTTTTTTTTGCAGTTACATTACTAAATTATTAAAATTTAACTCTATTTACATTTTTTTTATATATATATAAAAAATCATTAATACCATCAAAACAGATAATTTATATACTACAAGAGAGATACTGCTATAGTAGTCTTTACAATTTATGAGTGAAAATAAAAATAAATAAATAAAAGAGTAAGATTTTATGTTATTTGTATATATAATATATATTAAATATGATTTAATAATCTAAATTACTTTAATATCATGTAATGACTAATAATTTATATATATATATATATATATTTGATATTTTTATATATCTATATATGTACAATTGAGGCTTCGGGTTGCTCGGGTTGTTTGATATCTTTGCCCAAGCCTGTCCAAATTTAATTCGGACTTCTGAATTTTTGCCTAAGGCCGTACCAAATTTGAAAATATCTTGTTCAAGTTCTAAAAAAATTCGGGCTATGTTCAGGTTGCTCGGGTTGAGTCCGTCCAAGTTCCACCCCTAGTTGCGAGTGAGGTCATTGTAAATAGTAATAAAGGGAGGAAAAGTGATTAAATTATCTAAATTGATATTTTTTCATTAGTTTGGACTTGATACTATTTTAAAATTTTAGAGTTTAAATTTAAATAATTAAAATGTTAAGATTTGATTTGTTAATGCAGTTAAATTTTGAGATTTTAATTTTAATTTTTGGAAAATAATTAACAAGCAAAGAATCAAAGGGTTAAAAATCTCATGATTCTGCTGATGTTGCCATATCTTTATCCAAATTTACTTATGGCTATTAAACTATATGAAAATTTGAAAGTGTGAAAATTTCAAAATTATTTTAAATAATTATAAGTGATTTGTTATAGAATACATAAATATTTAAAAATAATTGATATCTAGTTATGTAAAACAATTACAACCATTAATCTAATGAGTAACACATAAGTTGCATTAATATCTAATGATTATAATTATAGATAAATTATTTAGCAATCCTCAAGTATTATTCCACCACACCATTTAAGATATATCTCTTCAAAGAAGACACACAAAACTAGTGAAATTCACTATTTTATCTAATCAAATTCAAATTGGAGCATTACATGAATTTTGTCCCCTAAAGCAATATAAAAATACAACAATGATTCATCCCCCCTTTTCCTCTCACCCCCTTTGACCCCCTCTCTCTTATTGGTTACATTTTCTTTTTCTTTTTCTTTTTTTTCCTGCTCCTCCAATCACCACCGGCCACGTGGCAGGGGGGTGAGGGGGTGACCCCCAAAAAGGGGTCCCAAGCATTATTCTATAAAATAATATATTAAAATGTAAACATTATTGAAAACTTATACGGTTTGTTTAATTAGGAAGAAAAATGAAAATGAAAATGTTTAAAAGTAAATTGACAAAAAAAATATATATATATATATACACACATTTGATTAGGTTAAATAATTTATAAAAAATTAAAATAGATAAATTTAAAATTTTCTTATGTTTTTTGGCTGCAAGTACTGGAATATACTCAATAAAATTTAAGATATTAAAATAATAAGAATAATAATAATAATAATAATAATAATAATAACACGTGTTCGCATATACAAGTTGAGTCAGTCAGCGGAGCATCTCCAATGCACTAGGCATATAATGCTTATTAGGTAAAATGCCTAGTATGACTCACTTTTTTCAACTCCAATGCACTAGGCATGTAATTAGGCATTTTAGCTCAACTCAAATTCACTAGCTACATGTAGCTAGCCTTCAAGGCTAGGCAAAATGTATTTAATCATTAGGATTATTTCCCTCCATCTTTGTTGCTGATGTGACATTTTATAAAATTAATAGTATTTGGATAAATAGTTAAAATAAAGAGCATGGTTGGAGCAGAAATATGAAACAGTTGATAGGCAAAATAAAATGTATACTTTATAGTAATATTTAAATAGGTAAAATGCCTATTACCGTTGGAGATGCTCTTAGTTCGGGAAAATTATTCTTAGAGTACAAGGTCTCCGGCTCTAAAAAAAGAGTACAAGGTCAACAATCAGATTTGGTAGAACGAACCAATTAAAGTACGCCAAATTAGAAAAAAAGTCTGATTGGAATATGACATAAGTCTTATCTTCATGTCAAAGACAGCGTTTGGAGACTAGTTAAAAAGTTATAAAATTATTATAAATTATTATATAATTTTTAATTTTTTATATATTTTTTTATAAAATTTTAAAAGATTAACTAAAATAACTAATTTTCAAATGAGATCTTAGTACCTAAATTAAGAAAAATTATTACATAGATTCGTTTCGTATCTTACATAATGTATCCTTACAATTCTATTAATTATATATCCAATATTTCTTATTTTCTTTCTTATAAATTACATAAAATAATCAATCAAATTGATTACAACTTAGCTGAGACAGAATAATTTCCCCTAAACTAGAGAAATAGAAGCAATTTTCTTATTATTTGGATCCCACATTAATAAAAAGAGAGCAAAGTTACCGATTTAGAGTAATCTACTCAGAAAATTGAGTGAGTGATTGCATGATAGAGATTATTTGTGTAGTATACGGTCCATACGTAAAGTAAATATAAATCACAAGATAAAAATTCTAAATAATTTATGGATTGATAATGATAACTTCGCATATTACTCATAAAAAAATAGAGAAATTATTACAAAGTGGAACAAAAAAAAAAAAACACAAACATAGCTTTAGTTTTTTACTTACATTCCATCACAAAATGACTTGCACGCTATATTTTTATAATTTTTTCTCTCTATCCAACAGTGGGGGCAAGAAAAGTTATTTGCCAAAAAATTTTAAAAAAATTATAATTATAATTATAAATATTAATAATATTTTCATTTATTTGTAATTATTTTTCACTAACATCGTGTGAGTGTAATTCTCCCAATCTATTTTCCATTACTGAAGTACAACTCACTTGATATCTCATTGCTTCAAGGACATGGAAGAAGTATATGTAGAAGGTATACTTTTTTTTCTTCATTTTTTTTTTTTTTGAATAATAGTACAAACTTATCTTTATCAATTCACAAATTATTCAAAAATTAATCTCTACCACATTCTACATGGACCTTATAATACACAAATTAATTTTCACTATACAATCACCTATTTAGAATTTTCTTGATTGATAAGGGTGGATCTGTAGACTTTTCATTTTTTTTGTTGTGTTTGAAATAATTAAATATGATTTATTATATATTATATCATTAGGCTCCGTTTATATTTTGTTTCAAGCATATTACAATACTCCCAGTTCAAATTTCAGACGTAGAATTTAAAGGGGAGTTTCAAGTTTAGACCCAGGGTTATTTTGGGGTATAATTTACAAGTTTTTTTTACTTATTACGAAAAGATATATTAAAAAAATAATATAATCTAAATAAATTAATAAATAGTTTAATAAGCCCTCAACCGTGTGGAATCAGATTGAATAGTTGAGAAACAACTTCATTTTATTTCTGACACTGTACTTAACATGATGTTTCTTATGCAATATCTTCTTTGGAAGTCTTTTAGGGCCTACTAAAATAATATATTTATTGTTATTTTATCTTTTTTGAATCACATTATATTTTTATTTTTCTGTATATTTTTTCATAAAATTATTAAAATAATCTATTCTCAAACAATTCTTTAATCTAAAAATCAACACTAAAATGATTTGTGTGCTCTTTTTGCATAAAAAATGTCAAAGAGCATAAAAACATACCATGAAACTTACCCGAGCTTGGAATGTATGTTATAAATTTAAAATTATTGAGATGTACGCACTATGATTGCAGTTCATTGACTTATTTTTTTGGAAAATTTTCTTGATAAAATTTTTTGACACATTGATATATTTGTAAGCTTTTCCATAGTTGTACAGATTCTGGCTAAAGGTTGTTGGGACTCTTACAAGTATTGAAACTAATTCATTAAAGAGACTTGTGCCAAAGAACATTATGAACTTCGAAAATGTGTACTTATATTTTGGAATACTCTTCTAAGTAATTCAAGAAATCAAATATAAATAAACATAAATTCCTCTTTTCAATGGTTGATAGAAAAAACTTCAAATTGATAATTTTCACCAACAGAATGATAACAATAAAAAACAATATTCAAGTTAAAAAGATCGCTCAATTAAAAGACTTGAGTACTCTATAAACAAGCACTACAAACAATATTTCTTGTTGGAATAACACTCGCACTAGACAGTGTTCTGCAATACCATAACTTGCCAAATTAATGTCTTGGATTGAAAAGTAGTACAAGGCAGTAGGAATGGATTCGAAAATAAATAAATTAATCTGCAATATATTTTCATTATTTTTTGGAGTAAATCAAATTTGAGAATGAACATTCTCATGAAATGATCATTTCATTTTATCTTAATTCTAATAAATCAAACACTATCAAAGTGAAATTATGAGTTACTTTCCACTAACCTGTTGGAATAATAAATTCTTAATTAGAAATTTCTCGATTTACCAAGAGTAGTACGAGTGATATTTTCTCCAAATAGACAATCCAATCCAATCC
This sequence comes from Camellia sinensis, assembly GCF_055761805.1. Lineage (NCBI taxonomy): Eukaryota > Viridiplantae > Streptophyta > Magnoliopsida > Ericales > Theaceae > Camellia > Camellia sinensis. The sequence goes on from NC_138975.1 coordinate 142,368,411, forward strand.
AATCCGTACACAACCCTAATATGCCTCACCCATCACACCACTAAAGAAACTGCAAATCTAAAACCATTAAGTTCAACACTCCAAACATAGTATACATATTACACATGCAAATGTGTATATATATATTTTTAAGTGCTTTATTTATAAACACAACCATCACAAGCCTAATGGTTTGGACCCAGCAGAGAAAGAAGAAAGCTCCTGTAGTGACCAGATGTTTCTGAGTGAACCGCATCATTCAATGGCTTCCTGTATTTCTTCTGGTATTCGGCTTTAATGTATTGCATATCAATCTCGGTTCTTGTCACGATAACTCTTATAAGTGTTGTGTCATCGGTTCCCAATCCTTTCATCGCCTTATGTAATACCTGTAATGTTCCAGAGTAGTTATCAATGGATTGAACTTGAATCCCCATGATGGATCATATTAGTTAATATATATATATATATATATATGGAAGGAAAATAAAAATTTAAAAAAAAAAACACAAACACAAACACAGCAATCAAAACAAAAGAGCCTTTATATGTTAAAAAGAAAATTCTGTACTCCATATGTTGTGAGAACTACAATCCCATCACAAAAAGTAAAGATATATTGCATATTGCCTTGACCAAAAATGAAATTGAGAAAATATTATGCACTAGTGGCGTTGCATAGAAGTATTGTTGAAGAACGAAAAATTTGGGAAGTCACAATCCCAAGTCAATATCTCAAAAACCAGTTCTTCAAGACTCAAATGATAGTCTAGTCCCTAAAACTATTACATAAAGCCATATATGTACGCATCCTAAGAAGTCCTAATTAAATTAATAAGAAAAAAAAAACTTAAAGACTGGATAAATACCTTTGCAAAGTACTTCGCAGGATTATGTGCACACTGTAGGATTGTCAAAAGGGCAAGCTCAAATTGCCCTGAAGTTTCACTCTTTACAGCCTGTAATTATCTCAATTTGTCAAAAATCATAACAAGAATTTCAGATACAAAGGGACGGTGACGACATTAAGAACAAATTACCTTTTTCAGTGAGTTCCCATACATGTTATGATAAGAAGAATCTATAGCAGCCAAATGTGCCCTGCTTCGTTCACTAAAAATGCGTATAAAAGTTTTCTCATCAGTTCCCAATTTTTTCTCCCCTGCTTTAAAGAGAGCCTTAGCATCCCTTTCAACCATCTCTCTATCAACTTCGAAGCCTTCAGAGCGTGGTGTGGTTACGTAAGCCAGCAAAAGCTGCAACGAGTATTTCACATCAAGAAGTCAGACTCTCAATTTCCTCCCTTGAAAGAAAAAAGGGGGGAAATCTGTAACACTGGAAATATATGTGTTCATGTGTACACATATGTATAAACATATATCTATATATAGGTACATAAAACTCTGCTTTCCATGTGATGAAAAGCTATAATTGGCAGGAGAAGAATATTTGTAGTCTCAAAGACCTGAGGAGAAATCAGAGATGCTGCTATGATAACCAAAGAGATCCAGTTCGATGTTCGAGTTTAATTGATTTCATTTAGCAAATACATTTGCAGGTGAACAACGAGATTAGCAATAGATTTCTAACTCCTTTTCAACAAAGAAATAAATTTAAAATAAATATATATACAAGTAGTAGTAGTTGAGGTATAAATATTTATTCTGCTTCTTATTTGCCAATATATATATTATCCCACAAAAAAAATTAAACACAAGCCTGTGAACCAAAACAACAAAACATGGATGAAATACCCAATTTTATTTATTTATTTATTTTTATTTTTTTTGTCAAGAAGGCTAGCAATAAAATAAAATCCCTGTAAGTTACTGAAATGGGCAATTATGCTGTATGTTCCTAGCACATTGTTTATGATAATGCTAAATCCAATAATCACAAACACACAGCAGAGAGAGGGACTACCTTCTTATGATCACCTGAGGTTAGCTGTTCAATATCATTCTCAAGGTAAACCCCAAACATTGAATAATAGATTTGCTTCAAGGTGTAAAGCTGGGATGGTGTCCGAGAGCATAGTACTTCAGTGACAGCTTCAAGATTAGTGGAGCCACTACTTAATGCTTGCTTTAATATAATTGCATCACGTCCTGCTGGATCATGCATCCAACGCAAAACCGCTGTCTGACACATAGAAGAGATTTTACAAGATGCAAACTTGAGGAAGGGGGAGAAATCAGTCTCTATGTGTTTAACTAAAACAAGAAGCATGAGAGGGAAAGCTTTTAAATTTCAAGGGTAGTGCCAGGGAAAGGGGGAATTAATACCTCCAATTTTCCATGAAGTTCTGAAGTCAATCGTTTAAGAAGGTCCTCAGAATACATAGCTTTGTACTCATGTTGGATCAGAGCACGTTGTGTTGAATCACGATGGGCAACAATATTGATCACAGCTTCAGTATCACAACCAAATCCTAAAGATTAAAAAGATAAAGATTTAAAAATAAAATAATAGAAATAAAAAATTAAAAAAAAAAAAAAAAAGCCTCCCCAAAAAATGTAGATAATCAAGAACATCCAAATTCTAAAATATATGTAATAAACCTCTTTTACATGTGGGGTGAAGAGAAAATACTTGACAAACAAACCTTTTCATTAAGAGCGTGAAGTTATTTTTATTTTTTATGAAATATGCAATTCTACAAAGAAAAACATTGTATAATCCAGATGTTATTAACTTATTACAATATATGGTTTCTATAAGCTAAGTACTAGAGTTATTATGTTTGCAGGCTTTCTATGGTTCTAAGGTGTATACAATGCTAGATAGTCTACAATCTAAATATGCAGCAGACCTATACTTCAACTGTTGTACAATCACATCTTCTATTAAGAAAGATCATATTTTGGTTCTAAACAGTGTTTTAAAAGGCTTTAAGCGCACCAAGGCGCAAGTAGTAGAAGAAAAGTAAAATTATAAAATAGGCAAATTTTTCAACATAACAAATATATATAGAATTCCGAAAATAGTAAAGCAAGTTTCACCATTGCAAATAATTGATAAACATAACATTCATTCTTCTAAAAATTAGAAATATAATATCTAACTAAAGATATAGTCTCACATTCACATCCACCAAAAACCTCAAGTTTTAAAATCATCCAAATAAAATTCAAAACAATTAAGTGTCTAGTTTGCAATTCAAAAAAGATATAAAAAGCACAGTAGGAGTAGAAAAATAGATAAAGCCCATGAAATCCACGAAGCCCACGCTTTGCGTCTCCAAAAAAAGCCCTCACCTCAGTGCCTAAGCTGCGCCGTGCATATTGCACCTCACCACAACTTGTTTGCAGCGCAAGGTTGCGCCTCGCGCTTAGGTGTGTGCCTAAGCACACCTTTTAAAACACTGGTTCTAAAGTCCAAAGTCAGTAATAGTTGAGCTTGACAATGAAACGGGGTTTCAGCATTTGCTCCTACAACTTGCTTTCCCAATACATACTATCCAATTCAATTGTTGTGCTTTTTGCTGCTCCATCTTGTTCTAGGTTTTGTTACTTCTTCAATGGAATCTATTATTTGATCATCGATGGCTATTATCAATCATCTCTTTACGGGTCTTTTAGCTCGGAACTCTCCTCTCAACCCACTTAGGGGCTACAACAATTGGTTTTCCAAGAAAGAACATTGGCTTTGATGTCAAATTTTATGTAGGATGAAGAATTTCAATGAAGGTGGCTGTTGCATTGCATTAGGGAAATATTCGAAGTTCAAAATATCAACCAACCAAGTTCAAGATGACACGGTCAAGTAGAATTAAGATTTAATGGGGGTGGATACAAGTTTAATTAAGCAAAAAACAAGTTTCATTCGAATCATCTTGATTCCATGTAAAGCAATGGTCACTCCAATTATTATTGTATGTGATACATGTACAAATTGTGTAAAAAAAAAACAAACAGATTCATATGAAATTAAATTGATTTACAAGAAAATAAATCATGAGATTACACCATACAACTCAATGAACAGAAATATATATAACAAAAATAAGGAAAAGAAGTGCAAGCTGAAACCTGTATGATACCACAATGTCCTTAAAACAGATTAGCTGCCTCACCGTAAGTGCTGGAGGAATGTCAACTTCTGTCTCTCAAGATACAACGGTTTAAACCGGCTAACGTAAAAACACCTTCTGTTAGCTTTGGCAAACCGACAATGGCAGCACTCTCTCAACACAAGAAGAAAATTATAAGAGAAGACTGACTTGACTATAATCTGAGAGCAAAATTTCTGTGTTGAACCCAAGGAAGATGGGCCTCTTTCTATACACAATATGGGCGAGAGGAGTAACCTTCCAGACATGAAGGCTGGCAACCAATGCCCATTACTCCTGCAAAACTACTGGAATAATGCACACAATTGATGGGGATTCAATGTGTGAGTTACACACACTATACACCTGTGTGTATATACATATCTGCAGCAGACCTGGCCCAAAAAGATTAGGTTGGTAAACCACCAATCCAGCCCGGCCCAAACCTAACTCATTTCAACAAGCCACAAGCCCAAGCCCAAGATCCAAGATCCAAGATCCAAGATCCAAGATCCACGACCCACGGATCCCGGACTCGACCCAGACCGGGCAGGCAGACGGCGCACGCAGGTGTGGCAATTTTTCCATAACCAACTTGGACCACAAGCCCATCCTTGAAGTATCCATAACTCTCTTCCTTCGAAAAATTTGGATGCCCCAAAGAGCTCACGCCCTTATCAAAATTTTGAGATTTAAATACCCATTAAAACTTTCCTCTACGATCAATGTGGGATTGGTAGTTATACACAATTCCCAATACCTCTTCATGAGGTCAATTTTATGAGACAATTTCTCACTCAATTCTTAATGATTTTTTGTCATTCTTTTTGTAGTGTAAAGGCCTTGTTACAAAGAATCTAAACCCATTTAATCACACATCAACCAATGGTTGAGACATACTTTAATTTCACATTAAAATCACCAAAAAATCATTTTTTCTAACAATCCCCTACATGAATAAAAATTGACTGAATAAAGAAAACGGACAACATTTACAACAAAGACTAGGAGAGAGAGCACGCAGACTAACCCTGCATCAGAAAAGGTAGCTGTTGGCCTTGAACATTTCGTAGTGAAAGCTTATCGGATTTGCTGGCTGACCAATGAACGTAAGGTCTTGAACTGTTCTGCCATTTGTGTAAACCATGACAATAGACCTCACACAGAAGTTAGTTCAACCATTGTTCTTGTTTTCACTGGTGTGTTCGGTATGGCCTTAGTACACTAGCCTAGTTCAATGAGTGGTTTTAAAGAATTCGGCCTTAACAATTCTTAAAGAAGCGACCCCCACTTTGAACTCACATAAGGGACCTATATAAGATTTCCCGTTATACCACGGTTAATTATTCATATCACTTAGGTCATTAAAAGTATTAGCTTAACCTTCTACCCCTATAAGGTATCACTGTACAAAGGAATAGATAAGAGGATTTATCTCTTCAATGACTCACCCGTTACACGAAATTAGATTGTCCCTTTGAACCTAGATCTTGGAATCTCCAGTCAACTAGGCTGGGTTTTCCCTTCCGATAACATTACTAAACGCCTTAACCCGATTCTTCTTGACAACATTTCTACTAACTCTGGAGTTAACCCTTTGGTTAGCGGATCCACAACGTTGTCCTTAGACTTTACATAGTCTAGAAAGGCAACTCCATTAGAGAGTAGTTGTCGTATGGAATTATGTCTACGACGGATATGTCTAGACTTTCCATTATACATATGACTCTATGCCCGTCCAATTACCGATTGGCTATCACAATAAATACAGATAGCAGGCACAGGTTTCGGCCAATGTGAAATATCCTCAACGAATTAGGAAAGCTATTCAGTTGCTTTATCCAAAGTAATAAACTCGGATTCCATTGTTGATCTCGATATACACGTTTGCTTGGATGATTTCCAAGACACGGCTACCCCTACGGGGGTAAACACATAACCACTAATGGATTTAGAGATCAATTAGCGTCACTATACACTTCTAGTACCGTTGGATATCTGGTATAATGCAGCCCATAATCCCAGGTTTAGTGTAGATAACCTAACACTCGCATAATACCCCTCCAATGAGTAACATTCGGATTACTCGTGTATCTACTAAGCTTGCTAATAGAGTAGGCTATATTCGGCCTTATACAACTCATCAGATATATCAAACTTCCAATAACCAGAGAATATTCTAATTGAGAGACACTCTCACCATTATTCTTGATCAAATACACTCACGTCTACCGGTGTCCTAGACACACTTGTATCTGATTTACTAAATTTCTCAAGTATCTTCTAAATATAGTGAGACTGAGAAAGTATAATACTACTAGATGTTCTGGTAATCTTAATACCTAAAATGATATCTACAAGACCCATATCTTTCATGTCAAACTTGGAGTTTAACAATCTCTTGGTAGTTCTAATCATTGCATCATTACTACTAACAGTAAGTATGTCATCAACGTATAGAAACAAAATGACATAACCTCTATCAGTGTCTTTAACATATATGCATTTGTCACACTTACTGATTCTAAATCCATTTGACAACATAGCGTTGTCAAACTTCTTATGTCATTGCTTAGGAGTTTACTTCAAACCATACAATGTTATGACAAGTGTTAAAATTTACCATCACCTACCACACACTTACCATCACCTACCACACACTCACCTACTACACTCACCTACCACCACCATCCACTACACCTACATCTATATAAGGAACCATTTGTAATATACAGAATATCAACACACAATCAATCAATAATACATAAATTCATACATAAATTTTTACATGGTATCAGAGCGGGTTTAGAACCTAATATTTTCGCTTCACCGGCGGGCGGCAACCTCACCTTAGCCGTCCGCCGGACCTCAACCTAACCCGCCAGACAATTGTACACATACCTTAAAATTTCTTCGAGTACTACCGGCACCATCGCAACCACCTTCGGCATGGCCAACCTCATCGTCCGACACCTTCCCTTCACCATCTCCAGCAAAGAGATGTACGCTATCTTCGGCAAGTGCGGCGCCATTCGCCAGATTCGCATCGGCACCAACAAGGACACCAGCGGCCCCGCCTTCGTCGTCTACGAGGACATCTACGATGCCACGACAGCCGACGATCATCTCTCTGGCTTCACTGTCGTCAATCGATACCTCATCGTGCTCTACTATCAACAGGCCAAGATAGGCAAGACGTTCGATCTCTTGGCTCAGGGTAGTTTGGTGGAAGTTGAGAAGAAGAAACCCTTACCATATGGTGCGCCTGCTACACTGGAGCGGGAGTGGCCAGGCTTGGCTGAGACTCGATTCCAAACAACCATCGCTGCTCTCTGGGCACCATACGATTTGTACGGACATTCAACTTCAAATTGCCCCACGGGACTCCTCGCCGGCGATTTGTACTCTATTCTATTATTCCTGTTTTTGAAAATAAAACAAAAGGAAATGAGTGAGTTGGTTGAGGTGGACACCCTTGTTCTGTGGATAGCCTCAGGCACTCTCTCTCTCTCCACTCAAGGACACCCACTAGCCTCACCCACTACTTTGTCACTTTTCCAACCTATCTTCTGTTACCTTTTGCACTCTCCTGACCGATTCCCTCATCCCAAACGCTTTCTACCTTAATATATTATTATTCTTATTCTTATTATTATTATTATTCTTATTAAAAAAAATAAAAATAAAAAAAATAAAAAATAAAAAAAAAATTTCCAAACAACATTGTTGTTTTTCACCAATCCGTGTGATAAAGATTTACACACTAAACCTTACCTTATTTTATTCCTCTCAGGGATCAACCCCGATCACAATTACAAAAAAAAAAAAAAAAAAAAAAAAAAAAAAAAAAAACCCACACAAGATCACCATCACAACACCAACAGATTTGTTTTCTTTTCTGCAGACGGCCACCCACCGACCTACTCTGCCGCTGGTCTCTTTTTCTTGCCTCCGTCCTGCGCGGCCCTTGACGGTGTTGCCTCCGTGCTTCCTAGACCACCAAGCAAGTTGCCTCCTCCCTGCTCCTCCACTGCCGCATATGGCGGACCTCCGAATCGGAACATCACGGTGGCCTTCCGCTTCAGCTCCTTGTTTTCTGCCTTTAGCACACTTATCTCTGCTCGTGCATCCTTATACATGCGTTGGAGCAGAGCCAGCTGGGAGTTTAACTGTTGCACCTCATTTGACATTTGTCCTGCTCTGCAGCCGGTGCGACAAATTTGTGACCGCAGTCATGGTTTCCACGCATGACTTCAGAGTATACTGATTGGCCTCAATATCAGTTTGCACCGCCATTTTTTGCTCCACCGACCGCATCGGAAAGTTCAACGGAGCAAACACAGAGGTGTTTGGTTGAGGTTCACTGGCCACCGCACCAGTTATTTCTCTTGTGGACTCATTCAGTTCTGGAAAGAGCGTAAGCAGCCCACGGGAAGAGGAGGCCATGTTCTGGTTAGCTGGACGGGAAGAAGAGGCCATGTTACTGAGTGTTTCAGAGACGAGTTGGTTACAGAGTGTTTCAGACTACAAAGGTTCAGAGGTTTCAGACTGGTTTGTTATGCTTCCAAGCCTCAGCCTCCGCTTCGATTTATAAAGACCCAGCCAAGGCAGCCACGCGCATCATGCGCCGCTCGGAGCTCGACGCCAACCTGGACACACCTTTTGATGGCATGCCTTTTGATGGCACGCCTTTTGATGAATTGGGCACGCCTTTTGATGGCACGCCTTTTTTGACCGATTGGGCACACCTTTTGAGGGTGCGACTTTTTAGGGGTCCGACAAGACTCTGTAAACTGTCCCGACATAGATTCCGGTTAGTTTCTACAAGGGTCCGACAAGACTCTGTAAACTGTCCCGACATAGATTCCGGTTAGTTTCTACAAGGGTCCGACAAGACTCTGTAAACTGTCCCGACATTGATTCCGGTTAGTTTCTACAAGGGTCCGACAAGACTCTGTAAACTGTCCCGACATTGATTCTGGTTAGCTCCTTCATGGGTCCGACAAGACTCTGTAAACTGTCCCGACATTGATTCCGGTTAGCTCCTTTAAGGGTCCGACAAGACTCTGTAAACTGTCCCGACATTGATTCCGGTTAGCTCCTTCATGGGTCCGGCAAGACTCTGTAAACTGTCCCGACATTGATTCTGGTTAGTTTCTACAAGGGTCCAGCAAGACTCCGTAAACTGTCACAACAACTGTCACAACATTGTCTGCTACAACAGTCCGACATGACCCCATAAACTGTCTTCTACATCGGTTTGACGCCGCCATCCAGTGTCCTCTACAACGTTATGGCACCACCATCCAGTGTCTTCACCAATGGTCTGACACGACCATACAGTGTCTCCTATCCTTTTTTATTTTTATGTATTTTCTTGTTTTGTTACTCTCTCCAAACTCACGTTGGTTAGTTTCTACCCTCGAGTTTGCGGGGGGCTGTTAAAATTTACCATCACCTACCACACACTTACCATCACCTACCACACACTCACCTACTACACTCACCTACCACCACCATCCACTACACCTACATCTATATAAGGAACCATTTGTAATATACAGAATATCAACACACAATCAATCAATAATACATAAATTCATACATAAATTTTTACACAAGCTTATAGACTTTCTTATTTTATCCTAGAGCTGAAAACCCCTCGGGTTGCTACATGTAGATTTCTTCATTCAAATCTCCATTTAAGAAAGTTGTCTTTACATCCATCTGATGTATCTTCAGACCACTTAAAGCTGCTATCGCAATCACCATGCAAATGAATATAATCTTTGTCACAGGTGAATACGTATCAAAGTAATCCAGACCTTCTCATTGCCTGTATCCTTTGATAACTAGCCTAGCTTTATACTTATCAATTGATCTATCGACTTTCATCTTTCTTCTAAAGATCCACTTGCTCTCCAAGGCCTTACTGCCTGAGAGTAGATCAACCAACTCCCAAGTATGGTTCTGTAAGATGAAGTCAATCTCACTCTTAATTGCTTCTTTCCACAAAAGACTTTCAGATGAAGTCACAACTTCATAAAAAGTTCGAGATTCTCCCTCTAATATATAAGTCAAGAAGTCCGAACTAAAGGATTTTGCGGTCCTAGCCCTTTCTCTCCTTCTTGGCTCATCTACTTCCTTAACTTGATCATCTATGTGATCATTGTCACCTTCAACCTTTTTCATGGAACTCGGAACCCCTTCTTGGATGCGACAAGGGAATACATTTTCAAGGAAAGATGCATTTATGAATTCCATGATAGTATTCTTGTGTATATCTGGAATAGCAGACTTAAACACAAGAAATCGATATGCACTGCTATATTGTGCAAAACCGTTGAATACAAAATCAACGGATTTTTAGGCTTATCCTAACCCTCTTGGGTTTAGGTATTATCACTTTTTGCATGACACCTCCACATTTGTAGAATTTATACAAAAAATTCATACAGGGTCTTTAAACAATTCCTTGTGTCACAATGATTATGAAACTCTCAGAATCATATCACAGTAAACACATTCCCAGAATGTCATTAACCGGATTAGGCACCCAAACATATTTGGTCCAACCTATTACTATGAAGCAAAAAGTCTTACTATTAGGAAACACAAATCCAGTTGTTCAATAGTCTACTATTCGGACTTTCATAACATGGTCAGTAGACTTTCTACTACTGGAAATCACAATATTTTAACCTGTGATCAGTAGTCACTTTACTGCTAGGAATCACGTCTTGACATAGGATCAATAGACACTTTCATTACTCGGAATCATCATGTCTTGACATATGGTCAGTAGCTTCTCCACTACTAGGAACCATCATGTCTTGATATGTGATCAGTAATCTATTCTCCACTAGGAAACTGTGTAGCTAGTTGTCTAACACCTCCTAGGAACTACCACTTTTCTATCTCTGTGATCAGTGATCTTGTACTCACTATGAGCCACCAATTTAAGAATATATTTGAAATTTAAAAATATATCCACCCACCCTAACTGGTTGTCTTATCTTTGCTTTCAAGCAAAGTCACATAGAAATCATATATGCTATAATTAACACAAGGATAACATACTAATTGCCTCTGATTAATTTAGAGATATTATTATACAATCTTATGATTTCCTTTAATTAAACTTTAGATCTTCCTTTAAGAACCTCGCAAAGCTTAAAGTTGGCAGGTGGAACAACATTTCTATTGTCACCTCTTGAAGTCATTTCAAAAAAATCACAACAGAATTTCACTATTCTTTTTTTCCATACACTAAACTTAACACTAGAAAATCCAAAGTTTGAAATTTAATTCAAAACTGATCTCATCACTTACCCTAGAATCGAATATGGTCAGGAAAGTTTCCAACAAAGCTGGAGGGGTCCCACTGGTCCCACTTAAGACCCAGTTAACCTTAGACAAAATTTTCAAGAACATATTGACTCCTAATCCATGAGAAACAAATTTAGAATTAAGTTTTCCAAGGAATAAACCAGGTTAAAACAAACCAATTCCCAAACAAAAAAAATTTGCTGCCATAATTACACCACTCATAAAAGTTAACCGGTACACCCGAAACTGAGTCCATGATTTCTAAATAAAAATCAGAAATATTTTAACTAATGCTAAAATTTGGTTTCTTTTCTTAAAACCAAAACACTTTGGAAATAATCAGATATAAAACCAAAACACTTTGGAAATCATCAGATTATAACCAAAGACTTTCTCCAACTTAGTTTTCCAACACTTTGAGAATAAAATGATTAAACCCAAAGACTTCCTCAAATCCTAAAGGTTTGGAACCATATCCGTCTTAGTTGTCATTTCTAAACAAATAAGGACTACTCTTTAGCCAAGGCTAAACACTTTGGTTTCTATTACAGAAAACCAAACCAAGTTCCAAACTTACAAGCAATTTAAAAATTGCTAACCAAATTACAAATAATGAAAAAAATGCTACAACAATGATTAAGCAAATAAAATGCTTTTAACAATACAAGCAAATAAAAATTACTTTTACACAATTGGTAAAAACCAACGAAACCCAAGCAAAAAATTGCTTCACTCAACAAATGTAAACCAATCCAAATTGGATTATCGATTCTCTAAACTCCTTTCCTCGCTTAGGTATTTCTGTTCAAAAAGGTTAGTAGTCCATAATTTTGTTTTACAATCCCAAATCCTATTCATTCGGATTTGTATTTTTGTTTTCATTCCCTTTTGCATAGGTGTGCCTGCAAAGGAAGTTAGCAGAAAACCACAACAAAATACAAAGCTAATAATTGAATGAAACTGTAAAAGCAATAAATTAATTAAATAGCAAAATTAAGTAAAATTAAAATGCTAGACATGTTATACAATTAAACTTATAACTCCCAAATAAATTATAAACCTTATAACTCTAAAAATTAAATAAAATTAATTAACAAGAGTTATATGAAATTATAACACAATAATCACGTAAATAAATATACAATTAATACTTTTAATTGGCAAGAGTTACAAAATAAAACTATAACTCTAAGAATTAAATTAAAATGAAACAACAAGAATTATATGCAATTACTACACAATAAACATGTAATTAATTCATGCACCTAATGCCAGAAATTAGAAAACAAGGCGCATGCAAATTACATTACATTCCTGAAAACTAAAACTTGTAAAATCAACTAAATTCTAGCAAAATTAAACCATGCAAATAATCATACAAATGTAGGATCTAATAACCAAGGGAATTAAACTAGAAAAGTAAAACTATCACACTCATGAGCATGCAGATTAAATCAGAACATGACAACATGAAAAGACATGCAAATCATATTATAAACCTGGAAGCAATGAACTTGAAACAATTATTTATTAAATTGAATTGCAACAGTAGGCAATGAGAAGGAAACAGTAGCATGCAACTTATAATAATTTAATATTCCAACCAAGACTACCAATAGAAGTCCATATAAGTTCTGGGCAGGTCCCATATGCTGCATACAAGAAACGGACACCAAAAAAAAACTGGGCACATTATTATTATTATTATAGTTTTATTCTACGCATGCCGGTGATAAATAAAGCAAATTGAATTTGTACCAAAGCAAATCACATGCATATATATTAAATCATGAACTGTATATAAGACAAATAGTGCCATCACCCAAAAAATCATAAACCAAACATATGATATTTTCCCAGGTACTAAAACGGGCAATTTGAATTAAAGATGAATCTAATCATCTAATTTCATGATTCATGGAAAAATATAATTAATCTGTTTTAAGATTGTTGTACAAATTGTGTAAAAAAAAAAAAAAAACAACAGATTCATATAAAATGAAATTGATTTACAAGAAAAGAATTCAAGAGATTACACCATACAACTCAATGAATAGAAATACATATAACAAAAAATAAGGAAAAGAAGCGCAACCCGAAACCTGTGATACCACATTGTCCTTAAAACAGATTAGTTGTCTCACTGTGGGTGCTGGAGGAACGTCAACTTCTGTCTCTTAGGATACGACGATTTAGACCAGCTAACGCAGAAACACCTACTGTTATCTTTGGCGAACCCACAATGGCAACACTCTCTTAACATAGGAAGAAAATTATAAGAGGAGACTGACTTGACAATAATCTGAGAGCAAAATTTATGTGTTGAACCCAAGGGAGATGGGCCTTCTTTTATACACAATTGGGAAGAGAGGAGTAACCTTCCAGACATGAAAACTGGCAACTAATACCCTTTACTCCTGCAAAACTGCTGGACTAATGCACACAATTGATGGGGATTCAATGTGTGAGTTACACATGCTATACGCCTGTGTGTATATACATATCTGCAGCAAACCTGGCCCCTATGAAGCACGGACACCTCTCCGAAGGCTCCGTACCAGTGTCGGACATGGACACGCGTCCGACACGCGGTTGACACGTGTCCGACACGCAGCAGAGTGTCCCTTTTTTTTAAAAAAAATTTTAACATCCGAACATGTTATTGACACTTTCGGGACACATTCGTGGATAATTTCACAATTTACAAGACTTTTTTGGAGGCAATTTGTAAATAAGTAAAACAGATATGTGCCCTAACTCGTCAATTAGCACAAAATTGAAAGGGAGAACATAAGAGAAAGGGAAGAGAGGACCTGGTTGCTCGTCGTTCGTCTTCACTCCTCGTCAGTCGTCTCTTCTCGTCGGTCGTCACTCGTGTCTCGTCGTCGCCCGTCGTTAAGGTACACACTGCTCTTCTTTATTCTTCTTCGTCGTCGATCTTCTTCTTCTTCTTCTTCGTTCTTCCTTTTCTTCGATCTACTCAGTCGTTGTCGTCTCTCTCTCTCTCTCTCTCTCTCTCTCTCTCTCACCCTCTTGTCTGATTTGTTTTCTTTTATTTTTTGAGTTATATAATGAGTTATAGTTATTATTTTCTTTCATACAAACTGATCCGTCTCTCTCTCTCTATTTCTTTTTTTTTCTTTTTTTTCTTTTTTCTCTCAGTTATTATTTTCTTTTATAGTTATTAGTTTTTATTTGAGTACATAAATTTTTTTTTTTATTAGTTTTGTTAATTTTAATAATGTATGTTTATTAATTTTATTATAGGAACCAATTTTTAATTCTGAAACCATGGCTACGGGTGGTAGTTCTAATGATATACTTGATGATAATTTTGATGAGAACAAACCATTGTGAAAGTATATAATGTGAATGATACATATAATATTAAATTAATTAAATGTTTATTTTTTATAATTTTAATAGTGTTATTTTGTATATTTTATTACCTTTTAATGATTTTTTTTATAATTTTATGACATATAATAAATAAAATTAATTATATATATTGAACGTGTTCCCAACGTGTCGTGTCCCCTATTTTTTTAAAATTTGCATGTCCGCGTGTCCGTGTCGTGTCGCGTGTCCGTATTCGTACTTCATAGCCTGGCCCAAAAAGATTATAGGTTGGTCTAGCCCAAACCTAACTCATTTTAGCAAGCCTCAAGCCTTAAGCCCAAGCCCAAGATCCACGGATCACTGACCCGGACCTAGACCTAGTCCGAGAGAGCGGGCGAACGGCAAGCGCACATGGCAATTTTTCCATAACCAACTTGGACCATAGTCTTGGCCTAAGCCCATCCTTGAAACATTCATAACTTCATTCCTTCAAAAAATTTGAATTTCCTAAAGGGCTCATACCCTTATCAAAATCTTGAGATTCAAATACCTATCAAAACTTTCCTCTACAATCAGTTTAGGATTGGTAGTTATTCACAATTTTCAATACCTCTTCATGAGGTCAACTTTATGAGACAATTTATCATTCAATTCTTAATGATTTTATGTCATTCTTTTTGTGGGGTAAAGGCCTTGTTACAAAGAATCTAAACCCATTTAATCCCACGTCAACCAATGGTTGAGACCTACTTTAATTTCACATTAAAGTCATCAAAAAATCATTTTTTCCAATAATACAAAGGCATCCGGTTGGTTGTAGTCTACCTGGGTTTGATATGATTGTCTATTTTTGATATAAGAGGAATTTTTTTTAGGGGTATTTGGTGATAAAACCTTCACTATCTAATTTGTCATTCAAAAGGACAATAATTATATAGATCCTTTCAAAACCCCCAATATTTTAAAACTTATTTCTTTTGCTATACTACCTTCATATATATATATATATATAAGCTCTCCTATAATGTCATCCTCACAGTATATTTTAGTGTAAAATTTTACTTTGAATCCTAGCAAACTTTACTTTGATTCAGAGTAAAATTTTACTCTAAATCAGAGTAAAACTTATTATGATTCAAAGTAAAATTTTATATTATTAATCACATATATTCCCTTAGACGTAAAATTTTACTCTCATTTTATCAAACAAAAATAGAATACATACCAGAGTAAAATTTCACTCTCATTTTATTAAGCAAAAACAGAGCATATACCAAAGTAAAATTTTACTCTCATTCTTCTGTCAACCAAAAACAGAGCACGTACCAAAGTAAAATTTTACTCTCATTTTGTCAAACAAAATCAGAGCACATACAAGAGTAAAATTTTACTCTCATTCTGTCAAACAAATACAGAGGACATACCAGAGAAAAAAATAGAGAAATAGAAAGATAGAGAGATAGAGAGAGCACATTTATTGCCTTAGATTTGGTTCAAACCAGAGTAACATTTTACTATCTGGAAAACAGAGCATGATAAGGAGATAAAGAGAAAAAGAATGAGAAAATATAGATATGAGATGATAGATCTCAAATTTGAGGTCATCAATCTCAGACATAAAGTCTTGGACGCTAAGGAGAACGATGGTGGCGTCAAATGGCGCTAGTGGTTGAGATGCTAGTGGTGAAACGGTGGTGGCGGTGATGGTGACGAACAACATCGATGGTTGAGACGGTGTTGGTGGGGGAGACAATGGAGGTGATGGAAACGATGGTAGTCAGGGTAGCCGATGGTGGTGGTGGTGAAGAGAGCTCTTAGAAAGAGATAGAGAAAGAAGGAACTGAGAGAGAGATGACAAATTGATGGAGAGAAAGAGAAGAAAAATAGAGAGTGTGTGTATGAAGGGGTAAATTTGTCACACAAAATATAAATCTGAAAATTTTGTTCCTTTATAGAAGACTTTATAATTATGAAGGGGTTTTGAAAGTAAAATTTTTTTTTGGTCCTTTTAACAAGAAAAGAAGGTAAGAGGGGGTTATGGCCAAATTTCTCTTTTTTTTAAGGTCCTGATATTAAGATTTTATAAGATAAAAAACATACAATATTTTCATAGTAGTTAAGATCTCTTAGCATTTTCATGGAGAAATTTCGTCGAACTCAAAGAAATTTTACTTTTCACTTAGAAATTTTTCTAGTGTAATCACAAAGAAATTTCATCAAAGGCCTTTCGCTAATAAAAAAAAAAACATGTTGGAAAAGAGATGTTTCACTAATTTTCTCTTGATATAACTATCATGATATTTGTAAATTCTCCCCTATCAATTGATTAAAAAATTATAAAATTAAATTGCAATACAGATATACATGAGTCTAATCAATTGATTAGGGCAAACCACTAAAATATAAATCATAGCATTTCCACAAAAAAACTAAGGGTTGAGATCGATGGTTACAAGTGGGACAAGAGAAGGCCCACATATAAGTTTCTTACTTCTATGAATTCTCATAAACATGGAAGTAGGACGGAGAAAGAAAGGAACATCTATACATATATGTAAGTATATATCAACGAATCAAGTGATGATATACTAAACAAAGACACAACTCAAAACCCAAAAAAAAAAAAGGAAAAAAAAAATTGAAGTCTAACTGTGTAAATAAATTGAAAGAAGCACTAGACCCAGAAAATCCACCATGAAAAAAATCATAAAATTGAGAGAGAGACAGAGAGAGAGAGAGAGAGAGAGAGATTGGGGGTTGATTATATATATATATATATATATACCTTTGAAAGCACGGTAGAGCTGGACAGCATCATCCCGAGGGGAAGGAGGAACAGGAGGAACTGTTAGAGTCGACATAATCTCTCTCTCTCTCTCTCTCTCGTGTTGTTCTTGTGTGTAGAAGGACAATGTTAAAGACCAAGACAAATTGACTGCCTTTTATAGAATGGCGATTTATTGTATCAGCCGCGTTGAATTCGATGGATGGCCCACTGCGTTAAACATCTATGATAAATTACAAATACAATTCATTAAATTTATCAAAAATATTTATTTGGTTTAATTTTCTGAATTTTTTTAAAAATTAGCTTAGTGAAAAAAATAGAAAATTATTTATTTTCTTTTCTGTGGGAATCAAATTAATTTTTTAAAAATTTAAAATAAATTTTTTGGTGTTTGTTTTTGTCAAATTAACTTGTAATTTTAAAAAAAAATTAAAAATATATTTTTAAAAACTCAACCAAATAGTTTTCTTTCATGTTTGAAATATTTTCTTGTAAGATTTTTTTTAATTTGATAAAAAAATAAATTCACTCAAATGCCCTTTAATACTTTGTTTGGGATATTCTAAATAAATGTACTTTTTTACTTTTTAAGAAATATGAGTTGAGTTTGAAGTGATGTGATAAAAAGGTGATGTGACTTAAATAAGATAATGTAACTTAAATAAAATAATGACTTTTTAACCATTTTTTTTTTATAGATGCCAAACTTAGCCTTAAAATTATTATACTATTCTCATTTTTGTTCTCCCACCCCTATCTGTCTCTTTACGTTATCACAAATCTTCAACGATATTCAACGACATATCAGATACTTGTATTCAATAATAATGGTGGCATTTTCCGGAGGGAAAGGGCAATGCAATTATAGACAAATAGTATTACTGGTTGAGGGAAAATAAGAAATAAAATGTAATAACAAAAAATAAATAAATAAATAAAGTGTTTAACATGAAAGTGTTTAACATGAAGGTTAATAGTTGATTAAGGAAAAAGACCATATATTGTATAATTAGAAACCTCAATGAGTGAGATATAATTTCTGAAATATGACAAATTATAAAAGCGTACAAATAAATTCTTAAATTATAAAAACGTACCAATTAGACCCCTGATAAAAGGGGTCAAAGTAATACATCAATAATTTAAAAAGTTTATTTGTATTATGTAATTAGAAACCTCAATGATTGAGATATAATATATGAAATATGATAAATTATAAAAGCATACAAATAGACTCTTAAATTATAAAAACATACCAATTTGACCCTTGATAAAATGGATCAAAGTGAAATACATCAATAATTTAAGAAGTTTATTTGTAGGGTAAATTAAATTGACACCCCCTGAGATTTATATTTATTATAGTTCCCCCCTCACTTTTTGGAAATTACATCCCCCTCCCTGAGGTTTAAAGTTTCATTACAGATTGCTCCATGAGGTTTAAAGTTGCATAACAGTTCTCCCCTCACCGTAATAATCATCATACGTAAAATTAAATAAACAGAGGAGTCAGTGTAATTTTCTAAATGTGAGGGGGAAACTGTAATAAACATAAATCTCAGGGGATGTCAGTGTAATTTACCCTTATTTGTATTATGTAATTAGAAACCTCAATGAGTGAGATATAATTTATGAAATATGATAAATTATAAAAGCGTACAAATAGACCCCTGAATTATAAAAACGTACCAATTAGACCCCTGATAAAAGAAGTCAAAGTGAAATACGTCAATAATTTAATAAATTTATTTGTATACTTTTATAGTTTATGGTGCAAATCAATATTTTTCAATAACTTAAGAGGTTTATTTAAAGGATTTTATAATTCAAGTGTTTAAAATGATACTTTTCAACAATTTAAAGGTCTCTATGTAAATAATTTTAAAACTAAATAATATATTTTTAATTTATTTTTATATTTTTTTTAAGGTGGTGATCGTAAAAACAGACTTGACCACATTTCAAAATATAAGGTGCCGTTTGGTAACACTTACGTTTTCAGTTTTCTGTTTATATTTACAAAAATTTTAAAAATTCAAATAAAAACTTATTTGGTAAAATTTTTGGTTTATAAATCAGTGGTCTTAGTTTATAAATTTGGCCAAACAATGAAAACACAAAAAATGTGTTTCTATTTTGAGTTTTTAGTTTTTTTTTTTTTTTACCACCTAACACTAGCCACCACCCGCCACCATTTTCCACCACCGTTTTCCGCCACCACCACCCACCCTCCCTCCCCCATCACCACTCACCACCTAACCGCCACCACCACCCACTCGCCACCACCCACCCCTCACCACCACCATCGCCGCCGCCACCGCCTGCCACCACCACCCGCCACCTACTTGCCACCACCACTCACCACCACCCGTCACCACCACTCACCACCCACCTACCACCACCATCCACCACCTGCTACCACCACCACCACCACAACCACCCACCACCACCACCCGCCACCCCACCTGCCACCACCACCCACTCGCTCCCACCTACCACCCGCCACCGTCACCCACCCACCCACCACCACCACCACCTGCCATCCGCCACCCACCTGCCACCACCACCCGCCACCCGCCACCACCACCCACCACCATCACCCACCACTACCACCCCACCCGCCATCCGCCACCCACCTGCGACCACCACCCGCCACCGCCACCGCCACCACCACCACCACCCACTCGCTACCACCCGCCACCGTCACACACCCATCCACCACCACCACCACCCACCCGCCACCACCAGCTACCCACCACCCACCATCATCACTTTCCACTACCGTATTCCGCCGTCACTTGCCACCACTTACCATTTTTCACTCTTTTTTATATTTTTAAAATTTTTTAAACATTTTTTCAATTACCAAACATGTTTTTAGTTTATGTTTTTTTAAAAATAAACAAAAATCAGTTTATAAATTTTTTATAAATATAAACTGAAAACGTAAACGTTACCAAACACACCCAAGTGACTTCACAAACAAAGCCCAAACAAGCCCCACCTGCGAAATACCCGGTTCCGCGTGGTACGAAATTACTTTTTGAAAATAAAAAAATATTCACAAGTATAAAGTGAGGTGTTTTGAAAAGTTGGTTAAAAATTGACTTTTGGTTTTTTAACAAGCTTTTTAGTTTTTTGGAAAGTGATTTGAGAAGTTGGTAAAAAGTTGGCTTTTTTGTTTTTTAGTTTAATATTTATTTATAGTGTCAAATCAAATTAAAATGACCAAAATACCCTTACCCAACATAAAAAATTTATTTTTTTATTTTTTTTCATAGGCCCTAATTTGTAATTTTACACCTGCGTTTTTAGCACTTGCCAAACCAATTTTCTGGCCTTTTTGGCACTTGCGTTTTTGGATATTTTGTTCAAAAACGTGATTTTTTGCTATGTTCCCAAAATGGCACTGAGTAATGCTAATTAATTAAAAAGTTAAAAAATAATTATAAATTATCACGTTGCTCTTTTTATTTTTGTACATATCTTTTTATAAAAATTTAAAAATTACTAAATAACATATTTCTAAACGAGGCCTAAAATTAGATTTAATAAGTTGAGTAATGTAATAATTAATTAGAATATTAAAAATAACACTCTCTTTCATATGTTTTTTAATTATTAATTAATTATCTCATTTACATATCATTAGATCTATAAAATAAATTAAAAAAATAAATTTATATATCATTTTTCATACAAAAATTATCAATAATATTATGGCCTCTTTTGAGAAGTTAGTTAAAAGTCAGCTTGTAGCTTATAACCCATTTTAGGTCATATCACCTTTTACATAACTTATCCATAAAAAGATAAAAAAAACTAAAAAATTGACTTTTGACCAACTTTTCAAACAACAATGATTGAGGCTCCCATTTTTTAGAGACCTCAACAACTCTCTTTGGATCTCCACCATTGATGATGTGAACTCCACACATACATGAGGAGGTCTCATACATATATCAATAGTGGAGATTCAAAGGAAATTGTGGGGGTATTCAAAAAATGAGGGTCTCAAGCATTTTTCCTTTGCAAAACACCCCTATATTTATCTTATTTTTATATTATATTTATTATATCATTTCATGTGACACATCTGATAGGTCCATGTGTTGTATGTCTTTACGTGATATTTTGAAAAGTTGGTAAAAAATTAATATTTTGACTTTTTTAGTGACTTTTTTGATAAAAAAATTGACCTTTTTGGTTAAAAAAACTAAAAAACTAACTTTTTTAGCTTGTTGCCAAACTGCCCAATGTCTTAATTCATTTACAACTAAATTATGTGACGCTCTTAAAATGTAGAAATTTTAAAAAACATTAACTAATTTTTCTATTTTCTTCTTTATATAATGATTATAAGGTTAAAAAAATAGAAAGTTGATATAATTTAAATAAATTAATAAATTAGTTTTTTTAGATGTCAAAAGAGGCCATATTATTGGTGTACTTCTAGTTTTAATTTTTAGATATGTGTTTTCAGATTCTCATTAATTAAACTTTGGGATTGATTTGAGAATTAACTTTTTTAAATGATTTTTAATTTTTTTATACAAAATATGTATAAAAAAGTATAAAGAATAATTTAAATTTTTTGTATTGATTTTTTTACTATTTTAACCAATTATCAAACATAGCTTCAGTTGATGTTTTGCTGAATAAATTATTCTTTAACCAATTCTCTCTAGCTCCACTCTTGTTTGTAGGCGTAGGTGCGGTATAGTTCGAATGGTTTGAGAGTAAAATTATAAATTGAATGAAAAATTGATGTATTGATAAATTGCAATTTGGGCGGTTTTAAACGAATTGACAGATTGAAGAATATTCTAACCAATTATCAAACATTTGCATAATATATAACACTAATTTACATAATATTTTTCATATATATAACTTGTAACAAATTTTACATTTTAAATCTCTCTCACACTCACTTTTATTTTGATATTTTATTAGAGGTTAAAAAATATATATATGTATTAACTATAGTGGAGTGGACCGATTTCGAAGGCGGATTATAAAATTTAAAGTTTAATCCGCGATTAGCGGATAGAGCGGGACAGATATATGCGAATTGGTGCAATTTTAACAAATTGAACGGTATTTTACACACCCTTACTTGTTAGAATGATTATATATTACTTGTTTTACTTATCAGTTTATATCATGATATTAATGAGAATATACTATTTCATTTTATTAATTTTGTAATAATTATTACCAACTAAGACAATAATCATAAATATTAATATAAAAATAAATAATGGATGATATATATAGCATTTCTATTTTTTCTCAATTCTTAAGAACACAGTAATAAAATTAAATAATAATAATACTAATAATAATAACACGTCTTTGCGTGTGGGAATTGAGTCAACGTAGTTGTTAGCTTCTCTTCTTTTCATTCGATGCAGGGACCTAGATATTATCGTCATACAGTAAACTATAAGAAAACCAAAAACCAAAAAAATAAAAAATAAAGTAATTATCTATAAATCTTGTTTCAAAACGCTAGTTTTATTTAGGTCAAGTTTGGTAACCTAAAAATAATTTTTTTTTTATCTTTTTATCTTTTCTTTATCACATTATCTTTCTACTTTTTTACATATCTTTTCATAAAAAGACAAAAAGTACGCTTATTTAAGTCATCTCAAACAACCCCTAGGATTGAAATTCTTTCATATTGGTCATCTCAACATAAAATAATATTTAGATTTGATAATTTAAATTGTTTACTTTTTAAAATTCGTTCGATAGAATATTCATGTAAAAAAATAAAATGATCGTGTGAAAACCCGTATCTAATTATTCTTAAAAGAAAATAAATTAATTAATTAATTTTATCCAAAATCTATCTAAAATGTATATTAGTGTCAAAGTTAGTTTTAAATTAACCCAATTCAATCACACATTATTAAGAATAATAATTTTGTGGTTATTCAATATTTATTATTTATAAATTATTTTAATTAGGATTCATGATAATTATTCTTATTAAATACCTTAGTTAAAAATCTTAGTGTATCAATTTTAAGCAACCCACACAATTATAGATATATATATATATATATATAATAAAATAAAGACTTTTACAAATTTTATCTTAGTGTATCAATTTTAAGCAACCCACACAATTATAGATATATATATATATATATATATATATATAATAAAATAAAGACTTTTACAAATTTTGGTGGCAACATTGCCACATGTTTGTTTGTATGTTAATATAGGGAATAATAGCTCATTATGCTCTTGGAATTGAGGAAAAGTGACTACTTAGAATGAAGAGAAAGATAAAGAAAAAGAAAGAGAGAAGGAGAGCAAGCCTTAGGCGAGAGGGGGCTATTAATATGCCTACCACTGTGCATATATTTAATACTCAAAATCGAATGGAAATTCTGAAGCGACTAAGCTTAGTAGTGGGAGAAGAAGAAGAGTAGGAGATTAAGGAAGTCAAAATTCTCTACCATTTCATCACCCTATTATTAAGTAAGAAAACCCTCTCAACCCACTCATTTTTTTTAAGGTTAAAATTTTAGACTGTGATCCTAGCAATAATTATAGATAAAAATTTATTTATATTGGTATATAAAATTTTTGATGTGTATATCAAATATTTGAAAATATTGATAGTCTTAAAATCATGGTATTGTTGCGGAAATAGGCTTTCATATGTAGTTTATACCATTAAAGGAATGATTGAAGATTTCTTTTTGGCCCTTAAATCTGCTGATCAGTTGTACGAATTTTTTTACAATTTTATACTCAAAATTTTGAGATGATTTATTCTACAAAGTTGTTGACAATGATATCTAGTTCGTCCAAAAGAAAAATTCAACAATTATGGAGTTTTGTACGAATTTATACAATTTTTTAGTTAAATCTAGAGCTGTAAGACAGATTTACTATATGTTTGAAAATTCATCAAAAATTCTATATTAAACCAAATCTGATACTTTCTAAACAAAAAATGAAATTTGAGAAATCTAGTTTCATAATAAATTTTTATATTATGGAATTGATTTATAAATTTAAGTATGGAATTAATTTAAGAAAATGTGATAAACCTGCGTCATAAACTTTCTTGGAATTTTTCAGAATTATTTATAATTTATTTTTGGAAAATGCTTTCTGAAAAATGACCATAACATGTTTATTAAGTATTCTATAGATTTATATGAATTTTAGAGTTGTATAAGTAATTTATTTTTAATTTTAATTGCGAGATATACATTCTAAAAAATTTTGGTAGATTAAGGAGGAATAAAAAATTATCACTTCAATTGTTTAGTTCGACCAAAATTTAATATTATGCTAGTCTAATATTGTAGATTAAAAATCCATGCATGCGTGTAACTATGATTTATTTCTTCTTCTTGGTATCTATATTTTTATTTCATACCATGGTTTAAATAAATTGATTATTTAAATTTTGTACATTTGTTTATTATTGTGTGACATGTGTAATATTTTAGGTTGGGAATTTTAATGAGTTAGTATAACATTATTGGTAGTTAAATTTTGAATTATTGTGAATATCTCAACAAGTAAGAAAATACGAAATTTAATCAATGATACATTAAAATGTAAAAGTGAGGGGGTGAGCCCGGTTTAGAATCTTATGCAAGTGAGTTGCGAACCCTAACATGGCACGGGAAGGCATTTCGGCTCTTATTGGTGTAGGCGATATAAGGTTGGTGGTGCGGATGTCACAACATAGACTGTTCCCTTAGGGCAGACTGTGATGTCACAACTCAGGTACGTAACCCTGGTACGTGAGCATCATTGGTAGTTGCAGTAAGTAACATTTAAATATTTGACCAAGGGGGAGTCAAAATTGCTCGTGGACATTGTTTAGCGATTGAGTGGAAATAGTGCTCCGATGGGAGTTACTTAAACTTATCTAATAAATTAAATCTATGTGAATTTAAAAGAAAAGTTGGCATTTTTCCTTATGATGAAATACTGCTTCCGTTTGCCATTATTGTTATTACTTCAACAGATAACATTCCTGTTATGCTTATTAAATGCTACTTGTTATTCTGTTAACTACACAATATTCATTAATTGTGAATATTATTATCGAGGTGGGTATTTTCAGGTTGTAGTATCTTGTTGAGCTCATCGCTTATTGCCCTGGCGTTTTATGCCAGGTATCGAAGAAATTGAAGGAAACACCGAGGTGTTGGAAGGCAACATTCAGCCCTAGTTAGCTTGAAGCGTGCCAAAATTTCATGAACCATTTTTTTGAGTTTCCTAGTTTTTCTCTAGTTTTTTTTTTTTATATATTTATGTACTAAGACAAAATTTTAAGTTTGATTGGAGTTGTAATTTAAGAACTTTTAGTTTATGTGTTGTTAATTAATGGATGATGGTAAATTTGGTGACAACATTGATGGGGATCCTTAATTAAAAAAATTGATTTTAAGTTTTAAACCTTATTATCTGTCCTCAAATCTTGGGGTGTCACAAATTGGATATCGGTAACAATATATTTGAATCAAATTAATATTATAAAAAATAAATGACTATTTTTGAAATTATATTTGTCGTCCATATATATATATATATATATTTTTACAATAAGTATGATTAAAACATATAACTATCGATATTCAATTATCTTGACTTTTTATATGAATATTCTACTCATCAAGTCCTAAACAGTGAACGGTTCGGATAATCGAAATTGGTCCAAAAATTAACCTACCAAGTTCAACCGCTCTCTCATTTAAAGAAGCCAAACCCTTCTATTTAATCTTACAATTTTGTGTGTTTACACAAAAATCCAACGCCGCTTTCTCTTATTCTTCCTTTTACTCTTCTTTTTTTTTCTCTTCCTCTTTCTAATATACATTTAGCGTCTTCCTTATTCTCTTTCTCTTTCTGATATACACTTATAAGCAACTGGCAACCATCATCGATTGGAATCTACCAACAACCACTGACTCTTTACTTTACCTTCACTGACAGTGAATAAGATGAGTTTCCAACGATATTTTTGACATAGATCGACTCAGATATACTCAGATCTGGCCAAGATCAGAAGATAAATCACTAGAAGGTTCAAATTTATAGTAAATTTGAATAAATCTACATCAAATTTGACCAGATCTAAATTAAAAATGGTTGTCGAAATACAATCATCTCTCTATGTTTGTCTCTTTTTCCTTCGATCTCTCATTTTTTTCCCCCCTCTGCTACGCACTTGTTTTTTGTTTTTTTAATAGAGAAAATTTTCAAATTTTGAATAATTTTTTTTTTTCGAATTTTAGTTATATGCAGCGAAATTTGTAAAATTGTTAAATTTCAGTTTTGTAAGTGCTAAAATAAATCATATTTTAAAACTGTAAAATTTTATAATTTTATAACATACTTTTATTACAAAAATTTACAATATCATAACATGTTTTTCAATTTGATTATTAAAGAGAAATGATTGATAGAATCTGTGTGGGAAATTTTCCGACCACACTGCCAACTCAGTAATTCAGCTGGAGAGCACTGGCAGAATAGATGGTACCTGACTGACCTGCAACAGAAATATAAGAATCCCGCGGTGGTTCGTCCACCCAGGGGCACTCCGACAATCAAGTCAGTATATCTCTCAAAGATAATCAATTATTCAACTCACAAGCTTGAGCCTAAAAAACATACCTTAGACCCATGGGGGTGCCTTTCTTTTATAGCCAACATAAACCTAGTCCCAATAGAAGCCTAACTTCTATGGACTCAGGATTACTGCTAATCTTGGACTCCCAGTAAGATTAGGATAAACTCTCTAAGAGTCTTATCTTAATACAAACTGAAGTTTTCTCTCATTCTAGGACTATTGTCCCTCATCCAGATTGAGTTCCCTTTTCATTCTAGGACTCTTGTCCCTTATCCACTTATCTCGGATTCCGATATTTTCGGAGATAACCTCGGCCTTGCCGAGATCACCTCGGCGTCACGACCAGGACACGTGGCACCTTGGCTGACACATCGGCGTCACCTTGCCACGTGTTGGTACTCAGAAAATATATCCCCACAACTGCCCCCTAGATTCAATTACCTCGGCATTCTGAGGTGATGAAACCTACACTATTCGTTTATCTGTACCCCTCTGTCCGAGATCAAACTCGCCGACCTCAAAGTTCCCTGGACTTTACTGTCCACTAGTGTCAAGAATCAAGTTTCATGCTTTCCAAGCTGCTTGAAATCGCACCTCCTAGCCGAGGTTCTGGTTTCATTAATTCGTAAACTCTAAGAGCTTTGCAACTGCTCCACTCACACTCTCTGGTGAGTTCCCGATTTCCAGTCATCTATTTGACTCCGGCGATTTTCATATCGGCGTTCATTTCACTTTGTAGGTTCATAAACTCTTTACTTGCTATTAAGCTCAATCTTTCATAACTCTTCTGAATCTGTTTACTTGTCATCTATTGCCTTCTATTTTCGTCTGTCTTCAAGTTTTGAATTGTTTGAATGCCTGGCACTGTTCTTGTCATATCCGCTTTCTGTTGCTAGCATCGTGTCTGGGTCATTACTTTCTTGTTCTTCACATACTTACTTAGTGTCTATGCACTTGGCTTTATTCTTGAACTTTGTCGTCTTCTTGACTATTTTTCTCTTTTTTCATTCAATCCTCTGGCTTTTTCTCTTTCTAGCTCTTTTGCTTAAATCCGTCATTGTTCCAAGCTTTCAAGCTTCTGCAACTGTCTTCGTTCCTCTCCTCCGGTGAAACTTACGTCATTCTGTCATTGTCGTCAGACTTCGGCAATTCTCATTCCGACTTCCCTCTTTCTGGTAAGCCACTATTCCTCCTGGTTTTATTTATTGTTGCTTTCCAAGAAGTTCTGCTTCATTGTTAATCACCATTGTTGTTTTACCCGTCGTTTCCAAATCATCTTCTTGAATACACACTGTTCACACATCTGTAGATTTCTGCCACTGTTCTTGGCTTGACACACTTGTGCAATCTTTTTGTCTTGATTTCCTGATAGCTTCATCACCATTTTTGATTACGAATTACATTCTTGTTTCTGTTTTCTGTGTCTTTTTCCAGATTCTTGCTTTCAATCCTTGCCTTCAAACTCCGAGGTGCC
This sequence comes from Camellia sinensis, assembly GCF_055761805.1. Classification (NCBI taxonomy): domain Eukaryota; kingdom Viridiplantae; phylum Streptophyta; class Magnoliopsida; order Ericales; family Theaceae; genus Camellia; species Camellia sinensis. Next base: position 142,396,993 of record NC_138975.1, read on the forward strand.
AATCGCCGAGAAGAGCCTTGATCAAACTCTTCGGGAGATCGATGCTGAGCTCGAGGCCGAGAAGGCTGCTGAGAAGTCTTCCCAATTATCTTCTATATCCTGCCATTGATGCCGAGTAGTTTTGTTTCCTTCTTTTACTCCTTGTACCTTGTACCTTGTACTTTGTACTTTGTCCGTCTTGTATGCTTTTAATTCGGCTGACGTGCCATTTTTGTAGTCTAAATAATTTATTTTTCAATATTCAGGCCGAAGTGCCTTTTTTCTTCTTTAAATGCATTTATCTGATTTCTTCTTTGAATGTATGTCTTCTTTTTTCTGCTCTTGTATGATTCTATACTTAGAATAATTTGCATGTCTTCAAAGTACACCTTGACTGTGCAATCTCTTCGGGTAAAATACCTCTGTCACAACTTCTAATCTTGCTCATCTCGGCCTTGTCCTAACACTTGAAAATATTGTAACAAATATTTTCACAAGTGTTGCTTAGGACTTGTCACTTTCTCAATATCTTCTATCAAGACTTCAGTTTTCCATATTTCAAGTTTTGACAACCTGGTAGTCTCGGCAAGTACGCAGATATTGTTTGAACTTGACTTTAACTTGTAAATTTTTCTCAAAAATTTCAACAAGTGTTTAACCATCATCCTTTATCATAACCTCGGCTTAACTTCAGCTTGTAAATTTTTCTCAAAAATTTAATAAGTGTTAAACCATCTTCCTTTATCATAACCTCGGTTTAACTTCAGCTTGTAAATTTTTCTCAAAATTTCAACAAGTATTAAACCATCTTCTTTTATCATAATCTCGGTTTAACTATAACTTGTAAATTCACACAGAATTTCAACAAGGGTTTAAACCAATCTTCTTCCGATACGACCTCGATTTAACTTCAACTTGTAAATTCACACAGAATTTCAACAAGTGTTAAATATCACATCGGTTTAACTTCAACTTGTAAATTCACACAGAATTTCAACAAGTGTTAAACATGACCTCGGTTTAACTTCAACTTGTAAATTCACACAGAATTTCAACAAGTGTTAAACATTATCTCGGTTTAACTTCAACTTGTAAATTCACACAGAATTTCAACAAGTGTTTAAATATCACATCGGTTTAACTTCAACTTGTAAATTCACACAGAATTTCAACAAGTGTTAAACATCATCTCGGTTTAACTTCAACTTGTAAATTCACACAGAATTTCAATAAGTGTTAAATATGACATCGGTTTAACTTCAACTTGTAAATTCACACAGAATTTCAACAAGTGTTAAACATCATCTCGGTTTAACTTCAACTTGTAAATTCACACAGAATTTCAACAAGTGTTAAACATCATCTCGGTTTAACTTCAACTTGTAAATTCACACAGAATTTCAACAAGTGTTAAATATCACATCGGTTTAACTTCAACTTGTAAATTCACACAGAATTTTAACAAGTGTTAAATATGACCTCGATTTAACTTCAACTTGTAAATTCACACTGAATTTCAACAAGTGTTAAATATCATCTCGGTTTAACCAATTTGTAAATTGCTACAAATTTTAACAAGTGGTAAACATTATATCGGTTTAACCAACCTGCAAATTGCTACAAATTTCAACAAGTGGTAAACATCATATCGGTTTAACCAACTTGTAAATTGTTACAAATTTCAACAAGTGGTAAACATCATCTCGGTTTAACCAACTTGTAAATTGCTATAAATTTCAACAAGTGGTAAACATCATCTCGGTTTAACCAACTTGTAAATTGCTACAAATTTCAACAAGTGGTAAACATATTCTTCTTCTATCTGCCCTCTGCATGGCTTCCACATACTTCTTTGCGAACCTTATAAAAGGTCTTCAACCTGGCTAACTGCAGTCCAACCTTGTGTGTTTTCTTTTTTATCTTCTGGGATCTGAGATTTGCTCACTAAGCTCTTCTCTTTTCGGCTTAAGTGCCGAGATCTTGTCTGCTAGAATCTTGGATCTGCTCACTCAGGTTGAGCTCTTCTCTTCTCGGACCTACTCATCTAGGCCGAGATCATGTCTTCTAGGATCCGGGATCTGGAATTCGGGATCTGCTCACTTAGGTTGAGCTCTCGTCTTCTCGGGCCTACTTGTCTAGGCTGAGATCATGTCTTCTCGGATTCGGGATCCAAGATCTGGAATCCAAGATCTGCTCACTCAGGATGAGTTCTTCTATACTTGAATGTTATCTCCTTGGGAGCGCTCATGCCCCCTGTCTTTGCATCCCTTCTGGAAGGGTCTTCGTTCCTCCGCAGGTATCTATCCTTCCATACCTGGAGGTAATCTTCGTTGTAGTATCCGCTTCGATCTGTTGTCTTTGGTGCGTCACCTTCCTGGCCGGTGTCTTTCACTCCATGACTCTGGTCACAAGTTTCTGTGTTGCTGTTGTCCCCTTCAACGTCGAGGTTGATAGATCTCCCATTCCCAACAGGAGCGTTGTCTCCAGTCTGATCCTTCTGTCCGTCATTGGCCATCTATTCTTTTTTCTTTTATTGGCCATCTATTCTTCTTTCTTTCCCACAGACGGCGCCAAATTGTATGGGAAATTTTCCGACCACACGGCCAACTCAGTAATTCAACTGGAGAGCACTGGCAGAATAGATGATACCTGACTGACCTGCAACAGAAATATAAGAATCCCGCGGTGGTTCGTCCACCTGGGGGCACTCCGACGATCAAGTCAGTATATCTCTCAAAGATAATCAATTATTCAACTCACAAGCTTGAGCCTAAAAAACATACCTTAGACCCATGGGGGTGCCTCTCTTTTATAGCCAACATAAACCTAGTCCCAATAGAAGCCTAACTTCTATGGACTCAGGATTACTGCTAATCTTGGACTCCCAGTAAGATTAGGATAAACTCTTTAAGAGTCTTATCTTAATACAAACTGAAGTTTTCTCTCATTCTAGGACTCTTGTCCCTCATCCAGGTTGAGTTCCCTTTTCATTCTAGGACTCTTATCCCTTATCCACTTATCTCGGATTCCGATATTTTCGGAGATAACCTCAGCCTTGCCGAGATCACCTCGCGCGTCACGACCAGGACACGTGGCGCCTTGGCTGACACATCGGCGTCACCTTGCCACGTGTTGGTACTCAGAAAATATATCCCCACAGAATCATACTTTAAAAATTTCAAAACAAACTTTTCAGTTTGATCAATATAAGACATTATTTGCTTAAACCCTACAAAATTAAAAAAACTTGTGTTTTTAATTTTAAATTTAGTTTGTCAATATTAACAAATTTTGCTATGTTTTTTTTTTTTTGTTTTAATTTCTCTATTTATAATTTTTTTTCAAAAATGTTTTGAAAATCTCAGTGAGTATCTGGTAATATTTTTTAAGTCCAGCAATGTTATGGACATTTAGGCGATTTTTGGTGACATTCAAAACATTTCAGCGATATATCGACGAATTTCTAGCGACTTTCCAGCAATGTTGAACATTCCAACAAGTTGTCGATAACTGTCTAACAAAGCTTCGACGATGATGAGATGTGTGTAGCATCCTTAAATTTAAATAATAATAATAATAATAATAATAATAATAATAATAATAATTTAAAATATATAAATTTAATTGATGCAAGTATTTTATTTTAGAATTAAATGAGTTTTCAACTTTATAAATAGGACCTGTGGAATATTATCATTAATCCTTCATTTAGTCTATCAAACTTTTTGATTTTTTGGCTATTTTAGTTATAAAAATACAAAATAGACTAAAAAGTTAATAAGATAAAACGACACATCCAAATCATAATTATTTTATTTTTTCTCTCACAAAAGTTTAAAAAACCAAAAAACCTGTTAGACTTATTTATTTTGATAATTTGTTTAATTATGTTTTAATTTATTTGGAAGAGAAAAATAGAATCAAAATTTATTTTGATGATTTATTTGAAAGAGAAAAATAGAATCAACATTTATTTTGATGATTTATTTTATTATGTTTTAATTTGTTTGAAAGAGAAAAATAGAATCAAAATTTATTTTGTCCCATTATTTCCCACATAAACTTTTATCCTAAATGTTGTTAGAATGTATTTAATATTTGCTTAAATCAGGAGTTCAAACAAACTAAAAACAGAGGTTCAAACAGTCTAAAACAGATGTTCAAACAGCCCAAAACAGAGGTTCAAACAGTCTAGCACAGTAGCAGTTCAAAAGGTTCAGAAAAGTCAAAGCTCCGGACGTCCGGGTGGACATTTGGCCGGTCATCCAACCAGACGACCGGCCAGGCTATTTTTGCCCAGTTTTGTTTCGTTTCGAATTCTGCTCTCAACAGCACTGAACTACAACGGCTAGTATTCCAATTAAAGTTGTTCCAGACCAAGCCTTGTCTCCCACAAGTTCAAATTAGCAATGATGGAATGATTTATATTCAAATGAATACAACAGTTATAAATTTTATTATATATATCAAAACATCTGATGTAAACAAGTGACAACAACTACAAACAAGAAGCAGAAACCAAAAATTATTCTTTGATCTATAATCACTACTCTCATCTATTCTCTGAAAAATTCTCTGAGAAGTGTTCTTCAATTTTGTTTACATATTTCTCTCTGAAATTATACACTGAGCCTTATAGCATTAAGCTCATCTTTTTTTGTGTGAGATTTATAAAAAACCAGAGTTTCATTTTATATATCTATATTTAAGAAATAATTATTGTAGCTTTCTATGAAAGCAAAAACACCTTCTTTTCAACCTTGTAAGAGTATAGTACACTCAGTATTCTTGGCTTATAAAGTCTATGTAAAATCTGTGGAGGATTGTTCCATCTGTGAAAAGGTTGCTAACACCCTGTGAAGCTAGAGTATACTGAAAAATCTAAAGTGAAGCTTGAGCAGTGAATGTAGACTTGGTTGAAGTCTAACCCATATAAATCTGTTTGTTCTCTCTCTCTCCCTTATCTTTTTATTCTGCTTAACTTCATAACTATATCTCACATTTTTACTGTTCTAAATTCATTAACTAATATAATTGCTAGAATACTTGTTTTAATTATTTTTATTTTTATCTTTTGTACTAGTCATAATTTTTATTAAGGTGTTATAATTATTATTTGTAAAAACTTAATTTATCCCCCTCTTAAATTGTCTTTTGGATAACAAAACCTATTACAAACTTTTTAATCTAAACTAAAATAATTAAAATTTTAAAAAATAACTCACATCCTAAACCAAACCTAAATTAAGAGACATATTCACGTGGACCTCCGCTGACATTTCACGGTCAGGAATTTGTCTCAATATTAAAGCCAATAGGTGTAAAGTTGGCTCGCTGCGGTCAATTTATATGTGGGCCTGGGCCTGGGCCGAGACAGTATCAATGCCTTAACCTCAGGCCCATTTTCAAAACTTTGAAGGCTGAGAGCAACTCAAATTGAATTGTCAATTCTTATGTGACACAACAATGGGATTATTTGAGAAGTTGATTTTTTTTTTTTTTAATTTTCTATATGTAAAAAATGTGAGTAATGATGTGACTAAAATGAATTAAAAGTTAAAAACTAACTTTTAGCTAGTTTCACAAAAGGGCCCAATATTTCAATTTTAACGTAAAGAATAAAGTCCACCCAATATGTTAAATGTTAAGTTTGACATTTGGCATGAACTTAACATGCCAAATTTTTTATGTTTCATATTGATGTTAGATGTTGAGTCTACTCAATAAAATAATTTTATTTTTAAAAATAATAAAATAATAGATTTGACATATTAGATGAATAGTTTCTATGTTAAACTGATATACACCAATTTGCTACCTAAGCCTTTAAAGAAATTTGGCACACAAAATTTTAAAAAGTTTGAATGGAGATACTCTAAAATCAAAAAAATTCTAAGAGAAGCCATTTTATAAATTTGTAAGGCAAAAAACTCTTAAGGAAAGATATCTCATTTCTAAATGTGAAAAAATTATTCAATAAATCGGGTATACTACATCATCATACTAATGTAATGTACTCAATTAATGAAACTTTAAAGAGTGTGATAATTACTAACAAAGTTTCTAAAATTACTCTATATATTAGCGAGGGACTTTGTCCTTTAGAGCATCTCCAACGGTAGTAGGCATTTTACCTATCTAAATATTACTATAAAGTACATATTTTATTTTGCCTATCAACTATTTTATGTTTTTACTCCAACCATGCTCTTTATTTTAGCTGTTTATCTAAATACTATTAATTTTACAGAATGCCACGTCAACAACAAAGATGGAGGGAAATGATCTTAATGATTGAATACATTTTGCCTAGCGTTGAAGGCTAGCTACATGTAGCTAGTGAATATGAGTTGAGCCAAAATGCCTAATCATATGCCTAGTGCATTGGAATTGAAAAAAATGAATCACACTAGGCATTTTAACTAATAAGTATTATATGCCTAGTGCATTGGAGATGCTCTTAGGCTCCATGTATTGTTTCCATTGGCCGAGAACGTTGATTAAATGAAATTTTAGACCTATGGAATAACTTCACCTAAATGTAGATTCTTTTTTCATGAGTCGAAAATTCGTAAGAGTATACCTTAATCTGAAGTCAGTTTTATAAATTCTTTTTTTATAAGTTAAAAATTTGTTGATTGTTTGATTTTTTAAGTATGAAGGGGATCTTTGACTTGTTTTAAGAAGTAAATTAAAAGTTTTAAATTAATTTATTTATTTTTTAAAAAAGTTAAAAAAAATAAAGAAGAGATATGATAATAAAAAAAAAAAACTAAAAGAATTAAAAAACTGATTTTAATAATGTTATCAAAACAAGCCTTTTGTCTATCATAAATCCATAAATCATCCTTTACACGTGTTAACAGAATAGTAAAGAAGTCGTTGAATTGCCTATTACGACATGACACGTGTAATCATAAAAGAGGTCGTGAATTGACCACCTTAAACAACATAAAAAAAAAAAGAAAAAGAAAAGGAAAGGAGCAATAAACGGGTAGCCGCATATTTGGAAAATGAATCTCAACCCAACAAATTTGACACGTGTTCCAATTTTCTTCGCGGAGAGAGCGAGAGCGAGAGCGAGAGAAAGGATAGGAAAATCACAGAAGAGAGAAAAAAGGAAAAAAAAGTTTGGAAGAAGAAATTGCGTCAATCCTCCGCTAATTCATTCAAAAACTATCTCTCTCTCTACCAGCCAGCCATTACATGCAATCGAATTGAATTCAACAAGCTCCTCCATTGCTATTTGTGAATTTCGTAAATTGAATTGAATAATTTTGTGAGAAAATCGAAATAGACAATTGGATTTTGGGAATCAATCAAAGGGAATCAATCAAAGAAGAACGATGGAAAAAGGCGATTCAGCAGCAGTAGCGGCTGTAATGCTTACATCGGGAGCTAGCGGACGAGTGAATGCGTTGTTTTCGATGCGAGTTGTGAATAGTTTGTTAATTCTGATCAATGCGATCGTCATGCTCTTCCTCTTACCATTCCGTGGTCGAAAGCGTTCCGTTTCAACCGCTGCATTGTTGCAGGATGACAAACAGGATCAGAGGAAGTTGCCGCCGGTGCTGCTGCGAGTGCCGCCCAATGTTCCGTGGAAGAGCAGCTCCGTGGTCGACCAGGACGTGGCTGCCAGGAGAGCGCTCGCGATTCGGAGGGTGATGCAGGCCAATCATGAAAACTCGCTTAGGGAATTTTCTCTGTTCGTTACATCCAGAGGGGAGACCATGTTTACTCAATCGTGGACCCTTGTTTCTAAACAAATCAGGTAGAGTACTAATATTTTTCTTTCAAATTAGCTGAATTTTGCTTTATTTTATTCTTGTTTCAATTTCTCAGTGCAATTTCTTGAGAGTTTTGTATCTTTCAATTTCTGTTACAAGGATTAAAATTGATGGAAAAATTAAATTTCACTTGATGAGATATGGGAATGGGATCCTTTGAGAATGGAAGAACAAACTATTTTATTTCTTGAATTATTGTAGACACATATAGTATCTCTTATTTTTCTATCTCATTGAATTGACTTAAATACAACAACTAATGTAATCTATTTATAGGCAAATCCTCAGGTGTGAATACCTGATGGTGGTGAGCTGTTTCCAACTCTATTCTCACATTTTTCTCATTTTCTTCTTTGTTAAGATTTTGACCATGGAGCTTCCATGAAGCTTCCATGGAGTTACTTCCAACTTGTTGATCAATCTGCAAGCTTCTGGTTTCATTGCTTCGTGATGAAGCTTCTTGTTGATGATCTCATGGCTGAGATAATCATACTTGATGGAATTGGGTTTGGATTTTTCAACAAAAATTTGATGTTTTTATTTTGTGGGTCTGTTGAATTTTTTTCTTTGCTTAATGATTTAGTTATATTCATTCATACTAGTTTTAGTATGAATGGGATTAATAGGTTTAGTTTATTTTGATTTGGTTTAGATATATGCTAGTGGTGGTTGTAAACCCAATGCGTTTCCAATTTTACATCTAAATTTTTGTGCTGTTTGACGAGTGAGAAAGATGGGTTGAATTTAAAAAACCATTTAGTAGTTATTTACGATATGCAGAGTTTAAAATTAACCAAATTATTGTTTTGAAAAAAAAGTGTGAGAAGTTAACAATTTATGGGCATTCTTACCAAATAATAAAATAAAATAAATAAGTGTGACAAAGCTTCAGAAACGTTCATAGCAAATACATATGCATTTGTTGTATACTGATTTGGTAATGGCATTGCTGGGACATTTCAATCCGTTCAGTCTGGTAATAGGAATGGCCAGAAAATCCACCTGCTTATTCTTCTTGTTTTCATGGAGACTGTAAATTTGAATGCTACAGTTCAATGAGGCTTCATAGTAATAGTAATTGATGTTCTCACACATCAACTTCAGCACCATCTGTTTTGTTTGTGGCCTACCATTAAAAACTATATAATATTTATATGATTCTCTCAATCATATCTAAATAGAATATTATTGTTGTGTGCTTTTTATCACTGGTATAATTCCCTGTACCAGGTCTGCAGCCCAAGGATTCCACAACCCAAGTATCTCTTTGATGAAAATGACTTCTTTGTTTTGTTACCCTGCTCTTTGATTTCATGCCACTAAGAGAGAGAGAGAGAGAGCTTCTTACTCTTGCAACGTGATAATGTTGGAAGTGCTTTAGTTTTGTTGTTGTCAGCCTCTTCAGTTGGCACACAATTTTAGCTAGTCAGTGTTATGAAAAAAAGAATCTGACTTGTGGGGATACCAAAAGTATGGCTTTTAACAATCATTATATGGCCTCTTGCTAGGAAGAAGATGAAAGAACTATTCATAAACATCTTTGAGGAAATTTGAAATTTGAAAGTATGGTCCATGATTCTATATTTTGGATTATCCATTTCCAAAATTTAGATTCCAGCATATTATGTTTTCTGAAATTAATTAATAACACTGAAGACAAAGAGTACATAATTTGGATCATCTGTCTCATATCCCTTACATATTGTCATATCATCAAAATAAGTGGTTAAAAGAGTATGAGACAGACAATAGTATAAAGAGCGGGACAGATGATCCATGCCCTAAAGCCATTTACTCTGATACTTATTACAATGCAACCCTAGATTTTGTCATGCTTTGGTGAAAGAGGTTTCAGAATTTAAAGATGTAGGGTTAGCAGCTTGGTGAATTATCTTTTGACTTGAATTGTACAAATAAGATAGGAGAGGTAACCAACCGGGGTGGGAACTTAGGCCACTGTTCAAATGGATTATGCTTAGATCAAGTGAATGGTTAGTTTTTGTTATGAACAAAGATGCTGCAACTAAGCCTAAGCTTCTCATGATATCGCCTAACCTGTCTCACTTCAAATTCCTGATAAACCAAAATTTGGGGGACATGTCACTCTTTATTTATTTTTTGTTTATTAATTAATAAGTCAAAATGAAAACCTGAAAACTAATTTCTAACAATGTTGGAAAGTGGGCTGTTTTTAAGAAAAATCACTTTTCTGTAAAGCATATTTTTAATTCAGTACCAAATATGTTTCTTTTTCCATTTTGTAACAGTTTATTTCTTCTTTTTATTTTGTAACAATTTAAATGAGTTGGGTCATCTACTTACAAAAAGAAAATAGAAACATAAAAATAATAACAGAATTGGATTATTAAGTAAATGGGTTATTTCATCATTCACAGTGGTATCTTGCAAGTATGGAATGCATGAAAATAAAGTATCTACAAATTATTTCTTGTAAAGCTTGAACGGACGTTTTTTGTTTTGTACAGGCCTTGATATTTACTGTACTTTACTGTTTGAACCACTAGATTAAAAAAGTTGATGACGATAATCAATCTGTCCTGTGCAGGGGACTTGTGGTTGTTTTGCATGGCCTGAATGAACACGGGTGTGTAATCTTCCTTTCCTCTTGGATATATAATGAACTTTAGTTGGTTCTGTAACTTGTATCATTGGTTAAGACATATGCAACTTTTATAACAGTGACAGGTATGGTGAGTTCGCAAAGGAGCTGAACGCAAATGGATTCAAGGTCTACGCAATGGATTGGACTGGTAAGCTCAAAATCATTTCACTTGGCAGACTGTTGTTGACCTTTAAGTGCCTTTGCCAAAAATATGATATAGATCATAATTTTGCAATTGTTTTTCATTCTTACCATATAGTCCACCTCGTTTGTTTTCCTGAGGTTTTCTTTTAGGCTTCATTCAGTTGTCAGGAATTTTGTGTGAGAAAGTTGTTCCCAGGAAAAGTGTAGTGAAGCGAGGGAATATGAAATTTGTTTTCCATGTGTATTCATTTGTCAGGAAAAGAAAAGTGTATTGCTGAGACTCCTGCAAAATCTTGTATTTTTGCGGGACATGTTTTGAGGGAAAACTTATCCTAGTGGGAAAGTTAAAGATAAGTTTCTTGCTAACTGAACATGGAAAAAGTTATGGAAAAGGTGATTTTCCTATACTTTACTTTCTTTTCCTGACAATTGAACGGGGCCTTAGTTGTCAGTATTCCTTGGTTTCACACCTGCAGCTAGCAACTTCTAGCTGTGGGAAAACATTTGACAGATGATTCAACTTTGAGTTTGATGGATTTTTGTAAAATTTAATGTATCTATTGATGTATTATTGATTGATATATTTTTGTATACAATGACTCTCCTATATATAGAAGAGAAAAACATATTCACCTACCACACTCAACACTCACCTAACACACTTACATCTACCTACCACACTCAACTCTCACCTAACACACTCAACTTTACCTACCACACTTACAGCCCCCCTCAAACTCAAGGAGGATAGATACTAACCAACTTGAGTTTGGAGAGAGTAACAAAACAAGAAAAATAATCTGAAAAATAAAAAATGGATAGGAGACACTGTATAGTCGTGTCAGACCGTTGTAGAAGACTGTATGGTTATGGCAGACTGATGTAGATGACAGTTTATGGGGTCATGTCGGACCGTTGTAGCAGACAATATTGTGACAGTTGTTGTGACAATTTACGGAGTCTTGCTGGACCCTTGTAGAAACTAACCGGAATCAATGTCGGGACAGTTTACAGAGTCTTGTCGGACCCATGAAGGAGCTAACCGGAATCAATGTCGGGACAGTTTACAGAGTCTTGTCGGACCCTTAAAAAGTCGCACCCTCAAAAGGTGTGCCCAATCTTTCAAAAGGCGTGCCATCAAAAGGCGTGCCCAATCCATAAAAAGGCGTGCCATCAAAAGGCGAGCCCAAGTCATAAAAAGATGTGCCGGACATGATGGCGAGGCGCGTCACCACATTGGCTTGCGGGCCCGTTTTGTCGTCTGTCGGCAAGTGGCGCGCGATGCGCGGATCGGCTCTGGCTATTTAAACCAAGGGTGAGGCGGAGGCTGTGCAAACCAGTCTGAAACCTCTGAACTCTCGGAGAGCTTGTCTCTAAGAGCTGCAAATCTTGAAACACTCTGTAACCAACCCTGTCTGACAGTACCAATCGGTAATCGCTGCTTCTCTGAAACACTTAGCAACCCAAAAACATGGTCTCGTCTTCCCGTTCAGCTACCCAGAATATGGCCTCTTCGTCCCATGGTCTGCTCACTCTCTTTCCCGACCTTAACGAGTCAACAAGAGAGATAACTGGTGCGGTGGCCAGTGAACCTCAACCAAGCGCCTCTGGTTTTGCTCCGTTGAACTTTCCGATGCGGTCGGTGGAGCAAAAAATGGCGGTGCAAACTGATATTGAGGCCAATCAGTATACTTTGAAGTCATGTGTGGAGACCATGACGGCGGTCACAAACCTGTCGCACCGGCTGCAGAGTAGGACAAATGAGGTGCAGCAATTAAACGCCCAACTGGCTCTGCTCCAACGCATGTATAAGGATGCGCGAGCAGAGATAAGTGTGCTAAAGGCGGAAAATAAGGAGCTGAAGCGGAAGGCTACTGTTATGTTCCGATTTGGAGGGCCGCCATATGCTGCAGTGGAGGAGCAGAGAGTAGTGATCGTGCCCAGTGGAGTGGGAAACACGGAGGCAGCACCGTCAAGGACTGCCCAGGACGGAGGCAAGAAGAAGAGACCGGCGGCAGAGTAGAGAAGAAAAATCTTGCCTGTGGATGTGTGTTTTGGTTTGTGTGTTTTTTTTTTTTTTTTTTTTTTTGGTGTAAAATGCTGATCGGGGTTGATCCCTGGCATGAAGAAATGACAAGTTTGTAAAAAGGTTGTTTTGTTTTGTTTTGTTTTTTTTTTTTAAAAATAAAAATAAAATGAAAGAAAACAAGGGATAAAGAAAAGAGATAAAAATATTTGGAGATGGATTATATGAAAAACATCAGTGTGATGGTTTCAAAAGAAAGTGGGGGTGAGGGCCCCTACAAAAGATAGATTATTGGAGAGTGGGTATTTAAAAAAGATGAAAAGTGAATTGGAAAAAAAATAAATAAAAGAAATTGATTTGGAAATCAAACGGAGGAGAGAGAGGGACAAACCCATGTGAGAAAGTGGAGACAGTTTGGGTAATATAGTATAATAAAAAGAGATATATATAATAAAGAAAGTTGGAGAGAGAGAGGGAGAAGCATAATAAGGAGTCATGAGTCTGAGATCAACAGGGGGCAGTGCTTTATAATAATAAAAATAAAGGTGAGATAGTGGATGTGTTTTGGGAACTGCGTGGGAAAGAGAGTGCAGGTTGGGGCTTGGACTAAGATTCAGAAGAGGAAGATTGTCATTACAGTGATAATATTGTTAGCCCTAAGCCTCCACAGCTACTGGAACAAGACCTGTTCTGGGAAGACGAAGAGTTGACCTCTCTGCTGTCAAAAGAACAAGAAAACCCCTTATTCCATAGTCTCGAAACAGACCCATCTTTGGGTGGGGCTCGGAGAGCCGCCATAGCTGAACTTCACGGAGGAGGAGAGACGATCGGAGAGCCGCCGTGGCTGAACTTCACGGAGGAGGAGAGACGATCGGAGAGCCGCCGTGGCTGAACTTCACGGAGGAGGAGAGACGATCACCATTGAGATTCCAAGATTGCAGCCATTGGTGCCTTCCTGGTGTACCTGACACGTGGAATGAACTCCTATATGTTCAACTCTGGACAAGATATATTATTATATTAAGGAGCAACAACAACAACAACAACAACAACACTGAGAACAGCAGCAGAAAAGATTGTCAAGTGGGAAGGTCCCTGGAGGGGACCATGAATATATTGATGTAGTCAATTACAAAGGTACTGGAAGCTCTGAGCGTTTGATCATTCTGAAACACGTTTGAAGAAGCTGTCATGGAAGAAGAAATTAGGAAATTTGGGTTTGTCCGGCGGGCGGCCAAGGCGAGATTGCCGCCCGCCGGTGAAACGAAATTGCTAGGTTCTTAACCTTGCTCTGATACCATGTAAAATTTAATGTATCTATTGATGTATTATTGATTGATATATTTTTGTATACAATGACTCTCCTATATATAGAAGAGAAAAACATATTCACCTACCACACTCAACACTCACCTAACACACTTACATCTACCTACCACACTCAACTCTCACCTAACACACTCAACTTTACCTACCACACTTACAATTTTTATTTTCCTTCCGCAAGGATTGAATGGTCC